>NW_022103905.1:5984141-6020703 GCF_000313985.2 Echinops telfairi
TGCTTCTTCTATGTGGGCTTTGTTGCTTCTGAGCCAACTATATCCGGTTGTGACCTCAAGATGAACAGCGTCTCAGCATCCTTCCGCTGACTCAAATGTCAGAAGCTCGGTGGTGTTGCGGGCAGAAGGGTTATGTCGCGGGATGTCTGACTGAAGAGCTTTGCGGTGGCTTTGTAGTTGTTTTAAAGCAATGAAGTTTCGCCTAAGTTGACGTGCCCAGAACTTGGACTGAAGAGAATTGGATCTAGTCTTGTCTTTGCTGTGTGTTTTTAAAGCTTCGGTTTCTGGAGTTACTGGAGGACGCGTCTAAGAAACACTAGCATTCATCGCAAATCTTCACTTTCGCTGGGTGACATCACAAACGAATGTGCTCTCCTACAAAACAGTGACATGGCCTCAGTTTCCCCGTCTCTCAAATGTGGATCATAATAACGTACACGTGTGTGTCTCTACCTTAAAGAGATCTTCGGGTCTGAAATAAAAATGAAAAGTCGACAGATTACTTTGATTTCAAGGACTTCTCCTATGCACAAACCACAAAATTATGAGTCGAAGCCTGGCTCAAAACCATGACTTTTACATTGGGTTTTTACCCAGAATGGTAAATCCACTTTACAGCATTGTCATTAAATTGGCCCCCCCTCCCCACCCAGCTTAAAAAGGGAAGTCAATAAAAAGCCCATTTACCTAGTGATTTCATGAAAAAAGACTGTGTGCTCCCTTAATTTTAATTTCAATGGAAGTCTCCATAGCTACAAAAAAGAGCCCAGGTGGCATAGTGGGTTGAGTTGCAGTTCACCAGGTCAGAAGTTCGAAATAACCAGCCTCTCCACAGGAGAAAGGTGAGGTTTCTGCTCCGTTCTTAAAGACGTAAAATCCCAGAAACTAAAAGGGGCCATTCTACTGTTTTCCAGGGTCATGATGAGTCAGAATCAGTAGTAGAGGGGGCAGTAGAGGGTTAGGATTTCCCCTCCCCACCAGAGCTACCAATATGTAAAAGATTAGTTAGGCCAGCTGATCAAAAGAGGGATGGGAGTCAGGGCAGAACATAAGACTAGCCAGTGGTTGACTTTCTACTCTTCTCTCTCTTCTCTTTATACGCTTCAACCAGCCTATCTTGGGTTATTTATTTTCTTGTGTGTGTGTGCGTGTGTACCACAATGGTCTCTACATGAATATATGATGGGTCTTCAAAATTTCACCAATCATGGAAAAAGATAAAGGAATTTCCAAGGTAAAGGAATTTTTCCAGGTACATTTTGAAGCCTTTTGTAGACTGACTGCTCCGGTAAACTCTGTGTTTTATTTTCTGTATGCTTTGATTATTTTTTTTAATAGTTGGGATTTAATACAGATATCATTCCATATTTCAGTCACGTCAAATAGAATGGTGCAATTCCTACCACAAGCAGTTTCCAAAGATTCTTTTTCTACACGGACTCCTTGCCATCAGCTCCCTAATGAGTATTCAGCGAATCTCTGTAGATGTCGATATGTGATGGGATTAGGCAGCAGGCCCCACTCCCCTCATTCTTATTATTACTTAGTCTTCCTTTAGGAAAGTTAAACAATAGCTTCTTCTTTTGAAAGAAAAGTAAAGGCCAAGTGATTGTCATCTAGGCCCTGCTGGAGCACTGGGTTTGGGTAGAGGGGTTTACGTTGTTGTATGATGTGGGAATGAGGGGGATGTGAATGCCCTTGCAACTGCAAACATTTTCACGAACGTAAACATTCCTCTTCCCAGGAAAAATCACTTCTTTCTGGGTAAACAAGCCAGGCCTCATCCAGTGGAAGCACTCCAAGTGAAGCCTCCTTTTTTGTGTGTGCTAGGAGTTTGAAATAAGCATTTCAATTAGATTCATTAAGACAGTTATTACTTGGTAATTGAATAGCAACAGATTGCAAAGGAACACTTATTGAGGACTAATAAGTATGTAGGAGAGAAATCTTCTCCTTCTGTAATTCCATCAGCTATAAACCAGTGTAATTAGATTCTTACTAACACATTCAAATTGAAGGGAATGTTGAGGCATATAATTGGCACTGAGGAAGATACCTGCATTATGTTAGGGTGCTTTCCATTTACATACTTATTAAGTGTCAGTTTAAGCCGTTAAATAATTGAAACTAGTGGACAGTGGTAGGTCAAGTAGTTAAGAAAGAATTAAATTCTTAAACATGTTAATAAATTAGGGTCAGCTCTATTTTAAAATGTAAATGGCAGCTTTATGTTCAGGACTTTGCATCCTTTACCAAAAAATATCTCCATGCTCTGCATCCTTCACAAATACTAGTCTGGACTGCTTTTCCCAAGTGGAACAGTCCTCTTCATTCTCCTGCAATTATTGTTTGAGCGACTGTTTGCCAAAAAAATAAAAATATCTCTTTTCCATCCATTTTCTAATGGAAATAGGAGTTTAAACAAACAAACGAAAACCATGTTCCAAACAAAGTGCGCTGGGGAAAATGAAAGGAGAAACACAATTTTAAAAAACACCAACACATTTTTTCACATTTTCTCTTTTTAATGAACCACAACAAAAAAGTCTATGTAGGACTTTAATTTGCCACTAATGATATGGGAACCCCTGTAGTATTGTTAGGTAAGTATTTGTGTTAGGCTAGGTTCTCTAAAGAAACAAAACAAAATAAAATCTAGTGACCCTCAGGGAAGCCTAAGAAAGAACTTTATATCATGAAGTGATTAAGAAGGCTCAGTCCAACTCAAGTCCCTGGATCCAATGCCCATCTGAGGCTTTCTCAGACTCTCGGAGCTGCAGGCCAGTGAAGCAGAAGCACACAACGGGACACAGGGAGATCACGGGCAGGTGGTGCCGGGACTCGGAGGAACATGGCAGAACGTCAAGAGCTTGAAGCTTGGTTCCCAGGGTCAGGGACCCTATGGGGCTTCCCCTGGGGAAAAACACAGAGGCCCAGAGAGCAGGGAGGGTGAAAGGCCGGAGGAGAGAGACGCTCCGGTGTTTCTTTTAGAAAAAGATCACGCCTCCAAGCAGACATCACCAGACAACCACCGAATGGACAGATTGGACGCCACCCTACTTCTACCCAAGTAAGATCAAGTTGGCATAAAACTAATCACTGCATTGTCAGGCTGCTAGCTACAAGGTCAGAAGTTCAAACTACCAGCTCCTCACTGGGAAAACAATGAGACTGTCTGCTCCCATCACCTTTTCCAGTCTCAGAAACCCTATAGTGGATTTCTATAAGTTGGATGGACTTGATGGTAGTGGGTTTGGGAGTGACATTAATGGAATAACTATTGGTGATATATACTCCAGCCCAGGAAACCCTATGGGTAAGTTTTACTCTTTCTTAAAAGGCTGCTTTGAATTAGAATTGACTCAAGAATATATAACAACAAATTAAAGTCCAAACATGAGAAGTAGAACAATGATCAGATACTGTGTGTGTACCAAATTACATTAAATATTTATAAATTCCCAGGTAACTTTTCATAATGAAAATGCTTTGTTTGAGCAAGGATTGGCACATATTCCCAGCATAGTAATAAATAACCAAAATTTGAGGAATCTAGTTTGTCTTCTGTTGAAACCATAAACAATTGCTATTTTTTTTAGATTAACACTTGCCATTTTGTTTTTGCTTTCTATATATTTTGTGTATTTTTAAAAATTTTAATAAATCATTTTATTGCGGGTTCTTACAGCTCTAATAAGAATATATACATCAATTGCATCAAGTACATTTGTACATATGTTCCCATCATCATTTTCAAAACATTTTCTTTCTACATGAATCAGCTTCTCATTTTTTTTCCTTCCTCCCCCACCTTCGCACCCTCAAAAAATCCTTGATAAATTATAATTATATCTCAAACCATCTGCTGTGTCCCTTCACTCATGTTTCTGTTTTTTATCACCCTGGAAGTGGGACAGATCTTACACTTTAATCATTGTGCTCAGTTCCCCTACCCTCATGGTATCACTACTCCCATTATTATTCTTGAGGGGTTTATCTGTCCTGGATTCCCTGTGTTGAGAGTTCTTATCTGTACCAGTGTGCATGCTCTGGTCTAGACAGATTTGTAAGGTAGAACTGGGTCACGATAGTGAGGGGAAGGAAATATTAAAGAACTAGAAGACTGTTATATGTTTCATGGGTGCTATAGTGCATCCTGGCTGGCTTGGCTTTGGGTATTCACTCTGTCCCCTTTGTCCCCTTGTCATTCACATAGATATGATTATTTGTTTTGGGTCTTCTGATGCCTGATACTCGACCTGTGGACACCTTGTGATCACACAGGCTGGTGTGCTTCATCCATATGGGCTTTGTTACGTTCCAACTGGATGGCACTTGTTTATCTTCAAGCATTTCAGACCCCAGATGCTATATCTTTTAATAGCTGGGCATCATGAGCTTTCTTCACCACATTTGCTTATGCATCCATTTTGTTTTCAGTGATCATGCCTGGAAGGTGAGCATCACAGAATGCCAGGTTTTTAGAACAAAGGGTTCTTGTATTGAGTGAGTACTTGAGTAGAGGCTCAATGTCCTTCTGCTACCTTAATACTTAACATATAAATATATGTACATAGACCTATATCCCTATCATTATATATTAATATAGTTACACATGTACATGCCTGTATTTATACCTCTATAAATGTCGTTTGTCTCCTAGTTCTTTCCTCTGTTTTCTTTTACTTCCCTCCTGTCCTACAATCATGTTGGGCCTTCATTCTGCTCTCTATAATTCCTCTTGGCTACATCGCACTTAACCTACCAGGCATTCGGCGCCCACCTCGCCATCAACTTTAGATCCCTTGTTGTTCCCTTGTCCTGAGTTTGTTGGCTCCTCCTTCCCTTTCCCCACCTCCCCCTCTCCCATGTCCACCCCCTGACCCCAGAACCATTAGTCACATTATTTTCTACTTGGGATTGCTTATCCTGCCTATTTTATATAGATAAACATGAAAAAAAAAAAAAAGGAATAAGAAAAGCCTATAAATAGTTCCAGGTCTGTATGTTGATCCTTATGAATGTTTTCTGGTCAAGTCTGATGAGTTGCCAAGCCCTGCCTCCAAAGTCTATTTTTGGGACTCGGGGATTTCATTGCTTTGCTTCCCTTGCTGCTCTGTTGTGCTCCTTTCGTGTTTCGTCCTGGTGTTGGGGAGTCAGACCGGGCACAATTCCTTCATTGTGTCTACACTATGTCAGTGAGAAGATGCCATGTCTTATGGTGGGGCTGGCCTTATGCTCCTCTCTGTGTTGGCTACTCTGAGCAGGAATATAGTCCTCAGGGCTTGCTGGGCCAGGTTGCAGTCCACTCTCTCTCCTTACTTCTTAGTTTGCGCCAGTGTGTTCTGAGAAGACCCGCCCCTCTCCCTGGGATGTATCTTCAGTGCTGTCCTCTATAGAGCATTCTTCTGGGCAGGGGATCCACGTAGCTGGGATTGTGGCCAGCCCCACAGACCTCTCTTAGTTTGCTGCTTCATGCCGGTATGTTGCCTTTGAATCTTGGTGCATCAGGTTGAGGTCTGATTCCTCTCTCCCTTTCCTGTGGAGACATAAACAATACCTTCCCCATGGGTGGAATAGTACCCTGTTCCCCCTACCCACCCCCTCTTTTTTTTTCCCCCTTTCCCCTCCTTTTTTAGTTGGCTGCCATATGTGTCCCTGGGCTGGGTATAATTCCTTTTTAAATGCAAGAGCCTACCCAAATCCAGTTGCCTAGAAAATTTATAGACAAACACGAGAAAGCAAAATTGAACATATGGTTGGTTGTCATGAATTGTTCAAACTGTGTGTATAGGGCAGACAGCTTACCCGATTGGTTAAAAAAGTTACAATGTATTAATGTAAACCAGCCTCTAACAACCATGGGGTCCATAGGCACACCTGTATGGTGGTAATATATAAAGATTCTAGTAAAGTCACAGAAGATAGGAGAGATAGGAGAGAAGTTTAAAACAAAGGAATCAGACACATTTCATGGTAGCATGCTCACCTCTGGGACAGCCATGATTTCAGCGGCCAGGACTGCGCAGAGAGAGGGAGGAGGAGAGGCAGAATATATTTGTAACCAAGGCTTATATTTACTTACCGGGTATGCAAGCCCCTCTGATTACAGGTAACCACATTGTAACAAGAAGGGGCTGTACCATAGGCATATGCATGACAGCAAGGGGATGAGCTAGGGGTTCACACTCAATTGAAAGGGGAGGGACTAGGGGTACACGTGTGACAAGAACTAGATTCAAGATGGCAGTCTAACCTTGATCCTCCTTGAACTGGCTTAACTTTGTCTCTGGGCTCTTCTCAGGGAAACAATCACTATCCTTATTAGTAGGGGGTGAGCCCTACTGATGGGCTCACATACGATGGGACAAACAATAGTGCCTGATTGCTCTAGATGGCTGATGCCCCCAGGAAGACGACCTCTAAGCAGCTGACCTCACAACGCAGCTAGCGAGCATCACCCTAGGTTTGGCATGTATCTGGGGGAGACAACCTGGGGAAATGCCCTTTTGTATCCCACAACACATGTGTCAAAAGTCCCTGGATAACAGGAAAAGGAAGCCATCCCACCTTACCACACTCCACTACCACATTTCCCCCTCCCACCTTACACACACACACACACACACACACACACACACACACACACACACGCACAATTGTGCCCAACAAGAAGTTGGACTGGAAAAATATCCCTTCTCGATAGTTTCCTAAACAGTGAGCTTTGCCAGAATGTGTACAGACTGCTGTAACATCGTTTGCCTCTCTCTTTAACAAACTACTTATCTAGGAGAGAACAGAAAGGAAGAGAAAAATGTGTCTCTACTATTCTGGCACCATTTTGATTTTACTATCAAAGCCCTGGTAATGGCACTGGCTTATATTTATAAATCCAACCCCTTATCTAGCAGACCAACCTCTCCCCTCTCCCACTCTGTCGGAGATACCTTTGTCTCCCTCGTCTTTCATGCCCACTATCACAGGCCTGCATCTGACATTACCTTTTTCTCTCTGTCACTGAGAAATGGCTGTCTCGAAGCCTTGTCACTTTTCCTTGGCAACCTCTCTAAAGCTCCATCTTAGCTCTCTATGTCTCTAAAACCTTTACCCAAGTTTTATCCTGTGTGAAGACATAAAACAGGCATATCTGACAACCACAGAGATTTATCTCAAATAGAAGGAAGCATTTGTTGACCAGGAAGCAGGAAAGGTTCTTGAGAAAGTTGGTGGTGGGGTTTAAGAATGACAGACTCACCTTGGAGAGGAACCAGATTGAAGTTTCTGGAATTGACCTATACTTGTCTTCTTATTTGGGGTCTTTCTTCTGTTCTTGAAGCACCCCCATCCCAACCCTTACTTCCAATCTTACTCCTGCCTTCCTTCTACATGTTTCAAACTAGAAAATCAAGTTCTTTGTTACTGATAAGCTAATATGTCTTTATACATTCCTATGGATGCCCTTCAACAATTACAAAACACAATCATCGCAAGAATCTCTCACATTTCTTCACCTCTTTTCATGTGCCAGAGGCTGACATAGCATTTATACATATTATCTCATTTCCTCTGCATAGCAACCACACCAGACAGTTAATATTATTATCCCCATTTTTTTTCAGATTCAGAAAAGAAACTTGGTTAAATAACTTGTGCAAGAGCATGGGGCTACCAAGTGGTACCCTCTAGGTTTGCATCTAGGAAATCTGACACTAGAGTATCCCTCTCCTAACTATTACAGTATGTGTGAAAATTGCTTTCTTACCTATCAGGTTTGTTTCCAATTGAACAATTGTCTTTGCTAGTTTAAAACAAACAAACAAGCCCAAACCAAATAGTTGCCCTTGAGTGGATGCAGATGCATGGCTACCCCGTGTGATCTGAGTAGATCTGTGTTCTTTACAGTTTTTTAGATCTATGTTCTTTACAGTTTTCAATTGATGAGAAACAGACTTCCAAGACTTTCTTCTGGGACATCTCCATCATTTTGGTAAGCTGTTTTGCTCGCCATCATTGTTACATAATCTAGTGCGGTAGTTACATAATCTGGTGTCAATTTGGGACTTGAGAGGATTAAGAGTGAAGGGGTGGAGTCTAGTCTGTCAATCGGGATATAACCAGTGAGGCCTCTGTGTGGACATGGCCTTCTTCTGATGATTCTGGGAACTCCTGTTTTTCCTCCTTGAATCCAGAGATGCTGTCTCTCTCTTAGCTCACACCCTTGGAGACTCTCTACTGACAAGGCTCACTCCCTGTGAGACATCCTCAGGAGAAGCCATATGGACCTACCCTGATGCAGCCCGAACCCTGGACCTGGAGACCCCTGGCAGCACTGAGATGCTTACAATGCCCTTGAATCTATAAGCTTTCCCACCCACTGGCCTGTGATCTTCCTGCATTCTGTGTCATTGCATGTGTTTCATGAGTCTGGAGAGGAATTTATAGATTGGTATCAGACATAAGGGCTAATATCGGACTTATGGACTTGATCTGAACTGGGCTGGGATGTTTTCTCAATATTCAATTGCTCTTATATATAAACCTCTGTCTTATATATGTATCAGTACCCATGAATTTGTTTTTCTAGTACTCCCAGACTAACACATCTAGGGCCCTATTTGATAGGACCTACCACTGCTTTCTCCTCTTTCTTCTTAAGGATGCCCAGATTTCCCCCCTTATATATCACTTCAAGGAGGCTCTTACTGCTCTTGTAACAATCCATCCATCAATTGTATCAAGTACATTTGTACATATGTTGCCATTATTATTTTCAAAATGTTTCCTTTCTACTTGAGCCCTTGGTATCAGCTCTTCTTTGTTTCCTCCCTCCCCTGCCCTCCCACCCCTGTGACCCCTTGATAAATTATGAATTATTATTATTTTCATATCTTATACCATCTGCTCTCTCCTTTTGCCCATGTTTCTGTTGTTTGTCCCCCGTGGGGCATGGGGTGTAATATGTTGATTATTGTGATTAGTTCCCCCTTTCTCGTCCTCCCCGCATCTTCCCCCTACCCTCATGGCATTGCTACTCCCATTATTGTTCCTAAGGGATTTATCTGTCCTGGACTGCATATGCCGAGAGCTCTTATCTGTACCAGTACACATGCTGCAGTCTAGCCACATTTGTAAAGTAGAACTAGGGTAATGATATGGGGGGAGGGGGGCTTGGGGGACAGAAGCATTAAAGAACTAGAGCAGTGGTTCTTGACCTTCCTAATACCTCCACCCTTTAATAAAGTTCCTCGTGTCGTGGCGATCCCCCCAACCATAAATTATTTTCATTGCTACTTCATAACTGTAATTTTGCTACTGTTATGAATCAGGTGAACACTGTGAAAGGGTTGTTCAACCCCTAAAGGGGTTGTGACCCACAGGTTGAGAACTGCTGAACTAGAGGAATGTTGCGTGTTTTCTCAGTGCTATACTGCACCCTGGCTGACTTTTCCCTTCTTTGTGACTCTTCTGTGGGGGAATGTCTACACTCCAACCCCCATCAATTGCATCAATATATTTGTTTGTTTGGGGTCTTCTGATGCTTGATACTGTATCCTATTGACACCTCATGATCACACAGGTGGGTGTGTTTCTTCCATGTGGGATTTGTTGCTTCCCTGCTCGATGGCCACTAGTTTAACTTCAAGCATTTAAGACCCCAGGTGCTATATCTTTTAGTAGCCAGGAACCGTCAGCTTTCTTCACCATATTTGCTTATGGACACATTTTGTCTTCAGTGATCATATTGGGAAGGTGAACATCACAGAATGCCAGGTTATTAGAACAAAATGTTCTTGCATTAAGGGTGGGCTTGAATAGAGGCCCAATGTCTGTGTGTACCTTGATATGTAACATATAAATATAGGTACAAAACCTATACCTCTATCATTATAAATTAATATATTTACATATATACGTGCCTGTATTTATACCTCTATAAATGCTGTTTGCCTCCTAGTTCTTTCTTCTATTTGCTTTTACTCTCTCCTGTCCCACTATCATGTTAGACCTTCATTCAGCTCTCAGTAATTCCCCTGGGCCGCATTGTGCTTGATCAAACCCTACCAAGGCATTCCACACCTCCTCGCCATCGAGTTTAGATCTTTGTCTCCTTGTCCCTGAGTTTATGGGCTCCCCTCTTCCCTGTCCCCCAGAACTATCAGTCATGTTGTTTTCTCCTCAGGATTGTTTATCATGCCTATCTTATATAGATAGACATGAAAAAAAACACATAATAAAAGGTCTATAAATAGTTCTGTCTGCTGACCCTTATGTATGTTTTCTGATCAAGTCTGATGAAGTGCCAAGCCCTGCCCTCTGAATCTAAAGTCTCCTTTTGGCGATTCCTGAAGGACTTCGTTGCTTTGTTCCCCTTGCTGCCCTGTCGCATTCCCTTCTTGTTTCACCCCGGTGTGGGTTGCCCAGATTTTAAAGAATACAGCCATCTGGTCTAACTTCTTATGAGATTGCTGACCTCACACCTCTGAGGGTGGTCCCTTGTTGGTTTAAGTCAATCAAGGCTTTTTGTTGTTTTTCTAGATGCCATCTCGTCAGTTCTGACCCGATGTGACCCTATCCCCAGCAAAAGGAAGTCCTGCCCCTCACAACTGTTCCAATGCCTGCACCCAATGTGGCAGCCACTCTGTCCATCCACCTCTTGGAAGGCCTTTCTCTTTTTCTCGGCCTTTCCATTGGTCCAAGCCTGAAGTCCTCCAAGACTGATTTCTCCTGACAACATGTCCAAGGCATGTAAGATGAAGTCTCCCATCCTTGCTGCTAAGGAGCACTCTGGCCATACTTCTTCCAAGACGGACTTGTTTGCCCTTTGGCAGGTCATTGTACTTTCAATATTCTCCAGCACCTCAATTCAAATCCTGTCTCCTTTATCCAATGTCCAACTTTAAGATGCATCTGAAGGAATGGGTCAGGTGTACCCTAGTTCAAAGTAACATCCTTGCTCTTCAATGCTCTAAAGGGGTCTTGTGCAGAAGATTTACCTGATGCAACTGATCTCTGTTTTGATATCATGTCTACTGCTTCCATGAGCGTTGATTGTGGATCCTAGTAAGACAAAATCCTTGACAACTTAAACCTTTTCTCCATTGATCATGATGCTTTCTATTGGTCTAGTTATGAGGATTTTTTTTTAATTGAAAACTATAATTCTTGATCTTCATCGGCAAGTGCTTCAAATTGTCCTTACTTTCAGCAAGAGGGTTTGCGTTATCTACATACTGGGGGTTGTTACAATGCAGCTTCCTTGTTGATTTTCTCAGCACACAGATTGAAGAAGAATGCAGAGTGGAGACATGCTAAGAAGTTGACACCTATCGTCCTGGAGTAATTTCTAGTAGGGTCATCTTTCATTCAAACGTGTCTTGGGATAGAAAATAACTGATAGACCTGGCCCAGTGTCTTTTACAACTGAAAATGACAAGTTCTACCAAATTCTATATATGATCAGTGTTGGCTGTGGACTTTATGTGTCTGTAACTCTGGTCGCATTTTGGAGAGCAATCTCTGCTGATGGATAGGCATGATGTGGGATTCAGACCTCATGTTAGTGGAGGCTGTGGGCAAAGCCACATCTTTTGTTTCTTTGAAGGCATCTTTAAGACTTCACTTGAGTCCTGGTTGTGAGGTAGGCGGAGCCCTTGGTGGGACAATGGTGCTACCACACAGTTCTATCAAGGTCACCTCACCTGGAAAGCCAGACCCCTGTTTTCCTTACTCAGCTTTCGGTAGAAGCACGAAGAAGGCTTGCTATGGCTCTTGGACATATTTGGCTTCTGGCTCTGAACCCCACATTTAGTTCACCCTTACCTGACCCACAGATTTTGGACCGCATAGCAGCCCCACCGCATGAAATGTTTCCTCCAAGTTTCACGAGTTTTATAGGATGCTGCAGAGAATTTCAGAACCTGGGGACATGGGGGGCTGTACCCAAGAGGGGAGGGCGTGGGAGGCACAAAGTGGCATCTTGGAGATGCTGGACATTTAGGAAATCTTGAGTTGCGTACTCCTTGGAAGAAGTCCGGTATTAATCCTTACAAAAGGAATGATTATCACAAACAGGAACAAATTCTATTATTTTTAATTCTTCCTCCACCAGATTATATTTCTTTTTGAGTTTTTGATAAATGCCCTACTCTTTAACACCAGAGGATCAGGAAATACTTCACAATTTCCTAATAAATGAGAAAGGGTACTTTTGATGTGTCAAACTCATGTGTTCTCTTTTCTTTTAACTGGCTAAGTAAAAGTCACCCCAGGCCCAGGACCAATGAAAAGGCCATTTGAAGAACTAAGATCCAGTAAACTGCCCACGATAAAGCCACACCTAAATTCAGCTGATTTCTGGTCATGTGCCCGAGAGCCACAAATCTTGAAGCATCTCATCCACATTCATTTTGTCAGCGGGCAGAGATTAGGCTGTTTCTTGCAGTTCTCTAAAAGTCAAATGGAGCCCTTAGAATAGAAACAACTATGCATCACTGAACATCATATTGATGGCCCCACTATAGCACATCAATGCAGGCACCCTGGGAACCACATTGAAAAGGTGTTCTGGGCATGTGATTCAGAGCTACAGAAACGCTCTGAGTTAACTATGGATCCCCGCTAGAAGTGCTAATTTTAGCAGGGGATGAGAAAGGGAAAATAGCTCTAGCAGAGAATAATAATTGAGAACTTTGGGATTTATATCTGGAAGTGCAGCACAGGCTTTAGGACGTGAGCTTTGGAGGAAAGAAAACGTGACAATTACAAAGAAACACAGGGGAGGATTAAAGAGCCATAATTAAGCATCCATTTTCCATCTGTGCATAGTTCCTTTCTCTCAGAAAAAACTTTTTTGGAAGATTTACTTCTTCTCTCCGGTTAAACCTCCTCCGTAGTACTGGACTGTTAACTAAAAGATTGGTGATATAGACCCCCTTGTTCATCCTCAGGAGAAATATGGGGCTATCTGCTTCTATAAAGATGACAGTCTTGGTGACTCTATGGGGCAGTGCAACCGCATCCTATAGGTTCAGTCCCAGTCAGAATGCATTCACAGACAATGGGTACAGTCTGGTTTGTGTTTGATTTTCACCTTTTTTAAAGGTTTAAAATGGCAGTCATAGCAACTAATAAAGTATCTGTAACAGGGCACCCTGCCTGGACAGAGCACCAGGCTCTGATATTTTGAGTTAATTCATTTGCAAATAGTAGTTATGCTTCTAGTAATCATAACAATCATAACAACAACAACAATATTAACAGTCCCAAGAGACTCGTCTATGAACCTGATTGGGACCATAATGAATATAATTTTGAGGGTCCCAAGAGACCTTCATTCAACCTCAAACTGTCTTATGTGGAGCTACAGACCTGAACAGGAACTGAATCTTGAACAGAAGTAGAAATTCAGAATCCAGTTTGAAGGCCCCTGTAGAATCTCTCTTTACCAGTCGTGGCTTCCTCAATAAACAAGATAAACACAGTCTAACTGGTGCTTCTTACTAATCTGTAGTGAACAACTTCAGATGTTCTCACCCCTTCAAAGACTCTGCTTCTAGAGCTGGCTGGCATTTCCTTTCCATACCTACAGCACCTTCCTACAGAAGCACTGCCTCATTTCCAATGTATGATCTCTGTTAGGGAGAGAGTACCTGGGAAGCAAGGTTAGCATGAACTTACTTGTGCTGTTTGAGGTACAAAAGGAATTCCAACTTTTAAATTGAATTCAAGGAGAACATTATGGTATAGTAGTTATACCTTGGTGGTGATGGTGGTGGTGGGATTCAAGATCAGCAGTTCAAAACCACCAGAAGGTGAAAGTTGAGGCTTTCTACTCCCTTAAAGAGTTACAGTCTCCGAAACTCACAGAAGCATGTCTACCCTGTCACATAGGGTCACTCTGAGTCAGGATCAACTCAATGGCAGTGAATTGTTTTTTTCGAACAGAAAAAGACAAAGAGACTGTTAGTACCAGGTCATCATGACATCCTAGGATTGGTGGAGATCAGGAGACTGAAAATGTTCATGTAAGGGCAAAGGAAGTTGTCAAAAAACTATGCTTGGCGGCCGATCAACAAAGACATCCCAGTTACAGGAAAGGTTACGGAAGTGGGCACAGGACCATGATTGGCACAAGTAGGTTATGTCGTTTTTGTAGGTGCAGTTGGGTTGGTTCCAACTCACAGCGACCCTATGAACAATAGAATGACACACTGCCCGGTCCTGCCCCGCCGTCACCATTGTGCTTTTGCTGGAGGTATTGCTGCAGCGGCTGTGTGAATCCATCTTGTCTGGCCCTTCCTCTGTCTCCAGGCTTCTCTACTCCACCAAGCACGATGTCCTTCTCCAGGACCAGGGCTCTCCTGGCAACATGTCCACAGTATCTGAGACAAAGTCTCACCATCGTTGTCTCTAAGAACGTCTGCTTGTACTTCTTCCAAGACAGCCTTGTTAGCTCTTTGGGCTGTCTGTGGCATTGTTAATATTCGTTGCCAGCACCGTAATGCAAACATATCAATTATCTTGCGGTCTTTCTTAGTGAATGTCCAACTTTCACATGCATACGAGGTGATTGGAAATACCATCGCTTGGGTCAGGTGCACGTTAGTAGTCAACATAGCATTCTTGCTTTCAATACTTTAAGGAGGTCTTGTTCAGCAGATTTACCTAATGCAACTCGTCTGTCTTTTGATCTCCTGACTACTGCTTCCATGAGCATTGACTGCGGATCCAAGAAAAATGAAATCTTTGACAGCTTCCATCTTTTCTCCATCTATCCTGATGTTGTGAGGATTCGAGTTTTCTTTACCTTGAGTTGTAATCCATACTGAAGACCGCAAACGTGTCAAATCGTCCTCGCTTCCAGCAAGCAAGATTGTGTCATATATAGATCACAGGTTGTTAATAGGCCTTCCTCCAATCTTTATGACCCATTCTCATTCATATAATCCAGCATCTCTGATGGTTTGCTCTGCATACAGATCAAGTAATTATGGTGAAAGGATACAAGCCTGACGCGCACCTTTCTTGACATTAAACCATGAAGTATTTGCTTGTTTTGTTCACACAACTGACTCTGGATCCATGCACAGGTTTTGCATGAGCACAATGAAGTGACCTGGAATTCCCCTGCTTCTCAAGTCGATCCATAGTTTGTTATGATCCACACAGCTGAAGGTCTTTTCATAGTCAATATAGTACAAATAAACAGCTTCCCGGGATTTTCCACCTTCAGCCAAGATCCATCTGACATCAGCCATGATGTCTCCTTTTCCACGTCTTCTTCTGGATCTGGCCTGAATCTCTGGCAGCTCCCTGTCAATGTCTGGCTGCAACTGTTGTTGGATGATCTTCAGCAACATGGTACTTGCATGTGATATTAATGGTATTGATCAATCATTTGAGCATCCTGTCAGGTAATTTTTCTTGGGAATGAGTACAAATACAGTTATTTTCCAGTGAGTTGACCTTCTAAATTCCCTGGCATAGTTGATTGAGTGCTTCCAGTGCTTCATGCGCTTTTTGACTCATTTCAATTAATATTTCATTAATTCATAGAGTCTTGCTTTGGGGTACTGGGTTCAGTGTAGCTTGATTGTGTGAGATGAATTTGTGAAATTTAAACGAAGCTCTCCTTCCAAAGCAATGAGGATGTGACTCATGGCCCTGTGACCCTAGCATTCCAACTCCCACTAAGGGCACACCCAGGCCAGTCCCGAAAGACTATGATGCCTAGCCCTTGACTAGGTACATAGGGAAGTGAAACTCTATAATGTACTCTGCCTGAGGGCAGGGCTATTCGTGCTGCTGGAACATGGTCAGAAGGAATTCGATGGAGGCTGACTTTATGTGGGGCCCCAGGATGAATTTTGGGCTTCCACTGTGGGTTGTAACCTTCTGTAAACTTGGTGCTCTGAAATCTGAGCCCTCATTCAGTGCTTACTGGATTCTGTGGTCCTTTTGGTCTTGATGCAGTACCCCAGGAGCCCCCTGTTGATTAGCAGGGTATTCTAAAACTTAGTGAATGCAAACAACCAACATTTTATTTCCATAAGGCATCATAGGGAGAAGACTGGGCCCACTTGGTTATTTAACCTGGGACCTGGCTGGTTTACAGCACACAAAGGGGCTTTACTGCCTTGGCAGGAACATCAGGAAGGCTGGCCTCCACTGGATTCCTCTGTCTTCCATTAATCAAGGCCTCTCCCTATGGCCTCTCAAAGGGACCAGTCATGCCTCTTATATGCTATCAAGTGCTCGAGAATGCCAAGGAGGCCAGTCCTCTAAAAGACCAGGTACTGATTTACTTCCTGTGTACTCCACTGGTCAAACATTCACAGACCAGCTTGGATTCCAGGGGAGTTGAAACATTTTCCCAGGAGAATAATGTAAAAGGACTTGCCACTTTTTCTAGTTCATCAGCTCCAGATACATCGACAACGTGTGTGTGCCTATCTGTGTGCTTCTGCACACTAAAAGAACGCATCTCTAAATACTCGCAGACTTGTGCAACCTTGCTCTGAGACTTTCACTCCCTCTCCAAAGGGAAAATGAAATTATTTTGTGGCACTTCTTAATTTCAAAAGAGGTGCTATAATAAGGTGACCAGATTTAAAGCAGGACACCATTGACCGGGGGTGGGGGGGTTCTTGATTAAAAAATTAGTCTATATGGACCAAATAGACCGTTCCCTAGCTTATTGTGCATTCTTTCCAAAACTCGGGCCTTTTTCAAAACGCCAAAAGTTGGGACTGTCCCGCCAAAAGCGGGACTTCTGGTCACCTTATGCTATAAGCATCTCTATCTTCAAGGCCGGCGTTAGTGACTGATAGGCAATAATGAGACCAGGACACAGAGTTTTCACCTCTCAGGGCTGCATCTGTGAGGTCCCGCTGACTTTTGGACTAGTAATCTAAGCTCAGACCCACCAATAAGGCAGAGGAAAGGGGCTGATCCCTCCTAGCTGTCTGAGGCTCCAGTTGAGCTCCTTCAGGAGTTCTTATCTCTGGTTTCTGCTGTCTGCACCTACAGCTTCTGATCTGGGATAGCGATGACAAGAATCTCTGGTATCTAGGCGTGAAGTTGTAATCTAGCTTCCTTTATGGGGAGAGCAGCTGGTTTTCAATTTCTGCAGCACCCAAGGACAAACAGTGTCAAAGGAAACAGACACCATGTTCCAGATTCAGAATGTTCTTTCCTGGTGGTGGGGGGGTGGGGGGGTGATGATGGTGTTGGTTATATAGATAAATATGGAGATTTGGGCATTAAGCCTCATCATGCTTACTGGTTGGTCAACTTTGAGACATGCATCTTACCTAGATGGAATTTTTTGTCTTTTTAAAATTTTAAATTTTTAAAATTTAAAATTTTTTGTCTTTTTAAAAATTTTTAATCCAGGAAGACACAGTGAAAATATCACTTCAGTACAAATGCCTAAGTGAGCAAGAAAACAAAAACAATCCCAATATGAGTTGCGGTTGAGTTGACCCTTACGCGTGGCCTCCTTTTGATGTGTCAGAGTAGAACTCTTACTTAGGGTTTTCAGTAGATGACCAAGCCTTTTGCCACTGACATTTCTGGGTGGACTAGAAGACACCTCCTACCTTTCAGTTAGTATCAAGTGCCTCAACACCACATGCACGTGCACCCCCCTGGGGACTCTGATTTTACAAAGCAGAAAGGTGTAAACAATGGGAGAGCCATACCAATAAATCACCTTTATTTCACCCTATCTCCCTGACACGTCCATTGCTTCTCAGTCCCAGTAGGGAGTGGTAGTAAGAAAGGCTGAGCTTCAGTGACTAGGCTTTTATAGAGGTCCCTGGGGAGTCAGTCCCACTCCAGGCTGTGAAGTGGGGCAGAGCAATCCTGCGATCCCTTTTCCCCACTGGGCTATAAATGCTGCAATTGTAAACCTGAAACTTAAAAGGCAGAGGGAACTTAATGAAAACATGAGTTGTGTTCATCTCTTGCTCCTTCCTTCTTTTGGTTTCTTTCTTAAACAATCGGAACACACACACTCATATAACAATGTTCTCATTTTTGGATATTTTTCACTTATAACTTTGGGGGAAAAAATCGGTTGTCACCTGCAATGATCTGGGCTCCACATGAGACCATGTCTGCACCTGGAGCATCCTCCATGGGACACGATGAACAATACAGCTAGAGATATACCCTAGAGATGATCTGGCCACAGGAGGGGCAAGAGCCCACCAGCTGTCAGACTGCTTCTCCTGGTCCCTTGTGATGGCAGAGGAAACTAGGCCAGGGCCCCAAAGGTGGTGGGAATTGGGGAGAAGGAAGGGGACCTTTGAGGAGTCTGGGCTGGGATGAACGGAAGTGAACATGGCCATCACTTAGGGGATGTAGTGGGAGGCAGCAGGCAGATGGCAACATTTAACCACCCCCACTGTTGCCCCTGATCCCAGCCGGTTTAATGGTGGTGGGGAAAGTGTACTGGGCCTGGGGCCCACGGTGCCACGTGTATCTCAAGTCATGCCAGGACCACCCATTCAATGATGTGTGACTGAGGGTGGGCACCAGTTCCCAAGACAGGGAATGGCCTCAATTCTCACATGATGCTGATTTCACATGGCATACAGGGCCTTGAACTCTATCCCTGTAGTAAGTGAAGAGTGTGACATCTTCTATGAAGGGAACATGTCAGTACAAAAAGAAAAGCTGGTTGATTATCTTATGTTTAACTTCAGTATAACTCAGTGTCCTTTAATTAGGTGTAAACATTTAATAATTATTTTGTGAATTCCAATGTGATACAATGCTGTTTGATATTTTTTCCTTTTTTATTTGTTTTAGAAATGTATTGTGGGTTTTATGCAAAGTAGGTAAAAAATACAATACATGACACTATTAGCATAATGACCACCAAACCCATTGCCAATCATTTAGATCATAAAATTTTTATATCCTTAACCTATGTTTTTAAAAAACTCAAATTTCAGTAACAAGAAAATAAACAATACCACTTTTAAATAAAAGTCTTTTAATACGTACTTCTCCAAAGATGGAACACAGATGATAAACAAGCCCAAGGAAAAATGCTTAGCATCTTTATTCATTAGAGATATATAATTAGAGCTTCAATGTCCTTTTCTCCTTTTTAAAAGAATTTTGGCATAAAGGTAAAAAATATTCTGTAATATTTAGGTTACTATTAAAAAGGAACACTATAGAATTGAGGAAAAACATTATTTAATTTAAATATCATCTGTGGCAGTGACATAATCTCCTGTCAACTTGTAAAGGAGTAGAGTCTAGCCCGTCAATCACGTTGCAGTTTGATGATCTCATTTGAAAATGCAATGGAGATAAATAGCTCACTGGAAGCCAGATACACTCACTCCCTGCAAGACATTCCTGTTGACAAGCCACATGGAGCTGGAGGAGCCAGGTGGAGATCCACACCAGCACTGAGATACTTCCACTGCCACTGGATCCACAAGACTTTCCACCCACTGGCCTACGATCTTCCTGCAGTCGGCATCATTGCATGGCTGCATGAGTCATAAATTCCCACAAGAAGAATTTAATTGCTAGTATTAAAATATGGGGTAATATCAGACTTATGGACTTGATCTGGAATTTACGGACTAGTATCGACATATGGGGTGATAATGGATTTAGGGACTTGATCTGGACTAGGCCAGGATGTTTTCTTACTGTACAATTGCTCTTTGATATAAAGTTCTCTCCTACACACATATGAGTGTCTATGAATTTGTTTCTCTAGTCAACCCAGACTAACACATCATCCTACTGATTAAATGTTCCAATTGAATTAAACAGAGAACACATTGAGAAACTGCAAACACATATATAATTGTGTGGCTCTGTGTGTGAATTATGCAATAGCATGAATGAATCCCCTAAAAGAATCCAGGCGACAGAGTCAATAATGAATACTTCTCTTTATATAAATTCTAGAACATACTAACTGGTCTATAGAACTGAGAAACAGATCTGTGTGCTTAGGGAGGAGAAAGAACAGGAGGAGGAAATGATGAAGATGTCCAAGGATGTTTAGAGGTGATGGATATGTTCACTATCTTGAGCGTGGTGACGGTTTCATAGCCGGGCAGATATGTGAATTGTATCAATTGCACCCTTTAAATATATATAGTTTTTTGTATGTCATATTTGTCTTGTTAATGTAAAAACATTCTTTTCAAATAACCTTTGGCAGGTGGAGATAAAAATCAGAAGTTCGAAGAAGGTCATGGTGGGAGACAGAGCAAGCGACATAGCTGGTAATCAGCCTTAAAACCAGAACATGCTATGGCCATGCCAATGTCAGGGGAGAGAAATCCTAAACAAGGTAGGGAAGACTGGAAGCTCTCAGTGTCTTAGGCTATTTGTTCTTCTCTCTCGCCTTTTAATAATTGGACTGCTTATGGCATACATAACTTTAGGACATCTTCTCCTACTTTTCTGCCCCTTTAGGAACCCAGACTTTCCATAGACATCCATCTGTCTACATGGGACAGAGCTACCGTCTACCTGGAGCTTGAGCTTTGATCTCTAAATGAAAGATGAAACCAGTTAGAAAACGTTTTTATTTCTTGGACAAATCAATGATCTGATTAAGTCGACCGCCTCTCCTCTTTGTCATATGACAGCCGACTCTTCCATGACTCCAAAGAGTACAGAGTTCTGCGTCTTAACATTTTGTGCTCTATATGGAAATAGAGACTCATGATTCATCACCATTCCATTGTTGGCTGCATCATGGGTTCATATATATGATTTTCCAACTCATACAGCTAGTTTTCTCTTCCTCTTTGATAACAACAAAGTATCACTGAAATGGAGAAGGCAATGCCCTTCCACCCTTTCTTCTGTCTCAGCCTTTCAGTTCATGTACAAAAGGCCCTCTATAAACCGACAAGATATTCATTCTCAAGAATTTATATTCCTGGATGGATGCATACAATAATGAAGCAAGAACAACAACAAAAAAGACTCGGTCCAGATAATTCAGATAGTGATCGCTTTAGGAAGATCTACGACTATCTCATCAGCTTGGAAAGAGGGTCTGTTGAGAAAGTATGGCTAGGCAAAGGCTTCTTAAAGAATGAGGTGCTGGAGTGTAGGTGAGCAGAGGAAGGGAGTCCTGCAAACATCTGTGGACAGAGAGCTCCCGGTGGAGAAAAGAGGTCCAGAAGGAACAAACCCATGTAGCTGACCTGGAGGGAATGAGAGAAATGGGGTCAGAGACCAGATGGCAACACACGTCAAAGTTCATAATGACCTATCTGGATATCCTCTAAACCCCATTAGTGTTCTTTGAAATAGGCGGATCAGGGGCTGTCATGGTGATAACCTGAAAAGTCTTAATGAAACAATCACTCTGACCTCTGTGTAGAGGGCCAGACTGGAAGTAGGGCCGCTAAAGGGGCTCTATGGTCAAGAGAACATTGACTAGGGTGTTGGTGGTGGCCAAGGAGAGACGTTTGCGCCATTGGGTAATATTCCCCAAGGCAGTGTGGACAGGATTTGTTTCTGGATTAGATGTGAGACGATGAAAGGAGGAAACGTGGGTGACACCTCACTCAGCTTCAGCCACTCTATGACTTTGGTGCCTTTTCTGATTTGGGAAGTACCACGGGGTGGAACAGATTTTGGCACGCAAGAGATGACTTAGAAGTTCTGCTTTGGATTTAGGTCACTATGAAGACGAAGACTGTATTTTCTTTGGGTCAGGAGAACCTCAGAAAGTGGACATTTACAGGGAACAGGGCATCTGTTGAGCGGGACTCGGATAAAGGAGCATAATAGAGCCACACAGAAAGATGGCATAGCCCAGGCAAGTGCTAATAGATCACTCGGAATCTGGGCACGAGGAGAAGCTGAAGGGAAACACAGTATGTTTCATGTATACCAAGAGTAGAGGGGCACTTGAGAGCCAAGACAAAGAGGATGGTTTGACTCAGATAGACATTTCATAAAGCCTCCTAGAAAATGTATCATATTTCCTGGTGTGACTGAATAACACAGGATCTTTAAGAGCCATAGCTTATCCCAGCTAGTCCCCTGTCCTGACATGTTTACAGAGAGATGCCAAGAATAAGCTTCATAGATATGTTTTTCCACTGCCACAGAAGCTTAATTCACTGCCATTGAGCCAATGCTGACTCAGAGGGAGTCCTTGTGGGTTTCTGAGACTGTACTTGTTTATTATAACAATTGTTTGTTTATATAATTGTTTATGAGAGTAGCAAAACAGCAAATCCTGTCCATACTACCTTGAGAATACAACCCAGAGGAGAAAACCTCTCTCCTTGGCCACCATTGACACCCTTTCTCCAGTCTTTCTCCCCTAGAGCTGCTGGTGGTTTTGAACTGCCAACCGTAATGACTGCAGCACACCATGTAATTACTACCCTACCAGGGCACCACTTTATGAAGCTGTAACTCACTCTCAGATACCTCTGCAAGGAATCTGCCCAGAAGACACTCAGAGGAGACCCCAGCTTTCCTACTTTTACACAGATGTAGAGCGTGGGCAGTGAGAGTTAGGCTAGGTCCTGGGAAACAAATCCGTGAAACCGGCCATGCTGAAGCCCTAGGGTGTGAGGTAGGGAATCCAGAGATGAGAAGAGAAAGACACATGTTCTTGGGCTTTGCTACTAAAGTGTGGTCTACAGTGCAGGGATGTTGGCATTATCTGGGAGCC
The DNA here is from genome assembly GCF_000313985.2 of Echinops telfairi. Taxonomy (NCBI): domain Eukaryota; kingdom Metazoa; phylum Chordata; class Mammalia; order Afrosoricida; family Tenrecidae; genus Echinops; species Echinops telfairi. Next base: position 6,006,835 of record NW_022103905.1, read on the forward strand.
TGTTAGAAATTGCATGCCATGCAGCCAAATCACTTGGAGGGCTTGGTGACTCTAGATTCTGATCAGTCAGCCTGGTGTAGGTGCTGATGTACTGTGTCTCCCACGAGGAGCTAATGGCATCAGTTCAGAGCCCTACGAGAAGCAGAGCTCCAGAGACTTCTGGAAATCTCAGTGCAGGTTACTCTCTGTCCTTATGCACCTTTCTTCTGAAATCAGAAAACACATGAGGTCTTCTCATGAAATCTCTCACTGTTCAAGGGAGGGACTAAGGCTAGTGGAACCAAAGAGACAGTAATGAAAGTAGAGGGTAGATGATCATTAGTAATAGCTCTTCTAGATCTGGAGGTTTGTACGAAGATCACAGGGACATGTTTTTTAGTAGCCAATTCTATATCGCTCTTAAAACACCATGGCCATCCAGTCAAATTTGACCCACAGGGACGCTATCGAAAATCAAAACTCATTGCTATCCAGTTGATCCCAATTCATAGGACACTATAGGACAAACTCAGTTGATCCCAATTCACAGGACACTATAGGACAGAGTAAAACTGTCCCTGTGGATGTCCGAGGCTGCAAATCTTTTTTGGAGAAGAAAGCTTCATCTTTCTCCAGAGAAGCAGCTGATGGGTTTGGGCTGCTGACCTTACTGGTTAACAGCCCACCTCGAAAACCCTATGCCTCCAGAGCTCCTTATCTGTTGGTGAAATCACTGAACTGTTGAATGGTATGACATCTGGGTTATGTCCCAATCAACATGTTTATTAAAAGAAAAAAAAAGGACAAAGTAAAAATGTAAAGACTTTTCCTTCCTTCTAGTTACTAGTCAATCAATTTCAACCCTTTTACTCCAGGAGGTGACCCTACATGTGTCGGAGTGGAATTATGATCCGAGATGGTTCTCAATAGCTGATTTTTTTTTTTCAGAAATAGATCTTTGGGTATTTTTCTAAGGTACCTCTCTGTAGCTTATCAGGAGACACCAGTCCCTGGGAAAGGACATCAGGCTTGGTAAAGTAGGAGGCCAGCAAAATACAGTAAAACCCTCAACAAGTTGAACTGACCCAAGGGCTGCCACAGTGGGCTCAAAACTGGCACATTCCAGTCCGGGCCCTGCTAAGAATTTGCTCTTCTTTCCTGGATAAACTGAATCAGGAGCGCCAGTGTCAACAAGGTCGCCAGGGCATGAGCTGGAATGAAACCGTTCAAAGCCCTGCCCGGCAATCAAGCCCTTGAAACATTTGCACCACCCAGGGACTCCATCTATGGAGTGTTTAGGAACTGGCCGAGGTGGGAAGATGCTCAGTGTATAGAGGGATTTTTATTATGTCTTCCTACCGCTGCTTAGACTTTAGAATAGAAGCTTAAGGAACTGAGATGCAAATAGCATTCAGTGATGCTATCCTAGATTGTGGTAGTTACATAATCTGGTGTCAATTTGAAGATTCAGAGTGAAGGGGTGGAGTCTAGTCAATCAGTTCGTAGCTTGATGACCTCATTTGGAGGCGCTAAGGAGGTACTCCTCGGAGGTGGGACACACACTCACTATCAAAGACAAACCACATGGAGACACACTGATGGCAGTCAGAGCCTCGGAGCTGAAGGAGCCACATAGAGACCTCTGTCGGTGCTGCAATGCCACTACTGCCACTGGACCCACAAGACTTTTCACCCACTGGCCTGTGGTCTTCCTGCAGTCGGCGTCATTTCATGAGCCTACAGAGGAATTTATAGACTGGTACTGGACATATGAGCTAATATCGGACTTATGGGCTTAGACTGGACAGGATTGGGATGCTTTCTTAATGTGCAATTGCTTTTGTATATAACGCTCTTTCCTATACACATACGAGTGTCTATGAATTTGTTTCTCTAGTCAATCTGGGCTAACACATAAATATTGTTAGATATTGCGACCCATTTAATTTTTACATGTCCTTCGTTTCAGAATAGAGGAGACTGGCGCTCAGAGAGGGTAAACAGTTTGTCTAATCTTACACAGGTAGGTCATAAATGATGTGGCTGGGATTCAAACATGGGTCTGGCCTAACTTCAAAGCCTGTAGTCCTTCTGTCATCCCTTGCTATTTCCTAGAAAGAGAACAATTTAGGAAGTGAATCAGAGCTACACAAATAGTGTCGTACAGTATAGGTTTCCAAAATGTTACTTAGGGAACCTAATGGCACAGCGGTTTAAAGTGCTCCGGGTGAACCCACCAGCTACTCTACTCTCCAAGAGAACCAGTTTCAGCTGGCTTCTGGGAAGCTCACTGTCATCAAGGCAATGGCGGCTCATCGTGACACCATAGGGTCACGACACTGTAGGGCAGGGTAGAAGGGTCCCGGTGGGTTTCCTAGTCTCTACAGGCAGAGCAGCTGGTGGATTCGAACTGCCGCCCATGTACTTCACAGCCCTGTGTGCAAAACTGTACAGAGCAGTTCTGCTCTCTCTGCCTGCTGTCTTCGGGTTGGAATTGACTGAAGGGCAGCGGGTTTTGTTTGGGGTTCAAAGCTTTCCCTAAAGCTCTGCATAAAACAATGGCTCTCAAACTCAAGCAAGTAGCAGAATCAGCTGGGGGGCTTCTTACAGCAGATTGCTGGGGTTGCCCCCAGAATTTCTGACTGATCTTCTTTAAGGCGGGGCCAGTGTCTGTTTGGCTACCAAGCTTCCTGGAGATCCATATGCTTCTGGTCTAGGGGACCACACTTTGAAAACCTCTAGTTCAAGATTGTTGTTGTTGTTGTCGTTCCTGGGAGCCATCGCATTGATTCTGACTCACAGCAACCCAGTGTACCTCTGAAGCAACCACTGAGCCGTCCGTGTGAGCCTCATCCTTGCGAGGTCTGAGCCCAGCGTTGCAGCCGCTGTGTCAATCCATCTGGTCGAGAGCTTTCTTCTTTTGGGCCGACTCTCTGCTTCACCAAGCATGATGCCCTTTTCCAGAAACCGGTCCTTTCCGATCACAGGTCCACAGTGTGTGAGATGAGGTTCCACCATTCTGGCTCCCATTCTACCTCTACTTGGAGGAAGCCGAGGCAGAGTGGCTTGTTTTTTTCTGGCGGTTCATGGCAGTTTTCTCAAACTATTCTGCATGCCAGAATCACTATGGGATTAAAACAACAACATCAACCCCATGGCCAGACTGTATGTCACAGCACTGGCCACAAAATAGGAAGCAGGGAGGGCATGGTGCCAAAGGGGTTTGTTTCTATTTCCTTTTCAAAACTAACCCTCCAGGTAGTTCAAACCTATGAACACATTTGAGCGCTTGGGGCTAAAAGTGTCGATATGATTAGTCAATCAGTATTGGTTTAGATGTGGACCACAGTGAGCACTTGTAGCAAGCCAATGGACTACCATTCTTAAGGCCAGCGTCAATAAGTCCATGTATCTCCCCACTCTCTGTATAGTCTCACTTTACACCTTGACGTTGTGGGGTTCTTCGGTCCATTTTTGGGGGAGTGGGGTGGCGTGGGAAACTCATACAAAAGACAGGTGGAAGAAAAATCTCCATCCCGCTATGCTTTCTGTTACCTATTCCATTTCAAGGAAGGTCGATAACCTACCTGCTCACGCTCCCTGCCTCTGAGAGGGCCTCCTTAACCACCTCTACTGTGTCCAGAGCCAGAGCCAGGGATTTAGCAAAAACGGAGCACAAATCAAGCCTAACTATGGTCTACCGCTTATAAACTCACAGGTAACACACCTGATTATGCTAAGGTCCTGCAATGCCACCGGAGAACACCCGAAACTTTGTGGCATATTTAAAAATCACAACCGGAGGTGGTGGTGCCCTCCCCGCCCAGTCCCCTGGCTTTCATCGCTCCAGGATTTCCCTGTCCTTTTTTTTTCCAAGTCCAGTATCAGAAGAGTGAGGACTTTTAATTTTTAGTCAATGAGATATTGATTTATTTTGCAAAATGTTCCAGGTAAACTTTAATTGACCGCTCTAAAAGACCCCGCTTTAAAGAAGCTGTCAGACTCCACCACCACTCCCCGACGCCGTCCTTCTCACTTTGACGTTGCTGCTAGGGGCGATTGAGTCGGCTCTGACCCAGATGCACAGCAGACCGAAACACCGCACCGTCCGCGCCATCCTCACCATGGTTCCTGGGCCGGAGTCCGCTGATGCAGCCGCGGTGCCGCTCCATCTCCTTGGGGGATTTCCTCTCTTGCACTGCGCCTCTCTTTACCAAGCACGACATCCTTCTCCAGGGACAGGCCTCTCCTGACAACAGTCCAAAGTCTGTCGAAGTCTCACCAGCCTCGCCTCTAAGGAGGACTTTGACCTTACTTCTTCCAAGACACCTCGGTTTGTCCTTTATCAGTCCCTGGTCCGTTCAGTATTCATCCGCGCACCACCACGAGTCTGTCAGCTGGCTGTACTGCAACTGACTGTGTGTTTCCGTGATGCTGGAAGCTGTCAAGCAATGCCACCAGGGTCAAGCAAAGTGAACAGGTTTCAGCAGAGCTTCCAGACTTATACCAAACAACAAAGAGGACTTCATGCACAGCTTGGAAGCCTTGCCAGATGTGTCTCACTTTAGGAGATAGTCACAAGCCTTCTCAGTGGTATTCTTCAGAATACTTCACCTCCTTGGATACAGAAGCTTTGTCCTCTCCAGAGGACTCTTATGTTCCATTCAGTGCAAGAGGAACTTTTCATTCAAAATATTGTAGCTTGGTTGGGGGGGCCGGAGTCTCAGCTCTGTTCAAGAGCCACACAAACCCCAAACCCAAACCGCTCGCAGAGAGTCCATTCTGACTCCTAATGAGAAAGCTACATAGGGTTTGTGAGATGCTAGATCTCTATGGGAAAAGACACTCGCGTCTTTCTTCTGAGAAGCAGCTAGTGGTCTTGAACCACTGTCCTTGCAGTTCTCAGCCCAGTCTTTGTCTCACAGGGCCATCAGACTTCCTTCACGTCGAAGGGGAAATGGAAGCAATTTGCCAGAGCATCTTGGCCATGAACAGAAAGGATCGATAGGGCCTTCTAGTCAGCTCATTCCAATAGAAATCTCTGAGACCCGTGTGAAATCACCTCCTGACAAGGACATGAGCTTGGAGGGAGGGTATGTTCAGTTGGAGGATTAAGAAGGTTCATTTGAGTCTCACTGCCCGTAGTCTGCCACTGTACGTGTCTGTCAGAGAATTAAACATGAACCTTTAACATTAGAATTTTCAAAATCATGGTCATTAAACTAATGCATGAGACCACCTGGCTAAACAGCAAAGGCAAGTTGTCGTCACTTCCTTGCTCCTAGGGCTATCTCTTTGGGCTCTGAGCCATGGACTGAAATGTTCGTTTTTCAAATCACGGTGAAAACCAGGTCTTCTATGATCGCCATCAATAAGGCCTAAAAGGCTTACGCATCCGAACCTTGGGAGGGTACAGTGTCCACGCAACAGTACAATTCAGTCCCAACCATATGCTCCGCAGAAACCCTGATAGGATTAGTGCCAACATTTGGTGGTGGGCAAACGGGATCGTCTGGCGACTGTTTACGTAATTTGATTACCATTTTCCCTGCAGCCTGGCCTACCTGCTGTAAGAGTGGTTATCCTGTCAGAAGGAATTATTTCACACTGTGCAAAGATTGAGTCAAGGCACCATATGGGGCTATGCAAATCGCTAAGGAGGATGCAGATCCCATTCAATGGGCGTGAAGTGGGATGACATGGTCTGACATCATCTCCATCATGCCAGGAAGCCCCATTCACCTAAGGACCAGACATGGTTCTGCTCCCTGGTATGTGGCGCGACTATAATGGTCTTTCTTGTCTCTAAACACATGCACAATTCCAAATGTGGGCATGGGTAAAAAAATGATAGTTCCTAGTGGAGAAAAGAAAAATAGGAACAAAGCAGTTACCTCCAAATGGATTCCAACCTGTCTGTCCACGTACAGCGGTGCTCCTGAGGGCTATCCTTAGTGATTCGGGGGAAGAGGCGAGGTGACTCAGAGTGGACTTGAACCATTAACCTTTCTGTGAGGGCTGGGAACATGAACTGATTGGACCACCCAAGAAAAACACCAGACCCACTGCCATCAAGTCAATTCTGACTCATAGCGGCCCTGTAGGACAGGGTAAGGCGCCCTCTGTGGGTTTCCCACACTCTCTTTATGAGCGTAGAAAACCTCATCTTTCTCCCAAGGGATGGCTGGTGGTTTCAAACTGCTGACCGTGAGGTTAGCAGCCCAATGTGCAACCACTAGGCTACCAGGGCTCCTGTTTGTTGCTACCCAAACTAAGCCAACCCAAAGCAAACCTCTCTCACTGCCTTCAAGTCAATACTGACTCCTTGAACCCCCTGTGGGCTTAGAAGACTGTAACAGTTTAGGGGAGTCGACAGCCCGGGTTTTTCTCGTGTTGCTGCTGGTAGTTTCAAACTGCTGATCATGCAGATAGAAGCCCAACCCATCGCCACTCTCCCATAAGACCGCCCAGGCAGGTCCCAAAGCAGAGGGTGAATAGCAAAATAAGACAAACACATCATGATTTCCTCACTACAAATGATCCCCCAAACCTGTTGTCACTGAGCTAATCGTGACACCTAGCACCCCTTAAGTACAGCCTAGAACTGCTCCACAGGCTTTCCAAGGCTGCCTTTTTTTTCCAACTTGGGTGAGAATTTATAGAGCAAATTCATTTTCCATTCAACAATGTGTACACGTTTTGCTTGTGTTTTTGAGGTTGATTGCGATCCTATCAATATCACAGCACTCTTCCCCCTTCCCCCTGGGTTTCCGGTTTCCATGCATCTTGTCCTGCCCACTCCTGCTCTCTGAGCTTTGTTTTGGGGCAAATGCTGCCCTTTGGGCCGCAGGCGGTGATTGTTCTCAGGAGATCAATCCTCCCTGGTATTAGATTCACCCGTAGACCTATCTATTGTTTGGCTGAAGGGTGTTTCCCTGTAGAACAGCGGTTCTCACCCTGTGGGTCGCGACCCATTTGAGGGTGGGACAACCCTTTCACAGGGGTCGCCCGATTCATAACAGTAGCAAAATTACAGCTATGACGTAGCAATGAAAATAATTTTATGGTTGGGGGTCTCCACAACATGAGGAACTGTATGACAAGGTCACTGCTTGGGCAAGGTTGAGAGCCGCTGCTCTAGAAGTGGATCATCACGGCCTCATCATTCTCCCTGGGAGGGGCTGGTGGGTTCGAACCACTGGTCTAGTCAGCAGGGGAGGCCTAACTACTGCAGCATCAAAGCTCTGTGTGATAAGCAATATCCTTTGTTTCACTTGAGGGAACCTCATTCCTGACATCTATCTTTGTAAAGAAGAAAGAGTATTGGGAAGTAAACCTCACAACAATGAAGCTACTTGGTAAGCTATTTTAATAAAAATGAAACCAAACCAAACTCACTGACATGGGGTCTATTTCAACTCTTCGCATCTCTTTTTTAAAGAGTGCTCCTGAGGCTGTAAATCTTTGCCTGAGCAGAGAGCTCCGTCTTTCACCGGAGCAGCAGCTGTGGCTTTTGATAGCTGAAGCCAGGGTTAGCTGTCCAGCACCTAACGCATAGGGCCACATTACGTTTAATTTCACACGAATATAACAGGCTATAAGTACGAAAAGTAAAACCACCCCATCAATCTTCAGATTATGGCTTCTTTTGATCAAGGAAAAGCAATTCTAATTGTTGAAAAATAGCCATAATTTTATAAAGACGATTATGAAGAACATTAAGAGATTGGGAATCATTAAAAAAAAAAGCAACACAAACCCACCTTGTTTAACCTTTAGACAGTGTTTATGGATTCTTTGCTGTGAATGATGAGGATATTAGCATCCTTTCTCTAGCCTACTCTTTCTCTTTCTCCATCCCACGATCAGTGTTAGTTAAGCTATTCGGCCAGGTTCTAAACTTTGTGGGTTCTGGGCAACAGTACAAATAGAAGCCCACCTTCCATGAAATATATCTTAGCTCCCAACTTTCAGAAATATACCTTCCCAGTGGCAGAATTGAAAAGTGTATAAAACTATACCTTTTGATATCACTAAGTGTTGTGAAATCGCAAAGACAAGTAAATAAGATGATTTTCACTCTTACTGGTGAGTCTCAATGTTTCACTAAGTAAGAAATGAAAACATACATAATTTATAAGATATTGACTCTTTTTTCCATAAAGTATATCTGTGTTCTTTACCCACACCATGTATTATATTGTTATAAATGAAATTTCCACATAATTTGTATTCTGTTGACAGCAAGGAACCCAAGAATATATAATAAAGTTTACTTTTCAAACAAAATATAAATCTATTTGAATCAGAAGTGTAAATGAAGGTAAATAGGAATATAAACAATTTAAATGATTTTCATATTGATTTTTACATGGATGGTCAGTTGTCATTTATCATGGAATGTTGCCATGGAGATATTTGAGGTCATGGACATGTTCTGCGCCACCCCACCCCCCTTCTATTATTGATTTGCCGGATGGCCAGAGTATTCACTCTTTATTCTTGCCATGAACTATGTCTCTCTCCTCTCTCCCCCGAATCCTTCAGGGACACAATATTCTAGCCTCATAGGAAATAACATATGACATTTTGCTATTATTATTAACAACCTACTAAGTTTACCATTTTATAAGTTTATTTTTAGGCGGCACCATTTGTTGTATATTACATAGGAAATATTGTATAATGTGTTGTTTCTGTTTTGGGGTGTGAGATAGTTTATTGTGCCAGCCTGACCGATAAACAAAAGTGGGATTAACTGAAGGGCAGAGAGATAAATGGCTTGGTGAGTCTCACTTTTCTTGTCTCTCGCTCTTTGATCATCGGACCAGTGTGCGGCTGCCTTGCTTGTTCTCTGCCTCAATTTATAGGCTACACTACCTGTGGGACGCCTATCCTGTGGACTGTGTCACTGTAAATTGAGGTCCCTTTAAGAGATCGCTGGAGCTGGGTACTGGCAGTTGGTGACCTGGCTGGCAGTTGGTGACCTGCCTTCTGATTGGCTGCTGTGCTGACATAGCCTAGCTCTCTCTATAAATAGAGGAAGATCTGGCAGCAGACTTGACTTGAAGGACTGCTAGTCTCTCACAACTCTCTCTCACGGGAGTGAGTTGCACTGATCCATTTGTAGTGCTTTATAATTTAACTGTTCATTTCTTGTATTATATATTTATCTGTATATGATTTAACAGTTCATTTCTTGTTATATATCTAATTATCTTTATAAACACATATATTTAATTATCAGCAATTTGGTTTTATCTCTCTAGAGAACCCTGTCTAACACAGGGTACTATCAAATCTGCTCTGACTCAAGTCTGGTTTTCCTCTGGACAAGAGGAAAAACTGCCAGTCCTGTGCCATCCTCCCAATCGCTGCTTTGTTGGAGCCCGTGGTTGAAGTCACTGTATTAATTCATTTCATTGAGACTCTTCCTCTTCCTCTCTGACCCTTTACTTTAGCAAGCATGATGTCCGTTTCCAATAACTTATTGCTCCAGATAACCTGTCAAGGTACATGAGACCCTGTCTCAATGGTATTGTTTCTAAGAGGCGTTCTAGCTACACTTCTAGGGCAGGTTCATTTGTTCTTCTGGAAAAACTCCAGAATAGATGATTCGGACTCTTGTTGACCCTCTCTGACAGAGCAGAATTGCCTCTGTGGGTAGAAAGCCTCGTCTTTCTCCCACTGAGTGGTGATTTCAAACTGCTGACCTTGGGGCTAGCAGCCTGACTGGTCACCCCCAGGGCTCCTCCTGGCAGCTAGCTCAATTTTCTTTTCCAACATTTTAATTCAAAGGCATTATTTCTTCTTTAATCTCCCTTATTCATTGTCCAGATTTCCCGTACATATGAGATGATTGGAAATATCATGGCTTGGGTCAGACTCTCATTAGTCCTCAAAGTGAGATCTTTGCTCCTGCGTAATGTAATACATGGTTTGATTTCTTGACTACCATTTCTAATGATCGATTATTGTGGCTCCACATAAAATGAAATCCTTGATGATTATCTCTTCTCCATTTGTCATGCTGTTTTCTACTGGCCCAGTTGTGAGGATATTTGTTTTCTTTACACTGAATTGTAATCGATACTGAAGGCTGTAGTCTTGGATTTTCAACCGCTGGAGCATCAAGTCCTCTTCACTTCCATCACACAAGGTTGTGTTGTCTGAATAGCACAGGTGATGCATGAGTCTTCCTCTGATCCTGACATCATGCTTGTTTTTATATAGTCTAGTGTGTTAGTCTGGGTTTGTAATATGTGTGTAATAGAGAAATTTATATCAAAGAGTAATTGTATATTAAAAAAAACAACCCAGTCCAGTCCAGATCAAGTCCATAGTCTGATTAGCCCATATGTCCGATACCAGTCCATAATTTTCTCTTCAGACTCATGCAACACATGCAATGATGCCGAGTGCAGGAATACCACAGGCCAGTGGGTGGAAAGTCTTGTGGATCCAGTGGTGGTGGAAGCATCTCAGCCCTGGCGTGGGTCTCCACATGGTTCCTCCAGCAACAGAACTCTCTTCCTATCAGCAGTTTCCATGTGTCAACAGGAATGTCTCTCAGGGAGTGAGTGTGTATCTAGTCTCCAGTCAACTATTTATCTCTACCATGCCGCAAATGAGGTCACCAAGCTGCGACCTGATTGACAGCTGTACTCCACCCTTCACTAGTTGACAGGAGATTAAATAATTGTCACACCTTGCTTCCCAGATTACTTTCTTAGTAATTAAGTATGGTAATTAAGTAATTAAGTATCTTAGTAATTAAGATTAAAGTATGGTGACCCCCATCCGGGGGAAGAACAACAGAAACCAGAGGGGAAGGGAGACAGCAGTCGGTGTTAGATTTGAAGACAATTAACAATCTATAATTTATCAAGGGCCCATGAGGGTTGGGGGAAGGGGGTGGAAGGAGAGGGAAAAAAAGAGGAGCTGATCCCAAGGGCTCAGTGGAAAGTAAATGTCTAGAAAAGAACAATGGAATATATGTACTAATATGTCGGATGCAATTGATGTATGGATTGTAACAAGAGTTGTAAGAGCCCCCAATAAAATGATCTAAAAAAAAAATAAATAAAATACAAGGTAATCAAATTTTTAAAAAGTATGGTGAAAGGACACATGCATACGTTTTCTTATTTTAAACCACTCAGGATTCCCTGGTTCAGTTCAAAGAAGTGCCTGTTAGTCTCTATACAGTTCCACATGAGCACAGTTAAGTGCTCTAGAACTCCTATGCTTCCCAGTTTTATCCATAGTTTAGTATGGTCTATACATCATGGCTTTGCACAGTCAGGACAGCACAAGTAAGCATCTTGCTGCTTTCAGCCAAGAATGATATGACAGCAGTAATGACATGCATGGTTCTGTGTTTCCTTCTGAATCAGAGTTCAATTGCTGGTTGTTATCTGTTGTTGTGCTGCTGCAACCATCTTGAGTTATCTTTGGTAATATTTTATGTGTGTGATACTGATAAAAGGAGCCTTGATGGCATAGCAGGTTATGTGTGGGGCTACTAACTACAAGGGCAGAAGTTCAAAACCACCAGCTCATCCAAGGGAGAAAGATGAAGCTTTCTACTTCCATAAAGATTTAAAGTTGCAGAAACCCCCATGAGATAGTTCCACTCTGTCCTTCAGGTTCCTTATGAAAGAGAGAGTTATAGTAATGATATCGTTCCATAACATAGTATACTGTCATCATGTAGACAATGGACCCTTGAGTCAAATTGCAGATTTCAAATAGCTCTGCTACTTATCATCTCATTGACTTTGGATAAATCACTTACTCTATTTGTGCCTTGGCTTTTTTCACTCATAAGAAAGTGGGGCATTCTAAAGATGGTGGCTTTGGCATGACCCCACATACAACTATTGGTTGACCTGTTTATTTTTTTATTGGACCACATCCTTGAGTGACATATATATGGACCACATCCTTGAGTGACATAAGAGAATATTTTGTGTAGTTTTGCCATGTACAAAGGCAGATCCTATCTTTTGACCAAGAGACTGGCCTTCACAGAGGTATGGATTGAATTATATTCACTTCAGATGAAGATTTTAGAATGCATGACAACAGAGAAATCATAGTATTGATGGAGTGAAGCTTCAGGCTCCAGTTCAAGGACCAAATGGTTTGCAAGGGGCTCAAACATTCGAGGAAGAGAAAGAATTTTGAGAATTCTTCCTCCTATTAGATAAATATAGGTAGCTAAAATATTTCAATGCTTTAATTTGAAACAAGGAGTTCCACCAATCGAGAACTTCCTTTCCCAATTCAAATGAAAACAACACAAGAGGGAAAAGCATTCACTCGACACTTGCAACACTCCCAGTATTGGTGTGAGCGTCCTCCTCCTCAGTGAGGTTGAGGCTACTTCATTTGTAAGCTGTCATTTTTTCCATAGCAAATTAACCTGCAGATATAACCTGCTATAACAAGGAATCCTGGCGAAGCAGTGTGCTAAGTGTTCAGCTGCCAACCCAAAATGCAGCAGCTCAAACACACCAGCTGCTTTGTGGGAGAATGAGGCAGGGTGCTCTTTAAAGATGCACAGTCTTGGAAATCCTGAAGGATCAGCTCTACTCTGTCCTGGGCTTGCTGTGAGTCAGCCTGGCCTAGATGGGCCTGGACTAGTGTAGCAGAAAAGGAAACGCTCTTAAGTTTGTGAGCTGGGCAGTATGTTCTGTGACCATCAGAAGGTGGGAGAAGTCCAAACACAACTCACTCTTAAAAAAATAAATAAATAATAATTTAAAGTAGAATGTTCCATTTCTTCTTTCTCCTATATGAAAAAAATAAAAGAAGAAGAAGAAAGAAATTAGCTCTAGCTCTGGGACTCTCTGTGGACCCCAATAAACTGTGGATAATCTTGAGAAGAATGGGAGTTCCTGTACATTTCAGTGTGCTCATTCGGAACTTGTGCATGGATCATGAGGCAGTTGTGCAAACAGAACAAGGAAAGGTGTGTATCAGGGTTGTATCAAATCCTCAGAGAAGCTGGGTTATATAAAGCAGAGTGAGTCATCAGGATCGGAGGAAGATTTATTGACAAGCTGGGGTGTGCAGACGACACAACTTTGCTTGCGGGGAGTGAGGAGAACTCAAGCACTTGCTGATGAAAATAAAGGATGGCAGCCTTCAGTAGAGATTATAGCTCAATGTAAGGAAGACCAAAATCTTCACAACTGGACCAATAGGTAACATCATTATAAATTAAGAAAAGGTTGAAATTGTCAAGGATTTTGTCTTACCTGGCTCCCAATCAATGATCACAGAAGCAGCAGTCAAGAGATCAAAAGACGTATTGTTTTACGTAAATCTGCTGCACAAGACCTCTTTAGATTATTGAATAGCAAGGATGTTACTTTGAGGACTAGGGTACATCTGACCCAAGCCATAATATTCTCCATTGCATCATATGCATATGAAAGTTGGACATTGAATAAGGAAGACCACAAGAGAATCAATGGAGTCACATTGTGGTGCTGGAGAAGACTATGGAAAGTACCCTGGACCGCTGTATTAATCCGGGTAGACTAGAGAAACAAATTCATAGACACTCATATGTGTACAGTAAAAAGCTTCATATACAAGAGCAATTGTACATTAAGGAAAGCATCCCAGCCCAGACCAAGTCATAAGTCCAATATTAGCCCATATGTCCAAGTACCAGTCTATAAATAACTCTTCAGACTCACAGAACACATGCAACAATAACGAATGCAGGAAGAGCACAGGCCATTGAGTGAAAAGTCTTGTGAATCCAGTGGCGGTTAGAGGCATCTCAGTGTTGGCAGGGTCTCCAGTTGGTTCCTTCAGCTCCAAAACTCTGACTGCCTCTGGGTAGCTTCATGTGGCTTCTCTTCAGAAATGTCT
>NW_022103905.1:6020893-6027046 GCF_000313985.2 Echinops telfairi
GACAGACTAGACTCCACCCCTTCACTCTTAATCCTCTCAAGCCCCAAATTGACACCAGATTATGTAACTACCACAACCGCTCAAAGGACAAACTGATCTGTGTTGGAAAATGTACGGCCAGAATGCTCTTTAGAGGCAAGGATGGCAAGACTTGAATCTTACACACTTTGGACAGGTTATCAGGAGAGACCAGTTGCTGAAGAAGAGCATCGTGTTTGGTAAAGTGGAGAGGCAGCGAAAAAGAGGAAGGCCCTCCATGAGATGGGTTGACACCGTGGCTGCACCAATGGGCTCAGGCACAGGAAAAGTCGTGAAGTTGGCCCAGGACTGTGCACTGTTTCATTCCGTTCTGCTTAGGCCTGCTTTGGGTCGGACCTGACTCCATGGCATCTAAGAACAACAGGATGTGACATAAATTTTGTTTTCATCCTGACCATTGGCAAAGTATTTCTTCATATTCCTTGTATTTAGTAATCCAACTCATTACCAGTATCCCACCAGGGCTCTTAGCTTCTTCATATTCCTTAAGTCACTCAGCTCTGAGCCATAGTTCCTTCACTCTGAAGAGAGCTGTGTCTGCTCTTTCTCTATGTCTGCTCTTTCTCTATGTCTGCTCTTTCTCTATGTCTGCTCTTTCTCTATGTCTGCTCTTTCTCTCATTTTGCCATCATTGTCATGCTGGCATTCAGGAGCAGCTGCTAACTAAGGGGTTTTCGAACCACTGTGCTATCGACTTCTTCCAAAAAACTTGTCTTAAAAAAAAATCTTCCTCAAATCTGAGCTAATCCGTCTTGGGCCCTCTGTTGATGGTATGAGAAAGAAAACTTGTGTCAGGGATGTCTAGGGAAACGAAAAAAGAATGTGAACTACCTTGTCTTCACCGTGTCAACATGGCAGCAGTCATCTGCCTTGGCACCTGTTGGTCTTTATTCTGGCATCTAGGGGATCACCATCCATGCACGACCTTGTCCAAATTTTCACTTGGCCTGTGAGTACTCTTGCCACCTCTCCAGGCATGGGTATACGCATTATAAATTTCATCTCCTCAGCTTACAAGTCACTCTACATACTTTATGGGGGGAAAATAGCATTCAATGGAGACGGACTCTCTATTGTCTGTTATAAAGATTAAATAGGAGCCCTGGTGGTGCTTTGGTGAAGTGATAGAGCACTAACCAGAGAGTAAGCAGTTAGAACCCAGCAACTACACTAGAGGAGAAAGATGGGGCAGTCTGCTTCCGTGAAATATTTATAGGCTTGGAGACCCACCAGGGCAGTTCAACTTGGCCCTCCAGAGTCACTGTGAGTCAGATTCCACTCAGCAACAGTTTAACTTTCATAGCTCTATTATAAAAACTAAATGGGTTCTACAAGGGCCTTGGAAAATGCCTGCCATAGTCATCTAGCATTGATATCTATTATTTATGAGCAGTAGCTATATGTATCTAATTGCCTTTGTCTTCCCTATTTATCATCGTATTGTTATCGCTTTATTTATTTAAATAATATGTTCTGATTATAACACGGTCATTACCTCACGTCTAGTATGTGTATCTCTGGCAACGTTCACCTCCAGTTTCCTTCCACCTTTTGCGTTTTCTCTATGTGGCTTTCGTCCTGGCAGTAGCTGGAGCTTCCACTTCCATGTTTCTAGCTAATGTTCTGGCAGCTCACTTTTCAAATTTCCAGCTGTCTTAGCATCTTTTCTTTGATCGTTCACAGTTCTTTTCAAGCCCTTCTGTCTTTCAGAACTCCTAGACTGTTTTCCATTTCTCTGGGTCTCTAGGAGACTATTTTGTGGTTTTTCTCTGGGTTTTTTTTTGTTTTCGTTTTTTTAGCAATGTGTTGGTTTTTACTTACTTGATTCCTAAGGATAGACATTTCACCCAGGCTAAATTAGTGTAAAAGTAGATTCTTTAGTTCACAAAACTGAAAAATTCAAGGGCAATATAGTCTTAGGAACATCTACAACCTCAAAATTGTCTTTCAGTCTTTATCTATTGACTGATCTCTCCGCATGCAGTTTTAATGATGGCTGCTGGCAATCAAAACCATATGTTCTTATTTATTAAATAAATAAAAACTCATTTTTCTCAGAGCACTGGCAGAGAAGTTCCAGGGAAGACACCCATGGGCCCAGACCCATGTTCATTCTTGGAGGAGTCCTTTTGGCTATTCTGATTGGCCAGACTTAAATTACATACTTTGGGTAGGTAAAAAGTGGGAGAAAGTGGTTGATAATTAATCACACCAACCCACATTCAATGAGAGGGAGTTGGGGACTACTGCTAAAATCCCACCATTCATCTCTTACACCGTGTTGGCTTACGTGCTGCTCTGATACTAATGTGTTGCTCTGATGTTAGAAGCGATGCCACTGGTATTTTAGAAACCACCAGGATCACCAGTGTTGAGCAGGCTCCAGCAGAGCTTTCAGAATAAGCAAGATTAGGGACTGAAAATCTTCTGGCGAGCAGAAGAGCATTGTTTTGCACAGCACCGGAAGATGAGATCCTCCTGGTTGGAAGGCACTCAAAATCCAATTGGGGAAGGACTGTCTCCTCAAAGTAGAATAGATCTTAAGGATGTGGATGGAGCCAAGATTTGGTGACCTTCATTTGCTGATGGGGCCCAACTCAAAATAAGAAGAGAGAGATGAAAACATCCATTAATAAATTGAATGTGGAATGTACAATGTATGAAGCTGAGAAAATTAGAAGTTGTCAAAAATAAAATGGTATGCATAAAGATTGATATTTATCATAGGCTGGGCTCTTTAGAGAAGCTGAATCAGTGAAGCTCATGTCTGTAGGTGACTATAGACGTTTACATGCAGAAAATGACTCAAAGAGCCGTGGCAGTGGACTAGTCTAACTCTGAGGATGGCCAGATGTTAGGCTGGAGGCTTCTCCTAACCTGAAAAGCATTGAGGACTGATTTACCCAACATCAGTTGGAATATTACCAGCATGTGTCTGCAGAGGTGAATTAATCCAAGGTTGGCATATATGATGGGAAAGTGCTGTTGACCCCCGGGGATAAGTAGGTAACCTGGAGGCCATTGGCTCAAGTTGAAGGATGAGTCAAATGCGGGATCCAGACCAGCAAAAAGCAAAAGATCTGTTCCACGGTGTCCACTTATGTGGGAAGCAGGCCACACAATGGAGGAGAATTCCTTTCAATTGATTGGTTTAGGGCAGTGATCTGATTAATCTTCTTACAACTGGTTAGTTTCTCAAAGCAGATTCCATTATGAAGGTGATTATATTGTGTTGGATCATATCATGAGAGATTACTCGACCATAACTATCAAATCATTGAGAATCCTAGCCCAGTCAATTTGACACAAACCTTAAATATCACACACACAAAAAACACCTTAAATATCACAATATTCTAGGCATAAGCAACCTGAAATGGACTGGTTTGCCCATTTTTAACCAGATAGTCATATAGTTTCTTATACTGGGAATGATAAGTTGAAGAGGAAAGGTTTCTCATTTATCATCAAAAACAACTTCTCAAGCACTATCTTAAAGGACAATATTGTCTCTGATATCTAGACACCTAATGATACAATTGTTCTTCAAATAGACACACTAAACAATAAAGCCAGTGATGAAGAAATGCAAGAATTCTACAAGCCTCTTCAGCTTGACATTGATCAGATTTGTAATCAACATGCATTGATAATTACTGGTTATTGGAATGAGAATGCTGGAAACAAAGACAGTATATTAATTGAAAAATATGGTCCTGGTGATGGGGAAAAACAGCTGGAGATTGCATGGAATAACTTTGCAAGACCAACGACTTCTTCATTGCAAACATCTTTTGTCAACAACATAAACAACAATTCCATAAACGTTGTCAGATAGAATGCATAGGAATCAGAGAGACTACATGTGTGGGAATTGAATGGGGAGAAGCACCATTAGTTCGAAAGAAGGCTAGGGGCAGACAATGAAATAAATCATCAATTGTTCATATGCAAGTATAAGATGAAGCTAAAGAAAATGTGAACAAGTTCACAATAGGTAAAATACAACCTTGGGGCATATCTAGTCTGAATTTAGAGACCATCTGAGATAGTTAAAGTTTATTGTGCCAGCCTGGCTGATAAACACATATGGGGTTAATTGAAGGGTAGAGAGATGAATGGCTTGGTGAGCCTCCCCTTTCTAGTTCTTGGGTCTCTTGTTTTGTGATGGTGGGACCAGGGTTCAGCTGCCTTAGCCAGTTCCCTGCTTCAGCTGGCAAGGCTCACTTCCTGCAAGACATCCCCGAGGAGAAGCCACATGGACCTACCCCGATACAGCCCTAGGTGCTGGAACAGCCATGTGGAGACCCCTGCCAGCACTGAGATGCTTACACATTCACTGATTTGGCTTTCCTCCTGCAGTCAGCATCATTGCATTTGTTTTGTGAGATGGAGGAGGACTTTGTGGATTAGTGTTGGACATATGGGCTTGGGCAGCACTGGGTTGGGATGTTTTCTTGATGCACACTTAACCTTTATATACAACTCTCTCTTGTACATGAGTTTCTGTGGATTTGTTTCTCTAAAGTACCCAGAGTAACACACCATCTCAAGATCAGATTTGATGTATAGAACATTGATAACTGAAGAGCAGATGAGTCATGAGATGCCATCAGAAAAAAATTGGTCTGTTGTCATCTTCCCAGGCACCTATATAGTTGCCTACTTTTTGTTGTTGTTTTGTTTTTTAAGATAGTAGCATGTTTTGAGAAATCCACATTATTCCTATAGTATCAAAAGTAACATATATTGATTTTCTCTGCTCTACATTTTGCCTCAAATGTCACTGTTGGAAGGGTCTTCCAAAAAGATTGTGGAAAAATCCCATTATCTTTCAATTACACATTTCCCTGAACTTCTTGAAGACTTCTTGTTCTAGGGAGTGTATTAAATGTCTTTTACTATGCAACATATAGATCACACTTAGAGGCTCAGAATAGCACACATTTATTACCCTCAGTATTTATAGGTGTGAGTAAGTTGAGCAATTCTGGCTCAGGGTCTCTCATGAGATTGCAGTCCAGAAATCTGGGGGGCCTGTGACCATTTGAAAACATATCTGGAAATGGAGAATCTCCTTTTACGATGGCTCAATTGCATGGATATTGGTGAGAGGCCTCAGTTCTTTACAATGTGGGCCTCTTCACAGACTCGATGTGTATGTAAGAGGTATGTGATTTCCCCCAGTGCAAAAGAGACAAAGACAGACACTAAAAGCCCCATTGTCCTCTATGAACCAGCCTCCAAAATGACCCTCCATCCTCTTTGCAATATCCTATTGGCTACAAAAGTCAACCCTGTTCAATGCTGGAAAGAACTTTCACAAGGGCAGGAATATTTAGAGGAGAGGCTTACTGGGGCCATCTTGAAAGCTGGCTTCTCCTAGGCAAGTATTAGTCTTTGATGATAGTAGAAATGGCTACGGATTGTTGCTCTACCACTTACCTGCAATGTGATGTTACCTGAAAACTTACCTGCAAGTTTGACCTCACATTTGCACCAGAATATACCACATAGGAGTAAGTCCCTAGCAGAATCTTAGAATATTCAAGGTTAGTCATGTTCATCATGTGCGTTAGGCCATATTGACTAAAGAAAAAAAAATCAAGGACACTCATATGTGTAAGGGAGAACTTTATATCAAGAAGTAGTTACATATCAGGAAAACATCCCGGCCCAGTCCAGACCAAGTCCACAAGTCCGATACTAATCCATGAGTTTGATACCAGTCCATAAATCCCTCTTCAGACTCATGCAGCAACACGCAATGATGCAGAATACAGGAAGATCACAGGAAAGTGGGTGAAAAGTCTTGTGGATCCAATGGCTGTGGACGCATCTCCAGGGTTCATGCAGGTCTCTGTGTGGCTCCTAAACAGGAAGGTGAAGTCAGAGGGAGAGAGAGAGAGGAAGTTCTCAAGATACTCCTTATGGGAAAGCCACACCCACTGTGAGATCCCATCACTATGACCTGATTACATACTAGACTCCACCCATATCTTCTTAGAGGTGCCCTGCTGGCACAAAGAACCTAACTACCACATCATGTTTCTCCATGAACTAGTGACAAACTTTAGTCTTGTGTGAGCTGGAACTCCTTTCCTCCTTTCAAAG
>NW_022103905.1:6029222-6030966 GCF_000313985.2 Echinops telfairi
TCTAACTACGAAAATATTTGATTTACAAATAAGGAATCCTACTTCGTGGAATTTCATTTATCACGGTAAGGGTCTAGAACCAATTAACCATGATAAACGAGGGTTCACTGTATTCAGAACTACACACCCAGCTCCCTAGGGCTGGGGGCTGAAGCCACACTTCCCTGCCTGCACATACTGTTTTCCTTCAGGCCTGGTATCCAGGACACCACAGCTTTATCTCTAGGCCACATGAAGGACTCTGAGTCCGTATCTGGCCCTCACCGACCAAACTCAGGCAGGATCGGTCACAGGTGCAAATTTTCAGCCTCCCTCTCGGCACCTTTCCCATTTTGCTGACACCCTTCTCACTGGCCCTCAGGTACCTTGTCTGTTTTCTCTTCTCAAAAATCTTGTTTTCAGCTAGCTGTCACTTAACTGTCAACAACTTTCCTGGAGCTATTACCTGATGGATTATACTTATCTCATTCAGAGGCATTACATTTTAACAGGGCTTACTTTAGAGGAAACCATCTTCAGTATGCAAAGAAACAAATCCAAAAGAGGGAATTTTAAGCATTGGCAGCTGAAAAGGGCACTGGCTAGGGGAGAGAGAGTTGGTAGTTAAGAGGCCCTAATTTATGTTCTTCAAATCACTGTCCATAGGTCAAACCTGCTTTGGGGGTCCAATATTTTTCATTCTCCTTTTTTCTCCTCCTTGAATTCCAAAATCTGGTCTATTCTCAAGTCTTGTGGCAGTTACATTATCTCCTGTCAACTTGTGAAGGGTGGAGTCTAGCCTGTCGATCAGATTGCCGCTTGGGGACCTCATTTGGAGGCATCAAGGAGATAAATAGCTCATGGGAGGTCACCTGCTTTGTCTCCCTGCTGACAATACACCCAGAGCTACACTACAGCCTTGGAACTGGAAAAGTCATGTGGAGACCCCTGCCAGTGCTGCGACGCTTCCACTGCCAATGGATCCACAAGACTTTCCACCCACTGGCCTGTGATCTTCCTGGATTCAGCATCATTGCACGGCTGTGTGAGTCTAAAGAGGAATTTATGGACTAGTATTGACATATGGGTAATATCGGACTTATGGACTTGATCCATACTGAGCTGGGTGTTTTCTTAATGCACAATTGTTCTTTGATATAAAGTTCTCTCTTACATCATAGGAGTGTTTCTGAATTTGTTTCTCTAGTCAACCCAGACTAACACAAGTCCTTCCTAACTGCCTTGCCCTCTGTTCAGAGGCTGTTCTCCATTGGTCTCTAAGAACCCACTCGTGAGTGCACTCTACAGACTTCGAGTAGGTCACACATGTTGTGAATTGGTGAGTAAGCTGCTTACCTGGGCATTCCTGGAGGGTAGCCACTGCCTCCTATTCAACTAGGTATGTGCTTCCGGCACATGTCCAGTCCCTGATAACTCTTAACTCACTTCCATGGAGTCAGTGCTGACTCATAGCGACTCCCTGCGGGTTTGGGAGACTGTAACTCTTTACGGGAGTAGAACGCCTTTCTCCCTCAGAGCTGATGGTGATTTTGAACTGCTGACCATGAGCCTCCCAGTCCAATGCATAAGCACTACAACACCAGGGTCCTATAGGTCCCTAACAGAAGCTTCAGATTCTTAGATTTTCTGTCACTAACTAACTATATTCTCTTGAACAAATAATTTTCATTTATCTGGGCCTCAGTTTCCACCCTATTAAAATGATACATTGGACAAGGCCTTTGCTATATTCACCCACATATGC
>NW_022103905.1:6031746-6044511 GCF_000313985.2 Echinops telfairi
ATCCTTGGGAGAATGACTGGGCTTTCTACTTCTGTTAACAATTACAGTCTCTGAAACTCACAGGGGGGAGTTCTACTCTGTCTTTTAAGGTCACGATGAGTTGGCATCGGCTCGATGGCAGTCAGTTTGTTTTGTGTGGTATTCATTTTTCTCTGCAATACCTGTGCCCTGCTCCAGTGATAGCCCCTCTGGATGCCGGACCCAGGTTCCTCTGCGAGGTCCTGGTACCCCATCCCCACCTGCCACGAAGGTGATTGCTAAAGGCTCAGAGAGGTCTCTTTTCTAGAGGACAGGCCTTCGGGAGCAGCAATGCCTGCCTGAGAAGGTAAGATCTCCCCAAGGGGGGAGGGGGATCGGTGTATACTCAATGCCTGCCAGAAACCGTGGTTAAAATAAAAAAGCTGACCTCCTGGCCCAAAAAGGGTTAACTCTTCTGTGAGGTGTGTAGTCTAGGACTCTTTTCAAACCAAGGCGAGGCCTGACCAAGCTGCATTTTGGCTGGACTTCTCCCCATGACCTGTGTCAGGCTCTGCTTTAAAGGATCCCCAGCTAATTTAGCTCACCCCTTCTTAGTCTGTCACTTTGTATATGCCCTTCCCAGAGAAGCCATGTTTCAGCTCTCAGCAAGCTGCTTCGCTGAACCATTGTCCTTTAAAGATGGCATGCCATCTAACACAGTTCCTCTGTGGTTGATGTATGCCCGTGGGGGCTCAAATCCTAACATGTTCAGCTCACGGAGGAGGAGAACACGAGACAACATTGTGTAGTAGAATGAGAGCAATGGTGGTTCAGGGTAGGAGTCTTGCCATCTAGGTGGGAGATGCTGGTGTAATTCATGGTCAATGACCCTTATGCATAGCCACCATCTCACCAATGGGAGTTGATGCCTTGCTTTGATGAATTTACCAGGGACAGTGAAAAGAAGAAACACATCTGTCCTGGAAGCAGTACACATGCAATGCTCCTTAGAAGCAAGGATGACAACAATGTGTCTCACTTACGTTGCCCTTGTTATCAGGAGGGGCCAGTCCCTGGAAAAGAACAGCATGCCTGGGAGAGGGTCCATGGGAATGAAGAGGGCCCTCGGCAGGATGGGTTTGCACAGTGGCCACAACAGTGCCCTCACACATAGTGCGGGTTGTGAAGGTGACCCAGACGAGGCAGGGCTTTCTTCGTGGTTGTACGCAGGGTTGCTGAGCGTGGCAACCAACTTAATGGCACCTGACGACAAAGGACACGGTGCTGAGCAGGTATCAGCAGAGCTTTCTGATGAAGAGGAACAAGGAAGAAAGGCCTGGTGATCAACTTCTGAAAATCAGCCAATGAAAACCCTATGGATTACAACAATCAATCTGCAAGCCCTTCTGGGGAGGGCTCAAGAGCAGAAGCCATGGCACTTGCTGTACACAGGGTCCTGACGAGTTGAGGCCAACTCGAAGGCAGATAACAGCAACCAGAGTGTCGTCGAAGGACCGCCATCTTGGAAATAAGGGGAACTGCACCAACACCACCCCCAGAGGCGAAATTAGGATAACATCTGGGTCTCAGTGTACTTATTCAGTCAAGGGAGATGAGGGAAGAGCTGACCGCTAACTCAGCTCCCTGCCTTCAAGTCCACTCGGATTCCTGTGACCCTGCAGGTGGCCAGGGCTGACTGGGAGCAGAAAGCGGCATCTTTCCCCTATGGTTAGCAGCCCACCACCTACCTGTTGGGGCTCCTTGATGGACCCTAAAGTTCTGTCTGATTCTGTCATTCTCGTACCGAATGACTTGGGCCCTAAACTCAGTCGCTCAATTTTTTTTTTTGTCTCTGCACCAGAGAAGCCCCACATATGTTTGGCTGTTATTTATTTAGCACTAAGTGCATTCAATGAACTGATTTTGAATAAAATGATCTAAGCACTTAATTTCTGGTGGGAGCTGGCAGTATGGCTTTCTTGTTTCACTCTGGCAACCAGTCAACATCTGCTCCTCTTGGCTGTCGGCACTTGTAGAACTCCGTGAGAGCCCGTTGGAAAAGACCAAACCTGCTCAGATCCGCACAGGACTCGTGTGTAGAAAGGATGGTGCTCATTGAATTGATCAGAGGGCACAGCATTCACCTGAAGAGGGGCATTCGATTGTATTTTCCTTCTCTTTCAATGTGTCGAACTCCATTCACACGTATTCCTTCTCCCGTTCTTCTGCCTGCCTCGTATTGCCATTTCTATTTGAAAATGAAGAAACCGAGGCAGGGCGGATTGATGTAGCTGGATTGTAAAGTCACAGAGCATTACTGATCAAGGCAAATCTAGAGCATAGCTCTCACCGGTCAACTGCCCCGAGTGTCACCAGATTATGTGGCCTTTTTCAATCGTCCTGAATGTGCCTAGGTCCTTCCTGAGGATGGCCAGGTCCTTTGAGGGTGACTGATGCTATGCAAACATGAGTGTGGTGCATGAGGAAATGTGTGAGGAGAGTGCAGGACCCGGCAATGCTTCTTTCTGGTCCATGGAAGGTCACTATGAGGCAACACCAACTAAGAACAACAGAAACAGGATGGAGGAAATTTAGGACCTGCTCGGTTACACAGACTGGGTTACACAGTAACAGGGCATTTGATTCTCTTCTACATGGGATCTCTGTGAGTTGGAGCCTATTGGTGGGCTCCTAATAGCAGCAGGACATCCCACCGACACACATGTAGAGGTTGTAGATTGCACGCACACTTACAAGAAGTACCGATGAATGCGATCAGAAACTTTAACAAAGCAACCGAAAGAAAGTGGAGAATTCTCTGTCTTTCCAGTGCACGGATATATAAAGGTACCCGATTTTTTCCATTCCCCCAGCTAACATGTATTTCTCTGGACAAGAGGTATCTCTTCAACCATTCAGCTAGAAAGATGATCTTATAAACGATGACTAGAGATTCTTCTTGTGACACATGCTCCCGATGGCAGCTGAGGAGCCTTGTCCTGAAAGAACACTGCTACTGGCATAATTCCAAATCACGGCCCCCTGTGGGCATCGGAGTGATTTCATAGACGAGGGTAGGGCTGGTCCATTGAACTGGCCTCCAAAGGTTTTCAGAGGTTACTTTTGAAGTCGATGGCCAAGTCTTTCTGCCGATTTTTCCAGGTAAAAGTCCAAACACGTGGTAAGTGTTAGCTCCACTCAGGGACTCCCCTCAGCAGCGAGAAACTCCCTTTTCCCAGAGGGGCTTGTTAGCCAGGGAGAAGCAGAATGGGGGATGCTGCAGTAACAAGCAAGCCAATTATTTTAGTAGCTTGTCACAGTACAGACTTAATTATTACTCTCCTGCATGTTCATCGAGAGTGGGTGGGGAGCTCTCGCCCAAGAGACCTTCATGCTGGAAGCAGCCTTCCTCTGACCACGAGCCATCAGTTTGGCTGATAAACAGAAGAGGTTTATCAGAATTCCAACTCGAGTGATTCTTAAAGCGCCAGTCATACGTGGCGGTGGCCCAGACTGGTGGTGAAGCACTTACCGGCTAACCTAGAGACTGACAGAGAGAAAGCTGTGTCAGTCTACCTCCATGAAGATTCCCACGGGCAGTTCTACTCTGTTCTAGAGATGCTGAGTGGGGATCAATCAGATAACAATGGGTCAGGACGGGAGGAAGAAACAGCTCTACCAAGTGTTCAAAAGAGGGGGTATCAGAATATAGCTCTGGCCCCTAAGACTATCCTGGGAAGCAAGGCCAGCAGAGCATTGTGCTCCCAGAGCAGCTCGCCCTTTCTGATGTCCTAATAATCTCTATGACCTCAGAGATAGTGCAAGATGATGCCATCAGACATGCACAGCACCCTCTAAGAGGGGGCTTCACAAAGCTCCTAGGAAAATTGTACTGAAATGATCATGGAATGTTTTACAGGTGCTGTTTCAAGCCCTTTCATATTTACCGCACCACTACCCTGACTCCCACCCTCCCCCCTTCTCAGTCTCCACAGGGTCCTGTATACTTAACCCCCAGCTATGGGTTTGAGCTCCAGCTCTGGGCTGAGCAGTTTGGAAGGGGAAGAAAGTCAAAGCTTGCCAGGGCTAGGCAGGGGTAGAATGGTCTTCAGAAATCAGCCTCTGACAATCCCCCACTCTGCCCAGGGCTTCCTGCGCCTCCTCCTGTGCAGACTTCCCCCTGGCAGGTGACTCAGCTCCCTACTGACTTGGCGCTGGGCACACATTGCATCCAGATGCATCGGTCTGCTCTGGAAACCATTGCAAATGCAATCCCCAAGTTCTCTGCAGGTAGCCTCCTGTCAACCTGGGAGTTGGCTTGGTATCGGTGGTGACTTCTTCACCCCCCAAAAAAGATGGGGGCAGGGATGGAGGGTGGGGAGACTTTTCTAGAGAGTTCTGTGAATGGTTCCTACATACAAGAGTTGAAAGACTTTATGACCAGAGGCCTTTCTAAGAAATGTCTAATTTTGTTCTCCGGGCTTTGGGAACACCTTCACTTCAGAAGCTCGCTTCTTTATCTAGGGCTAAATAGAGAATTCTTTACAGCAGAGACAGAGGAGATCTTTCTTAAAAAAAAAAAAAAGACAAATCATAAAGAGTTTTTAGGTATGGGAACCAAGAAGCTTTGATTCAGGGTACCCTCTGTAACTATAAACATGTCTTTGAAAAAAAAATTGCCTTTGTTTCTTCTTGAGCTCCATTAAACCAGGTTTTCTGTTTTCTACTCTGAGGTTTCAGCTCCGTCATGCTGCCCAGTGCCCAGAGGTTAGCACATTAGCATCTCCAAGCCCCCACAAAGGCCTCCCCTCTCTCTCTCACCACCCCTGCGATCCTCTCTGGTTGCTTGGAAAGCAGGCAGCAGTTAATGAGACAAGTCCCCCTTGGAGACTCTTCTCCCCTCTAGGAATTCAGTAAGTGCTTTATATAAAACAGTAATAGGATGGTTCAGCCAGACACTCTGGCTCAGATACACTAACTGGTGCTCCCTTTGGGAAGCAGGAGCGGGTAGCCAAGTGATAAGGCCATTAGGACTGACTGCACGGTGTGAGCTGGTAGTCCCTGAAGCCACTTTTCTTGTCCATTGTCAGCATGAAAGGAAGCTGGGGAAAGGCTGATCAGAACAGCCTTCCTGGTGGGATATAAAGCTGTCCATGGGCAGACTCTGGATATAATGGACAAAGAATGATTTAAGACCATGATTATAGCTCAACAGAGGCTCAAAGCATTGAGCCCAGGAACCTCAGGGGAGCGGCAGGGGAGTGGCAGGTGAAGAATCAGACACTCAGGCCCCACGTAGGGGAGGCTGCCTACCCCTGCCATTGCCAGGAGCTGAGAGAATCCTTGGGGAGGCCTTAGCAACACTTCCCAGAACTCCACAAGGCATCAGATGGAAGAGCATCCCATCAGTGGAGAGTGTCTCTCCTCTTACCGCAGCCACTTCAGCTTCGTTCTCTGGATTCATGGCTTTGGGATTCTACTGTGGATCTAGGCCTCAGGGACACCTCGGTCTCGACTTCTGTAGATTCTTTTCTGTAAGGGGTTGATAATGTTGAGATTTATCAATGTGACAAGGGTCAGGATGAAGAATGCGGGTATAGCAGTGCTAAGACGGGCTAAGGAATGGGGATGGGGCTTCAGATGATAGGGAGTTGAGCAAGATTCAAAGTGACCCACTCCCAAAAGGCAACACTGTCACTTCACGTGCTTGCTTAGTCACTACACACTGCTGCTTACTCCTAGCTTCCTGCTAACTCCGTAAAGGAGACACTCCCTTCAACCAGAAGGTGGATTTTAAAGCTATGTGTAAACATTAAAAAAAAAAAATCCTCCTCTTTCAGAGTGAGAGCCCAACTCTCTGCTCTCGAGTATGTGTTGGATGAAGTGACTTCTTTTTAACAAAGAGAATGAGGCACGTGACAATGTGTGCCCCTAGTCTAGAGCCGAGGGCATGGAAGCTAGGTCCTGTGGCTTTGCACATCCCCTCTTTTACCCCCTTATTTGCCGCATCCATTTGTGGGAAGCCAGCTGCCCTGCCATGAGAACACTCAGTCAGCCTATGTAGCGCTTCACAGGGCCAGCAACCCTAGGAGGAATGCCCCAGCCCCAGTCAAGCCTTCAGATGTCTGCAGTCCCTGCCAACATTCTGCTTGCCACCTCACAGGAGACCAGGACTGCATCACAGAGCTAAGCTGCTCTGGAATATCTGACCCTCGGAACATGAGCTAAGGTGCCTTTGCTGTTTTAAGTCTCTAACTTGGGGGGTTCTTTATTTTGCAGCAACAAGAAAGCAGGACAACCGGGCTGGTAGTAACAGACAGACCCCTGGAACCCAAAGTAACAGACGACCACCACGAAGACCGTGAGCATGTTCATCTACTCGATGCCACCATCCACGAGCACTGGCTTTGATAAAATACCTCAAATGTCTCGGGAGAAAAAAGACAAACGAGCCAAGGACTTCCGATCTTGTGCGTGGCTCCGGTGAGATGAATACCCTACTTTGAAGCTTCTCAGGCCTTTTTTTCTTCTTCTTTATTTCTATTAGCTTTTCCTTGGGCCCAGGGAAAATCCCACAATGTATTTGTATGATCATTTTCTCAAAAGTAATTGATAAGAAACTTTTTTCCCCCCTTTTTCCTTTTATTCCTCACTTGGGCTTAGAGATTCTCAGATTAGCAAAACTGGAGCAAGAAGGAAAGGGAGGAGGGCAGAGAAGAGATAAAAACGAGGCGCAGTGATCGTTACAGTTCACATTAGTTTGCTTGTGAAGCATGAACAAAAATTAGGGAGTCTCGTCTGCCAGCAGCCACAGAAAAGGTATCCTCCTGCAGTTCAAGTTCTGATGAATGTTGTCCCTAAGCTTTTCATATCCACCTTGATTTATTAGCCTTTCTCAGCATTATATCTTGTAGACCTGCCAGGAGAACACAGAGCAATGAAACATCTGGCACACTCTCCACAATCCTATAATGAAACATCTTCCATTTTCAATGCACTGAAAAGTAAACAAGTCATTGTCTTCCACAGAAGTGATTCACTTGACTGTCAGAGCTCCTGGGCTGTGGGCAGGGTGGTTTGGGTCTCCCCTTGGGCTCATGGGCATGTGGGCTCTGTCATTTACACCCTGGGTTAGCTGCTGGGGCCAGGGAACTCTTGTATGCTTCACCTAAACCAGTGGCTCTCAACCTTCCAAATGCTGCAACCCTTTAAAACAGTTCCTCACATTGTGGTGACCCCCCAACCATAACATTATCCGTTACTACTTCATAACTGTAATTTGGTACTGGTATGAATGGGGTGACCCCTGTGAAAGGGTTGTTTGACCCCCAAAGGGGGTCCTTGACCCACAGGTTGAGAACCGCTGACCTAAACCATCCATCTGCATGTTCAGGGCAGGGGTGTGCTTTGCTCTGAATTTCCAAGTGATGTGCTTAGGCGCCGTGAAGGGGTCACATGAATCGACATTATGTAAGCAACCAGGAATGCTTACTCTCTGCCGCAGTGCTTTCTTCCACTGCCATTCCCACTTGCTAGCCTTAACACACATGCATACGCATACGCAGGTGCACACCCACGCGGTGGTGCAGCGGTTGTGAGCTGGGTCCTCGTTTTCTGCAAGGTTAGCAGTTTGAAGCTACCAGCAGCTCTGCTAGGGACAGAGGAGGCTGTCTCCTCCCGTAACGAGTTACAGTCTCAGAAACCCACAGCGACACTCCAGCGCCACCCTAGAGGGTGAGTAGGTGTCAGAATGGAGGCGATAGCAGTGAGGGAGGCAGGGAGGGGGACAGCTGCGTGTGGTAGCACCCAGCCGGGTTCTTGTTCAAGGAAATGGAGGGCTGCCGCAGATGTCTTCAAAGGCAGCCTGTCCTGAGTTTGAAATAAAGTGCACCTTTCTGGAATCTCTGCATTCATTCACCAGAAATGAGGCCCAGGTACTCGGAAAGAGGCTCGTATGCAGACAAGTATTTCTGCTTTTTTTTCCTTCCAATCAGGCATCTTGATAGACATAATATGTTGAGATCCAAAGCAGATACTCTTGAACGACAGGCAGGGAAAGTCGGAAGCATAAGGACTGAAGAGGAGCACGGACTAGCTGTCAAGTGTACCGAGCATCTGCCAAGAAACTCTGATGGCTGAGCAGCAGATGATCCCATCACAGCACATATGGAGAAACTGAGGTCGGATCTGGAAAAGGAATTTGGTTTGAGTTTCACATAAGTGATGCCAGTGTGGTGCAAACAATTCAGATGTAGGAAGGCAGGGAAAAAAGGCAGAGCTAAACACTTCTAAAATTAGAGTGGGTTAACCTGGCCTACAATCACTACAGCAGTCCCAAGTCAGAGCCTCTGTTAGAGGCTAACAGGACCCCCGCCACTGGACAATTTCACTGTGGTTCACATCTGATCCGTCCGACTCATTGCGGCTCTCTGGGCACTCCAGCCAGGTGGAAGGCCTTCGTTCTCCGCAGTGAGCTCTCTCCAGAGAGATTACATTGTACGCACACCAAGAGGAAGATCTATGATTAAGTCACCTTAATACTTCCCGCCGCCACCTGTCTGGGAGCTCGTTGTTCTGTGCGGGCTGGAAGCTGTGGCACCGATCTTTCGATGCCAGTGGGGTCACCTTTGGTAGATGGGTTTCAGAGGTGTTTTCAGGGTAAGATGGAAAGGCTTGGCAAACGACTTGTGAACATTAGCCTATGACAGCCCCTTCATTCCTAACAGAAGGCTGTGCTCAAGTGTCCTGAGAAATGAGCCCTTACGTTGGAGGGTACTCAGCCTGCCCAAGGGCCCAAACAACGGGCTGGAGCACGCTACCAAGTCTGCAGCTGTGCAGGCCTAGACTGAGTGTCTTTTCTATGGCACCTGGGGGGCTTGTGAGTGGAAGTCCACTGGACGGCAATGAATGACAGCAGGAGCCAAAAGACTGTCCAGCACAGTACTGGGCGCCTAACCACGTGCTCAACAGCTGTGTGGTGAAGGGAGTGGAAACAAGCATTTCCTGTGCTTTCCATGGCATCCTCTCCATGAACTGAGCACCTCTACCTGCTCTTCTTGAAGCTGAATATAGGCAGAAAGAGGCTCCACCCCTCCGAGAATCTCCTTCCTTGAAACAAATGAGCCAGCTGGAAACCCTCAAACTTTAGGGTCCCCAGTAATATCGTGCATGCAGCCTCTGTCTCTCACGAGCCTTTTGATTTCACCTTAATAAGGACTAAAGCCTATTAGTGCTCCCACCCAGGGAAGCACCCCGGGAGAGGAGACAAAGGGACATAGGCTGCTTTTGCCTTGCCTTTTCTCCAGGAGCCAAATTATGTTATTTTTGTAAAAGCATCTCTCCTCTTTTCCTACTGTCAGCCCCAGGGTGATCTCTTGTGCTGATGGTGTTGAGCCTCAGCGTGGGGGCTGCTTATCTTGGTGGGGATCTGATGGTGGGCTTTTAAAGTTGCCCCAAGCTGAGTTGGCTGTCTGCAATTCTTCGTCCTACCTTTTAAAAAAAAGAAGAAGAAAGAAAGAAAAAGTCCTGCAGTCTGTTTGGGTGCATTGGTGTGGAAAATTCTGGGGAACGTTTTCATTTTCAGCTCCGGTTTCTTAATCCCTCCCCCCTGAAGAAAGACAATAGGCTGATAAACCCAGAAGGTTGCAGGCCAGATGCTCAATTGTTGTTGTTGTTGTTGTTTGGGGGCAGGTGGGGGCAGGGGGGGCCAGTAAATTCTGTACTATGGCCAAGGACATGAAAGCATATTTAAGGCAGTCTAAGAGTGCTCTCATTGGGAATGTTTTCTTCTACTACAAACAGTTATCCTTTTTTATTAAGCCAGTTTTAAGATGTGAGGTCTGTTTGTAGTTGACCTCGGTGGACGGGCAGCCAGACCATCCTGTGCAAACATCCTCATCAATAGATAAGAAGCCTTGTGGGGGAGGAGTCTGCCATGGTGTCAACCCCTAGCATGGGGTAGGCTTGAGCCCAGACCAAGTGCCCTTGGTGCTTTCTTGCCATAGAATTAGAGAGTACAGCACAGCCTACTTCCAGTGTGCTTTATAAGACTAGTGTTCAGAAAGCAGTAGTCAGGACTCCTAGATAAGGGACATCAGAAGAGACTAGAGGAGGCCACTTCAGCAGCGAGGAGAACTTACATTCCTCACAAAGGATCGGCTCAGACAGCAGAGCTGGAAACACTTGATCAGATACCAGGCCTTTGGGGGATTGAACCACCCTTTCACAGGGGTCGTCCGATCCATAGCTGTCGCAAAAGGACAGTGATGAAGTAGCAATGAAAATAATTTGAGTAACTGCATGAAAGGGTCACGCGTGAGGAAGGTTGAGGACCACTGCTCTAGGAGGAAGGGCTAGGCTCATCAGAGGCCTGGGAGGTGCAGATGATGAAGGCACCAGGCTATTTATTAACTAAAAAGTTGGAGATGGGAGGCCACCCAGAGGTGCCTCAGAAGATAGCTAGCTCTGGAATCTACTTCTGAAAGAGCAGCCATTGAAAAGCTTATGCAGCACAGTTAGGAAGCACCAAAGCACTGCTGTGGGTTGGAGTTGATCGGAAGGCAGCTGGCTAACTGGTAGGCTCCTCGTCTGCTTCCCTCTGCCGTTAGTTCACATGTATTGGCCTCTCAATGGTTTCATTCATACACATGGGCCTCACTGGCCTGGAGGAAAGGGCTTAAGTGACAGGGGCAGAGACCATTTCATGGTCTCCATGCCCATAAAATCAGGACATTCAAGCAAGACCTGAAAAATGAGATAGCAAGAAGTGGCTACACAGCCGGGTGAGAAGGAATTTGGCAGGCAGCATGGGAGTTAGCTAGGCCCTCTTCTTCCCATCCACCGAAACCTGATGCTTCCTAAAATGCTCAGCGTCGGCCAACAGTTAACGTCAATGTCACCAGCATTAGGTAACACATCCAGAGTTTGCAGTGGTGGGTGAAATGGAAAGAAAAAAATGTTTCACATAATTGAAATTGAGGGCAGTTTTTGTGGTCTACCGTGTGTGGTGCCCCCGTGGGCAGAAATGGTGGATCTGGGTAGGTTCTGCTTTTTTATGTAAAAGATCTCTGGGTGATGGAGGTAAGGACCTGTCCCGGAATGAGGTTATCAAGAACAGAAGAACATGAATTATGCATAGTAGCCTTTCTTTACTTCCAGACCAGCCTTGGTTCCCAGGGCAGGAGAGGCCAGGGGGAAGTGGACGCGGTTGTGCTGTGTGCTGTCCAGTGGACTCCCACTCATAGCGATCTATACGACAGTGGAGCTGCCCAATGGGGCTTCTCGTCAGTGTTCTCTACGAGAGATTGCTGGATCTTTCAAGGAAGGAGTTCTGGGTGGGTTCAAATCTTCAGCCTTTCTGTTAGCAGCCAAGCACTCCGCTGTTGCATGAACAGGACTCCCAAAGAAGAATGGATGTCAGCAATATCTCAGAAGGGACTAAATATCGGGTCGTAGGAATGAGAGGGCTGGCTCATTTTAATGGTGAAGCCACAGCTCCCCCAGAAGTTTGGGACTTGGTGATACCGTAGCACTTGACCCCTGAATACGCCTTTAAAAACCAACCAACCCAACAAAGAAACAGACCCAAGGCTGATGTCAGGGGTCACAGAATTGAACCACTCCATCAATTTTTCTTGGCTGTCATCTTCACGGAAGCAGATCGCAAGACCTTTCTTCCATGGGCGACTGGGTTCAAATCGCCAACTTTTAAGGACAAACTCCTGGCACTACCCAGGGTCACATACTACTCGCAGGGAGGGGATATGCAGAAACTATTTGGTTCTGGGAGCACCACCTTATTCCATGAACACAGCAGTGTCTGGTTTCAGAAATGCTGACCCAGGTGCCCTGCCATCCTGTAATTCCTAGGCCAACTTCCTCAACTCCTTAACTACTCTCCTCTAATCTTCACCTCAAATCTCCCAGGCTGTGTAGCAATTAGCAAGCCTGGTGGTACAGAGATTGCCAAGTCTGGAGGCTATACTGCCAGTCAGCAGCTTCACGCCAGCCAAGGAGCGTTGGAGGCAGCGGTGATTTATTCCATGTATTATTTTTACTAATATGCATAAACAGGCCAAGCTACCTTTTTTTTTAAGGCCAAGAGTGAAACTAGTACTCCTGAGAAGCCATTAAACTGAGCTGAACTGATTGGTGGAGAGCTTTAGTGTAATATCATGCTAAATGTGTATAATGGTATAAGGTTAAATTGCCTTCTGCTCTTTTCACCTTCAGGCCTGACAGTCTGTGATCTGTCATCGAATGATATATATATTTCCATGTTAAGCCAGATAAAATGTTAGTTCTCTTTATGATCATGAGACTTGAGGCAACTACTTCATTTTGGTTATGTTCTTTATATGGCTATTGGTTTCGGGGTTTGTTTCCCCCTATTGATCAAGTTATTGAGGTTAAATTCACATACAGCTAATAGGTTTTGACAAATATACAACCTGTGTCACCGCCACCCCAACCAACAGAATATTTCCTTCATTCCAAAAAATTACCTGGATCCCTTTCAGTTGCTCCCAATCTCCTTTACCCTCTGCGGGAAGAACATTGTTCTGATTACCAGGTTAATTTTGCCCATTCTTGAACTTTATAGAAATAATTTCAAGCCTGATGAGAGTGGGAGAAAAATGTGGATCAGAATTCAAAATAATAAAAAAAGACTAGGCTCGTTGATCAGAGCGAGACTGGTGGAACCTACAAGACTGATCTCTAGTCACCCTTCCGGCCTGAAACTCAACTCCCCCTTGTGGCCCAAACAGTTCAGCAAAACAATAGGCAGGCCTATCATATGAACAATAG
>NW_022103905.1:6044611-6047976 GCF_000313985.2 Echinops telfairi
TGAACAATAGTGTCAATGAACAATAGTATCAGGCCTATCATATGAACAATAGTGTCAATGAACAATAGTATCAGGCCTATCATATGAACAATAGTACCAAGGAGGTATGCACTGCTTCCAGCAATTCACCATATGGGAACAAAAGGGGAATATTTTCCCCAGGATAAAGGTTAGATAAAGGCATGAAGGAGAACAGATAGAATTGGTAAACCCAGGAAGTCAATGAGAAGAGTGCTGTTTTGTGGTGGGACTTGCAGTCAAGGTCATGAATTAATATGTGTGTTCATTGTTAAATGGAGAACCAACCGGCTATGCCCACTTTTACCCTAATCACAAGAAAACGTTATACAGAATAAAAATAAATTTAAGAGTAACACGGCCTGGAGTCTTTTGAACTGGACTCCTTCAATACACGTTGAATATTCAGTTGTGCTGTTGCTTACCTCAGCTTTCTGTTCACTTTTGTTGCTGAGCTGCATTCTGTTACAGAAATAGGCCACAATGCAGCTATTTCTTCCCTGGCTGATGGACATTTGGGTAGTTTCTGCTTTGGGTCTGTTGTGAATCAAGCGCCTTTAAGCACACGTGTTCAAGTATTTTCTTCCGGTCTGTCTTCATTTCTTTCGGGTAGGAGTAGAATTGCCAGATCAAACGGCAGATGCCTGTTCTACATTATAAGGAGCTGCCAAACAGCTTTCCAAACGGGTTAGAACACTTTCATTTCCACCAGCAGTGGAGGAGCGCTCTCTGCCAGTTTCACATCTTTGGCACGTTCTTTGATGTTGGCCATTCTAGCAGATATAAAATGACTTTCTGTTGTGGATTTAGATTTCAGTTTCCTGGTGAAATAATGCTGACTAATTTTTAATGTAATTATTGACAATTATTGCCAATAATTTGAGAAATGCCTATTCAAATATTTTCCCCATGCTACTTACTGAGCTTTTGTTATATAATGGATGTTATTTTGCATATTCTAGCAATACATCCATGTTAGACATAAAGAGCAGGACAGATTCTCCCAGTCTGTGACTTGCCTTTTCGTTGACTTAATGGGATAGTTTCATGAGAAGCTTTTAATTTTATTGAATCCACTGGGTGGCAATAAGTAGGAGCATAATTTAGTTTATTACTGTTTTCTTTTATGTTTAGGACTTTTTAAAGATCTCCCAAAGCCAAACTGACTGCCACTGAGTCAATTCCAGCTCCTGGAGACCCAGTAGGACAGGATAGACCTGTGCCTGTGGGTTTGTGACACTGTCTCCTGGAACGCCTCATCTTTCTCCCACAGAGGAGCTGGTGGTTTCGAACTGCTGGCTTTGTGGTTAGCAACCCAATATGTAACCCACCCTGGCACCAGACAGCCAGAGACCCTTTTATTAAGCCTTCATCAGACAAAGGCAAGACAAAGAAACATCATCTGGATGAGGGAAACTATCAACCAAGTGGTTCAAAGAATTCACACTATGTGGCCTATTTGGAAGAATACAGAGCAGCATGTCTCAACCTGTGTGTCGCGACCCTTTTGGAATCACCCAATTCATGACAGTAGCAAAATGACAGTGATGAAGTAGCAACGAAAATAATTTTATGGCTGGGGGTCACCAAAACACGAG
The DNA here is from genome assembly GCF_000313985.2 of Echinops telfairi. Taxonomy (NCBI): domain Eukaryota; kingdom Metazoa; phylum Chordata; class Mammalia; order Afrosoricida; family Tenrecidae; genus Echinops; species Echinops telfairi. The sequence goes on from NW_022103905.1 coordinate 6,046,228, forward strand.
AGACTGTATTAAAGGGTCGGGGCATTAGGAAGGTTGAGAACCACTGACATAGAGCAAAACATCAAAATTTACCTCCACCACATTCTCCCTTCCTCTAAACACAAAACCAGGAAGGGCTCTTGTCTACAGAAATAACAACTCTGCTGTTCCCTCTGCACGTCTCTGGATACACACATCTGTTTGTTGTTGTTAGGTGCCCTTGTGTTGGTTCTGACTCACAGGGACCCCTTGTACAACACAACAAAATCCCGCCTGGTCCTGCATCACAATATCTCCTGGGCTTAATTTCACGGTGAGTTAGTTTATTGTGCTAACCTGGCCGATAATCGCATGTGGGGCTAATTGAAAGGAGAAGGGATAAATGGGTGGTGAGCCTCGCCTTTCTAGTTCTTGGGTCTCTTGCTTTGTGATGGTTGCACCAGGATGTAGCTGCCTTAGCAGTTCCCTGCTTCAGCTTGCAAGATTGACTTCCTACAAGACATCCCCAAGGAGAAGCCACATGGACCTATCCCGATGCAGCCCTGGGTGCTGGAGCAGCCGTGTGGAGACCCCTGCTAGTGCTGAGATGCTTATCCGTTCACTAACTCAGCTTTCCTCCTGCAGTCGGCATCATTGCCTCTGTTTTGTGAGGTGGAGGACTTTGTGGACTGGTGTTGGGTTAATGTTGGACTTGTGGGCTTGGGCAGCATTGGGTTGGGATGTTTTTATGATGCACACTTTCTTTACATAAAACTCTCATACATGAGTTGCTGTGGATTTGTTTCTCTAAAGTACCTAGACTAATACACATGGTCACTCTGTCAACACAGCTCATTGAAGGTATGCCTTCTTTTCCCTGACCGCCAATCACGGATCCTTCTTCAAGGGCTGGACCTTCAGGATGACAAGTCCAAAGTTCTTGAGGTGACTTCTCACAACCTATGTATGTAACTAAAGGATTTTGTTTTTGTATAAAATCATGATCATGCTAAAAAGATTGTTCTGTATTTACTATAATGATTTAACATATCTTGGAACGATGTCAGTATAGACCCGTCAAATTCATTCTTGTAAACCACTGCTCAGTAGTTCATTGTGGAGCCATATACCAAGCAATCAGCACCTCAAGGGTCTGAAATCAGCACACTTGGGGTCTGAAAATAGAGTTTTCTGCTTCGCTCAAACGGGTCTCCTCAAGCCACTCTCTGAAATCTTCTATTCAACACTTTCACTTCAGCATTTCGTGACAGCAAACGCTAATGGTCATGAGATGGAGCTTACTAGTTTCTCAATAACAAAGAGGTGAATTCTTGGGAAAGAGTTTCCTGTTCGCAGAACTGTTGGGAACATGCCAAGTATTGACACACGTGGCTAGCACATGAGAGAGTCAGTAACCATTAGTGACTTGCCTTCTGACTTCAAAAGGCGACAAATATAAACAGAAGTACAACTAGGAGTGATGGGAGAGCTAAAAAATAAAGAACTTAAAAGAAGGAAGCCACTGTCCTGGAAAATCTATTTAAGAGAGAGGCTTTGCTGATATACCAAACTACTAGGAAGATCGACAGCCAATTTTCTCCTGAAAATATTAACTTCACAGGGCTGAAAGATGGGTGTTTATGACACAGACAATGGGAGACGAATAAGAGAACAATGGGTTAACGAGAACTATAGTGTCTGGGAACTTAAAGGCTTGAAAGTAAACAAGCGGCCATCTAGCCCTGAAGCAACAAAGCCCACATGGAAGCAGCACACCAACATGTGTGATCA
>NW_022103905.1:6048669-6070761 GCF_000313985.2 Echinops telfairi
AAAAAGACCAATGGGGTGTGGTTCTCAGCGGGACCCCCGGCCCACGAACACATCCTTGCCTAGAAGATTCACTTGGAACATTAAGCAATGAAAAAGTAAGTGGATTCATTTCATCCATAACTGCTATAGCCAGATGAGATGCTTGGTGATGCAAGATGGAAAATTATTATAGAGCCAAGCCCTTTGAGTAATGAGGAACAGTCTCATTGATTAATTTCATTTCATCAGACAAGAAAATTTATAGTAACCTTCTCCCACAGCAGTAAAGAGAAGGAGGTATTTTATAGCACTCACCCAGTAAAGAAATGTCATATTAGAGTAGAAACAACCTGAAGATTTGCAGCTGTGCATGCTGTTGTCATTGTTGCTTAAATAAAAAAAAAATTGTAACAGCAATCATAAAAATAAAGTATATTTTTGTTTATAGAACTAGACTTTGGTTAATAAGGGACTAATAGTTAGAAGTTTTTCCTATTATGCACAATAAAATAATTTAATTTATTCCCTTAAATAAATCACATATACAAATGTGCATGTTTAACAAAATAGATTAATACACTTCCATTTCCCAACATATGTAATAGAATGTCACGAATGCTAATACTGTGTATTCACCCATAAGACGATTGATTTCCTTCTCTTGCCCATTCCTAGAGGAACCTTTTATTTCTGAGTCCCAATGTCACCTTAACTCTTTGCTAGCTCAGCTATGATTTTTTAAAATTATACCTTTCCTGCATTTATGACTCCTAAATTAGGAGCATTTCCTCTATAACATTAGCATATCACATTTTCAGAAAAACAGAGTCCACATTAAGTATAGACTTTTTGTGGGTTCACTGATTGAGTTCTGTCCTTTCTATGCCCTTTGCTCCAAGAAGTTATTCTAGTTCTCCCAATGAGGAAGCAGTGGAGCATATGAGCTTGTCTACACCCCACTCCCAGTAACAACCGATTAAAGGAGATTTGATGACTTAGACAAGCTGGGCTTGTTCATAAGACATAAAGGAACAGAGATCTAGTTAGTTGATGTTCATTCCTGGGTTGGAGAAGTCGTGTAGAATTGGCATTGTAACACTCTATCATGTTTACTATGCTCTGTAGAAATAAAGGATAAAGAGGAGGCAGCTTCTAACCTTACTCTCATGATTTCTAGCAAGATTTCTTGCCTGTGAGTAATGTGTGTTGCACATTTATCCTTCCAATAACTTCCCTCTTTTGTCTGAACTAGTTTTAATGGGTTCTTGGTGCTTGAACTAAGTATCCCCCAATAAAGATAGAGCAAGGCGAAGGAGCAAGAAAAAAGCAAGAGAATCTGTAGTGGTCTGATGTGTGAATAAATCAGAGTCTAGCTAGGAAACCACTAACCTGTTCAGGTGTTTCTAGCAGAGAGAATTCAATGCAGGGAATTGGTAATCTAAGTGATGGAGGAGCAGAGTGTCAATTAGGAGATGATGAGATAGTCCTGATATTATCAACTACAGGAAGACACTATCATATGTAGACAAAAGGAAAGGAGGAAGGGTTATGTCTGGAGGCAAGGTGCTGGATCAACTCAGGGGATCTGCAATCACTGTGAGCCTAGGTGGCAAGAGCTGGAGCCACAGAGCAGAGGTGACTGCAGTTAGGGAAATCATCCAAGGCATTTACCCATTGGTACTGAGTTGATTTTGACTCATGGTGACTCCTTATGTTACAGAGTAGAACTACTACATAGAGTTTTCTTTTGTAATCTTTTTTTCCTCCAACAATTCTATTGTCCCATAATTTACATAGCATGAAATTTAATAGTTCAACCATTCAATCATATTAAGAAGAATTGTACAATCATTAGATCAATTTTAGAACACCCCACCCAGCGCATGATTAAATCACCTGTAAAATGAGCTGTGCAATCACAATTAGTTCTTGAGCTCCCTCCCCCTGCCCCTTCATCGTTTACTCCCCAAATCCCCAAATCCCCAAATCCCCTTTACCTCCCTATTACCCCTACAGCCCCTATAAACCCTTGGATCAGTTATTATCACTATGGACCCACTACTCCTGTGCTTCACAAACTGGGAAACTCAGCAGGAACAATGAAAAACAAAATCAAAATAAGGTGGTAAGGACAAAATAAAAATATAAACACAGAAATACTAATAAGGAGGAAGAAAGAAAAGACCCCCATCAATATTAAAAAAGCCGGGGAAGACATTTCTGTCATGGAACAAGTAAGAGATACTTGCACCCAGAACCCACTCAGGTCGGGTCTTTAGGGAGGTCAACTGGCTGAGTATAGAGTTCAATCCAGCACAATCACAATCACAATGGCCTCTGCCTGATATGATTGTAATCTTTTTTAACAGTTTTATTGGTATATAATTCACATCATACAATTCAATCGTTCAAATGCATCAAGAAACATTTATAATCATCACCACAATCCATTTTGGAACATTTTCTTCATTATTACACTGGTATTAGCTCCCCAATTCCTCCCAACCTCCTCTCCATGCCCCAAGGAACCATTAATGTGATTACTGTCTATAGATTTTCCTATCCTAGATTTCATATAGAGAAAAACATTTAAAACAAAAAACCTATCAAGAACAAAGTAAAACATAAAAACTTTAAAAGAAAAGCAGAAAATATTTTAAAACCCAGAACAAATTGGAAACAGATCATAAAGCTCCGTTATGGAGTTGATGCCGATTCCTAGTGACTATATAGGTCAGTAGAACTGCCTCTGTGGGTTTCTGAGACTATTAACTCTTTTTTTTAAATTGTTTTATTAGGGGCTCATATGACTCTTATCACAATCCATACATGCATCAATTGTGTAAAGCACATTTGTGCATTCATTGCCTTCCTCATTCTCAAAACATTTGCTCTCCACTTAAGCCCCCTGCATCAGGTCCTCATTTTTTCCCCACCCTCCCCACTTTCCCCTCCCTCATGAGCACTTGATAATTTATAAATTATTATTTTGTCATATCTTGCCTTGTCCAACATCTCCCTTCACCCACTCTTCTGTTGTCCATCCCCCAAGGAGGAGGTCACATAGTTCCTTGTAATCTGTTCCCTCTTTCCAACCCACTCTCCCTCTACCCTCCCAGTATCGCCACTCACCCACTGGTCCTGAAGGGATCATCTGCCCTGGATTCCCTGTGTTTCCAGTTCCTATCTGTACCAGTGTACATCCTCTGGTCTGTGGGGAGACAGGAACTCTCATCTACTGCTGGAGGACTTGTAAATATGACTGTAATCTTAATGGAAGTACATTGCAAAGGCTTTTCTTTTCTTTTTTTTCTATTTAAGTATTTTTAATCTCTTATAGCAATCACTTTCCTTGTATAAGTCCTTTACATCTCTGGCTTATTCCACATGATGGGAACATGTCAAAGGTCCACAGAAAAGAGGGCTTGCCATGGGTCAAATTGGAATAAATTGGGTCTCAAAATAATGTTAGAGGGCATTCCAATTGGTCGGATAATAAATGAAAATATATGTTTCACAATATATACTGTGTCACTGGCTGGTCTTTAGAATGGAGAGCAATGGCAGTCTACACTGATGAGACACAATGAGTGAATGAGTGAATAGATGGGAAGAGCATGAATGAAATTCAACCCACAATGTGAAAAAAAATTATGGTATTGGAAAACCACCATTTGGCAATCCCCATAGTAACGATTCTGGTAAGAAGCATATTGCAGGGTGCCTACAAATCACAGGGAAATTTGGACTAGAAGAAGGTTTGAGATAGTTTTCACATATCCTCGACAACATACTGATTCATTACAAAGACAAAAATAACTTCACAAGAATATAGCAGCCAGACACCATCTTCATCACACCACCCAAGGTCACAGCAGGAGAAACCGAGAAGGTTTCCCCGTCGAGGAAGCAATGGAAAGAGCAATGAAAGTGTGATATGCCCAGCACAAAAGCTACAGAGAGGTCTTAGCAAAGGAAACATCCAACACACCCACATTAATGGTCATTCAGAAAAACGAGTAACCTACAATCCTCAACAATGTCAGAGCATGGGCGTCAGGGAAGGCCGAGGACCTGGTCCAGATGAAAGGATTGCCGAGACTGACAACATTTGATCCAGGCTTGCAGCCTCTTGCTAGGACATTTAACAAAGCTTGAATGGGGCTCTAAGTCAAGACTATTTGGAGATTTTAATACAATTCTAGCGTATTTTCTGGGTCTAAATAAAGTGTGTTTTAAAAGCCCTTGGCATGACACAACACTGTCACATGAAAAATGAAAGAAGTTCGTATGGAGGATGGTTGCATGTATGAGGAGGATATTGGGATGCAGTGTCTGAAGAGGCACCTTCAGATACCACCAAGCTCCCTCAATACATCGTCCAGCAAAAGCCATTGCAATGGGAGCGTCCACTAGCACAATCCAATATGTGGGTGCTGGGGACTCACAACGAGGTGACAAGGTGAAGATGTGTTCTATTTTCTGTAGATTCAAATGAAGGGGGAGTTGAGGAGGAGGAGGAGGGCACCGAAGGTTAGTCATGTGTAGCTGGGACCTGAGCAGCTCAGGGCTGCACACTCCTGCTGAGTGGTTAGAAAGGACCAGAGGGAGGAGGGACCCAGAACCCGGGTAGGGCTTTGCAAGGGGAAAGAAGGGAGAGAGGTTACCTAGGAAACCCAAGCAGTATGATTGGAGAACAAAACTGGGAAAGAAAGCCAACCCAGAGGAACAAAGCGGAGATAATGTAAAAATGAAAGACAAAATAAAACTATGTCCGGCTGATAAGAGGCAAAAGGTCAGCAGGGGCTCGCGAAGATAGTTGGGTTATTTATTGGTGTTAGAAAGTAAGATGCCAGAAAATCGAAATAAATTCGGTGCCCCAGGGTTCATGGAAAAGGCTGTCAGACAGGAGACAGAACTATAAAGTTCAGGAAGGAAAAAAATAAGTAAATAAAAGTGACACCTAGTATAAGGAAGGGAATACAGGTAGTAGATGGCATAAAGGGGATCCTACCTGGAATGTGAGAGCCCAGTGTTTGGGAAAACCACAACCCAGTGTACCAAAGGGGCAGGGAAAACAAAGAGCAATACACTCCCTTACGATGGCGTCCTAAAGACAAGCAGGGAGTCTCTTCCGCGTCTTTCTCAGTCAGCAGATGGACATCCAGTGTTGAGCCACATCCCGGTGGCCCACCATGTGCCTGCTGAGAAGACACGCCTTGTACCTTGTGTAGACTGAGGGCATGCGTCTTTGGATCCGCAGTACTTCATGAAAGGGCAGCTGCAAACATACAGAGACAATAGACCCAGGCAGTGGCTATCAGTTTGACCCCAAGTCCTGGTGACCCCATGAGTGTCAAAGTAGAATGTGATTGACTTAGATTTTCTTTTTTTTGTTTGTTTGTTTAGTTTTTTTGAGTTTGCAGGCATTTCTTTTTCTTTTTTTTTAAATTACTGTACTTGATTGGGGGCTCGTACAATTCTCATCACAATCCATCCATCCATCCATTGTGTCAAGCACATATGTACATTCGCTGCCCTCATCATTCTCAAAACATTTGCCCTCCACCTCAGCCCTTAAAATCAGTTGCTCATTTTTCCCCTCCCTTCCCACCCCGCCTCCCTCATGAACCCTTCATAATTTACAATTTATTATAGTTTTGTCATAAGTTACACTGTCCGACGTCTCCCCCCGCCCTCTTCTCTGCTGTCCCTCCCCCAGGAAGGAGGCAATACCCAGATTCTTGTAATCAGTTCCCCCTTTCTACCCCACATTCCCTCCACCCTCCAGGCATCGCCACTCTCACCACTGGTCCTGAAGGAGTCATCTATCCTGGATTCCCTGTGTTTCCAGTTGCTACCTGTACCAATGTACATCCTCTGGTCTAGCCAGATTTGTAAGGTAGAATTGGGATCATGATAGTGGTGGGAGGAAGCATTTAAGAACTAGAGGAAAGTTATATGTTTCATCGTTGCTACCCTGCACCCTGAGTGACTCATCTCCTCCCCATTTTCAATGGCTGAGTTCTCAGAAATCCATCTCATGGCAATCATGATTTCAAGGCCTCTCTAGGTGGACCTGAACTGTCAACCTTTCCATTGGAAGCCAAGGCTGTTTTCCATTTTGGACCACCCAGGCACTGTAATCACATAGCAGTTGCTGAGTAAATGTTTTAACTGTCTGCAGAATCAAGGCTTCTCTTAAGGGACAGAGACAGCCAAGGAAAAGGGGAGCAAGGCTTGCGTTATTAGGCAAAATCTCCGCCACTGCCACAGGAATAAACCATGACAAAGCAAAGCACTATGTTTAGATTCCACTTTAAAACATTTTAGAGGGGGGAAATGCCACAAAGGTTTTAGCTGGCAGTTTAACCCTGTGAGTTGTTTCTGTGGAACTCCTAATCAATGTCCAGAAATGTGATCAGAACCCCCAACCCATTATGAAATGCATTCCCTGCTCTATTTTCCCCTCTAAGTACTCTGACCACATGGCCGGAGTATAGGTTTCAAATGATATTGTCTCAGTATTCCGATGTAGCAATCATCCTGAGAGCCCACCTGGACTCTCACAGTCAACCTTAAAAGCTCCTGCAGGCAGTTCCTGCTCACCTGACGGCCCCCCGCAGCTCTGTTTCAGGAAGCGCCTAGTTGTGAGGGTGCTCTCATCCAGGATGCACGGCGATCAGAATGCTGACAGTTAATGCTCTGGAGTGACCCTCAGTCCTAAGGATGACAGATGGCAGATAAACACCGCAGCATCCCCACGCACCCCTCAGTAGGGATGATTCTGAGAGGTTTCACAGTCTCTTAGAGGCCCCAGCATGACAGAGAAGCAGGTGCCGACCACTGTAACCCTCTGAATAACACGTGGTTTACTGATCTCCCCATTCCTCGTTGTCCTTCTCCACTCCCATGTAATGCTCCCTGGGAACTCCTCCTAAAGAAACCACTTGTGCCCAAACCCTTGTACCAGGGTCTGCTTTGGGACAAATCAGAACTCAGACAGCAAGAATAAAAATGTGACCTAAACAAAGGCAAACACAGCCCTGCCCCGAAGCTCTGCAAATCACATCTCTGGAGAGGCAGCCCCTTCCCGAGGGAGAGTTGTGGGAATGAGGATGGTGTTTGCTTATGATGAGGGTCATGGTCGCAGTCTGGAGATGGAAGCTGGTTGGGTAAAATGGACCCAAACTACTTGAGTGCATTAAATTACACAGAATAGATGTTCTAATAGGAAATGATGGTCTACTTCCACTTCTCTAAATGTCAGCCAAGGCTTGAACATTAGATTCCAATAGGTGCCAGAGATGCTGGTTGAAGAGATTACTTGTTTTGCTAAATATTCAGCTATGACCCTACTCCAAGTTGTCCAAGGAAGGTGAATAATACCAAACTCATTGCCATCAAGTGGATTCCTACTCATAGCAACCCTGTAGGACAGGGAAGATCTGCCACTCTGTTTTTCCAAGACCGTAACTCTTTATGTGATTAGAAAGTCCGCATTTTCTCCTATGGAGTAGCTGGTGGTTATGAACTGCTGACCTTGTGGTTAGCAGCCCAACACACAAGTACTATACTAGAGTTTCTAGGGACTAGTACACAAATGCCTAAAAGTCATAGAGTTTCAATGAGCTACTACTATACACCCAGTCAACCCAAAAGAAAAACCCAAACTCACTGCTGCTGAGGAAAGTTGAGTGTTTCATCAGTGCTATACTGCACCCTGACTGACTCATCTTTTCCCTGTGACCAGGGAGGAACTGATACACAGACACTGTTGGCTGAGAACCAATAGGCAGCAAAGGAATCAGTATTGTCACCTCTGCTGCACCCAGAAACTATCAATCCAGACAATAATAGTCCTCTTAGCCTCTCTCACCCAGGACCAGTTCTCTCAAGGATCATGTCCTCTCCGGCCTCTACCATACCTTGGCAAGCATGAGGCAGGCTCCAGCTAGAGGTGGGGGAAGCTTTCTTTATATGGGGCTTTAACATGTCATCACTGGGCTCTTCTACACATGTTATTACCTAAAGTGAGTGCCCACATGAGCACAGGATCTTGTAGAAGATTTGACCAGAAGGGACAACGGTGAACAGGGTGGGTTTTCAGGAGTGATGGAAAAGTTATTTTCTGCCTCATATCTACTGAAGGCAGCCTAGTATGTATGTTTACATTTATTGCAGAAGAAAAGATTCATGATGAAGACCAGAACCCTGTATTCAATTATCCTTGGATGATGTGGCCTGACACCATTCCCACTTTGCCCAGATAGTGTTGGCCTTTAGTCTTTTTAATCCAAATGGATCTTGGAAAAACAGTCTCCTTTGCAGAAATTTGCTACAGATTGTGCACCCTGGTAGAATGATTTCTAGCCAGTTTTTTTTTTTACATTTTATTAGGGGCGCATACAACTGTTATCACAATCCATACACACATCAATTGTGTAAAGTGCATTTGTACATCATTCTCACTCATCATTCTCAAAACATTTTCTCTCCACTTAAACCCCCAACATTAGGTCCTCATTTTCCCCTCCCTCCCCGCTCCCCCCTCCCTCATGAGCCCTTGATAGTTTATAAATGGGTATTTTGTCCTATCTTGCCCTGTCCGACGTCTCCCTTCACCCACTTTTCGGTTGTCTGTCCCCCAAGGAGGAAGTCACATATAGTTCCTTGTAATCGGTTCCCTCTTTCCTACCCATTCTCCCTCTACCCTCCCAGTATCACCACTCACACCACTGGTCCTGTAGGGCTCATCCACCCTGGATTCCCTGTATTTTCAGTTCCTATCTGTACCAGTGTACATCCTCTGGTCTAGCCAGACTTGCAAGGTCGAATTCGAGTCATGGTAGTGGGAGCGGGGAGGAACCATTCTTAACATGGAACTGTATCCATTTTCAAATAGATCCTGACCATGTTGGAAAGAAAGAGCTCTGGCAGCACAGTGGTTTAAATGCTCACATACTAAACCATAAGGTCAGCGGTTCAAGTCCACCAGCCTTTCTGAGGGAGAAAGAGGTGGCAGTCTGCTTCCATAGAGAGTGTTGTTGTCATGTGTTGTCAAGTTGTTTCTAACTCACAGCAAGAATAAAATACTGCCAGCTCGTGTGCCCTCCTCCAATTGCTAGGTTTGAGCTTCTTGTTACACTCACTGTTTCAACCCTTCTCATCAAGGCACGTCCTTTTCGCCACCACTTTTCTACTTTGTCAAGTGCGATGCCCTTGAGGGACCGGTCTCTCCTGATCACACGTCCAAAGTCCGTGAGATGAAGTCTCACCATCCTTGCTTCTAGGGCGCAGTCTGCTTTTATTTCCTCCAAGACAGACTTGTTTGTTCTTCTGGCAGTCTTTGTACATCCATTATTCTTCCCCAGTACCATACTTCAAATCCATCCATTCTTTGTCGGGCTTCCTATTCCATGTCCAACTTTCACATGCAGCTGAGGCAATTGCAGATACCCTAGCTTGGGTCAGGCACACCTTAGTATTCAAGTAACCTCCTTGCTCTTCGACATTCTCCAGAGGTCTATGCAGCAGATTTACCCAAAGCGATGTGTTTTTGATCTCTTGGCTGCTGCTTCCATGAATAGTGTGTGAATTCAGGCAAGATAAAATCCTTGACAACTTCCATCTTTTCTCCATTTCTCCAAGTGATTTATTGGTCAATTGGTGAGGATTTTGATTTTCTTTACAATGAGTTTCAATCCAGACTGAAGGCTGCCATCTGTGATCTTCATAGATTAAAGCTTTGGAAACCTTTGGGGGCAGCTCTCTTCTGCATTGTAGGGTTCCTATGAGTTAGAATTAACTCCACGTCCATGAACCTGGTTTGGTTTAAATATGAGAAGAAGAATAAGCAGCTCTGGAGCAGAGAACATTCTTACCTTTTTTAAAGAGGAAGAGGGACGTTGTCTGCTAGGTAAGATGAAATTTGGGGCTGATTTGAGTTCAGGAAAGGTGGAATTTTTAAAATCATACCATGGAAGGCCACCTTGAATTGTACAAAGGCTGGAGTACCATCAATTGCATTACATGTGTTGGTTTAAGTAGTTTGAACAGACTGCTTATGGTTGTTGGTACAGAGAGATGGTGATAGTGGCAAATAAATGGCCAGATGGAATTAGACATCAAATTTGTGTTGAAGCCACAGAGCTACCATCATAGCCCGAGAAGAGACTGAAAGAAAAATGACTCGGTGAATTTCAAAGATGCATTACATTGCAAACTGAGGTTAATAATGTACTATATGTTAACTAAGAACAAAATGCACAGAATTATAGATTAAATGTGTCTTCCTTTGAAAACCATTCTCTAAATGGAAGGGGGGAAAGGGGGCTTTTTTTCCCCTGAGTTATTTGTTGGAGGAACCAGGAGAAGTGTAAGATCATAAGCTAAGGGGGAAAGAGCTTTTTTGGTACGGAATTCTGTCAACCAACAACTCAAATATATCCTAACAGGAAAGTTGTGGTAAAAGCAGGCTTCATTTGAAACCAGGAATATGAAGTGAATGCTTTTCTATGTATTGGAAAGCCCTCCACCTGAACAAATCCATGAAGAACCCAGTGTTGCTTTCTTTTCAGAAGAGAACCTGCCACATGCACTGGATTTGTTGTGACTCTCTAAAAAGTTGATTTTGCCCATCTGGAGGCAAATGGGCATCCCCTTTACAAAGGGTTGCAGGGAGGAGATGAGCCAGTCAGGGTGCAGTGTATCAATGAGGAAACATAGAACTTTCCTCTAATTCTTAAATGCTTCCTCCCCACACCCAACTATCATGATCCCAACTCTATCTTACAAATCTCGCTAGACCAGAGGATGTACACTGGTACAGATAGGAACTGGAAACACAGGGAATCCAGGACTGATGATCTCTTCAGGACCAGTGGTGAGAGTGGTGATCCACATATAACCTCCTCTCTGGGGGATGGACAACAGAAAAGTGGGTGAAGGGAGACGTCAGACAGGGCAAGATATGACAAAATAATAATTTATAAATTATCAAGGGTTCAAGAGGGAGAGGGGAGCGGGGAAGAAGGGGAAAAATGAGGAGCTGATGCCAGGGGCTTAAGTGGAGAGCAAGTGTTTTGAGAATGATGAGGGCAATGAATGTACAAATGTGCTTTGCACAACTGATGTATGTTTGGATTGTGAGGAGTTGTATGAGCCAGAATAAAATGACTAAATAAAAGTGGACTTTGAGTGAAAAGGCTAATGGAAAGGAGCTGAGAGTATGGAGACTGGGGACCACTCTGAGGGACTGAAGCTGATTGGCTCTCCTGAAAGGCAGGACTCAGGAAAAAGGACAAGAAGGGCCACCGGAGAACCCCAAATTCCCAAGAGGATCATATAATTGCTCTCCCCGAAAACTATTGGTGAAACAGGACCATGCAAGCCTACAGTGAGCGAGTCTCCTCCAGCAACTATACATCCAACACACAAGTTTCTGCTGCCTACGCTGTGCCTGGCACATTCTCAGCACTCAGACTCAGAGTTTGAAATCATGGAAGCAGCCACTGTCACCAGTGGAGTGTGTCATGGAATCACAATGCCAAGAAACCAGGAAGACAAGGCAAAGAGGAAGGTGGGAAAATGGCAGTTCTCTGGAACTTAAAAAAAAAAGGACGATTCTAGTTGAGCATTGGGGTTCATGGACAGGGCACAGTTTGCAATGAACTGCGGTGGGGGAGTGAGTTCTCTGTGTTTGGAGGCGATTTTATTGTTGGCTGTCTACTTAGAATGGCTTACCTATTAAAAATCCGAAGAACCAAAACAAATCTGTCATGCTTGGTAAAGTAGACAGGCAGTGAGTAAGAGGACGGCCCTTAGCGAGATGGGTCAACACAGTGCTTTTAACAATGGGATCCCACATAGCATTTGTGAGAAGGCTACAGGACGGCTGGGCAGTGCTTTGGATTTTTTTGTACAAAGGGTCCCTAAGAGTCAGAGCCAACTCGACAGGATTTAATAGCAACACCTATCGCAAGACTGGGTGAAAGAATAGATGAACGTTTGAAGTTACTCCAGGTTTAAAATTATGTGTGGTAATTAACAAAAAAGTCTTGTCTTCTTGGTGGATGTTTCTGTTTTTAAAACGACCTCCTTTGAAAGCAACCAGAGCTTTGCTTTGAATGAGCATGACTTCCAACTTTAAGAAGTCCAGTAAGCAGAGGGGGCAGTGCTGGTTCAATGGTAGAATTCGCACTTTGCAAGTGAGAGACCTGATTTGACTTTTAGTCAGTACACTTCATGTGCAGTCCCCACCCCTCTCTCCGTGGAGGCTTGCATGTTGCTATGCTGCTAAACAAGCTTCAACGGAGCTTTCAGACTAAGATGGACTAGGAATCTAGCTTGGCCCGGCAAATCACAGTGGTTCCATCCAGTACCGATCGTGGGGATGGAATGGGACCAGCAGCACTTCACTGTATCGTGTGTGGAACAATCATGTATCATAATTTCATGACAGCTCCCAACAACAATAAAGGAAACAAGTCATGCACCCAAATAGTCACTTTTCCCTACTTCTCAAAAATCAAACTACAATCACAAATGATCTCCATGTTAGTCGTCCATAAATTGTGATTGGTTGATTCCAACATTTCCCATGCTCTCTGTGATAGGATTTTGATTTAGCCCAGGGAAAGTCAAACCTAGTTCACCACTCTTTGAATTGTGTTGTCTCTGTGACTTGCAGAACCGAGCATGCGTCAGTTCTGGGTCCCCTCTCCGAGGGGCCACGTGCCCTTCCTCATTCTCTAGAACTTTGCCACCACAGGGAGACCTAGACCAATTGAACTTGCTAGAGCATGAGACACGATGTGCAGTCAAGTCCAGCTGTCTTACCTAAGGCCATTGTAGGCTACCTTCTTGTAAGAGTACCCAGCCACGCTCGGCAAAGCTTCCTACCACACACAATTGTCTGAGAGCCAGCTGAGAGCTTAAGAACCATGTAGTTGAACCTATAAACTTGTGAGACAAATAATTGTTTACTGATGACACTACTAAGATTTGGTTATTGGCTACTCAATTTTATTATGGTTAATTGATCACTGAGACCAAAGACACCTGGTAGCCTAGAAGAATGAAGAGCATTGTGGCCGGCAGTGTCAATAGAGGTTGGGGCAGGCAAGATGGAGGCATAGCAGGGGGAAAGCCATGGAGTGAGATAGCTCAGGGGAAATTCACAGAAAGGCAGCAATCTGGTTTCTGAAGAAGGCTCAAGAATTTCAAAACACCACGGTCATGATGTCAGCTAGACAAAGGGATTTGAGGGAGGGCCATTCTTCGTCAGAGCCGCTACGTTGAAAGAGCTGCTCCTTGTGACTCCAGACGAAACCAAACTCACTGCCAGCGTGGACTCACAGCGACCCTCTGTGGGCTTGCCGAGACTGTAACTGTGTAGGGGAGTAGAAAGCCCATTTTTCCCTCCTGTGGAGCTGCTGGCAGTTTTGAACTGCCAACCATGCAGATTGTGGCTAACAGTGTAACCAGTGCGCCACCAGGGCTCAGGGCACCTTAAATGCTTTAAATAAAAAATATCACTACCACTGAGCCAATGCTGACTCATAGAGCAACCCTGTAGGGCACGGGAGGACTGCCCCTGTGGGCTTCCTAGATTGTAATGCTTTACAGGAGTAGAAAGCACCATCTTTCTCCCTTGGAGCTGCTGGTGGTTTTGAACTCTTGAGCTTGAGGTTAACAGCTCAATACATAATCGTTACACTACCAGGAATCCATCCTTCAGTATTGGAGCTATGGGAATAGTTCCTGGTGGTGCTAATGGTTAACCAGCATTGTTGCTAAACAAAAGGTTGGAGGTTTGAATCCACCCAGAGACGCCTCACTAAAAACAGCTGGCAATCTCTCTCTGTGAAAACCTTAGGAGATGTGTGCCCCTGGGAGTCTTCCTGAGCGGGAATCACCTGGTGACCGACTGCTTTTATGGAAATACAAGTTGCACCTCTTCCGGGGCTGGGCCAAGCAAGTACAAGAAGTGGAAGAAGCTAAATCTTACTGTTACAGCTGCTTGAACCCAGGCATCGGAGGAGGGCGAGAAACAAAAATGGGGTGAAAGAGATCATATGACTGGCTGGTGGAATGGAGAACTAGGACAGGTGACTACAGATGCTCTATCTGAAACCCATTTTTAAAGATTTCATTGGGATTTAGTATAGCACTCAAATCAGACTTTGACATTGGCTGGCTGTTACTCGGCCACAAAATTCAATTCCGGAGCTTGCAGGTGTTACCAAGGCACTATCAAACGGGACTGCCTCAAAAGCTTCGGGGAAGTAGGTGGCATATGAATAATCAATAAAGAACTAATCTCTTTCTGGAGAAACTGGAAGAAAAACAAAAGCACCGTGTTGACTTCCTCCTATTGATTGTTGGCTTTTGCTTCAGGCTCCCTCCTCCCACTCCCCCCAATATTGCCTGGGCGCCGGTGACCTTTCTGTGTTTAATTACCCAAAAGAAACAGGCAAGAAATGAATGCCAGAGGAAGGGGGAGGGAGGCCTCCGTCCCTGATGGTCTTGTCAACAGAACCACCCCTAGCTTGTCCTTCTTTTTGTCCATTAGGTGATGCCTGATTGAATCAAGCAGGGGATAAGATGAAGAAACCCCCCTGGTTGTGGGGCCAGAGAATGGGGCATACATTGAGAGAGAGAGAGCTAGGCAAAGATATGTTTCTGCAAGTAAGAGACCCAAGGATAGTCTTTAGAATACCAACAAAACAACAATAGCAACAATAACAAATCATTGCAATGGAGTCCATTCTGCTTCACAGCGACCCTGGAGGGCAGAGTAGAACTGCCCCCTAGGGTTTCCCAGGTTGTAAATCTTCCCAGAAGCAGGTTGCCATGTTTCTCACCCTTGGAGTAGCTAGGAGGTTCAAACCATCAGCCTTTGGTTTAGTGGCCGAGCGTTTTAACCACCGGGCCAGCAGGACTCCTTGCTTGGAAAGCAGTGGTTCCTAAGTGAATTCTCAACTCGGAAATCTCATCTCAGATCCTCTACCAGGACCTGCAGAGTCATGAGAGCCAGTCATCTGGCCCAACGGCATGACCACTTCCGACCTGCTTATCACACAGACTGGTTTCTCTGGCATAAACATGCTGAAGAGAATGAGGAAAATCAGCCGAGATATTGCTGCTCAGCCAAGTGTCACAGCACACACTCTGATGTGCAGAGAAAATAATATTAATTTCCTCTCTCATTACTTCGTTTGCACCCAATGCCTTGGGTGCTCCACAAAAGGCATTTTATTACCCAGGATTATTTCCTCACTGGGTGGCGATTTTATTTCACTATTATGGGCCTTGGGAAGATGGTTCAGGGAGTGACACCAGATCACTTCCATTTGAATTGCAAGATTTTTCATTTGCAGTTTGGGCAACGAGACAGAGCAGCTCGATTCTGTCCCACAGCCCTCCAGCCCGAGTCCACACAGTCATGGAGATGGTTCAGAGTCTGTGAGCTGGAGCGTGTGCTTGCCAGGGGGCCTCCTCCCCCCACCCCCCCACGGTCTATGGATGGGCAACTCAGAAATCAGGAACCTTAGTGGGAGGTAAGAGAACAAAGGAGCACAGGAAAGGTGGAGAGACCCACGACAGCAAATGCCGCTCAACGCCCAGTGGAGTGGAGTGAAATTCCTTAATACCACTCTCCTACCAAGTCTCTGAAATGCCCACCACATGACTAGGCACAATGGTGCTATAGGGCCTGCGCAGCCCTCATAGAAAGACTCGGTCAGTTTTCATGCCCACTCCCCCAGCTCTGAGAACGAGCCATCTTTGAAGCAGCAGCAGCAGAGAGAGAAAGCACAGGAACTTGGAAGAGCATGCCCAAGAAATGATGGCGGCCACAGAGATCAGACAGTGGCGTGGAAATTCAAAAGATCAGCACCGAGAAGACACCATGGCAGAGGAGAGGGGTTGCTGGGAACTAATGACTGTAGCCTTACAGTTTACTGACCTGACCTGTGGGAACCTGTTAACTTCAATAATAACCCCTCCCCTCCCCCAATAACTGCCTGTGAGTTCTGTATGGCCATTGCAAAAATCTATCGAACCCAGCAAAGAAGTGAAGTGTCAGGGGAGGAAAGGTTGGTATCACAGTAGATGAAGAAGGATGGAGCGTGGAGGCAGGCCTGACCATACCCCATGGCCCTGGAGAAGACAGAGAAGGTTAGATATGACCCCCTGTGTTAGTCCGGGGGGTTTGACTACAGAAACAAATTCATGGACACTTACATGGGTATAAGAAAGAGCTTTACCTAAAAGAGCAATTGTATACTGAGAAAACATCCCTGCCCAGTCCAGATCAAGTCCATAAGTCTGATATTAGCCAATACTAATCTATAAATTCCTCTTCAGACTCACGCAACACCTGCAATGACACCAAATGCAGGAAGATCACAGGTCAGTGGGTAGAAATTCTTGAGGATCCAGTGGCAGTGGATGTATCTCAGTGCTGGCAGGGCTCTTCACGTGGCTCCTCCAGCTCCGGGGCTCTAGTGTAGCTCCATGTGGCTTGTGTAGAGGAAGAGGAAGCAGAGAGTGTATTCGTGTCTGGCTTCTACATGGCACCTCCAAATGAGGTCATCAAGCTGCGACCTGATTGACAGGCTAGACTCCACCTCTTCGCAAGTGAGCACCAGATTATGCAACTACCCAACTGTTCACTGTACCTCGTTCAGGACATTACTATGCCATGGGCTTCATTTGAAGTTCTTCATGCTTCAGCCTCACACACACACAAACACATGAGTTGCCAGGGAATAGATTACAACCCACGATAACCTCTAGGCATCAAACTGCTTCATAGGGGTTTTAGGACTGGGGCCTCTTGGAAATCCATTCCCAGCCATTTCTTTCAAGGTTACCTGTCTGACTGGATTTGATACACCAGCCTTGCCTTAACTACCTGGTACTTGAACATGTGCACCACCCAGGGACGGCAGAAATGTCTCTTCCATATGCCACCCCTTACACACAAGCACAAGATCCCACTAGACTCAGATTTCTGTACCATTCATCTCTCGTGTGCCCAAAGGCAGACATCCCGGAGGAGCAGGCATCCAGGTGCGCCACCTCAGGGACTGGTCCAGATGGAGGAGACCCATCACGTGGAGGCCCGTCACAGCCTGGCTCTCCAGGCGGCACCCTGTTAAACTCAGACCCAAAGACCCAGCCGGCCAACTGCAAATGATTTTCCCTTTATCTCAGCAGATGATCTGTTGAGTCAAAAGAACTGAAACATCCTCTTCTTCCGACACTGAGCACTTTTTCTTTGGGCAGGGGTGGGTAGTGAACCATTGGAGGGTTGATGACAAAGTAGCTTATCCATTTCTAGACTCACTATTAAGCCTTTTTCCTCAGCTATTTTCTTTTTTTAATCACAAGTCTAGGAAGCCCAGTCTCTGGGTGGTAGCTTTAATTGGAAAAAAAACAAAACAAAAACAACCAAGTGCCAAGACTGCTGATGAAATGTGGCTTCCGTCTGCCCATCCAAAAGGGCAGTGTTCATAAAGCTGATCAGCCACATAGATTTTTCAGGCCTGAGACAAGTGATTTTTCTTCTGCGTCAAAGAAGCTAGTCTTTATTTTCCAATATCCACCCTCCCCCCACCACCCCTATCATTTGACCTGCTTCCCCCTGGCAGACGCCTCAATGTCACTAGCTAAGTTCTTTGGACATATTAGGAACAGTATTGGGAATCCACTTGGCAGTATCTACCTTCTCTTCATCTGCTTTCTGACAGAAGCTGAACTCGTCTTGGGTTTCCGTGAGCCCCAAGATCGGTTTTCATGTCTCAGCTTGAGATTCTGGATTTAAGTCCCTGGCTTATCTTTACTCCCTTCCCGGGTGCCAGCGTGGGAGAGTTCAGACATGTTTTCCTATGCACTCGAGATGTCAGTGAAATTAAAGAAGAGGCAGATTTTTCATATCAGTCAGTTAAAGACTAATTACAACTGTGCTTTCCAGCAAGCCAGTGATTGTAGCCTAATTTTCGGTTATGAAACAGAAACTGAGGTTAATGAGGCTAATCGTGTTTACCAGCATTTTCGAACAGAAGAAAAGGAGCCAACTCGATTTTGAAGAGTCCTTTGTCAGGAACAAATTGGGGGAAATTGCCACAGTTGTATCAGCATTTCCTAAAGCTGTGTGCTGCCATGCTTGGCAAACGGACACCCTTGAACACCAGCTAGCCGTCCATAAAACCAAGTCCCGGAGACGGTGGGACTTCCCTCATCCAAAGGGCACGGCTGCATGGCAGTGAGTGCTGAGATCTTGAAAGCAGTGTGTCACGGGGGCATTCCCATGGCCAGTCCTTGAATCTGTCCCACGGTGGGAGGGCCAGAGGGGGAAGGAGTCAGCCTAGAGAGACCTCTGATCATCAAAGTTCAGGCTTTGCTGAGTTCTGACGTTTGCAGGAGGTGGCACTGAAGGGGTTTCCAGTTGTTTCCTTTGCTTCCCAGAAATTCCAACCAGCCAGAAGACAGGAGATGAAGACTCCTGGGAGAGGGGGGAAGTATCCAGTAAGAAGCCCGTGTGTCCTGATCACCACTTAACCCAAAAAGCCTCAGCTGAGCATCAAACCCATCCCATGGTTCAGGGAGGAAGGCGCTGCAGCCGGGATTTGGAAGCAGTGTGCACGGCCACACGTCCTGGCTGGGTCTCTCTCACTTGATGCCTCTCTTTGATCCGAGGACCTCAGGACAGAGTTAGCTGGACTGTAGGAGATGTTGCTACCCGGCCACCAACATCAGGTGACTTGGGTTCTAAATTGAGGTTTCCAGATCTCCATGTTTCTAAAAAAAGGCCTCTATGGGGAGTCTTTTGTAGGCCATCGGCAAAATCTAGTCTTGCGACAGCTTTAGAAAGAGTGATCCTATTTTGAAATGCAACACCAGATTCCATGAAGTATCATGTTTCTGCACAGAACGCATGTACTGTGCTTGTGTACATACCGTACAACCCCAACGCATTATTTTTAGAGGCTTGCTCTACCAATGCTTCCCCCTCTCCACCACCCCCATCTGATGACGTCATTTGTTTCTCCAAGAGATTTCAAGTTAGGGGTCTGTCTTGGTGCCTGCTGACTCAGAGGTTGGCTTCCCTCCCAGCTGCAGACCCTCCCCAGCCGATCCCTCTCAGCATAATTCCTTCCCTGCTTAGCAAACCACTTCGCCAGTGGAGGAAGACATTGCTATTTCTGGCCCAGAATGGCACTCTCTGTTGGCTGACCCAATACAAGGGGCGATTGGTCTGCTCACCCCAGCTGAAGAGGTCACTCAGTGGGCCAGGCCAACTCCCTACAGCGGCTCTCCTTCAGCCCTCTGACATCCTATTGGCCCACCACAGGTGTCTGAACCTCTCACCTGTGGATGCCCTGGTGGGTGGGTGTGTCGGGGCCAAGAGGTGACGTGAGAGCCACAGGTGCAGAGAGGCCGTGCCTCCCTTTTTCAGACAAGATGGTTATGACTGATGGTCTGGTGCCTCCTCTGGGCCGGGGCAAGGCACATCCACACCCTCACTGTTCTGCCATCGGTTTCAGGTGGGGCTAGCACCAAGGGACTCTGCCCATCTCAGGTGAAACATATCTTGGTGCAGCTTGGTCATAAGGCAGTGGTTCTCAAAGGGGTTGCGACCCCTTTGGGGGGGCAAACGACCCTTTCCCAGGGGTTGCCTGATTCATAACAGTAGCAAAATGACCGTTATGAAGTAGTAACAAAAATAATGTTATGGTTGGGGGGGTCACCACACATGAGGAACTGTACGAAAGGATCGTGGCATTAGGAAGGAGGAGAACCACTGCCCTAAGGGATCGCATTGCTCTCAGGCTTGGAGACAAACTACCCACGCAAATGTCACTTCAATTGCTTCTTTTCCTACGACCAGAGAACTAGTAAGCTCCATCCACAACTCCTTCCCCATCGATTCTTCCTTTATTATAGAGAGGTGATTGAAAATAACATTTTCAGGCTGCCGAATGCGGGTGCCAGGCATTCTGGGGAGGTCATATGAGTGTTAAATGCATGGGCATAGTATGCCAGGATTTTCTGCATAATTTCCTTATTGCCACCTGCTCTATGTGTGTGCGTGCATGTGTACGCATTATTTACATGGGAATGTAATTTGTGAATAAATATGGTGATCACAAAGTGTTGACACTGTCATGCTGGTAATGTAGACATCATCTCCCGTGAGGTAATTGAACATTTGGAAGAAGCTGAGGAATACCAAAGGAGAAGATGACCACGCATGTTCTAAGGGTATGATTTTCTTCCATGGTGGCATTGCTGGATAAGCATTAGACTGCTCCCCACAAGGTCGGTTATTCAAGCCCAGCACCCACTCCTCAGGAGAAACATAAGGCTATCTGCTATTGTAAAGATGCAGAGCTTCGGAAACCCCGTCTAAGGTCCCGATGGATCAGAATTGACTTGATGACACTGTCACATTGGGTGTATTGTGTGTCACTGAATACCACAGAGTGAGGTAGCAAGAAGTGTGGAAAATAATCAGCAATCAAAGATCATTTTTGTTCACCAAGACTCAATTCAAATGCAACCTCTTTTGTGATCTCTCTTATTTTTCTTCTCTTTTCCTTAGTGTGGTACTCACCTAATCTGCTGTCAATTTAAGGATTAAGAATGTAGGGTTTGGAGTCTAGGTTGTCAATCTGGAGATAGCCAATGAGACTTCTATGTGGGCATGGCCTTCTCCTGAGAATTCTGGGAAATCTGGGACTTCTTCCTTGGAGGTAGAAGACACCTCTCTCTCTCTGCCACTCTTTGGGAGACATGGCAGAAGACAAGCCACATGGATGCAACCAGACCTCTGCAGCCGGAGAAGCCACAGAGAAACCCCTGCCAGCACTGAGATGCTTACAACGCCACTGGATCCAAAGACTTTCTACCAACTGACTGGTGATCGTTTTTGCATTTGGCGCCATTGCATGTGTTTCGTGAGTCTGAAGAAGACTTTATAGATTGGTATCGGACATATGGGCTAATATCGGACTATGGCCTTGGACTGGACTGGGTGGGGATGTCTTCTTAATGTACAATTACTCTTGTATATAAACCTCTTCCTTATACACATATGTATGTTCATGGATTTGTTTCTCTAGTCTACTCAGACCAACACACTTAGGGCATGTAAAACACACAGTTTCAATCTTCACTTAACACTTATTTCAACATGCTTCTTTGACATGCATGTCTATTTTTTTTCTTTAAATATTAAGTTCTCTGAGGAAAAAGATATATACCTCAATATTCTTCACAGCACCTATGACTGGCATAAGAGAAACATGTAATGAATAGTACCCAGTCACCCAGTGTTAAGTTGATACTGACTTATGGGAATATGTCATGTAAAATATAGAATTCTCAATGACTGGATTCCAAAGGATTCTCAATGACTGATTTTTCTAGATTCCCACGCCTTTCCTCTGCGACTGTACCAATATTTGCATTAGCTGCTGAACATGCTCAACTATTACACCAAATAGTACCAATAAATATTTACTAAAAGTAAAGTGAGAGGAGAGAAATGTATGTGGTCTACTGATTATTAGCGAGAGTTCTACAAAATAGGAAAATAAGTCATAGGCCTAGAGTGAGAGGGATAAGGGCTTAAGCAAAGAGATTGTCTTTTCAATAATGAGAGCATGCGTGGAGCAAGTGCAGGGAAAGTAACAAACACGGGGTTAGACTGAGGTGGGCATCGATCATGGAAGATCCAATGATAGATGAGTTGTCATCGGAGTTTTAAATGAATAACTTTGAGACAGGTTCTGGAGAAACTAGTTTCTGTCTAAGAAGCTTAGGTTTGCCAAAATCCAATTCATTGATCACTTACATCCCTTTTCTGAAATGCATGACAGTGTTTCTGGGATGGTTTTTTGTGAGCTCAGAAAAATGTTGCTGGATGTGAGTTTGCCAGGTTCCTAAAGTCGAAAGCCTGCTGTGGTGTCCTTGAGAAGCAGGAGGGAAGGTCAGCCGCAAAGGTCTAGAATTAATCCTGCACACAAGGAAGTACTTGATTGGAAGTCGGGCTACTGGACTATTCCTTACGGGGATCTCGCTTGGGTCTTCCTGTACCAA
>NW_022103905.1:6071424-6111244 GCF_000313985.2 Echinops telfairi
AGACCCATTAAGGAGGAGGAGAAGGAGACAAAGAAGTTGCCTCTACTGCCACCAAAATGCAGCCTCGTTGTTTCCCGTGTTTTCCAGTCCAACGTTCTAGAAGACTCTCCACTCTCCATCGTTAGGCTTAAAATTAAAACTCATTCTGAAGGTTCAGAGGCGCACAAAGGCCCCGAACGCAGAGCCACCTCTTGGGCCCTTCACAGCCCACTCACTTGGCTTTTGCAAACTTGACGTCTGCTACGCAGTCATTCAAACCACCTGTCTTCCCCCCCACACCCCCTGTGCCGTCTTCCTTTTCCCCCTCTGCCTAGAGTGAAATCCCCCCCTCTGCCAAGTGCCAGGAGTGCATGGCATTCTTGAAAGCCCGGCTCAGATACCATCTCTCTGGGGTGGTAGGCAGCGCTTCTCCTTCCCCCCCCAACAAGCTCCCAACCTGGCAAGCACCCCCCCCACTCTCTGTCGAATGGTGCAGCACATTTAGCAGGAACTCTGGGGGTGCGCTGGTAAAGTGCTTAGCTGTTCATTGAAAAGGGCTCCAATGGAGGGGGAAACATGTGGCTCTCTACTTCCATAAACATTAAATCCAAACCCAAACTCACTGCCATTGAGCCAATGATGCCGCACAGGGAACTCTGGTTTCTGTAAGTTTCTGAGACTGTAACTGTTTATGGGAGTAGAAAGCCCAGTCATTCTCCCACGGAGCTGCTGGTGGTTTTGAACTGCCGACCATGTGGCTTGCAGCCTAACCAGTAACCACGACACCACTAGGGCTCCTGTTCCTTGAAGAAGACAGCCTTAGAAAACCTGTGGCAGGGTTGCACTCTGTCCTACAGGGTGGTGATGAGTCTAGATTCATTTGAAGGCAGTGGGCTTGGCTTTTCCTGGTTTTAATAAAGTTAGTACGCTGGTGACTGTGCCTCCTAATTATTTGTAAACTAAGCCAGCATGGGCATGGAACGGTTTTATTCTCGTTACACGGTGGCTGACCTAGAGTAGGTGCTCAGAACTAGTGTTTCACTGAAGAAATGAATGGATGGACAAATGAATTAATTGGTTACATATTTAAGAAGCATTCCGTTTCTCACCTGAGTTAAATTCTAGCTGCTCAATATGCTTAAGTAAGGTGACCAGATTTTAACATTGATAAAGCGGGACAGCATTGATAAAACTCATATCTGGGCAAAATAGCCACATGGCAGCTGAAAACCGTATACCCTAGCTTGTCGTGCATTCTTTCCAAAAATCAGGACTTTTTTGAAACGCCACAGGACACGGGACAAATTGTTAAAAATCGGGACTGTCCCATCAAAAGCGGAATGTCTGGTCACCTTAGAAGGAACCCCCATGGTACAGCGGATTAAGTGCTGAGTAGCTACCGAAAGGTCAGCAGTTTGAACCTACCAGCCATCCTTAGAGAGAAAAATGAGGCATTCTGCTTCCATAAAGATCTACAGCCCCAGAACTCTGTGATGTCGTTCTCCTCTGCCCAGAACAGTTATTCTGAGTAGGAATTGACTTGAAAACAATGAGCTTTTGATATATTTACTGAGGGAGATTCCGTCATCACTAACCTACTCTTCGGGCACAGGGATCGAGAAATCTCGTGATAGGACAGAAAGAGTCAGGTGCTGTTCTTCGGTGCAGCCAAGTGGGTCCTAAGTACAGCCCTACAAAGCGTGTTTCCATTCTCACAGTTTGCCATGTTCAAGTTTGCTATTTTTGCAGCCTCTGTGACAATTTATCTTGCTAAGCCTCTTCCTTTTTATTGTTTGCTGATTCTCTACCAAGCAGCATATTCTTCTCAAGGGCCCAGTCCCTTCTGATAACCTGTCCATCACATATGGAACAAAGTCTCACAATTCTTACGGCCTTTCTTCCAACATAGATTTGTTCATCCTTACAAGGGTTCATGACATATTGCATGTGCTTTCTGAAGGAGAGGTGTCCGCTCTCCATCAGTTTTTCTTATACATGGTCCAGCTGTCACGTGCATAGGAGCAGATTGCAAATACCATGGCTTGGGTCAAGTCCATTTTAGTGATACCTTTAAGAAGGTCCTTTTTCCCAATGTACTTTCTTGATTGCTGTTTCCAGGGGCATTGATCCAAGTCAATGATAGTCTTTTTCAACTTCAATATTTTCTCTCTCATGATGTTGTTTATTGGTCCAGTTGGGAGGTTTTTGCTTTCTTTATGCTAGGGTGTAATCCACATGGAAGGCTAGAGTCTTTGATTGATTTTTGTTGTTGTTGTTCACTTTCAGCAAGCAAAGTTGTGCTGTCTACCTATCACAGGCTGTTACTGATTCTTCCTCTATCCTAATGCCAGATTTGTCTTTATATAGCCCTCCCTCTTAGATTGTTTTCTCAGCAGATAGTTTGGATAAGTGTGGGGAGAGGCTACAACCCTGACTCGGGCATTTCTTAATTTTAATCCATGTAGTATCTCCTCCTTCTATTTGACTGACTGCTTCTTGGTCCAGGTCTAGGTTTTGAAAGAGAACCAAAGGCAATCTGCTGCCTCACTTGAGCAAATAAAACAGAGAACGCTTTTACTGCCTGAACTGAATAGAATCCTCCAGTGCTGCGTATTTGTGTGTGTGTCTATGTGTGTGTCGTGTGTCTCTCTGTACATGTATATGCACGTCTCTCTGTACACATGAGTGCGTACAGATGAGGAATCAGAGCATGGATGGCAGAGGGATGAAGTGCATGAAGAATAATTTCAGCATATAAAACTAATAACACAGATTTGGAAACCACTTGCACATCAAAAATAATTATGAAAATACCAACAATAATGAAGACTTGTGAATTGCTATGGGTAACTAACAGTTCTTAGAAAGCAAATAAAAATAGTTCGTTGTAAAACAAAACAGTACCTCATGCATCTCTATGTCATCTATTCTACTGCTTTATACTCTTTCAATAAATAAAAAAAATGCTATCGTTTGTCCTCCAGGTTAGAAGCAAGCAGAATTTCTAGCTCTCTGGCTAGGCTGAGCTCTCCCTCCTCAGCATGTGGAAGATGAGAGCTCAAGGCCCACCCGGCCCCGGCTCCTTCAGGTCATCCTTGGTAACACCCAGGGAGCATAATGTATTTGATTCAACACATTTGGGGGAAATTGCTATAATGTGGACAAAGAACTGGTTTGATCTTTTTGACTCTGGTTTCTGAAAATACCCCTTTGAATTCCCCAACAATCTAAGGCGACTGTGGTGCCCCAAACAGCCAGGCATCCCCAAAAAGTGTGTAGATGAGGGGGAAGCCCAAGCACCACACCTGGAAACTGACTTCTGGAAAAGGGACAGAAGGTAGAGAGCTCTATGAACTTGGAGTTCCTGGGCGACACAAGTGATTAAGCCAGGGACGACGAGCCTAAAGGTGGGTGGTTTCTATCCTTTCTGAGAGGACTCAGAAGTAAGTGCCCTTTGCACCCTTGGGGTTACCGTGGCAACTATAAGCAACCTCAGGGAATCAGGCAGGCATGTTCAGTCGATCACGGACTCGGTGTGAGGGTCGGGCCGTTCCTGGGCACTGGGTTCCGGGAGGCCTCGTTAGCTGTTGCAGATGAGCCCAGACCTCCAGCTTCCATTCTGGTTTCTGGATCAACGATGTGCAGAGGTGGAGCCACAAAGTCCTGCAGCAGTGAAATTCTGTGCTGACAACTCTTCCCAGACCTTTCCTATGCATCTCTTTGTTTGTATCCCTCTATGTATCTATCTTTTAAAGGGTTATAACCATTTGGGGGAGTTCTTGGAGTTATCCAAAAAAATTATTAAACCCATGAGAGGCCATGAAGGCCAGAAGGGCCATCTGTCTGTCTGCTTGGCAGTTGACCAGAATGACAGAGCTTTACGTGAGCGCGACAGACTGCGGAAGTGAGACATTCCATCCGGTGGTTCTCAACCCGTGGGTCATGACCCCTTTGAGGGTCGAACGATGCTTTCACAGAGGTTGCCTGATTCATATAAGTAGCAAAATTATAGTTATGAAGTAGCAACGAAAATATTGTTATGGTTTGGGGGTCACCACCACACGAGGAACTGTGTGAAAGGCTTGCGGCATTAGGAAGGTTGAGAACCGCTGTGTTAGGCCAAGCGTACAGGAACAGAACCGAGGTGAAGAAATAGAGCATATTCTCTTCTCGTGATGCCCTTTCATGCAAACTTAATCATTATTATGATGCTTTTGTCTAAAATCATCTCACTGGTCGCCTCCATTCTCAGATTCTGCATATGTAGCTAGAGAGGAAAGCACTTTGCTCTGATTTCCAAATGCTTTCTAAATGAATGAAGAACAAACAAGAAACAACAAAACACCATGTTTAGTTGGAAGGACCTTTTAAGTTTTAATCCAATTACAGAATCTCATGATTCAAAGGAACTTGAAAGATCGTTTGTTAGAAAGCTTCATTGAGCTACTGAATCCTGGCCCACGTCAGCTTCAGCCTGGATTTGGCTCTCTCACAATGACAGAAGTTCACTGAGTTGGAAGTGACTGGTTGGCACACAATGACACTGACAAGAGGTGTTCTGAAAGTCCTCATCGCCTCAAAATTCGAGTGCAACCTACCTGCTTGAAATTAAGCTCTAGTTTTATACTCAGAGCCACAGAAAAGAAATTAAGTTCCTCATTTACATGTTGGCCTCACCTGCCACCTCCAGCCTTGCCTGCCATTAAAGGGAGAGGGAGCTGGGAAGTCGTACCTCACCTAATTAATAATAAATATCCCATTGGGGACAAATTGTGACACACCCATAATCAGCATCAATACGCCTGTGAAGATTTGTAACGCTCATTGCTCTGTTCAGTATGGGACCTCCCCGCCACATGTGGGTACTGAGGATTGAAATGGGACTGTCTGATTTGGGACTCCTTGTAGGTGCAAAGTGCATGCTCCATTTTGAATACCTGTGTGAAGAACAATGTAAAATATTCCATTGGTCTTCTATATTGATTGTACACTGAAATAATAACATTTTGAATTCTTGAGATAATTAAAATATTTTATTGAGATGAATTGGGTTCATTTCTTTTTACTTATTTTTAATGTGGTGACTAGAGACTTTCAAATCACAGATGGGGTTCATATTCTGTTTCTA
Source organism: Echinops telfairi (assembly GCF_000313985.2). Lineage (NCBI taxonomy): Eukaryota > Metazoa > Chordata > Mammalia > Afrosoricida > Tenrecidae > Echinops > Echinops telfairi. The sequence continues at coordinate 6,076,532 of NW_022103905.1, forward strand.
TAGGAAATGCGACTTTAACCCTTTTAGGACCCAATTATTGTTATTGTTTTGTTTTTAATTGCCTTTACCCTGTTTTTGCTCATGGAAGCATGCTGAATCATTCACTGTCTGAATTTTTGAAGTAATGCAGATCATTTTTTTCTTGCCTCAGCCCAAGTCCATTCTTACAGTCCTGAAAGACACACGTCCCCCACAAATTCTACCCCAGAGTTCCCCAGAGTCCGCAGGGACTTATGTGTTCCAAATAAAAAAATCACAATTCCTATGTTTCCTTTCCCAAACTCCAACATCTCATACAGTACTCTGTAATTTGCAGCTCACACATGCTTCTTCAGTTTCACACTGTTTTTCAGGCTCCTTCCTCATGACTGTGGGTAAACAGCTTCCCAAGAAACAGGAGATGTGGAAAAGATGAGTGGGCAACCAGATATCCCAATGGCCATGAAAGGGTTAAGGGCACATCCAGTTATCCTTCCAAACCCAACCAAACCAAACTGACTCCCATCTAGAGGATGCTCACTCATAGCGACGCGGCCGCGGGTTTCTGAGACTTTAACTGCTGATAGGAGTAGAAAGCCCAGCCTCCCTCCCTCAGAGCTGCTGCTGGTTCTGAACTCCCAGCCGTGCTTTCTCCATATCGACTCTTTTTTGCTAGTTCTGTGCTTTCTCCGTATCGACACTTTTTTGCTAGTTCTAGCAGCCCACATCTCTTCCTCTCAGCACGTTTTTAGTCTGGCTTGGTCTTGTCCTCAAGAACATCCTTCCAAAGTTAGCATTTTATATGGCTCGACAGCTACGTCCTTAGAGCACAGAACCACATGCTGGAAAATTCTAGTGAGGCAGAAGTTGTCCCTGTCGATGCTAAACTGCATCCACTTAATCATTCAACAAAAGTTTTTTGTTTTTGTTTTTTAATAATTACCACATACCACTGCTGGGGTAGGTATTGGGAATGACAAAGTAGGTGAAATGAAGTTCTTTCCTGCACATAGCCCACGTTTGACTGGGGCCCCAGTGCTAGGAAAACACACACAGGCACACATATGAAATAACACCAGAACAATTTCCATGGTGAAAGTCGTGTGACTACAGGATCTAATTCACTTCAGGAGTCTCTGCAAATGGCTGTAAGGAAATGACATGAAAGGAAAGATCCCAAAGATAAGAGGGAGTCATCCAGCTGAAGAGTGGGAGAAAGAAGTTCCATCGGTGTGAAAGTCCCCAAGGGGAGAAAAGAATGGGCCACATTCAATTAAATGAAGGAAGACCAAAAAGACTGGAGTTTTGAGTCTGGAGGGCAATGAGCCAAGAGGAGGTTAATAAATGTGGACTTTATGCTTAATGATAGTCAACTGAAAGAATTTAAGCTCAAAAGTAACCAGAGACGATTTTCTGTTTTATTGCTGTTGTTTCTTGTTGAGAGTGTCAGAGGACACTCAGAGTCATGTACAGAAGAGGGTGCGAGGGTCCAAGGAAGAGAGCAGGGAGACTAGGGAGGCTCTTGTGCGTTCCAGGAAGGAGAAACAGGTGGGATGGCCTCAGAGCAGCTGAGAACAAGAAGATGGACCAACATAAAATCACTGTTGGAAGAGATTGCGAAAATATGCCATGGGACAAATAGAGATCAGGGTTGCTCAGACCTTTCTGGCTTCAGTACCTGGAAAGAGGAAAATATATTTGCTGAGAAAAAGAAAAGAGATAAAGGAACTCCGGCCAGGATTAAAAAGAGTTCAGTTTGGAAAGCCTAAGAAGTCTGTCCTAACCAAGTCTCACCCACTGATTCCAAAGTCCAAGTATGAAGTGCACGTCAGAGGTATGGTGAGACGTAGCTTGTAATCGCCATGCCAGCACACACTCCACCCTCCCACACAGGTAAGAATGGGCATTGCTCTGTATCTTTCCTGCAGTGAACAACAAGAACTAAGGAGATTTGCTGAGTCACAGATCAAACAGGAGCTTAAAAAGATCAAGGATGCGCCTTTAATAGTCAAGGTGATGGCCAGGAGTGAGCATCTAAAGTGGGTTGATGGTTCTGGGAGGACTGCCTAACTTTATAACAAGGAGAGGTGTGCTTAGCTTGCAATACCGGAGGCAACCCAGCAAACTTTTTATTTGCCTCCAGTGGTCTAGTTCCAATGTGGATGAAAGTGATTTAAGAATCCCGGACCTAACACCGGAGTATGGAAAGAACATTAGATAAAAGTGGGAACACTCGAGTCTTACCCCTAAGCATGAGCCCTTTGAGATGTTCCTAGAAACTAGGTTTGGTACTTCCAAATCAGGAAGTACCAACTCCAAATATCTGGAGTTCTTTCCCACTTCCTCAGACTGCTTGAACATAAGGGACCCAGTGAAATCTATAAGCCTACTTCTTTCCCAGGAAATCAAATATCTGTAAACCTGCTCTGCCTTTCTGAGAGCCAACGATACTTTTTGTAGCATCACAACGAAGGGGGCTGCACTAGAACCCAATCAGATGACAGCCACAAAAGACCCTGGATAATTACAAAGGCAGGTGGTGATCTGTGTGGGGACAAAGGTCTTCTTGATGTGCCCATGACACGGCCCATTAACCCTGTTGTTCCTATGATCATTTTCCCCAGCAGGTCTGCATGGTTCCTTTCTCCTATGTCCTTCCCCAAAATTCTCTAGCGAGTGACCAGCCACAGGTCCAGAAGTTCAGGTCCTCTGGAGATAGACTGCTCATCCATCCCAACGCCCGTAACATCTTCCCCTTTCCCTGCTCCCTCATCTTCCCAGCACCATGTTCTACCAATCGGTACTCATCATTCTATATACACAGCCACTGCATTGGTTCCCATTCTTAGCAACCCTGTCGGACAGAATAGAGCTGCTCCTGTGGGTTTCTGAGACTGTAACTCTTTATGGGAGTAGAAAGCCTCATCTTTCTCCTGAGGAGACTTATCTTTCTCCTGAGGTGGTTTTGAACTTCTGACCTTGCTATTAGTAGCCCAACACCTAACCTGCTTTGCCACCAGAGCTTGCCTTAGCAATATGATTCCACAAATCTTAGGATGTTCATGCTACCGTATTTATTACCCTGTGTTAAATCCTCAAGTTAACTCTGCTATCTGTGCTCTGCACACTCACATTCCTGAAATATATCTGTTTACACATATTTATCAATGAAGATTCCAAATGCCTATGGATATTAGAAAACATGTCAAGCACACAATAAGGACTAGTCAAGTATGAAATAGCACAGAGGGAAAATGGTTCAAAGCAGAGAAATTGGCCTAAATGCACAGTCAATTGTTCTGCATTGTTAGGATTTCACTAATGATTGTATTTGTTCCATCTTGTCAAGGTTGATCTACCATTTATACAATCCATTGATCTACAGAGAAGAATTAATTGCAGAACTCAACAGCTTCTGTCAAAGTAAGGTGCTTAGCTTTTAAAAAATGTACTTTTTGTTGCAGGTCGTGGCTGATGTTATGTAAAATTGAAATTCAGAAGGTGAATGAGAAAAAAAAACTCCATGCAAATCTAAATAGGCCAAACAAGAATGTGGAAACTTATACAAAGCAAGGGCTTTCTATACCACATTCAGGTCGCATATATGATACATTTTAAATGTTTTCTGAACATCTTTATTAGAACATCTTTTCCAGTGAGAGTTGAAAATTAATTAATTACACAAGACAAACGATAGAAGAAAATTCCTGAAAATATGTTTAGGAAACCATCCTGGTCTCCGATCTGTTTTAATAGCACTAGTCTATTTCTCTTTTCCTGATGAAACAAGAAAAAAATTTCATTTTGATGATTTCCTATCCAAGGTTTTTTTTTTGCTTTTAATTTAGTGATTGATAGTTAAATAATCTGGTGTTAATTTGAGGATTCAGAGTGAAGGGGTGGAGTCTAGCCTGTCAATCAGATCATACCCAATGAGGCCTCTGTGTGGGCATGGCCTTCTCCTGAGGATTCTGGGAACTCCTGTAATCCTCGCTGGAGGCGAGAGACAGTCTCTCTCTCTGCTTACTCCCTGTGAGACATCCCTATAGAGAAGACACATGGAGAGAGGCTGATGGAGCCAGACCTCTGGAGTTGGAGAAGCCACGTGAAACCCACATCACTGCTGAGATGCTTACAACATCACTGGATCCACAAGACTTCCCACCCACTGGCCTGTGATCTTCCTGCATTCAGCATCATTGCATGTGTCGCGTGAGTCTGGAAAGGAATTTATAGATTGGTATCAGGCATATGGACTAGTATCAGACTTGTAGACTTGATCTGAACTGGGCTGGGATGCTTTCTCAATATTCAGCTGCTCTTGTATAGAAAGCTCTTTCTCATACACATATGTGTGATTATGAATTTGTTTCTCTCGTCTACCCAGACAAACGCAATGATTATCAAAGTTGTTTAGGCACTTTGATGATAGAAGAAGAGCTCATGGTGAAAAGCAGGACTTCCTAGTTTTCTTTATTCTACCTCATTTTTCTAAGAAGTCACCTCAAGCTTGTCAGGTTTGAGCTTCTCCACGGTTACCACCCTAATTCTAGAGTTCTGTTCATTTTCATGGCTCCATTTGTTAAAATTAGAAATTTTTTGATTGACCTCCAACTATAAAAGATGAAGACTGGGCTCACGTAGTCCCTTCTCCTGTTATTCTCTTAGTATTTCATAATCACTCCACTCCCACCCCCTGCCATAGTTCTCTTTGCAACTTTAAATATCACTCGACTTCTTTTTCCCTACTTGTATGATTTCTGTGTGAGATCCAATTGCTCATATGTAAGTTCAGGTTGAAGCTGAAGAAAATGGAAACAAGTCCCTTAGAGTCGAAATAGAACCTGGAATATATAGATCTCACTTGAATTTCAAGAACACCACAAGAACAGATTTGCTGCATTGAACACTAAGGGTAGAAGGCCTGACGAGCTGTGGGAGGACATCAAGGCCATTGTTCATAAAGGAAACAAAAGGTCATTAAGAAGACAGAAAAGAAAGAAAGGAAAGATCACCGTGATGTCAGAAGAGACTCTGAAGCTTGCTCTTAATTATAGAGTAGCTAAAGTGAATGAAAAAAAACGATGAAGTCAGAGTTGAACAGAAAATTTCAAAGGGCATTTCAAGAAGACAAAGTCAAATATTATAATTAATGTGCACAGCCCTGGAGTCAGAGAACCACAAAGGAAGAACACACTCAGCAACTCTTTAACTGGAAGAACTTAAGAAAAAGCATTAAGCCTTGAGCAGCAATACTGAAAATTTCTATGGCCAAAATATTAAATGAGACAGGAAGCATCACTGCATTGAAAGCATTAACCAACAGGAAGGCTCCACGAATTGATGGAGTGTCAATTACATGTTTCAACAAGCTGATGAAGCCCTGGAACTACTTATTCCTCTATGCTAGAAAATTTGGAAGACAACTACTTGGCCAAATGATTGAAAGAGATCATACTGGTACCCATTTCAAAGAAAAGTGACCCAACAGAATGCCCAAGTCATAGCACAATATCCTTAACACTACAGGCAAGTAAAAAATTGCTGAAGATCATCCAACAATGGTTGCAGCAGTGAATTGACAGGGAGTTCCCAGAGGTTCAGGCCAGATTCAGAAGAGGATGTGGGACAAAGAATGTCATTGCCGGTGTCAAATGGAGCTTAGCTCAAAGCAGAGAATACTAGAAAAATATTTACTTGTGTTTTATTAGCTATGAAAAGGCATTTGACTGTGCAGACCATAGCAAACCACTCATAGTCTTGAGAATCAAAATTCCAGAATGCTTCCTTGTGCTCATGCAGAACTTGTACATGGATCAAGAGGTAGTTGGTGCAAAGGGAACAAGGGAATTCTGCGTGGTTTACAACCAAGAAAGGTGTGCACCTTCTCATCATACTTATTCAATGTGTACGTTGAGCAGATAATCGGGGAAGCTGAAGTCTATGAAGAAGAATGTGACATCAGGATGGGATATGCAGATGACGCAACCTTGTTTGTTACAAAGTGGGGAGGACTGGAAGCGCGTACTGATGAAGATCAAAGATTGCATCCTTCAATATGGATTACAACTCAAAATAATGCATGCCCAAATCCTCTCAATCGGACCAATAGGTAACAGCATGATACATGGAGTAAAGATTAAAGTTCTGAAGTATCTCATCTGTCTGGGATCCACAATCAATGCCCATGGAAGCAACAGTCAAGAAATCAATGTATTGCATTGGGAAAATCTGCTGCTACAGGTTTATTTAAACTGTTGATGAGCAAGGCTGTCATTTTGAAGACTAACATGGGCCTGATCCAAGCCATGGCCTTTTCAATGCCTCAGAAGCACGTGAAAGTTGGCCATTGAATGAGGAGCACCGAAGAAGAATCGATGTACTGACAAAGAATATTGAAAGTACCACGAACTGCCTGAAGAACAGATCTGTCTTGGAAGAAGTACAGCCAGCATGCTCCTTAGAAGCAAGGAAGGGGAGACTTTATCTCACATACTTGGTACATGTATTTGGGAAAGACAGATCCCCGGAGAAGGCCATCATGCTTGTTAAAGGGAGGGGGTGGTGCAAGAAAGAATTCCCTAAATAAGATGAATTGACACCGTGGCCGCAATATTGGCTCAAACACAAGAACCACTGTAAGGTTGGCATTGTTTTGGTCTGTGGTACAAAGCGTCCCCATGAGCAGGCATCAACTGCAAGGCACCTAACAAGAACAACAACATGCAAACTAAAGATATTTTCACTCTGCTTTTTCTTAAGGGGGCAATGGGAATATTCTCACCATCCACGTAGGAGACGAGCTTCATTCCAGGCCAATGCACTTCAAGTGTAGTCACCACTCATCTGGCTAGCCAGTGGAGGTTTGTTGATTTCAGTGGTGCTTCTAAGCAAAGAAAGACTATGAAGAAAGGTTTGGCAACCCACTTCTGAAAACTGGTCACTGGAGACTCTATGGGTCCCAATGATCCACAACCCATTATGGAATGATCAGAGGACCATATAGCATTTAGTTTTGTGATAAGAAAATAATAACAATGATAACTTTTTCCCTCACCCTTTCTCCTCCCTGCTACATCTCACCATCTGTGTTGTTGTCAGGGTGATTTACCTTCACATGTTTTGCAACCACAGATCAATGGACTTGACTCCAAAATTGAGATGAAACAGATAAAACAAAAATCTTAACATTAATTTGATTATGTGACTTTTTCATGACTGTGTGGAACAGCATGTCAGAAATACATTGACTTCTTGATAGATCTTACCGCATACTTTCTCAGTCATTGGTAAGGAATTTCTAGTATCACAATTAAAAGGATTTTTTCAATTGTACTCAAACAACTATATAAAATCAAGCCATACGTTTACTTGTTTCTTAGATAAATTGTTAATACACCTTTTTTTGTTTGCTTGTTTGGGAGTTTACAATTTTATTTCTTATATTTAGTTTGCATTTTTGCCTTTAAATTTTCCCCGAATTCATGTTATCGTGTGAAGAAATGTGTACATTGCTCTTTTCTGAATCTCAAAGCCCCTTTCTATCTAGAACATTCTCTACTCCATGCGTCTTTTGGAACTACAGCTCTGGGCTATCTTTTAAGTTCATGATGCCCCCGATCCACTGATCAAGTCTCTTTTGCATCTAGGCCATGAGCCAGCTACTCAGGGATTGTCTATGAGATGCTCCTGCTCAGGACGTAGAAGTGAAACCTAGTGCTTCAAAGAAGAAGGAACCACGGGCTCATCATGCTGGATGCTGGATTCGGCAGCAATGGCAGGAATTACGGAGTCTTCACAGACTTTAAGGCAGGGATGTGAGACATGCCTAGCAACCAGGGACGAGACAAGCTGTACTGGTCAACCTTTCACAATAGTGAGCATGGTGCACCAACCAAATCGTGTCCTAATTTTGGGAACTCTGGCTGCTGCTTACTCACCTCGTCTCACCACTTTCCTAAAGTTGATTCTTCAAGCTTTCCAGTACTGATACATAAGTTTTCTGGGTCTCTGTGGTTTCTATTTCCACTTGAGCAGCCATACAATTTCAGCTTAAACATCAATTTCCCTCCAAACTTTGAAATCCTTGTTCCATTTTCTTCTAGCATCAATGTTACTTCTGCAAAAGCTAATGGCAGTGTTTGCTTGTTTTTTCCTTTGTAGGTAAATTGTTTTATAATTTCTGGAAGGTAAAAAGGTCTAAATCATTTGTGCTTACAAGGCAATAACTAGAGAAGGATTTCTATTAGTATTTGGGATCAGTTCTTAATATGCCTTCTCTGTTGGAAGGTGCCAGTATATTAGCTCTGGAATACTCTCTTCTGCTATTTCTTTGGTTATTTGCTTCCCCATTTTCTCAATTGTTTCCTTCTGGAAAGTTTATTAGTACAACATATATACCCCAGATCGGTTCCTGCTGTTTCTTTTTCTTGCATTTTTTCATCTCTGTCTTTTTTCCCCCATTCTTGAAGAAATTTTCTAGACTTGAATGCCAGAATTTATGTTGGCAATTGCATTTTCATCTCCAAGAGGCTTTTCTTTGTATTACTCTTTGAGTATTTCTTTTTGTAACCTCCAAACCTTATTTATAAATATGTTTTCTAATCTCTTTGAGTTTACTCTCTATCAATTATCTTAAATAGTTCTCCTTTGTTTTTTATGAATTATTTCACTTCTTCATAGCCTTTTATTTGGTTACTTGAGCTTTCTGATTCTTCTTATATGTTTGGTGTTTTCAGCTGTCCTTTAGAATTTGCACAAAGGACTGGGTATCAGGGAAGGGTTGTTCTAATATTGTAAAAGTAAAACTTTGACTTGCCTGGATACAACGAAAGCCAAATTTGTAAAACTTTCCCAAGTTCTAGCCTACAAGTATATCCAGTTAATACAAAAAAATATTCAAATTAATGCACTAACCACTATAGCCAACAAATCAAAAAATTCTACCAATTTCTTCAATCAGAAATTGATTAAACATGCAATCAAGATGCCTTGATAATTTGGGGCAATTGGATTGAAAAAGTGGGAAACATGGGGAAGGAACAGGAGTTGGGAAATGTGACCTTGGTGATAGAAATGAAGCTGGAGATTGCATGATAAAATATTGTAAGACCCACAGCTTTTTCATTGAAACCTTACACCTAAAGCCGAATGCATAGGGATCAAATGGACTATAGCTGAGCATTGGAATAGATGATGAGAATGCTCAATCTCCACAGCCCAAACCAGACCACCAATTGTCCGCATGTAAGTTCAATGTGAAATTGAAGAATGTTAAAACCAGGAAAAGAGACCAAACGTATAATCTTCTATATATCCCACTTGAATTTCGAGAGCATCTCAAGAACTGATTTGAAGCATTGACCAGAGATCCGCTGAACTGCAGGAAGACCTCCAGAAAACCGTACACGAAGAAAGCAAAGGGTCATGAACAAGGCCAGACACAAAGAGAGGGCAGACGAAGTGGATGCCGGAAGAGACAGAAGCTTGCTTTTCAACAGAAAGCAAATGGGAGAAATGATGACGTAAAGAGCTTCCCGGCAGAACATTCCCAAGAGCAGCTCTAGAAGACAACCCAGGTTTATCATAAAATGAGCAAAGACCCGGAGATCGAAAGCCAAACAGGAAGAACAAATTCGGCCTATCTCAGGCTGAAAGAACTGGAGAAAAATTCAAACCTTGCGGTACAATATTCCATTGGTGAAATATTGAACAATACAGGAAGCATCCAAAAGTGACGGAAGGGCCACTCAGCACCACCGTGCTAAAAAGAAGTGGTCAACATTCAACCATTTCAGCATCTGATCAAGGATCAATGATTTCGAAGGCAGAAGTCCCAGTGCACTGAAGGAACTGGCCGAAAATAAGGCTCCAGGGATTTTTGGAATGCCACCTGAAATGTTTCAGAAGCTGGTAAAGCCCTGGAGACACTCACTTGCCTATGCCAGGTACGTCAGCAACTGGCTGGAAGGTCCATTTCTGTATCCATTCCCCAGCAGAGGTGACCAACAAAATGCAACCTTGTTGAAAAATACCATTAATATCATATGCAACTATTATCATTAATCATGATCAAAAATACCATTAATCTCATATGCAAGTAAAATGTTGCTGGAGATAATCCAGTCACAGTCGTGGCAGAGCATGGACACGTGGACAGGGCATTGCCAGACGTTCAAGCCAGAGTCCTGAGGTAGATCACTGCTGCTGACTCCTGGTCTTCTTAGCTGAAAGCAGAGACTACTAGCAAGATGTTTACTTGTGTTTTATTGACTATGAAAAGGCAAGCAACTATGTGGATCATTAAAAAATTATGGGGAGCCTTGAGAAGCATGGGGATTCCAGAACACTTAATTCTGCTAATAGGGAACCTATACATGGTCCACGAGGCAATCATTCAAACGGAGCAAGGAAGTACCGCATGATTTAAACTCAGGAAAGGTGTGCACTGGCGCTGTATCCTGTCACCATATTTATTCAATCTATAGGCGGGGCAAATAATCTCTGAACTAGATGAAGAGGGGTGTGACATCAGGATTGGAGGAGGGTTTATGAACAACTTCCGATAAGCAGATGCCACAACCTTGCTTGTGAGAGCAAGAACTGGAAGTATATGCGGATGGAGATAAATGAATCAAAACACTGAAATCATCATCCTGCTTGATTCCATGCTCACTGCTCATAGAAGTAGCAGTCAAAAAGTCTAACAACCTGTTGCACTGGAAAATCGGCTACAAGATGTCTAGTTAAAGTACACAGGAGCAAGGATGTCACTTTGAGGCTTAAGGTGTGCCTGACCTGAGCCATGGTATTTTCTATTTTCTTTGTAAAATAAAATGTTTCCATCTTTACTGAAGTATAATTTTTTTCCCAAGAGTTTTATTGGCATGTAATTCACAAATCATACAATCAATAATTCAAGCACATGAAGAAGAGTTGTAAAATTATCACCACAATCAGTTTTAGAGCATTTTATTCATCTTTCTACTCATTGTTATTAGCTCCCCATTCCCCCACCCCTCCACCCCCACTGCCACACCCCCAAGGAACCATTAATCCAGTTACTGTCTCGATACATTTACCTATCATGTATTTCATATACAGGAAAATATTTAAAGCAAACATAAAGAAAACTACCAAGATTAGCATTGTAAAACAGGTAAAACCCTCAAGAGAAAATATTAAATAAAAAATGTTAAATGAATCATCAGGGAGATCAAATAATAGGGTACTACATTTTAACCTAACTGCATCTGCAATAATTCACTTCCCAATGCGTTCTGCATGTTAGAGGGACTAATCACACCCCTGGACCATGGGGAGAAGGAATTCACCAGGGGCTTCATCAAGGTGTACTTCTCCTTCACTTAAAACAAAAACAAAACGGAAACAGCTTTTAAATGGGTCAAAGGGAAGTCAAATGGTAAGATATTACACTGAGACCTAGCTGTATCTGCCAGAATAGACTTTACAGTACTCGCCGTCTATAACAGGACTATTACTGGGAGACTAGAACTCTCCCTCAATCATGATTGGAAGGGATTTACCGGAGGCTTCAGCCTTGTGTGAACTCTGCAAATGAATTTTAGGTTTCCACTGTCATCCCTAGCCTTCTGAAAACCAGGTGTTCACAATTTACACTCTGATTCCATTCCTTCCTTTAGATTTGGATTGTTTTATTTACAATCCTTGGATCACCTAGGCTGATGTACTTCTTCCACGTGGACCTAATTGACATCCCACTTAGATGGGTGTTAGCTTGAAAAACAAGCCTGTAAGACTCCAGATGTTATTCTTCTGATAGCTGGGCACCATCTAGCTTCTTCACCACAGTTTGCTATAGCACTCATATCTTCAGTGATTTCTTCATGAGGGCAAACATCAAGCAGGGCCATGCCATAAGAACGAATTGTTCTTAGACTGGGGCTAGAAGTTAGTGCATTTACCAAATCCATTCATGCATCTATGGTTTCAATATGTCTCTGGTTCACCCTGGAGACATCACTGTCATTTTATGTTCCGGAACATTATCCATCATTCTCCTGGGGCAGCACGTCCACTGCCATAGGACAGGGTAGAAATGCCTCTGTGAGTCCCAGAGCCTGCAACCCTTCACAGGTGTAGAACGCCTCACCTTCCCCTGGAGAGCTGGCTGGTCATTTCAAACTGCTGACCTTTTGGTTAGCAGCCCAATACATAACCACTATATACTGCTAGTGTCATTAGTTATGCTGATGGTAGAGAATTTATTATATGGGTTGCATAGGTCAGCTATGAAGCACAGTGCGTGAATTAAACTCTTGTACAGATTAAACTCTATTGCGACTGGACACTATCTATACAAACAACAGGGTTCGGTGACAGGGCAAATATTCCAATAATATTCCTTTGTAGCAGTAGAGCCACACCTACCAGACTAATACAGGTCACAGCGAAGCCAGGAGGATGTTAAAATAGAAAGTATAGGGTAGTTCGGGGCCACCATTCTATAGGCACCCCCAAGGCCAGGGATTCGATCCAACGTCAAGCCATGGTATTTTCCATTGCCAATCTCACATGTGTATATGGACATTGGACATTGCATCAGGAAGACAGCAGAAGCATCGATGCGTTTGAATGGTGGTGTTGGTGGAGAATACTGACATGACAATAGACTGCCTGAAGAACAAACAAATTAATCTTGGAAGAAGTACAACCAAAACTTCTAATTGAGGACAGCGAGACTTCCTTTGGACATGTTATCAGGAAAGTCCAGTCCCTGGAACAGGGCATCGTGCAGGCTAAAGGAGAAGGTTAAAAAGAAGAAGATGCGATTGACACAATGGCTCAAAGGTAACAACAGGTGTGAGCATGGCACAGAATGGGACAGTGTTTCATCCTGTTTCTGTTGTGCATAGGGTTGCTGAGAGAGGCCGGACTCAAGAACACATAAGGACAACAGTCATGAAACGGTGATGAATACGTGATGGCTGTAAGGTGCTTCTGCTAGACAATACTTCTTGTGTTCACTAAGAAATGTATCACCACGGAGCATGAGATAAAGACAACCCTGCAGTCAGGATAAAGGCACCAAAGCCTAAGAACTCATGTGTTTTAACGGACGCAGACCCACACCTGTTAATCTAATGCTCTGGCTTTAGAAAGGGCTGAGAATCGTTGCCTTCCCTTACTGCTGACTGCGCTTCCCTTACTGGTCCTGGCTTTACTTATAATTGACCTTTAATCTCTATCTGTCCCTTCTCTATCGAGGCAATTCGAGGCTCCCTAGTGGTGTAGTGGTTACAAGTTGGGCTCCGATATGAAAGGTGAGGAGTTGGAAACCACAAGTCTCTCTGTGGGAGGAAGTGAGGCTTTCTGCTTCAGTCCATAGGTACAGCCTCCGAGCCTCACAGGAGCAGTTCTTACCGGATCCGTTAGGGTCACTCTGAGTCGGCATTGACTCCATGGCAGGGAGTTGGGTTTTGGCTGGATCACCTACCAGCTACCAGAAAGTTATGCCCACCCTCTTCATTGGCGATCTACAATGTCTTCTGAGTCACTCACTGCGTTGCTTCTCTAAAGAAGCCTTACTCTTTCCCCTAGAAAAAGAATGTCTATGTCTATGATTACTTGTAGAGCCTTTTAGGGATTTCAACCCATTCCTGGGCACTGAGGTGAGGAATTCTTTCTAAATTCTCTCAAGTCCAAGTTTTATAAATTGGAAAAATATGCAAGGGGCACTACAAACCTCTGACGGTCCTGAGAGAAGGCACCGTGCTACGAACACGACTACGAGACAAGTGAACGAAGAAGTCGGAAAATTGCACTTGATTAGAAGAACTTTGGCTGGTGGCCAGAGATGAAAGAAGAAGGGGAGGAAGAAGAGGAAGAGGAGTGGGAGGAGGAGGAGGGGAGGGGAGAACATGGAGGAAGAAAAAGGAAGAATGTCTAGGGCAAAAAGAAATTCCCGTCTTCTGTCCAACCTAGAAATATGAACCCTGTGTAAACCTGCTTCAAAATTAGTTCCCTGATGATTCTGTTCTTTGACCTGCAAACAAACTTTTTTTTTTTTTACATGTCCGGTGACATGTAAGCCATCTCTCAGGATTTGGTGTGAAGGCAAGGTTGGCTATGGTTCACAGGAGAAGTTGAACGGGTGGGAAGCCAATTCCACAGAATTGCTGTGGGATTTAACTCACTGTACTTTCTGAACTCTAGCCCCTCATCTCGTCTCTGTGAAGAGAACATTCGTCCTGGTCTGTTTCCTGCTCTTTTGAGGTGAGTGAGAAAATGAGCTCTCTTCGTCCACGAGAAGAAATGTCACAACAGAGAACAGAATCTAGGCATTATTATCCTTATAGGTGAAGTCAAGGGCTATAATTTCTCTTCTTGGCCCTTGAATGCAGAAGCATCAACACAAACATACAAAAACCAGGGATTTGATCAAAACAATCCACTACCCATCTTAATTGGAGGCATGTGTCCTTTCAAAGGTATCTGCCACCTGCCATCCAGCCCCACGGGTGCTCTGTAGACAGCTGCTTCATGAGGTCTTTGCAGCTGTGACCTTCAGAAGGAAATTTCCAGGTTTATCTTCCGAGGGGCCTCGGCATGGATGGAAGTCATCAATCTTTCACTGGCAGTCATTTGAGAGACCTGGGAACTCCTAAAATGACCTACTACATTTACACCATTTCACTTTTCTGTAGAGAAGCATCTATAACCCTTCGAATGAATGAGTGTAGGTGTCATGACCCGCTAGATGTGAAACATATTTTTGAATGGCTAACAACAACCAAAAAAGCCTACCCAATTTACTTATATTAAGATGGAGGTGCTACCTCCCCAGCACCCACCTCTGCTTCTCTGAGAGCTGTGAGAAAGTTCCAACGGTGGGTGGTAGCCTCAGGTCTTTACTGGAGAGGGGAAGACAGAGCCTCCGGGGTTATTTGGCTGTATTTTATTACCCTGATCAGGACTTGCTTGTGTCAGAGCAAGGAGATGTTGACCTTTGAGAGCGGAGGCAATCTCCTCAAAAGTCACTCTGACAGAAAACACTGTAATTGGGGGCGCTGGCGTGGCTGAACCCCAGGGCTGGGCAAACCCAGAGGGGCTGCTGCTTCCTGTCCCTGCTCTGTGGACAATAACCGGACTCTGGCTCTCTGGGGTGGGGGTGGGGTTTAAGTCACCAACCGGTGACAGGGGGGTGGGTGAGGTTGTGAATCCATCAAATAGAACCAGCCACCACTCCTGAGGGCAGCAGCTATTCCTGGGCATAAAGTTGTCAGTCAGCCTTCTGACTGAATAAACAATGAAAACATATTCTTTTAATAAGTACTATGAAACGTCACCCTTTTGTCCGAGCCATCCTTTTAACTTTGCTGGAAACACCAAGAACTCCAAGCTACCTGCTTATGAAAGCCCAACAGGGGATAAAGGTTTCTGGGGAACCTATTACGTGTTCCCCCAGTGTTGTCTCCAGGTCTCCTTCATCGGGGTGAGCCTGTGTGCCATTTACACCTTCTAACTTTATTAGTATTACTATCATCTTACACGTGGCAAACGGAGACTCGGGAGGAGAGGAGAACTTTCTAAGAATATGGATATAAATGCTTGTGGGTCCGGGATTTGGAATTCAATTCTGTCTGATGCTGACATTTGAAGGATTTGTCACCACACACCGGAGACAGTCTTTTTTATATGATCATTTGCTGTGTCCCCAGATCCCTCTAGTCTGATCCAAAGATCCCATCGTAACTGGAAGTAGACTCCATAAAGAGGTAGTGGCAAAGGGCTGGAGGGCTCACCTCTAAGTCAGTTAGTTTCATGATGCGTCTGCACTAGAGCTTGGTGGAAGCCCCGCGTCCATCTTTGTTGGTAATGGGATCTTTGGATCAGGCTAGAAGGATCTTGGGACACATAAATGATTATATGAAAAGGACTGTCCCACCCTGCTACACACACACACACACACACACACATTTCTCAGGTACACAATACTATATAGAATCTTTCATTGTCAGGGCAATGGAGAGTTTGGTCAAGTGTATGTTTTCTTCCCAAATGAACCCCAAATGCCCCCAATATCCCTCAGCTATTGGGAGGAGTATCATGTCCTGGGGACCACTCCTGACCGAGAGTCTCCAGCATTCTCTTGGAGAATGTCAGCATCTAAGGGGTGGGGATCAGCATAATGCCAAGAGGCGGGTGTGGACTCAGCCACTCATGTGGGACACCACCTGTCTCCCTAAAGAAGCAGGCCCTGAGGTCACCCCCGTGTCCTGAAGGCTGCCGAGGGGCCCAGAGACTCAGAGGACCCTGCCTCTCTCCTGGGGTCTTGAGTGCAGGCACTTCCCTTTGGAGGACAGTCACTCACCTACGTGCCATCAGTGAGGTGTAGGGGGAAGTCCGCACCTTGTGCTATGAGCGTTAGCTCTCTCCCGGGCAGGCAGGGATGGTGTGGTCAGATTCCAGTTCTAGCCAAGTGCATTTCAGTAAAGTGTCTGTTTTCTTTCCTTCTTTTTAACTCCCCAAATTGCCTATTCCTGTCTCTTCCTTCCTTTGCCTGGTGCAAGGAGAAAGAAGATAATATATGGGCAATGCTCTGAGCTCCGTGGGAAAGCAGCTCTCTCTAAGTGCAGGGTATTAATAATAGCAATATTTCTGTTACCACGAAGACAGGCTGAGGCCATCTTTCACGTGTCCCGTAAGTCATTTTCCCTGCGGCTGCCTTTCTGGTAAAACGGTTCTGAATGAGCCATACCAATCTCTAGTTCTAAAATACTCTTTGGGGAAAATGCTGGTTAGACACTGTCTTCCCTCAAAAGGCGATATGCCTGAGTCTGTTTCATGACACGTTGGTGGCTCTGGCCAGGATGACATTGCAGTCACCCCCCAGGATTCCAGCTGGGAAAGAAGGACTTGGCGTGGATTCTAGACACCCACAGACACCCAGCCCACCCTGGGCTCCTTCCCTGCACAGCAGTGGGGCCGAATGACAAGAAACCCTTTTCTTGGGAGTCATAAAACACAAGTGTCTTGACCAACCCTGCCACGTGTCCTGCAGTCAAGTGCTTTACTCTATCAGAAACAGGCCGCGTTACTATTCCTAAGACTAGCAGCGTAGTGTGATGATGCTGGCGACAGCTACCATGGATCAAAAGTCTGCTTCATGCGGAGAGTGTGTGCTGGACTCCTCTCACCCAGGCCCGGGCCGTTGTCATTGTCTTATTCACCCAGTGTCACGTGTCCTTTAACCTTTTCAAGGTTGGCATGGTCACTATCGTCTCTCTGGAATTCGGAGATGTTGAACATCTTGTCCCATCTCAGACAGGAACGATTCAAATTTGATTTCAAGGAAACAATTATAGGCTATGATTTGTTCAGGAGTCTTGGTGACGCAGTGGTTGAACACTCAGCTGCCAACCCAGAGGTCTGTGGTTCGAGCCCACGAGGCAGACTACAGAAGAACCCTATGGCAGTCTCCCACAACATTCCAGCCTCAGAAATGGTTCTGTTTGGGAGGCTCTCTGGGAGTCAGAATTACTTAGACCACAGCGGGCTAGGGTTTGGGTAATTAGTTGAAGGAAAGCAAAGTGTAAGGATGGGCCCCTTTGCTGGGTGGCTCACCATGCAAATGTGTCTGTGCTTCTTGATGACGTGCCTTGGGAAGACAGAGCTCAACCACTGGAAGTGCCCACACGGGAGCAGCCGGACCCTAAGCTGAACCAGAGAGAACAAATGGTAAGTCATGAGGAGGCCTGTTCTCCCTGAGACAGCTGCTAAAGGGTCTCCCAGCCTGCAGCCTCAGGGCTTGGAGGCTCCTGTCCTTCTCCAACACTGTCCTTCTTTCAATAACAAACAAACCAGCAAACAACCACAACCACAAACTAGCAGTTGCCTTCTCGTAGAATTCAACCCCTGGCAACCCCATGGGTGGGTGGGTGTCAGAGTCGGACTGTGACCCAGGGTGTTTAGTGGCTGAGTTTCCTAAAGCAGAAGCCGCGCCTTTTTTCTAAGGAAGGCTCACACTGCTTAGCGATTGGACACTTCAGTTGTTGGCATCATCGTCTTCCAAAACCCGGCACCATCTAGCAGATTCCGACCCACAGGGAGCCTTGAGGACGGGCTAGACCTGCGCTGCAGGCCTTCTGAGGCTGTGATTCTTCACAGCAGCTGTTCTCAACTGGTGGGTCGCGACCCTTTTGGGGTTCGACCGACCCTTTCATTGGGGTCGCCCGATTCATAACAGTAGCAAAATGACAGTGATGAAGTCGCAATGAAACTAGTTGTATGGTTGGGGTCACTACCACAGGAGGAACGGTATGAAAGGGTCGTGGCAGGAGGAAGGTTGAGAACCACTGATTTATAGAATTGGGCGGCCGCGTCTTTGTGCTGAAGGGCAACAGGTGGCTTTGAAGACACCAGTACCTTTGGGCTAGCAGCCTACTGCTTAACCTGCTGGGCCACTGACCTCAACCAACCCACTGCCGCGGAGTCGTTTCTGATTCCTAGCCACCCTGTATATGAGCTCACAAGGTTGAAAATCTTCAAAGGATCAGAGAGTCTCACTTTTGTCGTTCAGACCAGCTGTTGGTTATGAACTACCGACCTTGTGGTTAGCAATCGCACCCTTACCCAACCGTGCCGCCCGAGCTCCTTACAATCCTGAAAATGTGTCACGAATAAAACCAAATACAGGGAGAAACCCAGGATCCTTGCCACCTTGGGCTGTAAAGAGTACAGGCTTCCGTGTGAATTAAAGCCCGGTTAAGTCTGGGCCGATGACCAACTCGCTGTAGGACCGGGAGGAAGTCACAAATCTCTGTGAGCCTCCCTGGCCTCTGCCGTTAAATCAGGCTAATACTACCCACTGAAAAGGAAAGTTGGTTGAAAGGATTCAATAAGAGGTGGCATTTAAAGGGTCCAGTACAGCACTTGGCAGCTCAGCGACATTAACCTCTCTTATTGTTGCAGAAGCTGAAGCGAATATTCACAAGCAGATCCTAAAGTAAAACCGACCCACCGGAGGCTGGGGAGGAGCCAGCAGGCCCAATCTGAAGTCTGTGAAGTTGGTAACAGAGCCTCCTTCCAACAGCCACACTTGTCCAAAACGGCTCTGCACAGGGAGACTGCTAATAAAACGGGAACAAAGGACATCACGAGGAAACCAACCATTCAGCCACCAAATAAAGCCGTGTAAAACCACCTACTGGCCCTGCCACAACACACTGGCAGGCCACATGGTAGGGGGCCGGGGGTGGCTGAGAGCCCCTGATTAACCCTGCCCTGAAGAGGGGGCATCTTTTCATGTCTGGATTCCCCGGTGGGAGGGGGGGCGCTTAGGATTCTCTACCCTTTCTTAATAAACACTCACATCCTCCACAGTGAGTTGACACAGCATTGGGCATAATTAACTGCCCTCCCATTCACCCCAGGGCTGGGCCTCACTCTTTGCAAAGGAAGACTGGATGGGGTATTTGCCTTAACGAAGAAAAACACGCTGGAGTGTTAAATAAAGCCTCTGACTTGTGTGACAAGCAAGTGTAGCTCGCTTGACTCTTTAGCACCAAACACAGATTTTATTTTTCGCTCCTTGCCCACGGATGTCATGGTGAGGCTGACCAAATATGACAATTTAAATGTGGGCCCCGAGGCTTAAAGTGTACAATGCTCCAGATTCTAGTGATCTCGGTGGATGCAGACATGGTGACCCACAGCTGTAGGCCTTGGAGGAGCGGGGGTGGGGGGGGTGGGGGGTGGGCCGGGCTGTGCTGCCCAGACACAGGACAAACAAGACCTGTCATGTGAAGGAGTCAGCCAACTGTCTTTCTTATTTATGCTGCCTCTGGTCACACTCAAGCAGAAGTCTGGATGTGACAATCATCGCCTTCAGTTCTTGGTCTACTTTCCTCTACTTATTAAAAAGCGTCCTTCATTTTAATATACATTTATTTATACACATACAAATATATATATATGCATAATTTATTATTTAATGTTGGGCTGTGAAATAACAACAACTTTAAAAGAAACAGAGGATCATAAAATAACTACTAGCATAAACAGTAGCAATCTCACAAATCCCCACAAACATACTAAAGATGCTATAGCTGACCCCTGGAGGTCCCTGCTCTTTTTTCCTTCCTGCAGGAGACCTGGTGGAGTTTGAATATCCACTCCTTCCACTCAGAAGACGCACAGCCATCTGGAACTGCCTGAGTCATTGGCAGGGATACCATTCCCCTTGGCAGAGACAGGTTTGCAAGTGGGTATGGAAGCCAGGGCTGGCCAGCAGGATCTGTGTGTCGGGGGTGAGGGAGTAATGGATATTCAAGGAAAGCTTTGAAGAGAAGTCACAATACCTTCAAGGCACTCTATAACTTTTAAAATTTAACAAAATTTATTACTTTTCTCCTTATTCTTTAAGACTGCTGAGTTGGGATTTATTTTTTAATTTGTCCCTGAAAACGTTCAAACCAATAAATGATAACCGCTCATGTCATTTCTAAATCTCTTCTATGGAAAATGCTGTCCATTAGAACCAATGAAGCACATGGGAGAGAATGTGTGCAGCTGTCCCCTGCTGCTTCTGCTTGACCTCCATCCCCATTTCCCAGCGCTGGTGAGCAGGCTTCGCAAATGTGGACATTCCAATGAGCTGGGGACCTGGGGGAAGCAAAGGGTTTGATAGAGTAGGTTGAGGATTTGCCCTGAGACTGCATTTCTCACAGGTGATCTGAGGTGGCTCATCCATAGACCTCTTCATGTGTAGCAAAGGTTTAAGCTTCCTTTGAGAAAATCAGCCTTTCCATATAAGCAGTTCTATTAGCTGCAGTGAACTTGGAACAGTGAGCGAAGACCATTCTTGGGTTTCAGCTTTTCGATAAGACGTAGACCTGTCACTGATCACAAGCCAAGGAGATAGGCGGTATTTGTAGGGAGCTTCTAAGAAAGAACTATGGAAGCCTGGCGGTTGTCATGGTTATGCATCGGGCTGAGATCGGCATGGTTGGCAGTTCAAAACCACCAGCTGCTCCTTGGGAGAAAGAGTAGGTATTCCACTCCCGTAAGCAGTTAGTCTGGAAACCCACAGCGGGATTGAGGTGCGTCAGCATTGACTCCACGGCAGTGACTTTTCCCGCCCTCACCAAAAAAGCACGTGTGTCCTGGGAGCTTTTATTCCAAAAGAGCGGCTGGAAATTTTCTGTCTGGATGTTGCAGTACGAGGCTGTGATGAATGCGACGGTGCCCGTCATTTCTGCCGCACCGAGGAACACCGTCGGAGGAGAAAATGCACCTCCTGGCGAAGGCAGAGCTGGCAGAAGCACAGGGATGTGAAGGTGCTGAGGACAGAGTCAGAAAACAGAGATCCTTCCAGATTCGTCAGGGACGGGGCCAATGGCATTCCTTCTCCCCCTTGGTTAAGCAGGTCAGTGTTTCGTTTGCTGGTCGCTGCAAGTAAACAACCTGAGAGATCCACTAAGTCCTGAGACTTTGGATTAGAGCAAGTCTACAGAGCAGGCTGCAACTTGTATTTGCATGGCTCGAGACTAGGGCGAACTTGTTTTATCCTTCACAATTTGAAAGGATTGTTTAAAAACTAAAGGAAGGAGACTAGGCAATGCAGACAGTACGTGCAGTTAAAGCAAGACCAGCAAGCTGTTTTTTTCTGGTAAAGAAAACGAAAAAGCCTTCACTGTGATCGCATCCATTCTGACCCAGGGGACGCTAGGGGACAGGGTCGACCAGTGTGGTTTTCCCAGGCTGTGACTGTTTATGGGAACAAGATGCCTCATCCTTCTCCTGCAAAGCTGCTGGTAAAAAACCAGGCTCAGGGAGGAGACGAGCCAGTCAGGGAGCGATGTAACAACGACGAGAAATACAACTTTCCTCTAGTTCCTAAATGTTTCCTCCCCGCTCCCATTACCATGACTCGAATTCGACCTTGCAAGTCTGGTTAGACCAGAGGATGTACACTGGTACAGATAGGAACTGAAAATACAGGGAATCCAGGGCGGATGAGCCCTACAGGACCAGTGGTGTGAGTGGCGAAACAGGGAGGGTAAAGGGAGAATGGGTAGGAAAGAGGGAACCGATTACAGGGAACTGTGTGTGACCTCCTCCCTGGGGGACAGACAACCGAAAAGTGGGTGAAGGGAGATGTTGGACAGGGCAAGATATGACAAAATACCAATTTATAAACTATCAAGGGCTCATGAGGGAGGGGGGAGCGGGGAGGGAAGGGAAAATGAGGACCTAATGTTGGGGGTTTAAGTGGAGAGAAAATGTTTTGAGAATGATGTACAAATACGCTTTACACAGTTGATGTGTGTATGGATTGTGATAACAGTTGTATGAGCCCCTAATAAAATGTTTAAAAAGAAGAAAAAAAAAAACCAGGCAGTAAAACTTTTAGATTTTTGAGAGCTGATTGTCCCTCTCTCAGGCAACTTTGCTGGGATAGCTAAACGCAGACAATCTATAAATGGATGTGCATGATTGTCTACCCATACAGCATTATTCCTAAAGAGAGACAAAAGGCCAGATTTTGCACTTGGGCCATAGTTTGCCTACCCCTGTGTGTTACTCCGGGTGGACTAGAGAAACAAATTCATGTACACTCATATGTGTATAAGAAAGTGCTTGATATAAAAGAGCAATTGTGTATTGAGAAAACATCCCAGGCTAGTCCAGATCAGGTCCGTAAGTCCAATACCAGCTTGTAAATTCCTCTTCAGACTCATGCAACACATGCAATGACGCCGAATGCAGGAAGACCACAGGCCAATGGGTGGAAAGTCTTGTGGATCCAGTGGCGGTGGAAGCATCTCAGAGCTGGCGTGGGTCTCCAAGTGGCTCCTTTAGCTCCAGGACTCTGGCTCCATAGTGTCGCTCCATGTGGCTTGTCAACAAGAATGTCTCTCAGGAAGAGTGTGTGTCCAGCCTCCAGGGAGGAAGACAAGAGTTCCCAGAATCCTCAGGAGAAAGCCTTGTCCACACCGAGGCACCATTGGTTATGATCTGATTGATAGGCTCCACCCCTTCACTCAAGTTGACAGGAGATTATGAAACTGCCATACCCTGTTTTAAAGACACATTTCCTTTTGAGGAAAAAAAATGGGGAGGGGAGCAGAAAATCTGATCAAAACATCTCATTGATTCTAAGAGTTTTGGAATTAAAAAAAGAAAACCGATTTTTCTCTCTAGGAAGTGATGAGCATTTGTGATCCATTGTTAGGAGCTAACGCTCTGACCCATAGTGGCCCTATGCACAACAGAAGATAATGTGCCGGGTCCTGCACCATTTTCAAAATTGTCCCCATGCTTGAGCCCACTGATGCAGCCACTTCATGCGTCACTGTCAATCCATCGCGTTGAGGACATTATTTGGGACATGTAGTCACATGGATTCTTACAAGAGGGAGGTTTGGAGATTGATTGCAGAGGAGAAGGTTATGGGATGGTGGAAGCAGAGTTTGAAGTGATGTGGCCACAAGCCAAGGAAAGTCAGCAGCACAATATGATAGAAGATGGAAGGACAGATTTCCCCCTGAAGCCTAAAGAAATAACCTGTCAACTTTAGCCCCATAAGACTCGTTTTAGACATCTGGCCTCCAGAACTATCAAAGATAATTTAAGCAGTGGGCTTAAATATAACAGTAGTGAGGATGTCAAAGGATCGAGTAGTGCTTTGCTCTGTGGTACATAGGGTCACTATGAACCATAACCAACTTGTCAGGGTTTAACAACAACAACAACACTAACTGTGTCATCATTTCTTACCACAGCAATAAGAAATTAGCAGGGCTAGAGCAAACAATCCTTGTCTTCAGAATCGTTCATTCCTTTCAAGGTTCTTGAATCAAATGTCTATGTCTGGTCTGTGTTTCCTTGCGTTCTCTGATTAAGATAGGTACATACTACTGACAGGCTTTTACTGGTTCTCCAAACACAGTCAGATGCACTTAGGGTTTGGCTTGAAATTTAAGCGCTGTTACGTTGGTTCCAACACCGAGCAACCTTAGGTTCTGCAGAATGAGCCACTGCCCGGTCCTGGACCATCCTGACCATCTTTCCTGGTTAAGCCCTTGCTACCGCGTCTGTGTCGGTGCATCTCATTGAGATCCTGTCTCTCTGCTGACGGTCCTTTACTTCACTAAGCATGTTGTTCTTCTTCAAAGGCCGGTTTATCATGTTTAAAGTACATGAGACAAAGTGGCATCATTCTTGCTTCTCCGGAGCACTGTGCTTATACTTTTTCCAAGACATATTTTTTCCAGGACATATTTAATATACTTTTTCCAAGACAAATTTTTTCCAGGACATATTTAATATACTTTTTCCATGACATATTTAATATTCTTTGCCCAAACCATAACTTGAATGCGCTGATTCTTCTTTGATCTTCTCTATTCATTATCCAACTTTCAAAGGCATATGAGGTAAATGAAAATATGATGGCTTGTCAGGAGCACCTGAATCTCATCCTGATGTACATCTGTTTATAACTAAGGCACATTATTTTTGTCAATGACCTCAAATGATCGCCTTCAAAACGTTCTTGTTACTACTTTTCCCACAGCTTCCCCCACTCTCAGCCTAACTCCTGTTAGTCAGAGGAGGGAAAGAGCCTCTCCAGTTTCTTCATACTCTTCTCGGTGAATGTTGCCATTGCTCTGTCTTGTAAAGAGAACTCAAAACAATGAACATTACTATTCCCAAGGGTGAACATCTGTACCATACAGTGTAGAGTGGCTTCCAGGAAGAAGCACCCTGGTGCTTTGTAGAAGGAACTCCAGCCAATTTGGCAGAAGGTATCAAAAGGTATAAACATTGTGTGTACAACTCCATCCAGCAATTTACTCCAAGGAATGTATCATAATCAGATCTACCCAGATGTACATGGAGATATATTTCCAAGGATATTTATCTCCATTTAATGTAGAGTTCCAAAGGGGAAGACATAGACAAAATAAAACAGGAAACCTATTAAATAACTCATATTCCCTCCATATGATTGAATGCTATGTAGCCATAAAAATGGTGTGATTAAAAAATACATTTCATGGGAAAAGCTCACAGAACATTAGCAAGAGAAAGACCCGGGTTGTAAACTAATGTTTATGTTAGGTCTCAATATGTACACACACAAAGATAAAAGGCTGAAACAGTGTACATGAAGATTCAAAAAAATGCTATTTCCTCATTGCATATTCAATCATTAAGAGTGATTGTTATTTTCATGTGTGTGTGTGTGTGTGTGTTTGAAATTCCCTATAATTAGAATGTTAAACAAAAAAGCTAATTTGAAAAGTAGAAATAGCATCTGAACTCCTGTATCATCTTCATCAAAGCCAATGGAGTGATGAGGGAATGGTGGGGGAACAATGTCTAATCTCCGGCCACAGAAGGAAGAAGGAGAATCCAACTCCAAATCTGCTCAAGGATGATTCCTAGGAAGCAGAAGTCAGATATGCTTTCCCCCTTTAACTTTCTTTACCCTACTCTGACTGACATCAGCCATTCCTCCCACTGCACGCTCGATTTCTCTGGTAGCGTTAATAATCCATTGCAGTGGCCACACAGCCCTCCCGGCAGACACACCTTGCTTGCTGATAGTGAGGCGACCTTGAACCACTTGCTGATAAAGGTCAGTGACTGAAGCCTTTAGTGTGGATGGCAGGTCAATGTAAAGAAAACCAGAATCCTCACCACTAGATCACAAAATAGCCTCAGGATAAAAAGAGAAAACATGGAAGTAATCAAGGATTTTATCTTGCTTGGATCCAACCAAAATCAACGCTCATAGAAGGAGCAGTCAGGAAATCAAACCATGCATTGCATGGGGCAAATTTGCCGTAATTGGCAATATGTAAGTGGAAAGAAAGTGGTTGTTTTAATCTGCTAAGTTTTAGGGTGCCATCATTCAGCATTAGCAACTGGTGTGTCCCTAGGCCTCACCAGCTATACATTCAAAGGAAATATTAATTTAAATAAATCAAACGCCCTCCTTGTGATGCCTAAATTTTATGTCAATGTGATGATATTTGTGCATAGATCGGGGTGAAGTTTAATCTATCAATCAGGTGTTAGCCTGGTGATACTTCCTCAGAGGTGTGACATTTTTATGAGAGACACTGGAAATCTCTTTTGTGTCTTTTCGCCTTCCTGCTTGCCTGGATTCTGTGTCTGACTCTGGGATTGTCACCCCATGTGGCCTGCTGACACTGGGGCTATGGTACCCTATAATATTCCTGGAGACCTTGGATCCACTAAATTCTGTATCTACCAACCTGTGATCTCCCAACACCCTCCTTCACCCTCATCTACCAGAAGCTGCATGAGTCCAAAGTGGGATCTAACTAGCATCAGACCAATGGATGTCAGTTAGACGGCACAGGGTTACTTTCTTGATATGAAATTTTTCTTGGTGTGAAATTCTCTTACACATATAGGCATGTCATTGGTTTTGTTTCTCTAGAAAATTCAGCCCAACCTCTTGCACCCACTTGCCCACCCAAGTGGACACACTCTCCAAAACACAATAAGCAAACAAAAGTAACCGAGCCTGTTGCTGTTGGGTGGATTCCCTATAATAGTCACCAGCCCCATAGGGCTTTCAAGGCTGAAAATCTTCATAGAAGCTGAGTTAGTTAAAGTTTAATGTGCCAACCTGGCTGATAAACACATCTGGGGTTAATTGAAGGCCAGAGAGATAAATGACTTGGTGAGCCTCGTCGTTCTAGTTCTTGGATCTCTTGCTTTCTGATGGTCGGACCAGGGTGCAGCTGCCTTAGCCAGTTCCCTGCTTCAGCTGGCAAAGCTGACTTCCTGCAAGACATCCCTGAGGAGAAGCCACATGGACCCACCCTGATGCAGCCCTGGGTGCTGGAGCAGCCATGTGGAGACCCCTGCCAGTGCTGAGATGTTTACATGTTCACTGACTCAGCTTTCCTCCTACAGTCGGCATCATTGTGTGTGTTTCGTGAGATGTCGAAGGACTTTGTAGATTGTTGTCGGACATATGGGTTAATGTTGGACTTGTGGGCTTGGGCAGCACTGGGTTGGGATGTTTTCTTGATGTGCACTTTACCTTTATATAAAACTCTCTCTTATACATGAGTTTCTGTGGATTTGTTTCTCTAAAGCACCCAGACTGTGTTAGCACAATAAACTAACTCAATCCACCCCTTGCCAACTTGGCACCTGTGCATAATTCTTTAGCCTCACAATTGCAATTAAGTAACACCTACACCTTAATCCTATAATCCTGTGAATATGTTCCCCCACCTACAAAAGTTTGTAAGCTACGCCATGCCTTTATCCCCCCAATTTTGAGTATCCAATTTATATACTGCCCACTTATATCAACCCAGTGCTCTGAGGAGACAATCATATTTTTCAACATGAAGAGACTTCATTTCAGTTGGAACCTTGTGAAGTTCCCATCCATAAGCAAAGTCAAATCCAGACAGGCCATCCATAAAGTCAGCAACAATATGCACCAGTTCACAGGCTCAAAGATCTCCAGCTGGTCGGGTTCTGGTCAACTCAATGTGGGCTTCCTCACTCAGCCTCCACAGGGTGCCCATTTGTCTCCTTGCCTGTAGACCCTGGGCTCTCACCAATACTCAACAAGCCTAGCCCCTTGTGCTAGGTCATGAACTTTAGACCAGTCAACCTGCTCTCATCTTCTCCTCTTATTTCTGTAAACCAAGTCCACAGGTGTCAGTGGCCAAACTCCACCCATATCTTTATTGCTGCATTTCTCCCACTTCCACTCAACAAGTAGATCCAGGTGGTCACCTAGCAAGCATTTCAGCCTCCTCTCAGGCTCCCTTTAACATTCAGTCCTAGAGGGGAGTTTTCTTCATGGTTCCAGATTTTCTCCAGCTTCTGACAAAGACCATTCGTTCCTAAGTACTCCAAAGCACTGGGTGGGCATATCTTTTCAAAGCTTTCTTTATAGGCCAGTCCTAAACCCATCTAAAGATCTAATTTTAGTTGATGAAATCAACTGGGCTTACAAACTTTCTATTTTCACGATTCCCATATTTTCCTCAGAAAACTACCAAGTAAACAGTGTGGCTTTATCTGACCTCTGGCTAGACAAAGAAGAAAAACTACATGAGGGAGAGGTCAAACAAACATCTACTCTCCACCTTATGATTTGTTTCTCCAGTACCCCACTCCCAAGGTACCATCATGTGTTAGTCTGGGTACTTTAGAGAAACAAATGCACAGCAACTCATGTGTAAGAGAGAATTTTATATAAAGGTTATGTGCGCATCAAGAAAATTTCCCAATGCAGTGCTGCCCCAACTCACAAGTCCAACATTAACCCCTATGTTCAACACCAATCCACAAAGTCCTTCGACATCTCACAAAACACACGCAATGATGCCGACTGTAGGAGGAAAGCTGAGTCAGTAAACGTGTAAGCATCTCAGCGCTGGCTGGCAGGGGTCTCCACATGGCTGCTCCAGCACCCAGGGATGCATTGGGGTAGGTCCATGTGGCTTCTCCTCAGGGATGTCTTTCAGGAAGTGAGCCTTGCCACTTGAAGCAGGGAACTGGCTAAGGCAGCTGCACCCTGGTGCGACCATCACAAAGCTAGAGACCCGACAACTAGAAAGGCGAGGCTCACCGAGCCATTTATTCCTCTGCCTTTCAAGTGACCCCACATCTGTTTATCGGCCAGGTTGGCACAAGAAATTAACTACCTCACAGACTAACACAGAAGCCGATTGCCACATTTTTTTTTTAATCCTGAAGTGGCTGGTGAATTCTAACTGCCAGCCTTTTGACTATCAGCCAAGTGCTTAACCATTATATTACTAGATATCTTCAACAGATCCTTCAACCCCTCCCAAATCCTCTGCACCCTCATTCTTCTTGGAGTCTCCAAGCGTGAGCCTCAAGTATGTTTTGCGAACTCCCTCATAATCCTCTGTTGATGGCTCGTATGTAGTAAACATGTCCAAACTTATAGGGGCAGGTAGGGTCTGCCTCAGGGCCCTGCCGTCTATTCTCCCTGTCCAGGTGGGGCTGCCCTTTCTGAGTGCTATCTTACTTCTGGTATATCCCAAAACTGATACGGCCACATAGCCCTCCATTGCTCAGGAAAAGTCCTTATGAAAACAGCTTCATGAGCCTCTCCATGTGTCTCAGTAAGACACTCAGTAAGACTATGGGGATGGTTAGAAGGCCAAATGCCTTTCTCCAATCAATGTGCCCATCGTTTTTTAGGAACAGCAATGACAAAACAGACACATATTAACCCATATCAATAAATGCCTGAAGAGGTTTAGTGCCAATCAGTTTTAGTGATAAACCAAATCAAACGCATTGCCTTCTAGTCGATTCTAAATGAGGGTCACCCATGTATTGCAGGACAGATGTACATCGTTGTAATCAGCGGAAGCAGAACTCTAGGCCTTTCTTTGGTGGTGCTGCGGAGTGGGTTTGGACAGGTAACATTCTGGTTAGTGGTCAGACATGACCCACTGGCATCATCCTGGAATCTCACTTCCTAGGATGAATTTCAACCACAGATAAGGACACCTGTGGGTCATCTAATTATCCTGCTGTAGAAACAGGATTTCCACTCAGCAAGTCCAGAGTCTCATTATTCTCAGCACTACTCAAGATTTATCTATAATGGAGAGACAGACTCAAGAACTTGAACTTGACTTCCAGCAATTGAAACTCTGCTTCACCATCTGCAGTCTGATAGTAAATTAATGTTCTGGACCCAGATCCTGGACCCATAACTATTTATCACTTATTGGTGGGTTTCCATGGTGTTCTTTTCTCCCTCCGGGTCTTTGCTGGATCTATGTGCTATCCTACCACAAATCTAATTTGAATTCCATGTAACCCCTGTTTGACATACCCCTCCCGGTGCTGACTACATCCTGCTAGCCTACACTTTCCCCCTCCTTCCCCAGCAAGTCTTTCTCAAGCGGGCGGAGCCTTCTCACTGGGTATGTACTCAGGGTCTTAGCCTCCCAATCCGTTTGATCCGAAACCAGCCAAGTCTTCTTTTCTGACTCTACTGCATTCTCACAAGCCTGCAAACTGTGTTGAAGCCCACTAGCTCTTAGGAGGTGTCCAAGGCTGGCTCCTTCCAAGGGGGATGGTAATCTTGGCTCAGAGGACGAGGGAAACATTGACTCTATCGTCTTTGTTTATGGCTTAAACTCTCTTCTGACACCTCTGGTTTATAAGCAACTCAACTTCTTTCCAACAAATCCAAAGCCACCATCTGCTAACTTATGGAGAGCCAAAAGGCAAGATGTTTGGCATCTTGGCTCTACCTCAGATTTGATGTGTAGTATTGAGAAGGCTCTCTTTTTTTCATCTATATGTGGGGTTTATGCCACCCACCTTACAAAATTGTTGGGAGAACCACTGTGCTATGAATCCCTGAAATTTCCAGAAAGTTAGAGGTGCTCTTTATCATCCGATGGAATACTTCATTCAACAGAAAATTATAAACACACACAGAATTTAGAGAGTGATTCAAAACACATTTTACTATCTCCTGCCCAATAGTTTTGTTTTGTTGCCCAGGTATACCCAAACCTGCTGGTCATCCTGCAGTCTTGTCTCTTCATGGACTTCCTCCATTTCCCTTTCTTTCTTCCCTCACCCAGAGAGTCCTCGCCCCCTCCTGACTGAAAGCCACACTGTCCAATCGCGGTGACTATTTTCTTACCTACAGCCAATTAGGACATCAGTCGTGCCAGTTGGTGTTAAGATGCAATTTCAGGTAATCTCTGTCAAGTTTCTATGGACCAGTGACCTATTTCCCATCAGCATTTCAGCCAAATCTTTCTCACAGTCACTTCCCTTTTCCTGGTTTGGTTGTCAGTAATATGACCCCACTTCACCTTAATCCATTGGGCTTGTGTCTTGGCCTGGCCAATGTGTATCTAGCTTAACAATTGCCTTGGGATTGTTCTAACTCCTGGTGACCCAATGTGTGTCAGTGCAGAATTTTGCTCCATAGGGTTGTCACTGCTGGGTTTGTTTGTTTTTTGGAAGCAGATTGCCAAGGCTTTCTTCCTAGTTGTTTGGTGGATTTGAACTTCTAACCCTTCAGTTCTCAAGCAAGTACTTGTAATACACACAGCAACTCCTGAATCCATCTTAGAAGACTCCTGCCAATGAAAGGAGATAAAGGAGTTCTCTCTGGGTAGTAAGGAGCTCATGTGAGTCTGGAGCTAGTAGGGTCATCTTTGATATTTGGTACCATATGTAAACAATAGAGAGAGTCTTACGCTCTTCATTAAGGAACTCCTCTCTAAAAAGAGGAAGAATAAAACAGCAGTGAAGAGAGGAGACTCAGACAAAGAAGTAACACAAGGACGTGGACTCAGCTGAGCCTACTTAAAACCTGTGCCCACAGAACACTCTTGAGCAGGGGTTGCCCCTCAAGGTTGATCCCATCGTAGAACAGGGGGCAGTCTTTTCTACCTCAGTCCCACTCATCAGTGGCTGTACACCAAGCCCTGAAATAAAGAGTGAGGAAAGGGGGTATAATGCTCCTCACAGACAAGAAGATTGTGAGGTATTAACTGCCAACACTGACAGGAGAATGGGGGTGCACTGCCTGCTAAAGAGGATCTGGGTGGGCACCAAAGAGCCTCGAAGAGAGGGGGAAGGAGAGAGAATCCAGGTGGAGAGAGCAGCGATCAAGGGCATGAGCTCTGGAGACAAAACACCTGGGTTGATGTCTCAGCCCCTGTGCTGGCTCACCGTAACATCCCTCATGTGGTTCTTCCTTTGCCACATGAGGTTGCTAGTAATACCTCCCCCACGAGAAAACGAGGGGCAGGCGACAGGAGACCCTGGTGAGACTCTCTGCCAATCGACCTCATGCACAACCAAGGTCTCTGTCACTGGGGACATGTGTGCTACTGGGATGCTGAACACGGTTCAGAGGAGCTTCCAGATTAAGACAGACTAGAAAGCAGAGCTTGGTGATCTGCTTGCAAAACTCAGCTCATAGACACCACAAAGGTCTAATCCTGGCAGGCAATGGTGGTCACAGCAACCACAAGAGTAACCATGAGAAAATGAAGACAAAGCCCCTGGGCAGTGCTCACCATTGAAAATCATGTAGTTCCTCAAAATAGGGAAAGGCGGCTCCTTCCATAACTGGCCCTCAAGCCCACTCTCTTTCTTCAGACACACACAAAGGAAGAACAGAAGTAAAGAGCAAAAATATCTCAGAGTCTTATGCATTACTGGGGCTTCATATCATCAGGACTGAGTGTCCCCGGGGAGGCGCCTCTCACAGACACTTAGCAGAGGAGGTTTGGAGAAGAGAAAACAGAATTGCTCATTGGACATTCCCTTGAGTGATTTCTGAGGGCTCTTTTCGAAAAGGCAAATACAGTAAGCTGCCGTCTCTCCATTCCCCCAAGGAGTGACCCAGTGTACCAAAGGCTCTGAAAATATGCAGATGGAATTTCTGGGATTTAAGATGTTGCAACCAGTTGCCCCCCCACCCTTTCTTTTTTTAAAGAGGCAGTCCCAGGCGGCCTGGCAGCAAGAGCTTCTCAATACCATGGATAGATAAAGCGCAGCTGAAACACACTCTTTTGTCAGTCCCCAACGGACAGACAGTCAGGCAAGTGCTGTTGCAGAGCACACAAAGGGACGCAAGTGGCATTTACGCTCAGGATGCAGCACAGTGCTAATCCCGAGCCCTTTGACCCTGTACTCTATTCCAATAGGTCAGAGCATCCTTGCTTGGCTTCACTAATGCACATTATCCTCTCTGGTCAATAAAATTCCCCTCTGTCTCTACACTGACAATAGATATGAAGGTCAGTCTGCCCCCTCCAGCTGCAACTGTGGCTGAGCTGTCAGTAGGAATTTAAATTAAGGCTATAGGTAATCATTTCACTGCTTTTAGGCAAAAATGGAAGATTCTGCTGTTTGGGCTGCAATCAGATTCTGGGAAGGGAAGTGCAAAGATCGCTCAGCTCCCCGGGGGAAATAGTTTAAAGTGCCTGAGGGGTGGGGGGTGGGGGTGTAGACTAAAGCACACAGGGACTGTAAGTGGTAAATTTCCTGAGAGACTGTTATCCATTACATTTTTCCTAGTGCCAGTTACCTTCTTTCGCAGTCTTGACTGTCAAACAGTGTCATAGCTAGTGGACTAGATCAATCCCAATGAGAGTGAAAAGAATTTGGAGCAGAAATAAATGACAAGGAATGGAAGGCAGGAGACAATGACAGGATCTCTGTGGAACAGAGGGAAGGAACAGATGACTCCTCCCCTGAGTTGCCGGGCAGCTCTGTAACTGACTGGCTGTAGGCCCTTGGGTAGGTCTGTGTTCTTATCAGCAGTTGATGGAGGCAGAAATTCTCTAAGATCCTTCGTGGTTCCAGTATTGCCTAAGCTTCAAATGTCATCCCGGCTTAGAGACATGTTGCACACCAGTCTCTCTAGAAAGAGAGGGGCAGAGAGATGTAGTTTGGCTTTGAATAGCTCCAAATCTTATTAACTCCAGCTGGACAGGATCTCGAGCGATCTTCTTGTTCAGCACATTGAGTTTTAGGATGGAGAAAATGAAATGCCTTTTATTTTTGGCTTTTCCATCTAAAATCATTTTCCTTGATCTCCCTTTGGCTTCCTTTCTGCACTCCCTAACCTGTTCTTTTTCCTTTCCTTTTTCTTTTTACTTTTTACAGTTTTATTGGCACCTAATCAGCATGTCGTGCAATTCAATCATTCGATCTTCATCTGGATAACCTTTCCTTGACCTCTCTTTCTCTCTCTTCTCTCTGTTGGTGGCAGATCTTCACATTCAGTTGACATGTTCTCAAGAAGCCCGTGAGAAGTAGTGGGCTAAGTCACAGGAAGGACTCTGCTCTTCTTTAAAGAAGGAATCCCGGTGCGTGATGGGGATGACCGCATGTGGGACGCTGGGAGGAGTGCCCAGGCGACTCTCCATCGAAGCCCTCCTGGCTTTCTTGAGCAACTCCAGCAGGAGGTAGGGGATGAAAAGCCCACATGGAAGAAGCACACCAGTCTGTCTGACCATGAGGTATCAGACATCAAAGAACTGAAAATCATTTCAGTGGGTGCCCACTTTACTGACACAATCACTGAAGACAAACGTGTGCATAAGCAAATGTGGTGAAGAGAGCTAATGGTACCCGGCTATCAAATGATATAGCACCTAGGGTCTTAAAGGCTTGAAGAGAAATAAGCGGCCATCTAGCTCAGAAGTGTCAAAGCCCACATGGAAGTAGCACACCAGCCTGTCTGACCACAAGATGTAGAAGGGACCAGTTATCAGACATCAAAGAACTAAAAATCAGATCAGTGGGTGCCCACCTTCCTGATATGATCACTGAAGACAAACGTGTGCATAAGCAAAGGTGGTGAAGAAAGCTGATAGTGCCAGGCTATCAAAAGATATAGTATCTGGGGTCTTAAAGGCTTAAAGATAAACAAGCAGCCAACTAGCTCAGAAGCAACAAAGCCCACATGGAAGAAGCACAACAGCATGTGTGACCACGAGCTGTCTAAGGGATCGGGTATCAGGCATCAAGGAACAAGAAATCATGTCATTGTAAAGGTGGGTGAGTGCAGAATGGAGACTCAAAGCCCATTGGTAGACCACTGAACACCCCTTCGCTGAGGGGTTGAGGGGAGGAGACGAGCCAATCAGAGTGCAGGGTAGTAATGATGAAACATATAACTTTCCTCTAGTTCTTAAATGCTTCCTC
>NW_022103905.1:6111344-6152848 GCF_000313985.2 Echinops telfairi
ACCACGAGGTGTAGAAGGGATCAGGTATCAGGCATCAAAGAACAAAAAAATCATATCATTGCAAATGAGGGTGAGTACAGAGTGGGGACCCAAAGTCCATCTGTAGGCAACTGGACACACTCTTACTGAACGGTCCTGGGGAGGAGACAAGACAGTCAGAGTGCAGGGTATCAATGACAAAACATACAACTTTGCTCTATTTCTTAAATACTTCCTCCTCTCAAATATCATGATCCTAATTCTACCTAAGAAATCTGGCTAGACCAGAGGATGTACATTGGTACAGATAGCAACTGGAAACACAGGGAATCCAGAACAGATGACGCCTTCAGGACCAGTGGCGATGCCTGGAAGGTGGAGGGAATGTGGGGTAGAAAGGGGGAACTGACTACAAGAATCTACGTATAGCCTCCTCCCTGGGGGATAGAGAGCAGAAAAAGGGTGGGGGAGTCATTAGACAGTGTAACATATGACAAAATAATAATAATTTGTGAATTATGAAGGGTTCATGATGGAGGGGGTGGGGGGAAGGAGAGGGAAAAATGAGCAGCCGATATTAAGGGCTCAGGTGGAAGGCAAGTGTTTTGAGAATGATGATGGCAACAAATGTACATATGTGCTTGACACAATGGATGTATGTATGGATTGTGATGAGAATTGTATGAGCCCCCAATAAAATAATTTAAAATAAACAAAACAGGGAAACCAGCAGCCACGTGCTGTAGATGCAGATGCGGGGGTGGGGGCCATTGCCGTACTTGTGCTCACACAGGCGTCTGGCAAAGTCTACCCACTTTTCATAAGCTTCTTTGGTGAGAATGCAGTGCCAAGTGATGCGTAGCCAACATGCGCTTGCGAGCAATGACGTCAGTGTCCTGTCCAAGAAAAAGTGGATATTGTCATCAGGATCTCAGCCCAGGTCGGGGCCCTTGCTCTCAAGGACCTGGAGCAGATCATGGACCATATATCATACACCACGGCTGAGGCCAGCATCCCGATTCCCGGATCAGCCCCCTTCTGGGCCACCTGGACATGCTCAGTGGTGGCTAGTCAGGACCCATGCAAGGCCTTGGCTTTGAGCTGCCCACTTTTCGGGCCTATGCGGAGTGCCTGGCAGTTCCCTGAGCCTGCAGTCCCCGCAGGACATTGACACAGACGTATGCGACTTCAACACACTGCTGGCTGCGAGGAAAGCTTCCTTATCTGAGCCCCAACGCCTGGGCCAACACTGCCCTGCCAGGACCTTCCAGCTCAGGCTGAGTCCCAACCTGCTGCACTGCTGCTGCATCTTGGATCATAGGTCGTCAGGTAGAAGGACCCATGTGGAGCTGGGCATCCCCACGTTCAGTATAGGTCCTCTGCTTCCCTACCTTCAGGCCTTAGAAGGGAAATGGAACCCCCGAGGCCTCCAGCCCCAGCTCCACCATTCTCTTCTGGGGGAGCCCCCCACCCCACCTGCTGTTTGTTATTAAAGTTTACATTTTGAATGCCACTCCCCCCTCAAAAAAAAAGGAATTCGAAATAGATTCTTGTCCACACACATAATGTCCAGGAAGATTGGAGATTTAATGACATTAAACAAACCCACAATGTACTAGATGAAAATTAAAAATGAATGTGCATCTAACCTTGCTGTGGCTGATAATTTCTGACCATGATGCGAAGGGCAGAAACCGTAAGTTATTAGAATCAATGTGTTGTTGTTGTTATTGTTGTTGTTGGGTGATGTTGAGTGAGCTTTGAGTCATTGTGACCCTTTGTGACACGAAAGGACAACAGTGCCTGGTCCTGCACCATCCTCACCATTATAGATGTGTGAGCCCACTGTTGTAGTCACTGTCTCAATCCCTGTCATTGAAGATCTTTCTATGTTCTGCTGACCCTCGACCAAACATGATGTCTTACTCCTGGAACTGATGTCTCAAGATGGCATGTACCAAGTTCAAGAGGCAAATCTCACCGTCCATCCTTCTTCTTTAAAAAAAAAAAATCATTTTATTGGGGGCTCATACAGCTCTTATCACAATCCATCCATCCATCCATTGTGTCAAGCACATTTGTACATTTGTTGCCCTCATCAGAAACATTTGCTTTCTACTTGAGCCCTTGGTATCAGCTCCTCATTTTTCCCCTCCCTCCTCCCGTCCATCCTTCTAAGGAGCATTCTGGTTGCACTTCTCCCAAGAGAGATTTGCTTATTCTTCTGGCAGATCATGGTACTTTCATGACATCATAATTTAAATGCATCGATTCTTCTGCGTTCTTTCTTATTCATTGTCCAGCTTTCATAGGCCTATGAGGTGACCGAACACGCCATGGCTTGGGACCGGGACATCTCAGTCCACAAAGCGACATCTTCACTCTTTAGCACCTTACAGAGGTCTTGTGTAGCAGACCTGCTCAGTGAGTTAGGTTGTTTGGTTTCTTGACTACTGTTTCCATCAGTGTTGGTTGTCCATGCGAATAAAATGAAATCCTTAATGATTTCAATCTTATTTCTGTTTATCATGGTAGTGTTGACCTGTTGAGTTGTTTTCTTTACATCGAGGTGTAATCCCTACTGCAGGCTGTAGTATTTGATCTTCATATTGTAGTAGCATAAAAAAATTAGAGTTGCACAACAAAAATATCAACCCAAATTAAATTTTTAAAAACTTCCCAGAAAAAGATGTCAATGTATGTTCTGTTCACAATATAGCACTCAAAAAATTAACTGCCATTAAATCAATTGTGACTCATAGCAACCTTATAAGATAGGGTGGAAGTGCTGCTGTGGGTTTTTAAGGTTATAATTCTTTATGGGAACAGGAAGACTCCTCTTCCACCCATAGCAATATATAACTGTTTCCTATAACTCTGTGAGAAAAATATAAGCATAGTTAAGAAAGGGGAAAATATATAAGTTGGCAAGTCTCATAAGAAAAAAAAAGACTAAAACATAAAAAAAAAAGTTTACCTCAAAAAACTACCAGATAGTTCCAGATGAAAAGAGTGATGTGGTATTTTTATTTTCTTTTTTAACTTACAAAATTGACATGATTTGTTTACATTACTTTTGGTGCACATATATAGTGATAATAGCCAGCATTTGTTAAAATGTAAATGGAGGTTTTAAGATAATTTTGGTAGAAGTGTAAATGGATAAAGGTGTCAATTTGTCAATACTTGTGTGGTAGTTACATAGTCTCATGTGAACGTGAGGATATAAAGAGTGAAGAAGTGGAGTCTAGCCTGTCAATCAGGTCACAACCCGAGATGCTTCCTTGTGGGTGTGGCCTTCTCATGAGGATACTGGGAACTTCCCCTTTTTCTCCTGGGTGGTGGGCCACATGCTCTCTCCCTGCTTCACCTTCCTGCTGACAAGCCACATGGAGCCACCCTCATGGCAGCCAGAGTCCTTGAGATGCTTCTACCGCCATTGGATCCAAAAGACTTTCCACCCAAAGGCCAAAATCACAGGCCTGTCATCTTCCTGAATTTGGCATCATTTGGTGTGTTGTGTGAGGCTGAAGAGGAATTTATAGACTAGTATCAGACATATGGACTAATATTATATGGACTTGATCTGGACTGGTCTGGGATGTTTTCTTAATATCCAATTGTTCTTTGATATAAATCTGGCTTTGACACAATATGAGTGTCTCTGGATTTGTTTCTCTCATCCACCCAGACTAACACAACTTGAAATAAAACAAAAAATCAACCTGTCACTGTTGATTAGCTATGGCTGATGGTGACCCCATACAGTACTGAGCAGAGCTGCTCCCGAGGATTTTCTTGGCAGGAATCTTTAGGAAGTAGTTGCCATACTTTCTCTCGGGTGTTGCTGGGTGGGTTTGAACCATCCACCTTTATGTTAGTGGTCGATCTCAAACTTCTTGAGCCACCCAAGACAACACAACTGGCAATCTCTAAAACTAAATACATTCTTTAGTCAAGCAATGCCATTTGTAGGCATTCTACATCTAGACATTTATCCCATGGAAATGATCAAGGATGGTTTGCTAACATCTAGTCTATTCTATCTGATTCTATGTCTCTCTGTGGTGCTTGTTGCAGGGTGGGGGTCCATTTGAGCACTGGGATAAAGGGACTGTGTGCCAATCTCTGGAGGCTGACCAGAGTAGACCAAAGGGTTCTCTGTCTCCATCTCTTTACCTTCGGCTCACCGGTATCACCATGGGAGATAGATCCAAGTGAACTTATTGTTTCCCTCATTTAATCATTCATTTAATCAATATTTATGAGGATTCTGATTGTCCAGCCATGTGCTAAACTTGAAGATGTGTATTGATTACACTTGCCTTTCTTTCCTGTCCATGAGGTGCCTGCATTTTGAGGATGGGCTGCATCTCACCCTGTCTCCCAGAATTTCAGTTAAGAGTGGAAAGAGGGAAGGCATGACCCCCTGTCTCTTGGTAACCCTTCCTCCCTCCAAACACACATGATGCCATGCTATCAGTATTTCTGAAAGGGTTGCCTATAAACTTCACATTCAGATAGTTTACTGCTTGGGATCCAGGCCTACACTGTCCCTCTGGAATTAATCTTCGTTCGTATGCAGTCCGGAATTGCTTGGACTCTGTGTGCTTGCCCTGATAACATTTCTCAGACATTATTCTGGGGAGAAATTCAGCCACAGTCAATGCATTGTTGGAGATCAAATTTCACTAAGGGGTTGATAAAAAGGTTCCATAATCACCCCTGGGGTGGTGAGTCTATTGGAAAACCCCTTGAGAGAAATTTGCCCCCCTCTTTCTAAATCATACAAAAGGCGAGAGAATCCCCTCAAGTCACAATGGAATTTCATTTAGAGGTCAGCATTAAAAGGGAAAAAAGGAAATTGCTAAGGATTTCAAGTTAGCTGATCATGTTTTTGTTTGTTTGTTGTTGTTTTGAACTCATAGAATGAGGCCCGTTGTCTTTAAGAATAGAAAACTCCGAGACTCAACGTTGTTGCTTCATGAATGGGGCCAGGAACCTGCTGCACAATGGACACATTGACACTCAAAGACTTTTCTATCTGATTCCAGTGCTTGACTCCATTCTGCCAGGTCACCAGACCATCACATGGCTATCACAAGGCCAGATTCATTGCTTCATGTCCCATCCCCCATGTCCCATGACTGTAGACCCTGTCCAAGGAAACATTTAGTGTGGTCAGAAAAGATACATGATGAGGGGGAACTGCCCCCTTGCTCTCTCTCTCTCTCTCTCTCTCTCTCTCTCTGGTTCCCAAGCTTTACTCAAGGATTCATATAAAATATTCATAAGAAGTGAATTTCACTCCTCATCTTCTTCCTCTCCTTTGTCCTGGTTAATCTGGAAATAGAGTAATTCATAACTTTCTCTGCTGTTGGTGACCACATGCAATCAATCGTGTAGATTCTTCGTCTCCAAATATTTTTTGGTGAGAGACTTCAAATACCTTTTGGAAACAGGCACCTTGGAAGTTACAGAAATCTTGCCCTTGTTTCTTTTATTGGTTATGACTCTTCTATCAACATGAATACCTTGATTCTATCTTGAAAAAACTGCTCGAAATAGCAGCCCCCATGACTCCATCTTCTACAGGATGGGCGGCATCAAGGGTGAACTTAAGAACTTGCTTCTTTTTTTGGTCCCATGAGCTTTTTCATAGGTGCCATGGCAACAGCAGAGGCACCAAGGGACCCCAACTCTCTTCCTCAGACAAAGAAAGGCATTTGATTGACAACCTAATGCTGGCCACAAAGGAAAAGACACCAGCAAAATGACAAGCCAAAGGAACAAGTGATGGGTTCAGAGATACCCGCATGAAGTGTGGGGTAGAATGGATTAGAAATGAACTCTAGGTGTGCGGTCTTTATAAAATGCGCTGTGAAATACGAGCATTCCAATGGCTGTCTTATTGATGGGGAAGCCCTCGCCTGTTTTTAATGGACACTCAAATGGGCCCACTCCTCTGGGAAAAACAGATGACAGATCAGCCTTGAGCACAGTGCTTTTTCTGACGAATGATCTCTATGGGATCAAATTGACAACAACTGAAAAGAGTAGATAGGAGACTCTTTTATGCTAATGAGGAGCAACAATTCAGTCAATGGGGATGCGAATGGTCACACGATTGATTTGAAGAATGCCCTTCCTGTCAGTGAATTGTATGTGAGTAAATGGTTGAATTGGTGTATGTTTTCGGCAAGAAAATCAGATTTATAAAAAGAAGAAGAAGAAGAAAGATAAAGGATGGTAGGAGATAATTAGGAAGATGTCAGGGGCCAAACCCAAGTGATACTTCTTCATCTCACACAGAAATGTCTCTTCCGCTCCCTTATGGGGATGAGTACATTACTGTGGCAGTAATGTATTAAATGGTATCATAAGTGGCCTTAAATAGTTAATAAACCTTTTTAAGCACCTAACTTTCTCCCAGGGAGGGATTCAGACACAGGGGAGAATGGGGCTTATAGCTTATTAGCTACACCAGACAAACTCCAGATAACCAATGAAAGCTTACTCTCTAGCCCCTTAATAATATCTCTGTAAATTGGAAGGCCTTGAGCATCTCCATCCATAAACTCATCATCAAAATTGAAGCTGCGTCTAATCAAGTGGAACAATGAGAGGACGGAACAATAGAGCCCGTCACCACGGCCCATCTACGCTATCCAGATGGACGTGCCTCATGTGCCCTGACCACTCAGAGAGAGGATGCGCTGTGGAGACGGTACAGGGATGACGCAGTGATGTCTCAGCCTTCTGGTTTCACGGCAGAGAGTCATGACCTTGAGTCAAGCCATTCATTCTTAACGCCTGGCAAACAGTGTTTGAAGATGTAAGTATTTGAATTGTTAAACCCATGGCTCTTTTCCCCTTCCAAATTATATGCCAGGGAAAAAAGAATTATGCCTGGAAAATAATGTGCATCTGTCCCAGGGGCAGCAAACAGAATGGCTTTATGTGGAAGCTGGTGCTGGGTTCCGTATACTCATCCAGCCCTACTAGATAAATTGCCCTCAAATGACCCTCACCAGAGCCATGCCCTTTCCTTTCCCCTCACGTCTCCATTACCCATTGTCCATTTGTCCAGCTGTACTAGCAAGTGACGACAACCTGGAAGCGTGGTGAGATTCTGCAGGGACGAGAAGGCATATGTTCGGCCAAATGTCCCTGTTTTACGGGCCTGGCTTCTTGTCCTAGTGGATTTTATTGGCATAATTGTTTGTCCAAGTTTCAGTTCTAATTGGCTACTTTTTTATCTGTGATCGTGAGTCGCTTATTTCTCTTTGATGTTCATTGTATGGAACACAGTTGAAAGGAGTGCTCGCGATGCTCTTCTGTCTAATAGAAAGTATGGCTGAGAGTCAGCCCAGGGGAACACCAGAGGGTCGGATTAGCCAAACTCACCTTTGGAAGAGAAATGACAGTCATTGATTGTCTTAGAAGATTCTATTTCTAAGTGATCCCCAGTGCTCATACGTGCAGCGCAACAGAGCTCCCGTCACCGTCCCATTGCAGATCAGGCGATCGATCAGCTTTCAAGCAAAAAAAAACCCCACAGTCTGAGCAGACTATCTGCTCCTGAAAGGCGACTCAAATTGCTCCCTGACCAAAGTCGCTCTCTGACTTTGTGCTCACTGCAGGTCTATTCTGATTTTGGGAAAATACAGTGTACAAAACACGTGACCATTTCCACTCCACAGCCAGATGGATTGGTATCATTTAAAACTGATTCCTGAAGACTGAACAAAAAATCTGCAGAGACATGCTGGAAAGACTCTAAACTATGTGACTCTTTGCTTTTAAGTCTGTTTTATAACACACCTGTTTCATGACCTAGCTAGTTTAATAACTCTTTAACCTTTAAGTATTGATTATGACCTTTGACTTTTCAGGACATATGTCTTTTCTTAAAGTCTGTCTACCAAGACCCTAAAAAGAAGCCAGTAAAGAGCATTTTGCCATTTCCTAGAAATCACACCGGGAAATTTCCAATTAGGAAAAGAATGACTGGGACTTTAAGCCAGTGAGTCAAATTTCTTTTTTTTATTGAAACTCAAGTCATGATACACTTTATGTCTCAGATGCAGAAACTTCGTGTGAGCTCCAGTGTGCATCAGTGTTTAGAGGGACTCTTGCAGTAATGGAATGAATGTTCTCGGTGCAGCACGTGAGGATCGCTGCAGCCATACATGAGACTTGAGAGAAGGCCTGTGTTCATTTTCCTGTAATGATCGGACGTTCACCTAATTATGATAGCTAGACTATTTTCGTTAGAGCTCACACAGTATATTGAGTGCTTGATTGACTAATGATTTACACAATACAATTGCTAAAGATCATGATAGTAGCAATTTAGAAGCATAGCAGTGCAATTTGTTTGTTGTGCTGAATCAATCAAAATATTGTTCCCAGTTTCCATTTAATGGTTTTGGTTTTACTGAAACAATTTAAATATCCTGTCATTAGCTATCCGTCTGACACGTTCCTTTTTAAAGCTACAAAGGAATCTTAACTTTAAGGTGTGGGGAGATGTACGGAGCTACCCCATATGGAGAAATCAATTTTTATTTAAATCACTTCTATTCCCTTGGCTCTGTAGATGATTGGTACGCAGTCTTTCTCCGAGATGGGAAATGCCTGGATGACGTATTCTGTAAGGTGCTTGGCGAGACTGGTCTTTGTTGTGTTTGCCATTGGGTTGTTTAGGGAGAACACTAAGGGAACCAAGAGAGGCTTTCTGGAAAGAATGTGACTTGAGTTGATATCTTAAAAAAAAAAAGTAAAAGAACTAATTCATTAAATGATGCAGTTTGGAGAAAGAAGTTTGTAGACAGAAGAAACTACATGGGGAAAAAGGCCTTAGCGTGGGATGAGTATGCATGCAGCATGTTAAAGTGTTGTTGATTCGCAGAGAGTAGTAGGAGGGCCCTGGGATACAGGTGAGGCTGAAGGAGTAGGTGTACAGTAGGTCATGCACAGCCTTCTTAAGGATTCTGGTCTTTCTTCTAAGAGCAATGGAAGCCATTAACGGTCTTTTAAACATGATCATATTTGCATTGGAAAAAGATTACTCTAGCTCTTGTAGGAAATGACCTGGAAGAGGACAGTTAGC
The DNA here is from genome assembly GCF_000313985.2 of Echinops telfairi. Classification (NCBI taxonomy): domain Eukaryota; kingdom Metazoa; phylum Chordata; class Mammalia; order Afrosoricida; family Tenrecidae; genus Echinops; species Echinops telfairi. Next base: position 6,120,439 of record NW_022103905.1, read on the forward strand.
TGACCACAGAAGTAGTTAGATAGATAGAATATTAGATAGATAGTGATAGATCGTATATTAGACCAGAATGAAGTAAAAGTGTTGGAAACAAGTTGACAGATCCAAAAGACATTTCCAAGGCAAAATATCCAGGCTTGGCGATCGCATCTGTTGAAGAGGGAGATAAGGCAAATTATTTTGAGTTTCTGCACTTGCATCACTGGAGGAGTGGCTGCGATAGTTGCTGAGCTAGAGAGCTTTGAAAGAGGATCAACTTGGGAGGAGGTATGAGTTTGATTTTGGAGAAGTGAACTTGAGATTTCTTTGAGGCACTCAGGGGAAGAGGTCAAGTAGACTGCCTCCGTGGTCTAGAACCCAAAGAGCGATATGGGTTATAAATACATATAGTTTGTGTCACTGACAGGTGAGTAGTAAAGTGGGAGACATGAAAACATTTCTTAGGAAGAATATATAGAATGGGGAGAAAAAAGGACCAGGGGTATCCAGTGCCAAACTGGAGTGTGAGTAGTCAGGTGGAAGGGAATAAGCCAAGACATGTTGGGGAGAAAGACAAGTGTGGTATCCCAGTGATAAGAGAGCCTAAAAAACAGGGATGGTGGTCAGTAGTGGAAGAATGGCCAAGAAGTCAGAGTTAAAAGACCACTTAACAAACAACCCCACTGTGCCTGAGAACAATTCTGGTAATGCCCACCCTATCACAAATACAATGGTTATATTAAAATATAACCTCAGGTAGAGAAACACATGCCCACGTGTCATCTCTGTGGGATTCTTAAGAATAATTAACTCCAAGCCAGTGAGAACTAGGTATTAGTGTTAATATTAATTTTATCTGTAACAACCTTATCTTGAAACCTGGTTATTGGTATTCCACAATACCAAGAAGACTTAAACAATTAAGTCTTGATCAAATAAACTATGATCAGATTACAATTTGCCACTTGGAAACCTAAATCAGATCATGGAACACTACCAAAAAAAAAAAAATGGATTTCTTGGCATTGATTTCTTGGCATTTCATGGTGAATCCAGGCAAACATATACTCTTTGTTTCTGAAATACCTCCAGTGTCAGCACAGACATGCACACACTCATCAGCATGAAGACATTGGCCTTGGATAATATATGGAACCCTGGTGTTACTGTGGAATAGACATTGTACTGCTGACCAAAAGGGTGACGGTTCAAATCCACTAAGTACTCCAAGGGAGAAAGTTATGGATACCTACTCCCAGACATATTTACAATCTCAGAAACTCTATGGAGCAGTTCAACTCTGTGTAGAGGGTTCGCTGTGAGTTCAAGTGGACTGCAGAGCATTGGGTCATGGACAACTGAGATGCTGTTGGGATTGAGTCCATAGCAACAAGCCATGTCATCCAATGCAAAGAATGGTGTCTCTATGAGAGCAGACCCGGGAGACCAGGCAGGTGATAATCATTAACTGAGAAGCAACTGAAAGGAACTTTTCCCCTCTGACGGGGCAGCTCCCACTCTGGCCAAGCAAATTCTAGTCAGGAAGAACACAAAATGCTCAGGGTTTTGTATGAAATCTACTGCTATGACATGATGTCAAAAGTGTTAAGTTATTTTTGCTCCAATCCCTGCCAGTTGGTGACTTCTTCTTTTTCTAAATCATTTTATTGGGGACTCGGACAACTCATCACAATCCATACATCCATCCATGGTGTCAAGCACATTTGTACATTTGTTGCCATCATCATCCCCAAAACATTTGCTTTCTACTTGAGCTCTTGGTATCAACGCCTCATTTTTTCCTCTCCCTCACCACTCCCCCCTTCCCCATGAACCCTTAATAATTAATAAATTATCATTATTTTGTCATATCTTACACTGTCTGGAATCTCCCTTTTCACCCACTTCTCTGCTGTCCGTCCCCAAGGGAGGAGGTTATATGTAGATCCTTGTAATCTGTTCCCCCTTGTAATCTCCCTCACCCTCCCTCCACCCTCCCCATATCGCCACTCTCACAAGTGGTCTTGAAGGGAATATCCATCCTGGATTCCCTGTGTTTCCAGTTCCTATCTGTACCAGGATATATCCTGTGGTCCAGCCGCATTTGTAAGGTAGAACTGGGACTTCTTTATAGAACTGCAAACTGTAATTCAATGGTCGTTCCATGAGGACTATATGTAAGCCACTATACAGGCTTATGGGGAAGCAGAGATGACAGGGTCCCTGCTCCCCAGCCCCCCAAACAATTTTCAAGTGGTAGTCTACTCATTCTACAGGACCGATCTTCCCCTTTCAGACATTCGTTTGTTCTCAACACTCAAAGGTTATCTAAGTTATTTGAGTCCTTCGGGGACACTAAAATGGCCATTTTGACAAGCCATAAATCAAAGAATGAAGAATTCTTCTGAGAAAGAGTAAAGAGATGGAAGCATTTCTTCAGAACTATATACACCAGTGGCTCTCAAGCCTCCTAATGCTGCGACCCTTTAATACAGTTCCTCATGTTGTGGTGACCCCAAACCAGAAAATTATTTTCATTGCTGCTTCATAACTGTAATTTTTCTACTGTTATGAATTGGGCAACCCCTGTGAAAGAGTCGTTTGGCCCCCCAAAGGGGTAGCGACCCACAGGTTGAGAACCACTTGTATAGACTTAGATCATGGATGCACAAAGAAACATGACTTGACCTTTTTATGTTTGCTAATTCTGTAGCAATATTTATGGACTTACGTTTGTGGACACAGTATATTTTTACCACCCATGAGGGGCTCCTAAGAGTTTTTTCTTTGAAAAGTCCATTACCTTTTAATTCCACTTTCCCTAAACCTTTGAAGCCCGTCACATATAATCTAAATATATCAAACATATAAATATATCATTTAGAGTACCAATATACCATATATGTAGTACAATACCCACCACCTGTCTATCTTTGTGTCATATTACAATGGCTCCTGTGTTGTGTTGCTTCTGGAAGCTATGGGCATGATATTTCAAATGCCAGCAGAGCCACCAACGTGAACAGGTTTCAGCAGAGCTTCCAGAGTAAGAACAGACCATGAAGAAGAAATAGGCTGTCTACTTCTGAGGAATTAGACATTGGAAAACTTCAGGACAGCACTGCCACTTTGTCAGCTGTTGAAAGCCTAACAAATAGCAGCAGAAATTTGTCAGAAATCTTGCCAGAAGATGGACACTTCAGGTCAGAAGACATTCAAATTATGACTGAGGACCAGCTGCTTCCTTGAGGTAAAGTATCATGTCATAGATGAATTAAAGTCTATGAGAGTAATGCTTGTGGACCTTCATTGTCTGATGTGGCATGACTCAAACTAATAGACAAAGAACAGCTGCACAAATCTACTAATAATTGGAACTCAGAATGTCGGAAGTGTGACTCTAGGAAAACTGCACGTTGTTAAAAATGAAATGAAATGCATACAAATCGATATCATAGGCATTAGTGAGCAGAAATGGACTGATCAATACCATTTGGAATCAGAAAGCAATGTGGTTTACTCTGCTGGGAATGACACACTCCAGAGGAATGGCTTTGCATTCATCCTCAACAAGTACATCTCAAGATCTATCTTGATGGACACTTTGTGTGATAGGATTTTATTTAACGGCATTCAAGGAAATCCAATCAAAACAATCATGATTCAAACTTGTGCACCAACCACCAAGCTGATGATGAAGAACTCTACCTATGTTTTCAATCTGTAATTGATCAAGCATGCAATTAAGATGCACTGATACTTATTGGTAATTGAAAAGCAAAAGTTGGAAACAAAGAGGAAGGGACAGTGGTCAGAAAATAGGGTCTTGGTAATAGAAGTAAAGCTGGAGATCACATGATGGAATTTTCCAAGACCAATGACCTGCTCTTAGCAAATCCCTTTTTTCAACAAAACAAAAGGTGATTATGCATGCGGGTTTCTCCAGATGGGAGACACAGAATCAAATGGACTACATCTGTGGGAAGAGCTGATGGAGAAACTCAGCACCAGCAGCTAAAACCAAGTCCGAGCCTGCCTGTGGAACAGTCCATCAATTGCTCATATGTGAGTTCAGGTTGAAACTAAAGAAAAATTAAAACAAGTTCATGAGAGCCAGAATACATCCTTGATTATTTCCCAGCTGAATTTTGAAAACCTCTCAAGAGTAGAGTTGCTGCACTGCACATGAAGGACAGAAGACCTGATAAGCTATTGGCAGGCATGGAGAACATCTTTCAGGAAGGAAGTTCAAGGCGATTAAAAAGACAAGAAAACACAAAAGACCCATGTGGATGTCAGAGGACACTCTGAACCTTGCTCTTCATCGCAGAGTCGCTATGGCAAATGGAAGCAACGATGACGTCAAAGGGTTGAGTAGGAAGAACACACTCATCCTATCTTAAGCTGAATGAACTCAAGGGCAAAAAAATCACGCCTTGCATTGCAGCACTGAAAGAGTCTATGAACAAAACCTTGAACCATGCAGGAAGCATAAAAAGAATATGGAAAGAAGACACAGTCAATGTACTGGTTGGCACTCCACCATCTCAGGAGGTAGTAGGCGAGTCATAACCAGTGGTATTAAAGGAAAAAGTCTCAGCTGTACAGAAAGCATTAGCCAAAAACAGAGCTACAAGAATTGATGGAATACCAATGACATGTTTCAACAAGCTGATGAAGCAATGAAAGCCCTTATTCATCTACGTCAGGACATTTGGAAGACAACTACTGTCCTTCTTTGTACCCAGGCTGAAGACAGGTTACCCAATAAGAAGCTTAAATCATCGCAAAATATCATTAATACCACATACAAATAAAATTTTGCTGAAGATCATCCAACAACAGTTGCCGCAGTACATTGACAGGAAGCTTCCAGAGATTCAGGCCAGATTCAGAAGAGGATGTGGGAACAAAGGACATCATTGTTGCTCAAGGAACAAGGGAGTCAAATATATCTTGGCTGAAAGCAGAGAATACCAGAAAAATAGTGATTGGGGTTTCATTGAGTATGCCAAGGCATTGGACTGTGTGGGTCATAGCAAGCTGTAGATAGAGCCTGGTGAAAACTGAGAATTCCTGTGCTCATGTGGAACTTGTACATGGATCAAGAGGCAGTCATATAAACAGAACAAGGGATAAAATCGGGAAAGATGTGCTACAGAGGTGTATGTTCCCACCATACTTATGCAAACTGTATGTTGAGGAAGTAATGAGAGAAACTGCATTATGTGAAGAAGACTGGGGTATCAGGATAGGAGGAAGGCTTCTTAACAACCCGCGATAAGCAGATCACTCCACCTTGCTTGCTGAAAGAGGGGAGGACTTGAAGTACCTGCAAATGAAGGTCCAGGATTGCAGCTTCAGGTATGAATTACAACTCAATGTAAAGGAAACCAAATTTCTCACCACCGGACCAATAGGTAACATCAAGATACATTGAGAAAAGATTTTAAGTTAAGGATTTCGTTTTGCTAGGTTCAATGTTAATGGAAACAGCAAATAAAAGATCAAAGGACTCATTGCATTGGCAAATCTGCTGCATAAGACCTCCTTGAATGTTAAAAAAAAAAAAAAGCAAGGATTTTACTTTGAGGACTAAGGGGCATTTGACCCACACTGTGATCTTTTCAGCTGCCTCATACCTATGTGAAAGTTGAGCATTGAATAAGGAAGACAAAAGAAGAATGGATGCATGTGAATGATGGTGCTGGTGAAGAATATTCAAAGTACCATGGACTGCCAAAAGAACAACAAAAAAATCTGTATTGAAAGAAGTTCTGCAGAAAGTTTCCTAGAAATAAGGATGGTGAGACTTCATTTCAAATACTTGGACATGTTCAGGAGAAACCAGTCCCCGGAAAAGAGCCTCATTCTTGGTAAAGTACAGAGTTCTCGAAAAAAAAAAAAGGAAGACGCTTTATGAGATAGATTAACACAGTGAGCGCAACAATAGATTTAAACACAAGAACAATTGTGACACAAGGAAATATGTAAAATTAGAACAAATTTAAATGGATCATAAGGAAGATCAAATGACAAGGTGCTAAATTTTAACCCAATTTCATCTGCAATAATCTGCTTTCCAATCTGTTCTGTATGATAGCATGGCTCTTCACATCCCTGGACCACAGTCAGAGGGGCGTAGTCCTCGTGTAGTTCTGTACGTGAAGTCCAAGATCGGTAAATGTATACAGACAGTGACTGGATTAATGGTTGGGGGCGTGGCAGGGGAGGTTGCGGGGAAATGGGGAGCTAATAACAGTGAGTACAAGAATGAAGAAAATGTTCTGAAACTGATTGTAGAGATGATTGCACAACTCTTCTTGATGGGCTGTCCCATGGAATTGTGTGCTATGCGAATTATATGCCAAGGAAACTGTTTAAAAAAGGAAAAAAAGAACCACTGTGAGAATGTCAAAGGACTGGGCAGGGTCCGCTCTGTGGTAATAGGGTCTGTTTGAGTGGGAACCCACTCAACGCTACCTAAGAGCAACACAGTACAATCTATCACCCGTGCGTGCGTGTGTGTGTGTGTGTGTGTGTGTGTGTACATGATGAACTTCACAGGATTGAAAAAAAGAATGAACGCGACCAAATAATTTTAAGGTTTGTTTCATAGCCAGCTAATAACACTTATAAGTGGTGATGATTTAATTTTTTAAATTCCTTTGATTACATTTTTAATAACTTAATTTTATTCATTCGTATGTTCTGCATTGTAAGTGCTAATATCTGAAGGGCAAATATCTAAACAAAATCAGTTTGTATGAATTTTGATTTGGCTTTTTCAGGACTACTAGTCTATAATATACCCTGATATATATATATATATTCTTTATAATATACCAAGAACCCCTGACACACGGGAGGGACTTGACCCGCTTTCAATATCTGCATATAAGGTATCTTAAAGAAGCCCAAAATAAATGCTGAGCTATCAAAAATGTTGCTTAGTAGAATTTTAAAAATGCACCACTAAACGAGAGTCTCTTATTTTATCTCGGAGTCTCAGAATTGGTACGGTTGAATTATTTCTCAAGTATGCCATAGTACAATCAGAATTCATATTAATATGAGGAGAATAACGTTTTACTTTGAAAAGCTAGATCTTTCTCGGGTGATCACTGAACTGAGTGTCCCTGGATGGATCAGAATAAAATATTGATTCACAGAAGGGTCAGACACTACATTTACTTCCTGATACTGGATAAATGCTATCTCTCTGTCTGGACCTCTACCTAGCTCTCTGTCTCTGCTCCGGTTCTTGTCTCTAACTGTCACACAGCACACACTAAATAGGACAACCATCCATTCCATTGATCTATTTGGTGCGTCCTTGATGTGAGCCATTTCCTGCTTCTGCTGTCATGCCTTTCAGAATTCTAGTCGGGAACTCGTTCCACTCTGTTTTCTAAGCAAATTCCACAGGGGGCTGCCCATGGTGGATGTTTAGCTGAGCTGTACACTTAATGGGCTTCTGGGCAATTCTGTCAAACCAGTTGTTTTCTGGTGACTTATCTATAATATTGAAGGAGCTACACAATGTTATCTGTAAATCATTGGAAATCCTTCCTGAGCTTGCAAGGAGAATAGGTGATAGCTAAATGGAGTGGATTCCCCTGGTGGTTTCCTTTTCAGACAGAAATCTGCCTGACCTCAAACCAGATACCAACCTTTTCTCATTCTCTTTCTTTCCCTTGAGGGCGAGAAACAAATAAACAAAATCAGACTGGTTAGAATACAATCGTTTGTTAAGAGTACGTTAGATTAGTTGGTGATTAGTGTTGTTTTAATTAAATAGACTACAAAGATGGAGCCCAGGGGAGGTCATTTACCTGCAAGAGGAAATAAATTGAGAGAGAGAGAGCGATTATTACTGGGCTTCTAGAGCGGGGGAGAGGTTTTGTTGTGCAGTTTGGTGGTTGCTAGTTATCAGAATGATGCCCAATTTGGGAACCAAGGACATGGAGATGCTTTTAAGACACTTACTTCCTGGGTCAGTTAGCATAACAGTCCTTTCCATTTGTGTTGTGCTTTACAGTTGCCAGAGTGCCTGGAAGTAGGGGGTTGAGAGTGTTGCTTCCTCAATAGCCTGTCTTAAAACATCCATTGGAGTGGTCTTCATCCTGCACAGCAATAACATCAAATAAAAATTCCTAGCTGAAATCTTAGAATTCTTTTAAATTTGTTTCTGAATTAAAATATAGGATTCTTAAAATGGCCTTTTAAAAATCCCTGTGTACATTTTCCATTAAAAACTAACTTTCTATCTGGCTATAAGAACATGTCAGTAGAGAGAGAAATAAAGCCACCACTTCAGAAGCTCGTATTTCCTCACAGTACTGAGAGCCTTTGGAAGCCATGGGCACCCTGGTAATTTCCAATCCAGAGGAAGAAGGTTGGTATTAGAACATGTATCCCATTAGCTATCAAATGGACTTCAGTCACAGTACCCAATAATGGTAGAAGGAGGAGCCTCCTTTCTAAGGCCCAGACGACCAAGGGGTCATTTACCTGTGTGGGAAACCCTCTCCTGAGAGGGGCAGGTGAGTCCGGCATCCATGGCCGGGGAAGAGCTGGTGCCAAGCCTCAGACCCACTGGATTCTCCCCCTCCAAAAGTTATAAATGAGGCATTCATAAGTTCTATCTCAAGTAGGTGACTATTTTAGGGAAAGGAGAGAGAATACATAAAAGATTCTTTTAAAATCCCAAACAAGGCATGGGAAGTAGGGTCACAGAGGGAGAAAGTCAGATCTAGAAAGAACTATATTTTGCTGAAGCAACTCTCTTCTCCAGAGAGAATTCACTTGAAAATGACAATGTCAATATGTCCTCAACATCTTTCCCCAGGCCCTCCTCCCCTTTTCCTTTGCCTCATCCTCCTACCCAGAGGCTGAGAGTCCACTCGAAGGCTGCAGTCATGGTGCCAGCCACATCTCCGATGGAGGATCATTTTCACCGTAGACACTGTAACAAAAGACTTGGCAGTTCGCCAGTCACCCTTGTGCTGGGAGCGGGTGTCTTCCCTTTGACAAGGTTGCATTTTCTACAGACGAGCTTGAAATGGATTGTAACTGGTAGCAAGTCGAACAAGTCTGGGTGTTTGAAAAGGCTTGGCTAACCAGCCTTAGGTGGGAACAATGACATGGGAAATGAATTACATGTTTACGAATGTCGCAATAATTAGTCACCCATTTTGACTGGAGCATTAAAGTACCTTGCTGCTAGTCTGATATTCTGGCCATTCAAGGGCTCAATGAAAACTGTTGGTGCACACACACACACACACACACACACACGCATGCACCCTCACAGAGATATGTATACACATACACACATGCACATGCACACATCTCCACTATAGAAAAACACAACTGCTGTTTTTAATGCTACAGATTTGAGAAGAAACAATGTCCTAATGCCTTAGTGGGACTAATTGGCATCTCTCCTTCAGTAGACTATAATGCATCTCTAAACGGGGTGCTCAATAACTCTGCATTAATATTTTCTACAAACAATTCAGCACAATAAAACATTTCTAGAATCATTACGGAAACACTCAACAACATTAGAACAGTTAAATGGCAATACAGTCACACCATGAATACACAACTAGAAATGACAGCACGCTGTAGATGATTCTCACAATTACAACACTGAGCAAAAGTGGCCGGGTCCTCTTTATTCCTTTTGTAAGAAGTGCATTCTTCCTTTTAGCAGAAGCAGACAACAGGAGCGACAGTGTCCGCTGTTGGAAGTCAGACCGGTGGTTATTCTGGGTAGTGGCAACATTTATGATGGGCCTGAGGCCCGCGGGTGTGCTAGCGAGGTGTTGTTTCGTGAGCTAGGATTCACGTGAATGTGTCTGATTTGCGACAATTCAAAATGAACACTTAAAACAGCACGCTCTTGTAGGTGTGTGTTATCTCAACTCAAAATTTAAAAAAATGACATTTTCCGATAAGTAAAATCAACTTTGTAAAGTTAAAAAACAATTTGGATAACAATCTGTTGATCTGCTGTAGAAAAATGAAATTAGGCTTCAATTTTCTTCTTGCTATACAAAGATTGTGCCCGGGGTTCAGAGAGCCCTAGATCATGGGCAGACAGACAGACATGGAGCAGGAGGCTTCTGAAGCAAGCAATGAAATGCTCGTGAACAATGTCAAACATGTGTTTTTAATCCCCTTCCCAATAAAATTATAACCAGGACCATCATGTTTACCTTTAAATTGGAAATTCACTCTACTTTCAACTCATGTTGAATGCAAACTTGAGCCAGGTATATAAAAATAAGTGATTTGAAAAAAAGTACATATGTAAGCTTGAGGGACAAAGATAAATAGACCCCCACACCACCCCCGCCCAGATTCTCCTGTTTACTGCTTCCTCTTGCCTGCATAGTCAACTACCACATCTTCTTTCCTATTTAGTGAATTCGAAAGTTGCTACCATGAGCTGAGCTTTATTGTGGTGAATTGTATCACAGGGCACAGGGTGGCAAAGAACTCAGAGATGTTTGGTTAGTGTTGATGCCTAATCTAATTCTTCCCGCCCCCAACATGGGGTCTTCGCTAAGGTTCTTTCCCATTGGGAGGTCACAGCTTCTTCATCTGTGCAATGAATCAGTTGAACTCTAGGTAAATGGGGAGCTGATATCACGGGGGTCAAGAAGGAAAAAGCTCTTGTAAAACTGTTTGTGGTAGCAATTGTACAATACTGTCTGATATGATTGAACTATGGAATAGTATGATATCTGTATTAGTTCCAACATAATGGTTTGGGGGCCGGAAAAGATGGAACTATGAAAGAAAAATCCACAATAGACAAATGTATGACCAAGTTGGAACTATGAAAGAAAAATCCGCAATAGACAAATGTATGACCAAGTTGCATATAATACACAACACCCCGTTTTTCCATATTCTTTTTAAAAATTATTTTAATTGTTGTAAAACTATACATAACACAGCAATTACCCTTCCAACCTTTTCACACGTACAATTCAATGTTATGAAGTACATTAAACATGTTGTTCTCTCATCACTAATCATTGTTGCAAAACTTTCCATCATCACCATAAACAAAATATAGTGCTTCCTTAACAATGATTTTTCTTCCTTCCTGTGCTTAGTAACCACTAGTTAAAATGTGGTCTCTGTACATTTGTCTATTCATCTACGATTCGTCCTTTCATGAGTGATTTGTTTCACTCAGCATATTATTTTCAAAGTTTATCCACATGTAGTGTATATCAATATTTCGTTGTTTTTAGGCTGAATAAGATTGGACTGTATGTTTAGACCAAGTTTTGTTTATTCATTCTTCTTCATATACTGGATGATTTTTTTATGGAGGAAAAAAGGGAAGTCCATGATAATGATTGGATTATGGCAACAACCAAAAAAAAAGCTTGCTCACCAATCCAACAATAGAAATTATTTCAAATTGCATTGGGATAACTGTGTAAGGTTCAGAAGGTATGAGCAGATTTTTCTTGGACTTCAATTCTACTTTTATCTCTGGCCATTACTCGTTGTCCTCGCTGAAAGCTCTGGAGTTCTAATAAAGAGAGACGAAAATGGCTCTTTGGGACAGAATATGTCAAACGAGAGTTATCTTTGTCCTCACAGCCAAGGAAGTATTTCTTAGCCTGAAGCTCAGAAACTCTGTAATTATAGTAAATCCACTCCCATTACTCTGTAACTGGGATTATAGTATCAAGTTGGGCCCTATCCGCATCCTCTGGAGGAGGAGTGGTTAATACAATGTTGGCAATAGATGAGGTTCAGGAAATACTCTCAACCTGAGTAGACACCAAACTGAACAATGCTATGGTCACCGAGGGCCCATTTCCAGCACTATCAATGCTCCTTATTTCTTCTAAACCTTTGAGCAGGTGTGAGGTGCAGGGCAGGCTAAAGAGAAGACTCAAGTCCTTATGGGCACACAATTCAGTGTCCACATAAAAACTGTCCAGGCTGGGCGGAGAGAGCGGCCATGTGGGACCGAGTCAATTCCATATCTCCGGCTGGCAAACGTGGATGCCTGGCTGATGCCGGTCACCTGCTCACAAAACCCTGACCCAAACGATAGACTTCCTGGATCCCATGTCTCAAGCTTGAGACAGATTGAATGGGAAAACGCTACCTTTCATCTCTCTGCTTGGAGTTCAACTTGACCCAATAAAAGGCACTTTAGCCAACTCCATTTAATCCATTTATGAGAGCAAAAGAGAAAAAGGGGGGGGGAGAGGGTGATTGGCTCTGATACCTCACTTCTAGAGATGACAGCAACCTCACGAGGGAGCACCATGTCCTGTGCTGGGTTAAATCCACAAATTGGAAACCACAGAGTTCAGTGGTCAGCTTGCTCCAGGGCAGTGAATCCTGGGCTAGAGGTGTGACCACAGAGAAATGACTTATCTTGCCTACATTCATGCATGGTGAATTTATTCATCTTAAACTTCTCGTTTACTAACAATAAGATATATCCTCAAGTGTAGAATTAAGGGTAAATAAGAATATGGTTTCTAGTAAGTTGTTCACATAAAAAATCACCTAAGGTTTAGCAATTACATCTAGAAATTAAAAGATAGGATCTGAAGTGTTCCTAAAGTGGATTTTTAAAACAATCATTTTATTGTGGGCTCTTACAGCCCTTATAACAAACCATACATTCATTATGTCAAGCACATTTGTACATCTGTTGCCATCATCATTTTCAAAACATGTTCTTTCTACTTGAGCCCTTGGTACCAGGTCCTCTTTTGTTCCCCTCCCTCCCCCACCTTGCCTCCCTCTTGAACCCTTTATAATTTATAATTAATTATTATTTTCATATCTTACACCAACTGCTGTCTTCCTTCACCCACATTTCTGTTGTTTGTCCCCCTTCGGGGGAGGAGGCAGTTATACATCAATCATTGCGATTGCTTCTCCCTTTCTCCCCACCACCTTCCCCTACCCTCACGGTATCCTTACTCCCATTACTGTCCCTGAGGGGTTTATTTGTCCTGGGTTCCACGTGTTGAGAGCTCTTAGCTGTACCAGTGCACATGCTGTGGTCCAGCAAGATTTGTAAGGTAGAACTAGGGTCATGACAGTGGCGGGGAGGAAGCATTAAAGAACTAGAGTCATGTTGTATCTTCCACGGGTTCTATACTACACCCTGGCTGGCTTCTCCCTTCCTTTTGATGCCTCTGTGGGGGACTGTGGATTTCTACTGAGACTGACCACAGAGCCAGTCTGCCTGTAAGCAGGGACAGTCTGCAATCAGCTACTCACCTCTACGTTGGCAGTTCAAACCTAAGCCGCATAGCTGCAAGAGAAGGCCTGGTGCACTGCTTCTTTAGAGATTGCAGACAAGAAAACAGCTTAATTCTGTAACACTGGGGGTTCCCTTAAATTGGTTGCAACTCCACAACAAGTAACAACACCATATGCACGACCACAGCCCATCCAAATGTTTGACTTATGCTTGTCAAAGGGGGAAACTGGCGAGGCTCAAAAACCAAGCCATCTCCCTTGAATTCCAGCTCTCACAGGTTACGCTATATCCGGATGAAGTAACCAGACTTCCCGCTTCATATAATAAGGGTCTGATAATGCTTTGATTGTGCCCATAAGGCTCCAGTGGCTAATTTCTCAGCGGTGCACAGCCTGTTCCTTCTTTGTGAGAGTTGGGCATTGAATAAAGAAGACTGAAGGAGCACTGAGAGGCATCTGAATTATCATGCTGGCAAAAAACATGGAAAGTACCAGGGACGGCCCAAAGGATCCACAACTCTGTGATGAAAGAAGAAAGAAGTACAAGCAGAATGCCCCTGAGAGGCAAGGATGGCAAGATTTTATCTCCTGTCTGTGGACATGTTATCAGGATAGACCAGTTCCCGGAGAAAGACATCGCGCTTGGTAGAGAGTCAGCGCAAAAGAGGAAGACCTTTGACTACATGAATTAACAGAGTGGCTCCATGGATGGGGTCAAACACAAGAGCAATAACACAATAGGCATCTTATCTTATTGAGGAGTACAGCATTGGATTTGAAATCACAATTTGTTTCCAATGGGTGTTACTACGGAAACGATTTTGTATTCTGTAGCATATTCAAATTCGTGCAAGTATTTCAGGGTTGGATGGTAATATCCATTCTATATCTGTATGTGCCTTACTCCTTCTTTCAAGAAGTGCTAATCTTATCAAAGCAAGTCTTTCAAAAGGATTTCTAAATTCGTTTCTACATCGTTTTATTTATGCTCTACCTAGGTTATGGGGAGGATGGTGTCTTCAAAACACTCATGAAAAAATGGAATGAACAGATAATGGAATTCTTCCACAAACTCTTTGAAGCCCCCTGTGTATAGGTAGAGTCAAGTTTCATTGTTAAACAGATTGGCAACTTTGAATTTCAGAGAGACCCTCAGAACCTACACTTCCTTTACTAGTTCTAGAGAAATCTATGGGTGTGAATCATGCTCTCATTTCAGATATTGAGTACAAGGACAGCCGTATAAATATTGTTGCGCAATAAAAGTATAAATGACAGATGATAAAAATGGTAGCATGTGTATGTGTTGGTGAAGTGGCATAGCAAGTGCCTTTTCCATGCTGCCAATTAAGAAAACGGAAAGAACAGCATGTGTACATATATAGAAGACTGATATCCAGGAGCTGATGTCCCAGAACATATTGCTGATGGGAACTCCCGTTATGAATGTATTGAAATACTTCCCCCTCCCCCTTTTGAATTATGATGCAAGATCCTGCCCCCCTTGCTCCAAAGGAAGTGCACAAGCCCTCCCTGCAGATGCATAATGTGCCATGACCCAGCAGTGGATGTCACTTGCCCCGCAGGGTGCTTCTGGGACACAGCAGGAGCCCTTTTGCCGGAGCTAGTACAGATTAAATGCAGGTTATCTGATTAGCCACCAGCCAGCATGAATGTGGTATCAATTAATAGAACGGGCCCTGGAGCCAGCATTCTGGCTCCTCCAATTCCTAGTGGGGTGACCTTGGACAAGTTATGTAACATTTCCACATCTCAGTTTTCTCCTCTATAAAAATGAAGATAATAATAGTCCTTACCTCATGGGATTGATAGGATTAAATTGAATTTGGTGTATGTAAGGATGGAGAAGATGATCAAGATAATGGTGATAAGAAAGAAGAAGAAAATAATGAATGGATGAGCATGAAAGAAGCTACCTTTCCATGAACTGAATTTCTGATTAGTTGTAGTGTTTCATACTGGATGGCTATAGAGATACTGAGCATATCCCCTGTCTTGGGACTATGATTACAGATTGGCACCGAGACTTTAGACTTTTTTTTAGTCTGAGCAATGTTTGTAATGACAAGTTGCTATTCTGATTCTCCAAAGGCCTAACATATTTTACACAGAGAATGCAATAAAACTCTACTATCAGAGAAAAAATACTTGATATATCTCCTCCTTGGTGCTTAAAAGAACATAATATAACTAGCAGAAAGGAAGCTCTGATCAGTGAATCATATAACTATGCGCCAAACGGTCATTATTGAAATCTTTCAAGAGAAGATAAATGCCTAGAGCAGTGGTTTTTACTCTTCAGAATAAAGCTTCGTGGTCTTTATACATCAGGATTTCTGACGGTGTATTGGTTACATGTAGCCCTACTAACACCAGGGTCCACAGTTCGAAACTGCCAACCAAGAACAAGACAGGGTTTCCACTCCTTTAAAGAGTTAGTCTCAGAAACTCCCAGGGGCACTTCAACCTTGTCCTGTAGGGTCACTGTGTGTCAGTGGTACGTTTGGTCTTCAAACAAAGTGAAAACAACTGCTGTCAAGTCAGTCAAACTCCCGGTGACCTCACCCCCTCTTGCCAGAGTGGAACTGCAGAGGGCATTCAGTGGTTACTCTAGGCCAGCACTGGTTCTCCACCTTCCTAACACTGCCACCCTTTCATACAGTTCCTCAGGTTGTAGCGACTGCCCCCAACCCTAACATGATTGTTGTTGCTATTTCAGAACTGTAATTTGCCACTGTGATGACTTGGGCAGCCCCTGTGAAAGGATCGTTTGACCCCCAAAGGCGTCGTGACCCACAGGTTGAGAACCGCTGATCTATAGGCTGACTTACTAAAAGAAGACTTTTATCATCAGACCTTGCCTCTAAGAATTCCTTGTGTAGACTTGAACCACTGACCTCTCCGTTAGCAACCAAGTGCTGACGTCGCCTTTTGCACCATGTCTCCTGGGATCCTTCAAATAACACGTAGACCCGGATGGTGTGACATCTTTTTTTTTCCTGAGTGAGATCCGTGGTCAGTCTAAGACTGAAAGTAAAAAGAAGAGGGGAGGTGGGGTGGAATTAAAGAAAAGGGAAAGAAAGGGGTATTTTATGTAGCTAGCACGTCCAGAGCAGGTACACTTCAGACAAATTCAAAGCGATGTTATTATCACGATTGAAATATCTGGAAGGCACACCATGAGATCCTCTGAGATCAGGTAAGGGAGACTGATCACAGGCTAAGAGGAGGGCGAATGCACCACTGTGAGTCGAAGAACGGCAAGCTGGACTAGAGCCGCTCTACAGGCCCCTCCTGCCCCTGTCTTCCATCATTTTCCAGCCCAGTGTGTCCCCAGGGACCTAGACCAACAATCACGTAGCAGGGCATGCCCTCAATAACCATGATTGGAGCAGGTCAGAGAGCACCACCCTGGGGATTGGAGGCTATTGAAGATGTCACCTGCCCCTGATGTCACTCTGCCTCCAGGTCCCCAGTTTGCTTCCTCTCCTGTGATGAGCAGAACACAGGCGCCTTGTCAAACAGAAGTCCACATTGTCTACAAACTGATGGGGACACTCATACGTAGGGAATAAAAGATACAACCATATGCCATTCAGGCATTTACCGACACATCTTTCCCTTCCCAATTTATGTTTCTCATGTACTACTGGGATATTAATAGCATTTTTCTTTGCCCACTACAAGAGTTCTGTGTCAAATTGTTAGGGAGCACGGGACTCTACTCTTTATCTTATGTGTGGTGTGTTATGATTTCTTAACCCACAGCACTACAAAGGGAAAGTAAGTTTATTTTGTGTGTGAACATGAATTATGCTTAATAAATACTCTAAAAGTACAAGTTCAACAGGGAGACAACTGCAGTTACACTGGATGACTTCTGATCCGATGGCCCTGGTGTGACACAGTTTTCATCCTACTTCAGAGAAGGGCAAGCAAGTGACTTTCTTTTTATCCCGCCCCCCCCCGCCCCCCAATAGGTTAAGGGCAGGAAGCCCATCTGTCCTTCAGACCGGGGCAGAGATTGTCCACAGGAACCAAGCACTATGACCGGGGAAGGAGAGAAAGGGAGCACACGTCCTCCTATGGGCTCTTAAAAAGCCCAAGTAGAAGATTGAACGTCGGGCCACACAGTCACAATTCTGAAAAGATGTCGAACTTGCAGATGGTCCCTGGCCCCTTCAAGCTTTGTGCAAGGTGGAGTCTTTGCTTCATCCAGGGGCTACCCAAATGAGGCAGAGCTGTCAAGAGGACATAAAGATTACCCCCAATGGCTGATAGCAGATGGCGGCTAATGGCAAGTGTTTTTAACGGGGCTTTATGGCTCCTGGTTCAGGCATTAGTGCGTCCCTGTGGGGTTTTCTGGTTTCATTTATTTATTTTATTCCAAAAAGTCACTTTGTAAAATAACAGCACGGCGTGCATAGTAATGCTTGACTTCACCGGGATTCTGTGTCATATGCACCTCTCATTTTCGACATGCGGGCGGGGACATTGGGGCAGCATCTGGGACCCAACCCAAACCAGGTTTGTATTATCTTGGACTTTGACAATTAACCAGAAAGGCATCAATCCTTCCAAACAGAGAGAGGGAGGAACTGTTCCCCATTTTCTGAGCAATGGCAAGAGCTTTGAAATCAAAGTAAATATAGCCTGTTTCCACATGCTGAGTGGGTTTTTACATGACTCAAAGCCAACAGTCCCAAACCTGTTTATACCAGCGACAACGCTTTAGGAGCCTTAGAAGAAAAGGCTGCTTTACACTTTTCTTTCTCTCACAAAGCAACTTTAGTCTCTGCAGATTTAAATCTGATTTCTGAGTGATTATCTTCTTGTTTGATTTCTAAATCTCAAGTATTTTGTTAGACTCCAGCTAGTTGTGACTGAAGCACAGGGCAGCTGACAAACAGACACAAAATAGAGCTGAGGACTGAGACCTTTTGAAATCCCTTCTTCCCCTTCAGGATCCATCCCCTGGGCAGAAGAGAGCAATTTTACCCATTGACAAGCTCTCCCTTGTTCAATCTCAGGGAACCAGGGAGTCGGTAAGGCTCAGCAGGCACTCCCAGGTGTGAAAGCCAGCAGAGAGGTGGGCAAAGGCAGAGGTAGGAAATCCCACCATATTTTCGGAATCTCTGTCATTCCTGCATACAATTTGAAACATTAGAAAAAGAAGCAAAAAGGCGGATATCAAATTGAGTCCTACTTATGGCATCCCCCAAACCAACCAACCAAAATAAAACCTCACTGCCAGCCGGTCCATTCCAACTCATCATCCCTACAGGATAGAGGACAACTACTCCTGGGGATTCCCAAGACTCTAAATGTGTACAGGAGGAGAAAGCCTCGTCTTTCTCCTGCAGAAGAAGCCGGTGGTTTTGAACTGCTGTCCCTGTAGTTAACACACCAACATGGGACTCACTACTCCATTTGGGTTTCTACGGTGAGCCTAAGTCTGCCAAAGTAGAACTGCGCTCCATAGAGTTTCAATGCCTGTGATCTTCCCAAAGCAAACCCTCCTGGGGGTGGATTTGAATCTCATATTTTGGTTTTGTCGCTGACTCTTGAGTGTCTAATGGTCTGTGCCATTCAGAGACTCCAAATATATTATTGCTAGGCTCTAGCATAGTTCTTCCTATCTATCTATCTATCTATCTATCTATCTATCTATCTATCTATCTATCTAATCTATCATCTATTTGTCTATCATCTGTCTGTCTGTCTATCTATCATCTGTCTACCTATGACTTTATGTCTTTTTAAGGAGCTTTGGTGGTGAGCTGGTTTCGAGTTGGGCTACTAACTACAAGGTTAGCAGTTCAACCTTTGTCCCAGCAGCTGCTCTGCGGGAGAGAGTCTGGGATTTCTACTGCCATAGAGAGTTCGTCTCAGAGACTCAAGGACAGTTATGCCCCTTTCTACAGGGTGGCTATGAGTTGGCATCAACTTGATGGCTGTGAGTTTATTGGGCTTTTCCGTGATGTCTTTGTAAACCTCAGTTAGTATACTTATGATAATGAAACACAAGATACAACTTGCAAGCAGCCTTCCCTGGATGCAATGAGACTAGTTGAAAGGAGTAGTAGGAATGCAGGGTGGATATCTGTTATCTGATACTCAGAGATGATGTTTTCCAATTTTTGGCACCACCTTTTGGAGCACGGTGTTCCAGGGAAAGTAATTGTGGAGCAAGAGCTTCATTCTAAATTCAGTATCTCCTCTGCTGCATTGGAATGTAGGCCAATCCTGAAAACCTGCTTCCGTGTATCTTTTACCTTTACGTTTGGGAATCTGAGTTCGTAGGCCCATGAACTGCTCCCACTGTAAAAGAGACAATAACAAACAAGACAAAGGAGAAAGAAAACAGGAGGTTCTTTATTTTGCTGCTTAGAACTGTTCTGTTCACTCAGGAAAAGTTGTGAGAAAGTCGTCCCCATCCTGCCCCGCTCCCCCCGTCAATTGGAAAACAAACAGCTCACTCTCTTTGACTCCGATATTGCCGAGGGGTGAAGGTGCCGAATAAACAGATTTTCTGCATGGCTCCTCTCTTCCTGCTGTGTTGAGGCATCTTGGGCAGCATTTGCAGTACATCAGGAAGAAAGGAAAAAGGAGGTAGAATCTTGCACTTTGGATGGAGGCAGAGCCCGTTACTAATGAAAGCCCCACAGCCTGACCACAGGCTCACAGGAAGTGGGCACCTCCAGCAGTCAGAAGGTCTGTGGAAATGGGGAATGGGTTTTCAGAGCCTCGGATAGAATCCTAGAAATAGCCCTCATGCCAGCAGACCCTGCACACTCCTCACTTCACCTCTGCCTCCTTCCACCCCCACTAGCTAGCTCTCTGCAAAGCTAGAAGAGATCTCCAATCCTGTTGGGCTCCGGCCTCCAGTTCCTACCAGGGCCAGCTGCCTGGTGATTAAACAATGACCTTTGAAGATTGCTGTCAATTAGGATGACTTGGGCTGTAAATAACAAAACAATTCTACATCACTTGCCACCCTTCCCAATAAAATCAACCAAAACACATTGGAATCTAGTCCATTGCGATTCTCCTTCTGAATGGTGGGTGGGTTGGAACTGCCGCTCGTTTGTCCACACGGTCACCACGGCTCCTATAGCCAATAAGGATTTTGCAAATCTCACCTTATAATCAGAAGTCGTAGTATGACATAAACTATGTCAATGACGTAAGAAAGATGGTTCTACTTTCTACTCCATTCACCTCAGTGGGGTGACCTTCTTCAATGCTGCAAGATGTCCAACTACAAACATTTGCTGCAAACAATGTCCAGCGAAATAACAGGGATCTAGTCAGAATCAATTCAAGGGCAGTGAGGTTATTTTGATTGTTTGTTTGGAATCCTTTGCTGGGAATCCTCACCAGAGCCTCTCTCATTTCTCATTGGCCAGGTCACATGCCCACCCCAAACCCATATACTAGAAAAGGGAATGAGACCTCAGAGACTAAGATGAATCAAGGTTTTCACCGGACACACGTGGGGGAAAACCAAAATCCTAAATGAAATCAATGCTTTGTGAGCAAAAAAGTAAGCGGAAATGGTGATGGGCTAGATAGGCAGCACCTCTCTCTCAGCTTCAATCACTCAGTAACCCACTGAATGTCTTTTACCCAATGCTCCAGGAAATCTTTTAGTAATAAATTCCTACTCTGTTTCCCTGAAAGTAAGACATCCCCCCAAATAAGACCTACTTATAGTTTTGCCTCTCGCTGAAATATAAGGCACCCTGAAAATAAGACCTCCCTGAAAATAAGGCACCCCGAAGCTACCGTAACTCTGGACCATAGCGGCGGACGCCGCCACGTAGCTCACTGTTGGCCGCAGGCAGCCAGAGCAGACAGGAAGTGCGAGGTCTCTTTTAATAAAACAATAAACAATAAATGTGCACCGTATTCTTCTTCATGGTAAAATAAGACATTCCCTGAATATAAGACCTAGCACATCTTTGGGAGCAAAAATTAATATAACACACTGTCTTATTTTCAGGGAAACAGGGTAGATGTCAAGAGTAGGGACTAAACATAAGAAATGGTTATTCAAAGATGTCTGCAGAGCTGGTCCCTATCCCAGCTACTTGGATCCCCTCCCCAGAAGAATGCACTACAGAGGACAGCACTGAAGATACAGCCCAGGGAGAGGGGCAAGTCTACTCAGACCACAGGGGAGCAAACTAAGAGGGAAAGAGAGAGAGAGAACCGCATCCGGGCCCACCAAGCCTGGAGGATGACATTCCTGCTCAGAGTAGTCAATGCACAGAGAAGACCTTAGGGCCAGCCCCATCACAAGACACAATGTCCTCTCAATGACCCATAGTGTTACGAGGGACAACACTGGAGACACAGTGCGGTAATTGTGCCTGGTATGACCCTCCCACACGGGGTCGGGGGGCACGAAGGGAGTGCAACAGAGCAACAAGGGGAGCAAAGCAATGAAGTCCCCAAGGAATCCCCAAAACAGACTTCCAGGCCAAAGGTTGGCACCTCATCAGATGTGTTCAGAAAACATTCATAAGGGTCAACAGACAGACCCCCCACTCCATGTCTATCTATATAAGATAGGCAGGATAAACAATCCTGAGGAGAAAAAAACAGGACCTAAAGTTCTGGGGATGGGGGGACAGGGGAGAAAGGGGAGGTGGGAGAAAGGAAGGAGGTAGTCAACAAACCCAGGAACAAGGGAATAACAAGTGATCTAAAATCAATGGCGAGCAGGACATAGAATGCCTGGTGGGATTTAATCAAGTGCAATGTAGCTGAGAGGAATTATTGAGAGCTGAATGAAGGCCAAACAAGATAGTGGACAGGAGGAAAGTAAAAGAAAATAGAAGAAAGAACTAGGAGGCAAAAGACATTCATAGAGGTATAAATACAGGTACATGCATATGCAAATATATTTATATATAACGATAGAGACATAGATCTATGTACATATGTTAAGTATTGAGGTAGCAGATGGACATTGGGCATCTACAGGTACACCCACAATGCAAGAACACTTTGTTATAATAACCTGGCATTCTGCGATGCTCACCTTCCCAACATGATCACTGAAGACAAAGTGGGTGCATAAGCAAATGTGGTGAAGAAGGCTGATGGTACTTGGCTATTAAAAGATATAGCATCTGGGGTCTTAAAGGCTTGAAGATAAACAAACAGTCATCTAGCAGGGAAGCAACAAAGTCCACATGGAAAAATCACACTAGCCTGTGTGATCATGAGGTGTGGACAGGATCAGGTATCAGGCATCAGAAGATCAAAAACAAACGATCATATTGATGCAAATGTGGGGGGCCAGAGTGGTGACCCAAAGCCCATCTGTTGACAATCAGACATCCCCTCACAGAAGGGTCACAAGGAAGGAACAAGCCAGCCAGGATGCAGTATAGTATCCAGGAAACACACAACATTCCTCTAGTTCTTCGATGCTTCCTCCCCCCTATTATCATGACCCCAGTTCTACCTTCAAATCCAGCTAGACCAGAGCATGTACACTGGTACAGATAAGAGGTCTGAACACATGGAATCCAGGATAGATACAGCCCTCAGGAACAGTAATGGGAATCGTGATACCATGAGGGTAGGGGGAAGGTGCAGGGAGAAATGGGGACCTGATCACAGTAATAGACATATTTGCAACCCCACTCCCTCCAACCCCCACCAGGATGACAAACAACAGAAACATGGGTGAAGGGAGACAGCAGATGGCATGAGATATGAAAATAATAATAATTTACAATTTATCAATGATTCATGAGTGTGGGAGTGGGGAGAGGGAGGGAAAGAAAGAGGAGCTGATACCAAGGGCACAAGTCGAAAGAAAATGGTTTGAAAAGGACGATGACAACATATGTACAAACGGGCTTGATACAATGGGATTGCCAGCAGTCAGCAGCCACTTGAAGGTAGCTGTTTTCTTGTCACTTTTAATTAGTTTATTTATTTTGACAGTGTCCCCAGCATACAGTTCACGTATCATCCATTTCACTAGTTCAATCACACACATCAGAGCAGTACAGCTATCCCCAGGATCAATTCCAGGACACGTCTTCTTCCTTGTCCCCACCTGCCAGCTCTCCATTTCCTGCCCACTCCCCGTGGCCCTCTGGAACTATTAATCCAGGTATTGTCTCTATCCAGGTATTGTCTCCCTAGCCTGGGCTTCACATACAGGAAAACCTACAAGATCAAAACAAAACACAAAGGGCACAACCACCGTGACAGCATGAAACAGAGGAGAACCTTGATGAAAAGCAGAGCATTAAATATTAAAGCATTAAAAACTGAGCAAGTATACGTTGGCGCAAGAGGGAGCTCAGAGGCCAAGGGGTCGCGTCTTGATCTAAACACAACTGCAGCCATCAACCCGACGAGGTGCTCGGTGACAACAATGCCTTTCCATGCCTGGTCCCCAATCAAAGGGGATTCACCTGAAGCTTCATCCACAGGGAGGACCCTGAAAGTGGGCTTGGGGTTTGTGTTGTGATGCATAGCCCTCTGCCACCCGGGAGTTCAGAATTTAGGCTCTGCTACCATCCGGGTTTGGATTTTATTGCTGACAATCCTTGGATCACATAGGCTTCTTCCGGGTGGACGTAGCTGAGGCCTCACTTAGACGGCTGCTGGTTTTAAGACAAGCTTTGAAGACCCCAGACGCTATTCTCTCTGATAGCTGAGCCGCACTGCTTTCTCACCGCACGCTATTACAGCACCCATATCTTCAGGGGTCCCTTCGTGGGGGCAGGCATTGAGCAAGGCCGTGTCTGAAGAGCTATGGGTCCTTAGATTAGGGCTGCAATGAAGTGGGTCCTGTTTTCCTTGCATCCTGATTTCAAGTCTTTCTTTCTGTCTTCAACATTTCTAGAAAAGTAATGCAATGCCTGAACAATTCTGCCTGCCCTATATACCACCAAGTCTGTGTAAATTAGCCTGTGAGGATATCAGCTAAAGAGGCTTTCCTCTACTTTTAGGGCACCCAGAGCAGGCACCCAGCTTCTCTAAGTGCTCACCCTCTCTGGGGCCAACAGCAGTCTGGATGGAGCAAAAGTGTTGATGCAGCCACCATCTATTCTCCCAGAGCTAAGAGGGAATATAAGCCCCAGCTGACTAACCGATCCCTAGGCTGTAGTTTATCCCATACTAAACTGTTGGGATGATTATCTTCTCAGCTCTCAAGGCCAGAAAACAGAATTTCTTGTGTCTGTTTCGCTAAACAATAATTATACTTTCTGCTGCATGGCATGGTTTTAGAAATGATTTCTACAAATGGTGACTCACATATCATCCTGGGTCTGCTGTCGGGGGGGACCCAGGTGTTGCATCAACTTGAAGCATTGAGGACTTGCTGTCTCTTATGGACTTTACAGGCTGTACTGCCCCAAGGACCGGCAGGCTGGTAAAAGCTTGTTGCGGGAAGAGTACTGGTCCTGGCAAGCTGGTAGATTCAAAATTGTGGCAGTCCTCTGGCTACAAGGACTGCTGCAGAAAGACAGCAACATAAAATGGTTCAATGCACAATGAACACACATGTAAAAAGAAGAACACTCCCATTGCCTGAAGTAAAGCCAGAAGATTGGAAGTGTTAGGCCTGGTAGGCCTGTGGGCTAGGTGGTGGGTGGCTCACTGCTAGGTTGCTGGTGGAATCCCACAGTCCATTTTCAAGAAAAAGATGAAGCTGTCTGCTATAGTTTACTGTCTCAGAAAGTCAATGGATTGGGATCTTTGGGTTTTTTTCCAGTTGGTTGATTGGCTGGTGGGTTTGGGTTTTGTAGCTCCTGGGTCAGGAGTGGTTGACTTGGGAGGGGGGTCTTCTGATGTTCTGACCAGAGACAGGAGACAGAGACTTTGAACCAAGTGAGTGGGAAGTGGGAACCAAAACTCCCCAGAGCCTCCAATGGTTGAAGTTTCAAAGAAAGACGAACTTAAGGTAATCAAAACGTCCTATAGACGCTTGTCCATCTCTGCTTGAGATTTGGGTGGGAAAACAATTCTTCCAGGGAGGTGGAGGTGGGGTAGATGAAGAGCAACAAAAAGCAATGACCGATCATTCTGATTGGGCCTGAACTGTCTCAGGTTTTAAATTTGAAAGTCCTGGGTCCTGGTTCCCCTTCATCCTGGGCACATCAGTCGGTAGGGAGAGTGGGAAATGCCCACAAACATTATTAGTCAACGAGTACTGTACTTACCTTCGCTGCAACACATCCGTAAATGTGGTGGATCACACAAAACAAAACAAAGGCATTGGCTCTGAGCCCCACATTCCCAATGTTGCTGGGTAGTAGCCTACTCATTAGCTGACTCACACTGAGATACTTAAACTGTATTGTGCCAACCTGGCCAATAAACACATGTGGGGTTAATTGAAGGGCAGAGGGATAAATGACTTGGTGAGCCTCACCTTTCTAGTTCTCGGATCTCTTGCTTTGTGATGGTCGGACCAAGGTGCAGCTGCCTTAGCTAGTTCCCTGCTTCAGCTGACAAGGCTGACTTCCTGCAAGACATCCCTGAGGAGAAGCCACATGGCCCTACCCTGATGCAGCCCTCGGGGCTGGAGCAGCCGTGTGGAGACCCCTGCCAGCGCTGAGATGCTTACACATTCACTGACTCGGCTTTCTTCCTGCAGTGGGCATCATTGCATCTGTTTTATGAGATGGAGGATGACTTTGGGGATTGGTGTTGGACATATGGGTTAATGGGTTAATGTTGGACTTGTGGGCATGGGCAGCACTGGGTTGGGATGTTTTCTTGATGTGCACTTACCTTTTATATAAAACTCTTTCTTATACATCAGTTTCTGTGGATTTGTTTCTCTAAAGTACCCAGATTAACACACTGGTTTAGCCCGCAGGTCTCCCTAAGAATTTACACATAGATCACTATTACTGGAAAATTGTGTGCATAACAGTATTAAACTCTGTTGCCTTGCACTCTTGGACACCTCCTTATACCTGCCCTGGCCCCTGGTTTCTTATTGCTCTCTCCCTTACTGTATGTGGCCTTCCCCTTCACCCCACGGAACAAGTGTCCACTCTCTGGGCATTCACTTTCTTTCCTTCCGCCTCCTCTCACTATAGCCACTAAAGACTATTTTCATATAAAAAACTTTTTTTTTTTACTTTTTACAATAGTGGTATCATGTATTATTTGTCCATTTCACAATGGTAGCTTCATACAATCTTTGTCCTGATTTCACCCAGCATAACGTCCTCCGGTTTCTTCCATGTGAGCAGCTGTTCCGTAGATTCACTGTTACTCTACAAGATTGCAGAAGATTCCGTCATGTGCAGGTACCATAGCTGTCAATCATTCCTCCATGGACGGGCAGTTAGGCTATTTCCATCTGTTTGCTATCGTGAATAGTGCTTCGGGGAACAGGGGTGTGCGTATCTCTATTAGTGTCCCCGCTCTTATTTCTCTAGGATAGATACAAAGTAGAGTGATTGCTGGGTCTGGTAGCATTGTGTGAGGGTCTTTTGAAACATTATTTAAGCCATGCCTTGTCCTTTGCAGCTTCTGTGAATATTAATCGAGTTGTAATTGTTCAGGTTTTTTGTGGCTTGGAATGTTTTGTTAACCTGTTTGTCGGTGTTTTTGTTTTTGTTATTAGTGCACTAGCCAGGTCTGCCAAGAAGCAGTTTCAAAGATGACATCACAAACAGGTTAGAAATATGTTTATGAGGGGAAATGTGGAGGGACCTGTGAGGACCATCAGAGGACAATGACGGTCTAGCTCAGGATTAAGGAGAGCCGAGAGGAAGCCAGGAGGAGGAAGTGGAAACCTGTTGGCCTGCTTCTGGCCTCCAGAGAGCATCAGCAAGGTCATCAGGGAGTCCTCCCCAGAAGCCTCCATCAAAGGGACCGATGGTGGGATTCAGCCAGTTTGCACTGCTTAGGCAAAACGGACAGGTCATTTTTTGCTGAGTTAGAAATCACAAACATACGTTCCTTACTCTTTTCTTAATGTTCATCGGTGCCACTGCACTATTCTGGTGTCATGTTGAAATAATAAACTACCTTTTAATATGTCTTTGTTTTATATACTTGAAACGGTCATTAGAGCTATGAAACAATTGTTAAGTTATTTGAATCCACAACTGGAGGAGACCCATATCTTCCAGGAAGGACCCTACCTTAGCACCTCTGCTTTATGGTTGGGTGCACCCCACGGGAATCACAGGTTTCAGAGCACCCCAGCTGGGCCCTTGGTCAGTGACACTTCCTACAATCAGAAATCTGAGAGGGATCTTCTCGTGGTCACAGAAATGTTGGACTATTTATTTATTTTTAAAATCTATTAGTTTCATTTTTTTACTGTATTATTTGGATGGTAAAGTTTATAGTTGAACATTTTTATTTGCAGTAAGAGAATGTTTAGCTTGGACTAGTAAGCTTAATTCATTGGCAATAATAATTAAGATTACTGATGTATTAGAATTTGTTTCTTTTATGATACTTATTCTTTCAATTCACTATATGTTTTCTTTGTTTCTTTTTCCTCCTTAACTACATTCTTGTAATGCTTTCAGGGACCATAAAATAAAAGTGGTACTAAAATAGGAAGCACAATAACATGTATAAAGAATAGTGGATGATTATAAAGATGTACATTTACTAGGCTTTGTTTCTTTACTGTTTTCTTCTTTCTGGTTTAAAAGATATCAATACTGTTTATATTGTTTGAGTAGCTATCTTTAGATTTTTAGATTGCATGTTTATCTCAACAAAGTCTAATGTTAATAAATTTTCCCAAAATTAATTTACAAATTCTACATAGCTGCAATAAAAACACCATCAGTGCTTTTTGTTGCTGTTGCTATTTATGAAATGTAACAAATATATATGAACAATTATGATGTTTCCAAAATAAATATGGAACTGCAGTGCAGTGGATAACCTAATGATTCTTCTGGTCTCCTAGTCTTTATAGCTCTCACCAAATTACTGAGTGATGCTATTCAAATGAGGTGCTTGTGGCCCACCGAAAGGATCGGATTCCTTGTTAATAATGGATATGATATGAGGAACATGGCACACGTGTGAGGGTGGAGCCATGCAAATAAAGTGCATGGAACCCTAATGACAAGGTTGGTCAGTTTTGCCACCTGGCTAGTCTTAAAACCAGCCATTCCAAAATTAGAAAGGAAAATTTCACTAACATCCAAAAAGAAGCGCACTGCATCCCAAGATCTCTGCCCTGAGAATTGGTTAGATTCAGGAGACAAACAGAAATAAAGAATTCTAACACCAGACACAGCGAGAAGTAGCACAGCAAAGCCAGGGCACAGACAGGTGACGGTCCAGTGGGCTTTCAGTCCACAGATGGAGAAAGCTGAGCGCCTTTGGGCAGGAGGTCTGATCAAAGCAGGGTGGCCCCAGGCACTGGCTGAACTGAGTGCTGATTCTCAGAGCTGGAAAAAAGAGCCTTCAAGCCACGGTTACTGGCAGAGTGTGGTATCTCTAGGCACTAGTCAGCAGAGCTAAGAATCCGTGTAAGGCTTGCCTGAGCAGGGCAGAGGTTGGACAGAGCGGCCTAGAGAGACACATGCCAGAGGGCACAGCTCAGAAGAGGTTGACATGACTGAAGAATTGTGTCTTGAATGTTCCTAAACCTGAACTGCAATGCGCTACTTTCTTGATAACCCCCAAATCGCAGGTAAATTCCCTGAGTTGTGTGGCCATTTCAACACACATCAAACCCCACAGAAGAATAGAGAGTGCCACGGGAAGAACCTCTGGGGTTCGAACGAGTAATGTTGATGGGGAGTTTCTCTCCCACTAGAGATGTTAGAAGTCAGGTACCTCCTCTACACTATTTCTATAGGACTCAAAGACAATGTTGAAAATGGGGAGAAGGAAACCGATGAAGAAGTTTCTCTCCACTACATTGGGACTTACAAAAAACCTAAAGCAAATGATGCTTTTTTTTTTTTGTATTGGCACAGGAATAAACAGATCAAAATTGAGATCTTTCAATCTTTCAATCTCCCTCTTCCTATCTCCTTCTCTTTTGTCACACAAACGCATACACATACACAAACACATAATTGGTATTTCAAGTCAATGAGGAAAGAATTATTTATTTAATATGTGATGTTAGGAAAATTATTTATATATATATATCAATAACTTTACAGAAAAATGTGAAATTTTTAACTCATTACATGAAAACACACACATACCCATACATACTCCCTAATGAATTAAAGACATATTTGGAAAAAAGAAAACAAGAAAAAACAGCTCTTCATGAGCAAATCATGATATTAAAATAGAAAAGAATTTCCTAATTCTGATATGTATGATTTTGCTGTAATATATAAATATTATATAAGTATACAAGCTATGAATTGATGTAAATACATAAGCTATAAAATAAAACCCTGATAAATTTGGTATGAAAGATTAAAACCCATGTATGATGAAAGACTACATTTTAAATGTTGGAGCAGGGGAGAAGCCTTAGAGCAAGAAAAGTTATTAGCAATTATTTTTCACTGATATACAATTTATATCTAAAAATTATGTAAATGAATAAAGAAAATCTATAACCCAATAGAAAATGGGCAAAAAATATGAAAAGGCAGTTCACTATGGAGAAAATGACAAAAACCCATAGACACATGCAAATATGCTCAAGTTCATTAGCAATCAGAGAAATGCCTATTAAAACAAATGAACAAAACATAGCTTATCAGGATATGACAGAATAATAATTTATAAATTATCAAGGGTTCATGAGGGAGGGGAGAGAGGGGAGGGAGGGGAAAAATGAGGACCTGACGCTGGGGGCTTAAGTGGAGAGCAAATGTTTTAACAATGATGAGGGTAATGAATGTACAAATGTGCTTTACAAAATTGATGTATGTATGGATTATGATAAGAGTTGTATGAGCCCCTAATAAAATGATTAAGAAAATAAAAATAAGACATAGCTTACAACTATGCCATTGCTGTTGTTGTTCTCAGGTGTTCTCAGAAGCGGACAGTTCCTGGTCCTACACCAATTCTCACCCTGGTTCCTATGCTTGAGCCCATTGCTGTAGCTACCATGTCGCTCTGTGTCCTTGACCCCTTCCTCGTTTTCACGGCCCCTCTACTTTACCAAGCATCATGTCCTTCTCCAGCTCTGGTTTCTCCTGACAACATGTCCAAAGCATGTAAGATGAAGTCTCATTTTCCTTGCCTCTAAGGAGCACACTGGCCATACTTGTCCCAAGACAGATCTGTTTGTCCTTTTGCCAGTCCATGGAAGTTTCCATCTTCTTCTCCAGCACCCCAATCCAAACACTGCAGTTCTTCTTTGGTCTTCCTTATTCCATATGAAATTTTCACATGCATGGGAGGCAATTGAAAACACCAAGGCTTGGGTCAGGTGCACCTTAATCTTCAAAGTGACATCCTTGCTTTGCAATCCTCTAACCAGGTCTTTCGCAGCAGACTTACGTAGCACAATACATATTTGATCTCTTGATTGCTGCTTCCTTCCATAGGCATTGCCTACAGATCCCATCAAGACAAAATCCATCATATTGGCAAACATCATTTGAATCAAGTAAAACAGAGTTTGGGCAAAAATGTGAGAAACCCAGATGTTTTTAATCTTCCTGGTGAATGTGAGCATGTTTATGGCAGCCTTAGCTGGTAGTTTGATCGCAGCGAGTGAGGTTGAAGATGCCCTCGCCATACTTGTGAGGTCTACCCTGGAAAATGCTTAATGTACACCGGGGAGACTCCAGAAGAAAAAATGAAATGAGCAAGCCATGTACTTTCTGTTAGCAGGTGTTGCAAAGATACACAGGAGTCCTCGCAATACAACAGAGCACCAGACAGCAACGACAATAAATTAGATCTTTATGTAACAAAAACACTGCTGAGTGATTGAAGGGTAAGTGGTGAAAAAGACTCAGGTATGCAGCCACTTGTCAATGACTCTGGCAATTCCGCAAATGGTTAACCGTAAAGCTGCCTGGCAATTCCCCCGTGGACGTGCATTTTAGGTGAGTGAATTGTGTGTTCTGTGAATTGTATCTCAATAAAGCTGTCAACTAGGTAGTCTAGTATAATTTTATATGTAAAAAACCACCCAAGCCCACTCCCACCGCATCTATACCAACTCACAGTGACTGTAGAGTTACCACTTGGGGTTTCCAAAGTTATAAAACTTCAAAGAAGCAGACTGTCATATCTTTTTCCCATGGTGGATTCAAACCACAGACCCTCTGGTAGCAGACAAGCACTTCAACCAGGCCCACACTAGAGCTCCTGAAATTTTTATAAGCAAGAAAATAAAAATATTTATTGTTTGGTTATGTATACCTACCTAGTAACTTTAAAATATGCATCACAGCAAGGTTGGTGGTTCAAACTCACCAGCTACTCCTCAGGAGAAAGTTGTGGCTTTCTGCTCCCATAAAGATTTACAGACTCTGTGAGGTGGAACCAACTTGATTGGAACCAACAGCAGTGCTGTCGTTTGGCTTTTCCTCAGCGTTGCACGTCAAAGTTAGGATAGATGATGCGTTTGTAGAAAGAAGGAAGAGAATAAATGTGAGGTTCCTTCTTTAGAAAAAGACTCAATTGAAGAATGATAGTAAAATGCTAATGTAAGCTTATGCTTGACAATTCATATATAGATGCTACTAGTTTGTTTTCTAGGTTTGATATCTTTCATAATTATTTTTAAAATTAAACACAACCAGCCTGTGCGATCATGAGGTGTCGAAGGGATCAGGTATCAGGCATTATCAGAACAAAAAAAATCCTATCATTGTGAATGAGGGGGAATGCGGAGTGGAGACCCAAACCCATCTGTAGGCAATTGGACATCCCCTTACGGGGGGGTCACGGGAAGGAGACGAGCCAGTCAGGATGCAGTGTAACAACAGTGTAACAATCTAGTTCCTAAATGCTTCCTCCCTCCCCACTACCATGACCCCAATTCCACCTTACACGTCTGGCTGGACCAGAGGGTGTACACTGGTACAGATAGGAACTGGAAACACAGGGACTCCAGGGTGGATGATCCCTTTAGGACCAGTGGTGAGAGTGGCCATACCAGGAGGGTGGAGGTTAGGGTGGGTTGGAAAGGGGAACCGATTACAAGGATCTACATATAACCTCCTCCCTGGGG
>NW_022103905.1:6152948-6160025 GCF_000313985.2 Echinops telfairi
TCAGGACCAGTGGTGAGAGTGGTGATACTGAGATGGTGGAGGGAAGATGGGATAGAAAGGGGGGAACCGATCACAAGAATTTACATATAACCTTCTCTCTGGAAGATGGACAACAGAAAAGTGGGTGAAGGGAGAACGTCAGATAGTACAAGACATGACAAAATAATAATTTATAAATTATCAAGGGTTCATGAGGCAGTGGGGGAGTGGGGAGGGAGGGGGAAAATGAGCTGATGCCAGGGGCTTAAGTGGAGAGCAAATGTTTTGAGAATGATGAAGGCAATGAACGTTCAAATGTGCTTTACACAATTAATGTATGTATGGATTGTGATGAGTTGTATGAGCTCCTATTAAAATGATTTTACAAATATTAAACACAAAAAACCCTGTCTAGCCTGTCAAGTGCCTTGAAATGAGACGTTTATGTTCAAGGTGGAAATAAGTCTGGTCTCCCCTTGCACTGATCTGACAAACACCAAATCCACCTTCCTTCCCTTTTTTGGACTGTGTTTAGCAATTGAAGAGGGTGGTCTCCTGATAAGTGTCTGAGTCTACAAAGATGGATGTGCTTGAGTTACATACCTCTCTCATGAATATGATATAATTCTAGCAACAGGAACTACAGAGTAATGTCTTTGGTGAGTTTTAACACAGGTTTTTGTTATCCTTTCTATAATGATATAAATGGAATCATTTCCCCCCATTCTACCATAGTAGCATGTCCGAGTCTCAACCTGCATGTTTCATGTTGGTTTGTTTTCTAACATGGAGATTATTCAACGGACACGCAGGTGGTAAGAGGAAAGTCAGTTACTTTGGGCAATTTGGAAAACTAAAATGAGGTTGGGAGACTCCTTAGATTCAAAGAGTAAAGATGGCCACTTGTGCTTTCATCTCAGAAAGGACCACTTTTATGGCAAACTATAAAGTGGAAACGGCTATTCTCATCCTTCTGAAATGGCATATTAAACTGATACCAGCAATGTTCAGAGATATTGTGATTTCAGCTAAGCAAATGAGATAACTCAATGCTGTAAAATAAAAGAAAACTAATTGCAAAATGCACCTGATTATGGGATTATGTTTGTCAGGATAGAGTAGGTCGATCTTGTTTGAGGAAGTATTTGTGGTCAATCCCAGGAGTATCTGAAATCACTGTTGCGAGACCCTGGCTTAATGGATCAGCTGACCATCGCGCCCAAGAGGAAAGATTTTTATGGAGAAAAGTCTTTTACCTACGTGGCTGACTGCTAATAGATGGAGCCAATTACCCAAGAAATTAAAATGAATACATGGTTAGTCATCACTGCTTGGATTACTGTAATAGTCTGTGTGTGTCTAGGCCTTCCTTCTGCGGAGACAGTATCTCCTCTGAGGATCAATCCCAACTTTGAAAGATAATTGATAACTCTTAATTTCTTTCCATGGACATTACTCTTGATGGACCTTAAAACTCCTTTGTAATGCACTATGATGGTGGTTTAGAATGAACTTTATCAGACTCTGTATATGTCCATTAAATCAACCAGTATGAAGTCTGTTCTTTTTCTTTTTTTTTCCTGGACCACTTCCAAGAGAAGTTTTTGAACAATCAGGTTAGCCATAAAAATCAATTTGATGTGTTCTCAAAGCAGCCTAAAATATCAAGAAGTGTGTTTGGAGCTAATGTTAAATCACATAACCACCCCCACCCCCCAATCAACTATTGATTTGATAGAGCAATCCCAGGAGCCTAAAAATTTATTTTGAGATGAAAACATCTTTTCTTTGTAATACACGAAAGTATTGAACTCATTCATGCTTTTACGACCAACATAATTCATATTCTGTCAATGAAAAAGCTGAAAGAAATGGAGTTTTTGAATGAATGAGGAAAAGGGAAGCCACTGAAAATGTTCTCTAGGTTGTGAGAAGAAAGTGCCAATCCATTTTAAAAATAACCATTTGTTAAAACTGGAGAAAATCCAGTTATTACTTAGTCCACCACTATTACAATATGTGTAATCGCATGCAAATCCCAGGAGCAGCTAGCTAATAAAATGGGCATGGGGGAAAGAGTCTCTGCGGTCATTGTTCCCAGGAATCCTAGCACACCTGAGCCTTTTTGTGGAGATGGTTTATCAGCCTAGTGGAGATGCTGAGAAGTCATGCAGCAAAGAACACTGACTCAGCATTTTCCATCCTCATTGGGTCCCTGGGTTCTATTTTTGCCTAACACCTATTCTGCACAATATGAATGGGTAAACACTACGAGAAACTAACTTGTCATCTACAGATGACGAGAAAAAGGCCCCCAAAGTTTAAGCTACTAGCCCAAGGCTACACGTCTATGTAGTTGAAGATTAGGGACCTGGCTCCCAATCTGGCACTACTACCTGGAACGATCCAATGAAGGCTAAGGTGGTCTAAGGGCCCCTAGGTTGTATGCATTTTGAATTCAAGACCGGAAGGAAGCCGTCATGATGAGTTATCAGGAAGCCCAAGGTATTCTAGCTACAACTATTTAGTCATTGCCTTTCACTCCGGCATAGAAAGGCTTGAGAATGCATACAACATATTAGGCTGGAACTCAACCCTGTAAAGCACCTAATAGCATCTCACTCCCATTTGGAGCTAAGGCCCTCCCTGTTCCTAACAACTTTCTCGATATGAATGCTGCAGCTCTAAGCCTTGCGGGGAAATGTCCTCGAAGAGTGGGCTCAGATCTTAGAAACATGGGACTGAAGCCTTGGGAACCCAGAGAGCCCTTATTTACATCACACTTCTAAATATACATCGGAATACATTCTAATACGCTGGCTGTGGGAGACCCGCAGGAAAATCCCTGTCTGTGTCTACGACCCTCTGACTTCACCGTGTAACCATGTTTCCTTCCCGTCAGAAGCGGATGGAATTAATAGACTGCGACAATTGTCTATTGTTCTGAGCAAGTGACACCATGATCTGTGTGCCTCTTTCCCAGAAGATGGGCGAGAAAGTACAAGAGGCTCATGAGCATGTGTAATGTCTGTAACTTTCTCGTTAAAAGTCCCTCTTTGTTTGCAAACTCTGCTAGCTTGGATTTCGGTATTCTGTTAGATAATGTAGGGATCTTGCTCTTCAGAGTCCTTTATGAAATTAGAGAATCATAATTGGGTATCACCACAGTCTCAGGGGTTTCTGTCTTGAGGAAACTTAATATAGGGTGAGAATGTCTCCTCCATTACAACAGAAGTTCTGCAGGCCTGCAGAAATCCTCCCACAGACCCAGACACCCCATTTGTCATCTGTCTGCCAAGCACTGGGAAGGCAACGCCAGTAACTTCCCAGAATCATTGCCATCATTGAAGGACCTGCCTTCAGGCAGAGCACTAGAAGTCACATGGGTAAAATCTGAGAGTTCTTAGCTGATTTCTTTCTACAGAATAAGGGCTGATGAGTCTCTTTGTCTTGGGGTTATCTCTGAAATCTCAATCTCATGTCAGATGGGCTGGACTCAAGAGGGAATTCTCTCCGAATTCATGCCATTTCTAAGTCAATATAATTATAATGTTCATAGTGAATAGTGTAGAGTTCATACTTCTAAGTTGACAGATAGTGCATTTAGAGAAGGGAGGCAAGTTGATGGATGCCTGGTATCATCAATTATTAATGCTTGTTGAAGATAAACTAACTCTTTGTTCTCTGAGACCTACAAAATTGACTACCCCAAGTACTAGAAGGAGCCTATTTATTTGGCGTCTACTTGTGGCATAGTGGTTAAACACTGGGCTGCTAACCCCCAAAAGTCAGCAGTTCAGAGCCACCAGCAGGATATAGATGAGGTTTTCTACTCTTTTTTTTTCTTTTAATCATTTTATTTGGGGCTTGTAGAACTCTTATCACAATCTATACATACAAACATTGTGTCAAGTACATTTGTACATTTGTTGCCATCATCATTCTCAAAACATTTGCTTACTACTTGAGCCCTTGGTATCAGCCCTCATTTCCCCCTCCCTCCTTGCTCACCCCTCCCTCATGAACCCTTGGTAATTTATAAATTATTATTATTTTGTCATATCTTACACTGTCCGACGTCTCCCTTCACCCACTTTTCTGTTGTCCATCCCCAGGGAGAAGGTTCTATGTAGATCCTTGTAATCAGTTCCCCCTTTCTACCCCACCCTCTCTCCACCCTCCTAGTATCACCACTGTCAGCATTGGTCCTGAAGAGATCATCTGTCCTGGATTTCCTGTGTTTCTAGTTCCTATCTGTACCAGTGTACATCCTCTGGTCTAGCCAGATTTGTAAAATAGAATTGGGATCATGATAGTTGCGGGGAGGAAGCATTTAAGAACTAGAGGAAAGTTGCATGTTTAATTGTTGCTACATCACACCCTGACTGGCTCGTCCCCTCCTTGAGATCCTTCTGTAAGGGGATGTCCAGTTGCCTACAGATGAGCTTTGGGTCCCTAATCTGAACTCCTCCTCATTCACAATGATATGATATTTTGTTCTTTGATACCTGATACCTCATCCCTTCGACATCTCATGATCACACAGGCTGGTGTGCTTCTTCCATGTGGACTTTGTTGCTTCTGAACTAGATGGCCACTTGTTTACCTTCAAGCCTTTAAAACCCCAGATGCTAGCACCAATCATCTTTCTTAACCACATTTACTTATGCACCCATTTGTCTTCAGTGATTGTGTCGGGAAGGTGAGCATCATGGAATACCAGTTTAATAGAATAAAGCTTTCTTGCATTGAGGGAGTACTTGAATGGAGGCCCAATGTCCATCTGCTACCTTAATACTAAACCTATAAATAAATATATGCACATAGATTTAGTTCCTCCTCATCCTATATAACTATATTTACACATATACATGCCTGTATTTAGACCTCTATAAATGCCCTTTGCCTCCTAGTTCTTTCCTCTATATTCTTTTACTTTCCTCTTGTCCCACTATCATGCTCAGCCTTCATTTGGATTTCAGTAATTCCTCTCGGTTACATTGCCCTTCTACTCTTATAAAGAGTTGCACTATAGGAAACCCACAGGGGAAGTTCTACTTTGTCCTGTAGGGTCAGTAGGAGTCAGAGTTGACTCAGTGGCAGTCATTTTGGTTTGAATGTATCAGAAAATGAGCCCTGGTGGAGCAATGGGTTATGCAATGGGCTGTGAACCTCAAGGTGGATAGTTCAAATCCCTCACTCCCTTGCAGAAGAAAAATAAGGCAGCCTACTCCTGGAAAGGTTTAGTCTCAGAAGCCCTAAGGAACAGTTCTAATCTACTCTTAGGGTGGCTATGGATTTATATTTGTATTGTGTTTTTTCCCTCCTACCCCACAGTTACGTTTACTCATCATTCACATTTCAGTAATTCCTTTCAGATACAATTCAATAGATCAAATACTTCAAGAAAAGCTGCCCGTCAATTTTAGAACACTTACTATTCTCTTGCACCCATCATTATTGGCTCCCTGATCCCCTTTCCCACTCCCCTCCCATGCCCCCCAGGGACCATTGGTCCAGTCACTGTCTCCTTAAGGTTTCCTATCCTGGATTATTTTTATAGAGAAACACCCCCCAAAAAACCATGCAAATAGCCACAAGTCTAACAAGAATAATGACATCGAACAGATAAATACCTCGATGTTTAAAGAAAGGGACATGTTAAAAACCCTCATTCCAGTCCCCATTTTCAAAGTAATCCATCTTTGAGACTCATTATTATTATAAATTAACATTGTCATGACCCTGACATGAATGTGTTCGCTCTGGATCTTGAAGCAGGTTTTTAAGAATGAAGACAATTGTCCCACACAGACACAGCGTAAGGCAAGTGGTAGTGGCCTCCTCAGGGGGTCAGTTGGCCCTTGGTTTTGTGCTCTGACCTCCTTCAAAGCTGCCTGAGCAGGTCTTGCTCTGAGAAAATCCTTCTACATACCAGTCCCTCCTCATTTTGGGTGGATTTGTACTGTCTCAATTTAGCTAAGCTGAAATTCTATAAACCCGGTATTCCCTTCTCTGCAGAGTTCTGGAGTGGCAGGGTAGGGTAGAATTGTTCCAGGTGAGATTTATAAGTCTGATGCTAAGCCCAGTTCTATGGTCCCGAGTAACCACTAGAATAAGTTTCTACCCCGCCCTCGGTGAGCCTTGCCACACACTACATACGATGATGACCTTAGAGGCTGCATTACCAGGAACATGGCATCCCCCAAAGGCCACCCCTGAAGGACTCAATGCAGACTCCCGACTGAACAAACTGGGCCCTACCTCAAAACTACCTGTAGCTTTTGGACTTAGGACTGAAATTCCCTGATGGGAAAGAGAGCCAAGTATGGCCACCCCAAGACTGTAGAAATGGTGGTCGTTGGACCTGAGGTGGGCGCTTTAGTTTAGAGGGCATCCAATGAAAGGGTACTCAGAACCACCATATGTTAGTATCTTAATGCTCCCCAGGCATTAATATGACAGGTATGAATCTGAAAGACAAGGATCTGCCCTTGTAAGAAATGTTACAGGAAATTTTCCCTTAGCACTAACCTCATGCTCAATGTAAAACAGAGCTCAATTAAGAAAGCAGTCTGCACAAAGCAATGACACAAGGACTGCCGCTTGCCATTGGACTATACTCATATCAACAGTACCTTAAATTTTATGCCATTGGATAAATGATTGATGTTATCAGTGCTATCACCTTATACCCCAGCAGGATGATTCACAATGTTTTCCTTCTTGTTTTGTTTTGTTCGTTTGTTTTTGTTGTTGTTGATATTGGGTTGTGGTTTGTTTTTTTTTGACTGCTAGAACAACTCATAACCTATGCACAAGCAGATGGATTCTGGGCTCCCACTTAACTCAAACCCCAATTCAAGAACAGCTCATTCTTACAGCATGGCCCTGCACAATACGTGCATGGACAGCTCACCGAAGCTAAGGGTGCCACAGCAAAGTGTGGTGAAGAAAGCAGATGGTGCCCAGCTATCAATTGGAATTGTGTCTGGGGTCTTAAAGGCTTGTATTCACACAAGCAGCCATCTGAGTGAGGACGCACCTGCTGGCGTGATCCAAAGATGACACTGAAGGGAAAAGCATCGGAGCTTAAAG
>NW_022103905.1:6160682-6162425 GCF_000313985.2 Echinops telfairi
GTAACTAGCTCCCACCAGGGTGTAAAGCCATACCCTTACAATAAATGTGTTTCCTATGTACCGCTTTTGCTTCTCTGGATGAAATCTAAGAAGGCAGTAGCAGTATCCATAACATCTTATTAAAAAGGACACTTGGTGGCTCAGTGGTTAAGTGCGCTTGTTTGCTAATCAAGAGGTCAGAAGTTCAAACCTACCAGCCTCTTCTCTCCAATTGATCTTGCCTCCCAAACCTCTCCACCCCAAAGTGTGTCCAAGGCACAGAGACCCAGTTTTCGTTTTTACAGTTTTATTGGCACATATTTCACATACCATGCAATTCAATAGTTCCCTCATGTCAAGGAGAATTGTACAATCATTACCACAATCAATTTTAGAACATTTTTTATGCTGAAATCTCTTTTACAATTAGTTGTGTAATCACAATCGGTCCAGTGCTCCCTGCCCCCTTCTGCATACATTCTCTACTCTCCTAACCCCATTTCCCTCCCTATCTTCTACCCCCAACCCCTACATCCCCTATAAACCCTTGAATCAGTTATTTTCTAGATCAGTGGTTTTCAACCTTCCTAATGCCGTGACCCTTTAATATAGTTCCTCATGTTGTGGTGACTCTCTCAACCATAAAATTATTTTTGTTCTTACTTCACAACTGTAATTTTGCCACTGGTATGAATTGGGCGACCCCTGTGAAAGGGTCGTTTGACCCCCAAAGGGGTCGTGACCCACAGTTTGAGAACCATTGCTCTAGCTACATCTACTCCTTCTCTGCTTCACAAACTGGTAAACCCAACAGAAACAATAAAAATCAAAACCAAAATTAAGTGGTAAGCATAAAATAAAAATAAAAATAATGAGTAAGAAAGAAAAGACCACCATCAGTATTTAAAAAGACAGGGAATAAACTTTTTTAATGGAACAAGCAAGAAATACTTTCACCTAGAAAAATTTCAGGTTGGGTCAGGAGGAAGGTCAACTGACCAAGTATCAAGTTTGATCCAGTATCATCAAGATTACAATGATCTCTGTCTGCTAGTCAAGCTGTCTGAGACCCTTGTCTGCGGCTAGAGGGGGTCTGCCAGAGGCTTAATCTGACTAGATATTCTGCAGATTGGTTTGGTGTCCCCACCATCCTGCATAACCTTCTACAAAGTGGGTGTCCCAATTTAAGCTCTGACACTTTCCCTTTGTCATCGTTGAATTTTGTTATTGTCATCTTTGGATCACACAAGCAGGTGTGCTTCTTGCATGTGGACTTAGTTGACGCCTCACTTAGATGGCTGCGTGTTTGAATACAAGCCTTAAGACCCCAGACACTATTCCAGTTGATAGCTGGGCACCATCTGCTCTCTTCACCAAACTTTGCTGTAGCACCCTTATCTTCAGTGATCATTTCATGGAGATGAGTATCGAGCAGGGCCATGTTATCAGAAATAACTGTTCATGAGTTGGGGTTAGAGGTAAATGGGATCCCCGGATCCATCTGCTTGTCCACGGTATATGCACGACTCAGGTTTACCCTGGTTGTTGTATAATGGCAAAATCAAAACCATATAAGACCAACCACACCAACACCAGCAACAAAGTAACCAGCAAACAAAAACTGAACTAAACTAAAACAAATAAGCTAAAGGAAAACAAAAAAAACCCCCCCATAGAACAAAACAGTAAAATATTGTCAATAATCACCCTGGGGTGTAAGATAATTGCACTGATAACATCGTCAATTTTTCCAATGCCACAGCA
>NW_022103905.1:6164201-6166136 GCF_000313985.2 Echinops telfairi
CACTTTGCTAGGCTATAAATGTATGGATTTGGTAGTGTGCAGCCCCTGCTCAGACAAGGGGCCTGGAAAGTACAGCCAACAGTCTTTGTCCCACGGGTCCCAGCATCGATGTCAGGGCATGTTCCACAGCACCGAGTCCTCAGAAATGGGGGGGCTTTCAGGGTAACTCCCTCCCTGCCTCCAACCGACACAGGTACTCGCCAATCTCATTCGGTTTTCACTAAGCCACTTTGCTAGGCTATAAATGTATGGATTTGGTAATGGTTAAGATGATCAGAGTCCCTAGGTGGTATCGTTATCAATATTTTTCAACCGAAACGTTGGCAGTTCATGTCCACCCAGAGCCACCTGGGAGAAATGCCTGGCAAATTTCTCTCCAAGTCAAACCCTGTGGAACAAAGCTCTATTTTGGCATTCATGAGATCTCTGTGCATTGGAATCAACTCAAAGACTACTGGTTTAAAGAAGGCGATCAATACTGGGAATGAGTTATAAATTCTCATGTGTCTAAGTTTAGCACAAGTCTCTAAGGGAGTTAGTGTACCTGTGGAGAAGTTGCTATCCAATTGATGATAGGGACAGTACTGGCTGCACGATATGTGGGCCCTTACACAAATGTGGGCCTTAGGTTCATGAATCATTATGGATTTCAAAGTGGTGACAGTAGAGCAGGCCAGGGAGGGGCATTCTCATCCCCCCTCCCCCCAGGATGCTGGCCAGTGTAGATGTAGATGAGAGAGAGTTTCTCACTCTTAGGAGTGGAAAGAATTCTATGACCTTGACTGGACATGCTACTTTTTGTTAATAAAGTACTCCAGATGGTATATTTCCAGAGCACACCTAATAATAATAGTATGATATACAATCTGATTTGTAAGCAGCTCTTGAGGCATTTTGTTAAAATAGTCCATTTTGAAGAGCTTTGATTTGCAAATTATTTCATTTTACCCCTCTTCCTTATAGTGATGTTGGACGAGACAAGAATTCAGCATCAATTTTACGCGTGAGAAGATTGTGAGCAGTGACCAATCCCGAAGAAGGGTCGAGAAGGAGTCTGCATTTCGTCTACATCCCATATCTTTGTACACAGATAGCTAAAACAGTACCACGTGCAAACCACAAAGCAATTCATAATTATGGCATATGGTATATGATTATTAATAATAATAAATAGAAAGGATTTTATGGACTGTTTAAGATGACACCAGGCATGGTGGTAAAGCCTTATGAGTTTTATTTTATGTAATTCTCACTAAAACACTGTTGCTCAGATGGTCCTCTGTGCACCAAGAGGCACTTGTCAGCTTCAGATTCTGTGTGTCTGTGTGTGTGTGTGTGTGTGTGTGTGTGTTTGTGTCAGGATGCAAACTTAAATTAGCTTTGGTTAATAGGAGTTTTATTATAATAAATGCATGTTATGCAAATGGTTCTCAAATGGTCCCCAAATTTTACCATGGATCATATTGTGTCTAGGCCAGCGGTTCTCAACCCTTTGGGGGGTCGAATGACCTTTTCACAGGGGTCCCTTAAGATCACCAGAAAACACATATTTCCAATGGTCTTCGGAACCAAGACACCACTCTTCTATCTGTCTCCAGGCAGGTCAGCCCACATGCAGATACACCCACATACAAGTACCCAGCGTGATGACATCATCGCGCCAACCCCATCACATACACCCCGTACAAATACAGGTGTATGTGACAGGGTTGGATCCATAATGTACTTATGTGGACCAGTCACACATGTGTAGAGAGCAATGACTGGGTAGAGAGCAGCTGCTGTGTTGAGAGCAGCTACTCTGTTAAAAGCAGCTAATGTGTTGAAAGCAGCAGTAATGGAGGTAAAATGACACTCCATGAATTATAATTACTGGATAAATGTAAAATCATGCACTGTAAAATCATCAACTATTGCAAATATATATATATATAT
>NW_022103905.1:6167419-6169732 GCF_000313985.2 Echinops telfairi
ACATATCCTATATTTACATTACGATTCATTACAGTAGCACAATTACAGTTATGGAGTAGCAACAAAAATAATGCTATGGTTGGGGATCACCACAACATGAGGAACTGTATGAAAGGGTCACAGCATTAGGAAGGTTGAGAACCGCTGGGCTAGGCAACGGCTGTCTGCCTCAGAGACGCAGCACAGCACGGTGGGGAGAATGTGGACTCTAGGCCTGGAATTGTCTGGGCTTAAATCTCAGTGTGACTGCCTTCCAGCAGTGCATTTTTGAGAAAGTCAATGAACCTGTCTGTGAGTTGGTTTCTCTGTATACACAAAGGAGATTACAGGTGTGCCCCCCATAGGACTATTCACTAGCCCTGTGCGCACAGCATGCCTTGGAATGTAAGTACTTTGCATGATGGCTCCTAAGGAGCAAGGTAACCACCCAGTAAGGCAGAATTAGTGGGGAGAAAATGATGTGGTTGCAAAGACTGATTCCTGAATCAGAATGAACAGGCAAAGAACAGTGCCAAGTTCCTTAAAGAATGTTTCGATAAGCAAACATGTTCAGTCATCATTCCAAGAAGAGTTGGCTACAGGTAGGGGTTTCTATTGGGCCAGGATGTTACATTGACAATGCCCCTTCAATCAAGAGAAGAGTACTAGGGAGAGAGGGAGACACACAGTAGTCCTATAAGGCTCTCTTTGTGGGAGGGGAATCCCAGCACCTGGGCTAGGGTCAGTAGTAAAGCACTTAGTTCCAGATAGAAAGCAAAACTTACGAGAAGTGAGGCAGAGCCATAGCGTCCTGAGTCCAGGCACTAGGCAAGATTCTAATCCTAGAAGAGTTGGGGTCCCAAGTAGGGCAGTGGGAGGTCCAAGAAGGATGGGACCAGTATAGGGAACTAAGGGAGGAGAAAAGCTATCATTTGATGAATCTGATTTCAGGCTTTACTCCAGGAGCATTCGTCTGGGTCTGATTAGCTGATAAAGGGTACAGATTTAGCTGATAATGATTAACTGATAAAGTTACTACAGCTAATAGTCCTGTAAATGTCAAGAGGTCATTTGACCCCAGGTTTGTCATGGTGACTTATACTTGGGTGTGCAAATTGTGGAGGATTGGTCATGGGCAAGCTTACCTTCTCCACTTAATTAGCAACAAACAAGACCAAGTCTGGGACTACAAGTTGGAAAGCATCAGTGAGAAAATGGGGGCCCAGAGGCAAAGCCCCCAATTCTCGTCATCCACACCAAGGTGGCATCTACTCTCCTGTAAACTCCCCAAAAGACATGTGTGTTTTTGGTTTCTCTTTCTAAGAATGAACCTCTCCACTCTCCAAGAGGAGGAAATGTGCTTGATCCTGAGATCAACTGGAAACTCCACACATATTTCTTGCTTCATCCTTCTTTTGAGGGTGCCATACTGTGAACTTGGCCGTGACTTACAAACAGAGGCAGAGAGAGGAAA
Organism: Echinops telfairi; assembly: GCF_000313985.2. Lineage (NCBI taxonomy): Eukaryota > Metazoa > Chordata > Mammalia > Afrosoricida > Tenrecidae > Echinops > Echinops telfairi. The sequence continues at coordinate 6,168,873 of NW_022103905.1, forward strand.
CTTGGTGACTCTGCTGATGATGGTCAACATTCTTGAGTTTTATGAGCTGTCCCAGAATCTTTCCTTCTTTCCTTTCACCACAGAATCCAAAGCAACATGTTCCCTAAACAGGCTAGTCCTCAGTCATCTGCATAGCCACTCTACAATCCTGCCTTTCCAAGGTCTTTAGCCTACCATTTGTACCAGTCAAGATCAAAATTGATTTTAGCCTCCCATTGCCTATGAAAAAATATTGAGTGAGAGAGTAAACTTAAAAAAAACACACAAAATCAATGTAATTTGCCTTGGATTGGAATCACTGAAATGGCTATAGCTTTAACCTTGTATCTCAAGTATATGGTGCTGGTGTTGCTTTAGATGACCTTGAGTTTATTTCAACTCATAGTGACCCCATGTGACATAGTGGGACTGTCCCTTAAGGTTTTCAAAGCTGTAATTTTTGCAAGGACTGAGCCTTTCTCCAGCAGCGTTACAAGGTTGGTTCAAACTATTGTTTGAACCATGCACATAGTACTCCCTGATTTCAAGTTCATGCCGATGTATAGTGACCCTATAAGACAGGGTAGAACTGCCCCTGGGAGATTCTGAGTCTGTAACTCTTTACAGGAGCATAAGGCCCTGTCTTTCTCCCATGCACATAGTGGATACTCCAAAACACTTGAAACTGAGTAGATAGATTTTATTTTAAATAGATTTATTTTTTCATATTTTGAGTTTGTAGTGAGCTGTCTAGGGGCTCTGATGAACAAGAGAATAATCAGCGTGTCAGGGTGATACTTTTACAAAATGAGGTTTAAAAATATTCTTAGTACATCTTCCAGCTGAAATTGCCTTTTTCTTGTATGCTATGTCATCATCCA
>NW_022103905.1:6170352-6171596 GCF_000313985.2 Echinops telfairi
TGACATACAGGAAAACACGCAGATTGTTTTTAATGAATTACAGTCAGCCTGGAGTGGATACTGTTGGTCAACAGGTCAGAGTTCATGTTAGTTCCCTTTCTCCAAGGGAAAGATGGAAGAATTTGTAAAATTTTGTTAGGATTCTACGTATAATGAATTAATGTAGAAACTAAGAGAGGATATGCATTAAATTCTGTTGTTTAAATCTAACTGAATTCTGAACTCAAAATGTCCATAACTATGGGCCTATTGGTTTTGCTTTTTACTTTTTGCATTTCACCTCCTAATGTGAGATTTTTTTTTTTTGAGAAGGTAAAGGTCAGTCATTTGAACATAATAAAGGTGTATGTTATGAGTAAAAATAAGAAAATGTCTATGTCAGGGTTGTTTCCCCTTGCCATACTTAATAAGTCTGTCTGTTGAAGAAATTTGAGAAGCTGGACGATATGAAGAAAAATACAGTATCAAGATTGGAGGAAGGCTTATTAACAATCTGCAATACACAGATGGCACAACCTTATTGCTGGAAGGACTTGAAGCACTTAGCTATTATGTTAGACAGGTCTCTCTAGAGAAACAAAACCAGGACACTTATGTTTATATATATTATTATATATCCATATATATATGGATAGATTTATACAGCATGAATAAATATAACAACTAATTAGTCCACACAGCAGTACAGAGGCCTCAGTTCAATTCATTGCCATGGAACAGTTAATATACTGGAAGTCCTTCAACTCACCAGGGCTGCTGGGTCCAAGGTCAAGGGAGAAGACAGCTGAGTCTTCCCCCAGGCAATGCAGACAGTCTGCCCACCAGCAGCAAATAGTAGGGTGGGTCACCAACAGTTAGCCCCTCAGGTCTTAGTGAAGCAGGCCTGGATGGGATATCAAACTCTAGCAATGCAAGATGACAGGATCCACCAGCTTCAAACTCAAGCAATGTAGACTCCAGCAGTGTGGTGAAGCAGGTCTAGAAGGTACCTCAAGCTCTAGCAATGCAATCCATGGGTTGGCTGTCCCACAGGTACTGTAGCTCACAAGTTGAGGCAGAGAAGCAGCTAAAGTAGCAGCATGCTGGTCCAATCACCAGAGAGCAAGATAGAGAGGGGTGGGCCTTTCCAAGCCATTTGTCTCTTTTCCCTCCAATCAAATTGTGACCTTATTAATCCCACATGTTCCTATTGGCCAGGTTGGCACAGTAGCCTAACTATCATAGTTATAAAGATAAAAAACTAT
>NW_022103905.1:6173770-6196238 GCF_000313985.2 Echinops telfairi
ATCCCTTCAGGCCAGTGGTAACAGTGGCCATACCGGGAGGGTGAAGGGAGGGTGGGGTGGAAAGGGGGAAACGATTACAGGGATCTACATACAACCTCCTCCCTGGGTGATGGACAACAAAAGTGGGCAAAGGGAGACGTCGGACAGTGTAAGATATGACAAAATAATAATTTATAAATTACCAAGTGTGCATGAGGGAGGGGGGAGCAGGGAGGGAGGGGGTAAATGAGGAGCTGATGCCATGGGCTTACATGGAGAGCAAATGTTATGAGAATGATGAGGGTAACAAATGTACAAATGTGCTTTACACGATTGATGTATGTATGAATTGTGATAAGAGTTGTATGAGGCCCCAATAAAATGATTTTAAAAAAGAATTAAAAAAATATATGCCACTGGGAAAATCTACTGCAAATGATGTCTTTAAAGTGCTACAAAACAAAGATATCATTTGGAGGATTAAGGTTTACCTCATGCAAGTCATGGTACTTTCTGTTGCCTCATCTGTATTCAAAAGCTAGACAAAGAACAAGGAAGGCGAAAGAAGTGACGATGTTGAATTACGATATTGATGAAGAATATTGAAGATGCCATAAGCTGCCGTGTGAATGAACAGAACAGTGTTGAACGGAGCACAGGCAGCATGTCCCTTAGAACTGACCCTGTGTTTCGCTTTGTGTTCCGCAGGCATCAGTCCCTGGAGACAGACATCATGCTTGGTAAAGTGGCGCGTCTTTGAGAAAGAGGGAGGCGTGTGAGGAGATGGATGGGCACAGTGGCTGCAACAGTGGCCTCAAACATAACAACCATTAATAGGGTGGCACAGGACTGAGCAGTGTCTCATTCTGTATACAAGAGGTCACTATCAGTTGATAGCACCACGACTGGATGGCACCAAAGAACAGCCACAAGAAAGGATGGCTTTGTGGGTATGTTCCAAGACTCTAAGCGGTGGGAAGTTGGAGCTAGACAGTATCGACTGAGCTAGCCAGGATGTCCTGATAGGTTGTCTTCCACCCATGTTGCTGATATTTTGGGACTTACACACTGCCTTAAATTTCTAGTGCTTCTGTAAAAGATATGGCACCAGTAGATGTCTTTAAATCATATAAACTTAATTTGTCACAGTTCAGGAAGCTAGAACTCTGAAGTTTGGGTGGGTTGTCCTTCTGTGTCTACTTCAATTTCTAGTAACTGGCAATCCCTGGAGTTTCAGAGCTGGTGGACAGGTCTGCCTTCATGGTTGTAAGATAGAGTCTGCATATCTATTGCTCATTTTTATAACTCAAAAGTGATTAGGCTAAGGATCCACCCTTGAGTGATTGATTGAATACATTACATTGCATATGGTTATATCTTGGAAGGTAATCGGCTCTACTCAATGGCAAATGAATGAATTTCATGGTTAAATCATAACAGCAAAAGGCTAGAATTTCAATATATATATTTTGGGGGTGGAGTAAAATTGAATCTATAAAACACACAAGCAAACAACTCTTGATTTCCTCCTTAGCCATTTTTTTGTATGTGCTCGAACTAGTGTGATCTTTCCAAGGATAATAACTTACAATCATTTTCTGTGTTTCAAGAAGGTAATGAAGTACCCTAATGAATGACCCCAGTGTCCCTATGAAATTATGAAATCATTGGCAATAGAGATATTCATGCCTAAGAATATATCAGTGTGCTAATTAATCTAGTCAATGAATATCTAGTTATTAAGAGAAACAAAATCTCCATGTGTTAAAAATCCCTAGATACCTCTGCACAAAACCAGAATATATAAATATCATCTTAAATGCACATCAGCAAATACTGACACATGTATAGACAAAATGAATAACATTGTAGGATTTCACAAAAACAAGAAAATGTTTCTAAAAATTGTTTGAGGAAGCAGGATAGATATGCCAAAGCACAGTCCAACTTGCCTAATCCTGACCATTCCAGGTGGATTCATTTCAGCATTCCCTGGGGAAACCCCAGCTAGCACACCAGCATTCACATTTTCTTCATCAATCTTTGCAGCAGCCGTTGGTCAGGCTTGTTGTTTGTTAATGAGATCAGCCTTGGCTGGAGCTGCTGGCATGGATATTCCCTTCCTATCCCATGCACAGCAATCATTTGCAAGTCTTTACCGTGATTTGAAGAAGACCAATGGCCTTCCACTCTCTTGTTACTCTTCAAACTTACACATTTCTTACTTCTCTCTCCAAAACCATCAGAATGAATCAGGATGTTCCAACGTGTTATTGTGCACTAAGGTTTAGAACTTTGTAACCCCTTGGTAGTATTAAAAATAATGATGAAGGAGAAAAGGGAGAGGAAGAACCGAAACCAAGTAAATTTCCAGGCAAACGGTACTTCAATTCTGTCTTAAGGAGACAATTACCATCTGGAACACTTATAGCTGGACCTGAAAGGCAAGTTTTGGAAGGAAGAGGCAGAGAAATTCACTCCAAATCTCCTTTCTTAAGGGGATAAATTAACGTCTTCTAATATTTTAGCCAGAGATCGTTTTGTTTCACAAAACAGAATCCCACTCAACATGAGCTCAGGCCAAGCTGGCTCTCAAGGGCTTGAAGGTGAAGGTTGAAGAGTGAGGCTGCTTCTCCGTCTTTAAATGGACCCCATGACTTCATCTCGTCTCTCCTTCCCTTGTCAGATTGGATGCCTCATCCATCTTGTGGTTTCTCTGCTTCTCCAACTTCCAGCTTGTACACAATTTTGCTCGTTTTCAACTCTATATGGCTTCTTGGTCATCTACCTATACTCCACTACAAACATCAGTGCTACTTGAACTATGTCCAGTCTGTGAAAATAGTTTTACTGCCCGGTGATAAGTATAGGAAGTGGGATAAAATGTTTAGAAACTTTTACAGTAATGAGACTTCACCCAGACATCCTAGTGCATGATGAGTGAACGTGTCTTAATGAAGGTGATGGATAGACTGTATTGTTCACCCTCAGTCTCATCTGGGGAACGACATGTGGCGCTTGTCATATGCCGTATGATGTCGATACACCACCTTAAAGGGAAAGGCTAGATTGTCGATGCAACCCCAGAGCGATTTAGATCTAGAATTAATTTCACTCACTGAGAAATTATTTACATTTAATTGTAACTTTACAGGTTAATTTAAAAAAGTTGTCCACTGATGATCTACTAAAGATGAGCCTTTAACGTACACTATCATTTCATTTCATATGACAGTTTAAAGTTAACATTAGTGACCTAGTAAAGTTGCTTTAAAATATAGTTTTCTATTTCTATCAACACATTTCTGTCAAGTTAGTTTCTATACTACAATACAATTAAAAAAAAAGAATTGAAGTAGTTTAAACAAAAGTTATCCCTGTGAATAATGTCATCAGATCAACTTAGCCAAGGTTAGCAGATAAGCAAGAAGCAAGCTTATTTCTTATTAAGAAATTTAGATATTAATATGCATAGTGCTCATTCAAAAAGGTATTATGGAGAGAACTATTAAAACTATATATCTTTTTTTGTGATTATGGTGTAATGCAAAATTATGAGTGCAATAGTGATTCTTTGCATTAATTGCCTACATACCTACTTCCAATGAGCAATGTGTACAATTTTGGATTTTAAAATTCAGGTTATGTTTATTCCTTTTATGTTTATGGAAAAGTAATTTCATGTCTATTGAATCTAATAACAAAACCATTGGGGTTTGCATTCTGTAGATCTTCTTAGTGATTCAAATTTCTACTGATGCAGTTTGACTGTCTCTTACAAAAATATCGGTCCATTGGCACTTTGAAAATTTAAAGAAAGCAATGTGATCCTTTCCATTTAGATGGCTGGAAAAGAGATGCTCTAATTCAGTCTCTCAGGGCACCAATTCAAGATCCCTAGGATAGTGGCTCCTTAATTCATCTTGAACTAGATAGATATTCATCGACATGCTAAAAAATATTACATACATGGTAGAGGTGATTACCACATTGTACACAGGCTGCCGAAATAGGTATGGAGTTGGAGACCAAGTCTATAGCTGTATTCTTGGACTGTAATGTTAATTTAGCTTTCTCATTTTTCCTTTTTTAAAAATTCCAGTAAATACATCTAAAAATATTTGCAGTTTCAATGTTTTGATGCATATTTCAGCGACATCATGTTCATCTTTTTATTCAATCATTACCATTGTCTGTTTCCAATTTTTTTCCAAACTCAATGAAATAAAGTCATGCATATAAGAACCTGAACACAGATTTCAAAGTTATGCTCGCCTTAGTTAAGCTATCACATACTTGATTCATGGGAAAGATATCTATGGTAACAAAAAAAAGTGCAAAGGCAAGTTAATGGATGGAAGACATAGAGTAGAGATGATCAAAGAATTGAGCACAGGTATCCAAATGAATTCTAAACTTCATAATAAAAGACAAATAATCCAAATAAAAACAGACAGAGGCTATGCATAAACATTTCTTGAAAGAAGATATACAAATGGCCAATCAGCAAATGCAAAGATACTCATTATCATCAGCCATGACAGAGATGAAAACCCAAATAATAATGATCTGCCACTTCCCACTTGTTAAAATGGATATAGTAAAAAAATAGATAATAACAAATATTAGCATGATGTGGAGAAGTTGATCATTAGACACTACCGGTGAAAATGTAAAAGGTGTAGTCACTTTGATAATAATCTGGCAATTTTTCAATGACTAAACATAGAGTTACAGTATGATCCAACAATGACAATCCTAGATATATACGTAAGATCGATGAAAATACGTACGCACATAAAAGAGTGTACATGAAGGCTCATTGCGACATTATTCATAATAACAGCAAAAAGTTGAAATAACTCAAATGCACATCAACTGATGAATAGATACATAAAATGAAATACAACCATTCATACATACTTACTTCATGTAAAAAGAAATGAGTGCATGCCAAAACATATGTGAACTTTTGTAAACATTACACTAAGTGAAAGAAACCAGTCAAAAAGGATCACGTAATATATAGACTATATATGAAACATGTAGACTAGGCAAACTTATAAAGACAGAAAATAGATGAATGAATGCCTAGGTCCAAGGCAGGAACCCTGGTGGAGTAGTGATTATGCCTAGGACTGTGATCTACAAGATCTGCAGTTCAAAACCACTAGTCGCTCCATTGGAGAAAGACTGGGTTTTCTACACCCATGACAGTTACAGTCTTCGCATCTCACAGACTCAGTCCTACCCAATCCTATAGAGTTGCTATGAGTAGGCACCTCATGGGGCAGTTCTACCCTGTTGTACAGGATCTCTATGAATTCCCATTGATCACTGGTTGATGGCAGTGAGCTTTTGGTGAAGCCTAAGGGGATGTAACGCTTGAAAGTATTGAAGGAGAATGGGCTTCCTTTTGGCATAACAAAAATGTTCTAAAATTGATTGAGTTGACAGATATACAACACTGGGTCTATACTCAAAGCCATCATGTGCTTTAAATGGATGAATTTAAATGGGTGAATTATGTGGTATATTAACCATGCCTCATGAATACTATTTTTTAAAGCATAAGAAGTATATATACACTATATCTACTTTGCCTTACTAAATGTGGTGGACTGTATTGTTCATTGTCAATATCATCTGGTGAGTTACATGTGGCATTATACATAGAGTGGGACAATAGGTCTCAATAAAAGGGACAGGGCTGAAATGCAAGTTAACTATTCAGAAACCATGTATTAAATGCTTGCTATGTGCCATACCCCATTGTATGTTCAGCGTTTAAAAGGAGGAGGAATTGGATTATGTATCCTTTTGAGTGGCTAAAAATCTACCTAGAGAACGAAAATAAAAAAGCAATATGATGAGAGCCCGAAGCAGAAACAGAGATGCATTAGGTGCACCGAAACATAGATGCTTCTGCAAGGCTGGACTTGCTGTCCAGTTGCAGGCAAAGGGGTCCCAAATAGTCTTCCACTGACAACTCCTTCAGTGTCTCTTTCAGCCCTATAAAGCTGTCCATACAAGGTCACACCTTTCTTGTGGGGATGCAAATACAGTGACAAGTCAGGTGGTGGCTATAGAATCTCATCCCATGTGCCCCAATACTGGACCCTTAGCTGGACAATTCCCACTCTAGCGCTCCCTGCAGGTTTGTGGGGGGCTTCCTTCATTCTGCACTGCAGTTTGATGATGTCATTTGCTCAGCCGGCTTCCCCTTTCCAGACACAAATGGCGACCCTGGATAAGTATCTGCTACCTTAAACTCTTCTCGGGATTTCCTTTCAGGTCACTCAGCTTGCACTAGAAGCATTTTACTCAACATATAGGTCCAATATGACTCCCCAGGAAAGAAGACTAATCTAGACACAAGCCATGGCTACTCCAGAAAGACACTCAGGGGAGAGATGGCATTTCGGTGGAATTTGGCGGGATGAATTAACAAGTGAGTCACGGGGGAGAGAAAGATGACAGTGTTCCTCTCGGTATAAGAGATAGCTTGTACAAAGACAAATATGCATGTCCTTAGCATATAGTCTGTCTTTCAGGTTTCAGCTCATCCACCACCTCCTCCAGAAGACTTCCTTGGCCTTGACCCTTGGAGAAGCCACTCCATGGCTGTCTAAGTCACTCCCTCTCACATCACAAGAAAACGATAACCCCGAAATTCTTCTAAAATAAAATCCACCCCAAACCCACTACCATCAAGTAGATGCTGGCTCAATGTTTTCCAATGTTGTAAATCTTCATCAGAGCAGATAGCCTCCTCTTTCTCCACAGGAGCAGATGGGTGGTTTGAACTGCCAACTTAGCAGTTATCAGTCCAACAGGGTCACCAGAGCTCCTTAAAATGGAATGAATGAACCCCTCCACTGCCATGAGTCAATTCTGACTGATAGAAACCCTATACAGCAGAGCAGAACTGTCTCCAGGGGTTTCCATGGCCGAAAAGCTTTACCAGAATAATACAACCTCATTTTCCTCCCAGGGGGCAGCTCTTGGTTTCAAACTGCTGACCTTGTGGTTAGCAACTCGATGTTTAGCCCACCATACTACCAGGGCTCCTAAAACCAAATACTCTAACTTAATTAATTGTTGCTGTTGTTTTAAGCCTGACTTGAGCATTTTTATGCTCTTTTTTGAATTATCTAGATAGGATAAAAATAGCGACATCAACTTGAAGAAAATTAGATAGGCGCTTCAGGGGGCAATACGTTTATGGTAATGAGGGTGGGACAACTCAGAAAAGTGGGGCAAGAATGGTTTCGTAACTCAAAGACTGTACGCGGTGTCACTGAATCATAACATGTCGAAACTGTCGAATAGATACATAGGGCGGCACACGTTCTCAGAAACAACAGAGACAAACGCCACTGTAGGAACCAGAGCAACCAGAGTGAAACTAAGGAGAAGGCAGTGGAAAATGACAATTTGGGCAGAAATTGTCAAATGAGACATCGTTTGCTTCGTAAATATTCACCAAAATTGTAGTGAAGAATTATTCTAAAAGCAGGACATCCATAAAGGATTCCATCCATCAGGACTGAAACCTGAAGATCTGAAACTGAAACCCAAAAGCCTTTGGGTTCCCAAACCCAGAGTTCAAATTAAAAATGCAGGTGACAACTGCCCAAAGGTGCCACCAAGATGAGATGAGACCAGGAGATATATCCATAGGTCTTCATAGTTGGAGACATACCGAAGGGACCGTTATCTCCTCTCAAATGACCGTAAACATTTCCAAGTATGTGGCTTGAAGGAATGTAGTTCATTTAACTATAGCTTCATCTCTCGTGCTATTGATTAGAAATTAGACCATTTAACTCCAAACGGGCTGAGTCAGCTTTTGGCTTCTGATAGAGGTGTATATTCATCACAGGTTCAACTGTTGTTCATTCATCCACAGTGTGGCTATGGAGGGGAAATGAAAATCACTGCTATAGACAGTCTTCTCTCCGTTGCTATTCTCACGGTCATGGAGGCAATTGTGACTCACAGTGGCCCTACAGGACAGGGCAGGACTACCCTTTAGGTTTGCAAGACTGTAACTCTTCATGGGAGTAGAAAGCTTCATATTTGTCCCAGGGTGCAACTGGTGGCTTCGTACTGCTAACCTTGAGGTTAAGCACCCCAACACAGAACCACTATGTGCTATGCAACATGATTAAAGTCAATTTTCAAATATACCTTCAATTTGCCACTTTGAAGGAGCGCATCTGAGCACTGAATGAGTCCATTGAAGTCAGCTATCAGCTATACTTTTATGATGATCACGTGTGAGTATATGATACCAGCCCCAAGAAGAACTTCCCATCTAAAGCCTAGATGGTGGACGGCTTTTCCCTCCACGCTTCTTGCTTCTTTTCACCTCATGCAATGCATCGGCTGCATAGCCGTCACCCAGGAGAACAGGGAATTCCTGGCACCTGACATCAAAACTCAAGTATTGTGAAATGGACGTGGATGTTTGTTAATCTCTGTAGCTTTAAAACTGTCCTAGGAAATTTAGAAAAGCTTCAAGCCATTAATACATTTTAATCTGCGATTATTTCCTCATGCATATTTATACTACTCGGCTGAAAGGTAAAAATGCATTGCCTATTGATCACCTAGGAAATTGCACGACACTTTACAAATTCTTCACTCTACTCCCACTCCCATTCACACGTCAGTGCGACAGAGAAGGTGACTGGATTCACAGAGATCCAATCTCTTAGCTTTAAAAGTAAGATTTTTTTTTTTAAACACTGGGCAGCTTGTGAGGTGAGAACAATATATTTGCATGCAAATGTGCAAGTATCTTTGGGATTTATTTCTTAATGAATTGTCTTTTCATTGAAAAAAATGAAAAGTACTATCTTGCTATTGTGTGACATTCAATCTGAACAGAACAATACTTGCCAATGCTGTGAAGTGCCACTGGGATCGACGATTTCACACAGGAAGGAAGGACAGGAACCATTAATTATAAGATTGTGATTCAATTTGGAGGGCACGAAAGGTATTGTCTAAGTTTGGAATGAATATTCTGTATACTGTTAGTAATCTGGCTCCTCACTGCTAGTCATGGCCACTTGTCTGCTGAACATGGTTTTAATTAAGATCGAACCTCGTGAATTGAGCACCACATAACACTGTTAAAGGAGCAAACTACAGATATCTCATAAGGGATTCAGGAGGACATGAGAAATTCTATATTCAGCTGATGACCATTTCTGAGGTCAAAATAATAGTACAAGTAGATTAATGCATAGGAAACTGCCTTGGAAAGTATAAAGTATTATAGAAACACGAGGGAATATTACTATTATTATTTTAAAGGCATGCTGTGAGAGGGCGAGCAGTCTCTAGGTGGGAGAATCATAAATCCCCAGGCTAGGAAATAAAATCAGTGCATGCCTCTGGCAGAGGAAACAATACAATTGCAGAAAGGAACCGGCAGCCAAGTGCAGCCATTCACATATCCACTGCTGGAGAGTCTTCAGACACACCATGCGGATGTTACAGGCAACTGGAGCTCAGCCACGCTGTCTTTGTCACCAGGGGGATTGTGCGTTTCTACACAATATGTGCAAAGGCCCAGGAATAATGGGGGGAGAGTACCACTATAACATGAATGCACAGCTTTCTGGGGTTTGCAAAGTATAATTGGTGGAGGATTCAGCATGGAATTCATACTGCTGAAGATCCAAGAAGACTCATTTACACGAAGGCCTTGTGAGTGTTCAGGGTGGTCACATTCTCTAGGTGGTAAGGGGAAGCTAGGTTATACTCAGCAATTATTCCTGTGGAAGCTTTCTGATAAATTGCCTACAGAGTGACTTGTGAGAGCTCCAGATATTTGTTGTGTGCTTAAAAACAGTCATTCTAAACACATCTGCACAATCATCCATACCTATCTTCATATTTAGAATTTTCCTTAAAATGAGCCCCAAAGTGGAATAAGTTTAAACCAGTTGCTGTTGAATCCATTCTAACTCATGGGGACACGTGTCAAAGTAGAGCAGGGCCTCATGGGATTTCCAGTGGCTCATTGATGGAGATAAATGACCATGAATTTCTTCCAAGAGGTTTCTGGATGGAATTCAAACCAATGATTCTCCATCAAGAACGATTTTGTTCCCCCCGATGTATTTGGCAATGTTTGGGAATATTCGTTGGTGGTATTCAAAGGGGAATTACTACTGGTAACCAGTGGGCAGATGCCCGAGATGCCTCTTAACATCCTACTATGCACATAGTAGGCAGCAGCAGAGAGTTATCTAACCCAAGTGTTACCACCATTTTTAAGAAACTGTCTTATAACAACAAGCAGGGACCACAGTGTCAGACTGAGCTTTCAACAATGGAGTACCCAATATCACGACAGAGCACCCACGAGCAAAAGACAAAATAAAATTGTGAAAAATCTTTGTTCATCAAAAGTCTTTACCAAAAAACAACCAAAAAGGAAAAGGCAAGAAACTCACTGGAAGGATATATCTGACAAGAATCTAATTATCTATGAATATATAACACATATTTAATTATATATGAATATTTAACACACACACATATATGACAACTCAGCAGCAAAATGACAACGCATTCAATCATGGGTAAAGAACTTGAGCCATTTCACACAAAAGGAAATTCAAAGGTCACCAAATACCTGGAAAGATGGGTTCTCAGTCTCATTTTCCATCAGAGTTGCAAATCGGGGCCCCACTCTTACTCAGCTAGCTCACGAGGAGCACTGGGAGAGCTGTGGGGTAGGTATTGGGCTGCTCGCCACGAGTCAGAGGTTGGAATCCACCAGCCCCCCTGAGGGAGAAAGATGCTCAGAGGACGTCTGTCGGCTCCCTGAGAGAGTGGATGCTAGCACATCATTGCCCCCACATGATGCTCAGCCCTATTCATGTTATCACAATAATGTCATGCAGGAGGTCACTATGAAAAAGGATGGGACATCAGGGTCCAAGGTTTATGAACAACCTTCATTATGTAGCCGACACCACCTGGCTCGCTAAAAGTTAGAAGACCAACTTAGAGCACCTGCTAACGACAACCAGATAGTAACATTCAATATGGATTACAACTTGAAGTAAGGAACACTAAACCATCTGACAGCATCATGAGAAACAGAAAGGACTTCACTTTGCTTGCATCCACCATCAATGCTTGTCAAAGCAGCAGTCAAGAAATGGAGGGACATGTTACATTGGGCCTATCTGCTTTGCAAGACCTCTTTAAAGGGGAACTAACTGGGATGTCCCATGAAACCATGAACCCAAGCCTCCAAACCAAGTGTTGTTTCCTTCTGTTTAAAGCCATCTCCCTGTGATGTTTCTGTTCCAGCAGCACTAGCTACTCTATACCCTGGCGCACCTACAGTCCAGGTCTATCCTAGTTTACCCTTTCAGAGATCCCTTAAATAAACCTCCTGAATGGGAACCCCCATGTTGGTGCTGGAACACTCATTGCTATTACCCATGGAATGAAGAAATTCATCTCCTAGTTCCCTTCCCCTGGGAAAGGCTTTCCTTACTATCATTTGTTCTTTGTGAGCTCACATGCCTTTGTTTGGTGTGCGTATATGTAGTGAAATAATCTCAGATGTATAGAAAAGTTACAAGAACAATACAAGACCATTTTTTGGAAATTCTTTGAGCCATGTACTAGTAGGATGCTCCATCACTCCTGAACACATTAGAGCCTTCTCCTGTCTACCCCAAAAAATCCAAACCTAACTTCCTGCCATTGAGTTGATGCTGACTCATAGCGGCCATGTAGGACAGGAAAAAACTTCCCCTGTGAGTTTCTGCGGCCTTACCTCTTTAAGGGAGTAGAAAGCCCCGTCTTTCTCCCACGGGGCAATTGATGCTTTTGAACTGCTGACTAACAAGTAAGCCCTATGTCACCAGGGCTCCTCTACAACTCAATCGGATCATCAGAATCTAGAAATCAATAGTCAGACATGTGGCTACCACTGAATTCTCAGATTCCTTTGTAGCTCACCTATAGTCAAAATAATGTGCTTTCTAACAAAATAAAGCAGTTCAAAATCATAAGCTGAATCTATTTATCATGTCACGTTGGCAGTCCAGTTTCCTCCCCACGTGTCTGAAAAACGAGGAGTGAGGATGGGGAATTATAAATCCTTCACTGATGGCGCAGCTTTGAGGTGTGATGTCTATTGCCTACAAGCAATCTCATGGAACTAAAGCCAAGTGAACTGGCCCTGCACTTTGCTTGATACCACGTGCTATCTTGGGGGCCCTGGTGGCGTAGTGCATATGCTCTGCAGGAGACAGATGAGGTCTTCCACTCCCATAGAGTGGCAGCCTCAGAAACCCCCAGGGACAGTTCTACCCTGTCCTGTGGGTCACTAGGAGCTGGTGTTGACTTTATGGCAGTGAAGTTGTTTATGTCCTTCCTCTCCTAGTCCCACTTCTCCTTACATGGCTCCCAACAGAAACAACACCCAAATGCCAACATCCGGATAAATCACTTTGCATGACGCCGCAGGGGCTCACAAGCCCGTAGGAGCCAAAATCAGACCATGAGTGTTTTTGAAAACATTTCCAAAACAGATTTGATGCAGTCAACACTCATGACAGAAGACGTGGTGAGCCGTGTGAGGACGTAAAAGGCCATCATTTCTGAAGAAAGCAAGAGGTCATTGAAAGGGGGAAAGAAGAGAAGATCAGTTTGGATGTCAGAAGAAAGAGACTCTGAAACTTGCTCTTCATCATAGAGGCGCTAACTCAAATGGAAGAAAGGATGAAGTCAAGGAGCTGAACAGAAAACTTCAAAGGGCAGCTCAAGAAGGCAGAGTCAAAGGCATAAAGACCTAGAATTAGAAAACCAAAAGGGAAGAACACACTCAGCAGAGCTGAAGCTGAAAGAACGCAGGGAAAATTCAAGCCTCAAGCTGCAATCTTGAAAGATTCTATGGCAAAATATTGAATGATGCAGAAAGCTTCAAAGAAGATGGAAAGAATGCACAGAGTCACTGTACCAAAAAGAACGAGTCAAAATTTCAGCATTTCAGGAGGTAGCGCATGAGCAACAAGCAATGGCGCTGAAAAAAGAAGTTCAAATGGCACTGAGAACATTATCCAAAAACGAGGCTCCGGGAATTGATGGAATGCTCATTGAAGTGTTTCAGCAAGCTGAAGAAGCACTGGAAGCACCCAAACGTCTATGTCAGGAAATTTGGAAGAGAGCTTCCCAGACAACTCACTGGAAGAGATCCATATGTGGGCCCATTCTCAAGAAAGTTGACTCAACAGAATGTTCAAGCTACAGATATCATTGCTATCACACAGAAGGAAAATTTTGCTTAAGATCATCCAACAGTGGTTGCGGCAGTACGTTGACAGGGAATTTCCAAAAGTTCAGTTTGAATTTAGAAGAGGATGTGGAACAAGGGATATTACTGTCGATGAATCTCGGCTCAAAGCAGAGACTATCAGAAAGATATTGTTTTTCATTGACTATGCAAAAGCACTCAACTGTGTGGACCACAATAAACTATGGATAACCTTGAGAAGAATAGGAGTTGCAGAACACTTCATTCTGCCCATTCAAAACATACCCATGGATCGCGAGGGCAGTTGTACAAACAGAACAAAGGAATACTTCACGCTGTAAAATCAGGAAAGGGGGACTTCAGGGTTGTATCCTCTCATTATTCTTGTTCAGTCTCTAGGCTGAGCAAATCATCCGAGAAGCTGAATTATATGAAGAAGGGCGTGGCATCAGGATTGGAGGAAGGTAAACCTGGGGTATGCAGCTGACACAACTGTGCTAGCCGAGAGTGAGGAGGAATTGAAGCACCTGCTGATGCTGACCAAAGATGGTAGCCTTCAGTGGGGATTACAACTCAATGTAAGGAAGACCAAAATCCTCACAACTGGACCAATAATTAACATCATGATACAGGGAGAAAAGGTTGAAATTGAAGGGTTTTGTCTTACTTGGATCCACAATCAATGCTCATGGAAGCAGCAGTCAAGAGATCAAAAGACGTATTGCATTAGGTAAATCTCTTTTAAAGTATTACCTCTTTTAGAGTATTGAAGACCAAGGATGTTACTTTGAGGACTAAGGTGTGCCTGATTCAAGACACGGTATTCTCCACTGTATCATGTGCATGTGAAAGTGGGACACTGAATAAGGAAGACTAGAAGAAAAGATGCACTTGAATTGTGGTGCTGGAGAAGAATATTCAAAGTACCGTGGACTGTTGAAAGGACAAAGCAATCTGTACTGGAAGAAGTAAGGCCCAGAGTGTTACTTAGAGGAAAAGATGTCAAGACTTTGTCTTACATACTTTGGACATATTGTGAGGAGAGACCAGACCCTGAAGAAGGGCATCGTGTTTTCTAAAATGAAGAGGTGGTAAAATAGAGGAAGGCCCTTGATGAGATGGATTGACACACTGGCTGCAGCAATGGGCTCAGGCAGAGGAACAAATTGTGAGGATGACCTAAGACCAGGCAGCGTTTCTTTCTGTTGTGCAAGGGGTTGCTATGGGCCGGAGCCAACTTGATGGTACTCAACAAGAACAACAACAACAGGGGCTAATTTCAAACACTCCAACCATTATGGATTGAATTGTTCCCCTCCCCAATATTGAAGGATCTTCCAAAATTTCATACAATACAATACAGTACAATAGAATCCTAACCCTTATACTGGAAGAAAGACCAGGCTTTCTGCTCTCTTAAAGAGTTACAGCCTAGGGAACTCTCAGGATTTATAGTGTCGCTATGAGTAGGAATGAACTAATTGGCAGTGATTTTGGTTTGGTAATCTTTACACAGAAGGACCCATCCCTAGGGCCACACCCTGACTTCTGCAAGGTCAGCGGTTCAAACACTCCAGTTGCTCCAAAAGAGGAAGATGAGGTCTGCTCTCAAGAAGAGTTACACCCTCCAAAACCTAGGGAGCATTTCTCCTCTGTCTTGTAGGATCCCTATGAGTTAGAATCACCTCCAGCACATGTGGTTTGGTAGATTTGGGTTAATCACACCCACGTGGTTAATCACACCCCTTGACACCCATTTCCGTTACACAAGTACTAGCCATCTAAAACACTAACCTCTGATATTTAGAAAGATTGAATCCATTCTTCCATTCAATTATTTTCCAAATTGAGCATTTTGTAAGCATACATACAAATGCTAATCCCTCTACTTTTATTACCATAGGTTTATTTAAGGCCCCATTCTATTTGGACAATCAAACTAGTATCAACACTTACAAAACCAAGAGAGGAGCTAAGGAGATTTTCAATTTGCACATGTTTTCTGAGGAAAATCTTCAACTTCTCTCAAAATAATTTAATATAAAACAAAGCCAAATGAAATGTTATTTATCAAATATGCCATTAACAAAGATTCTGAAAATTAACTTATTCATTCTTACAAAGGGGAGAGGAGACCCTGCTGGTGGGAGTGGAAATTGGTACCACCCTCCTGAAAAGCAGTTTTTCAAAATATGCCAAGAGTCTACAAAATGTTCCAGCCCTTTTGCTAAGTGTAAACAGTTTCAAGAATCATTTCTAAGAAAATAATTGAAAAGTTAGAGATTTATGCATGAAGATGTTTATCGTCCAACAAGAAACAAATTGGAAACAAATTAAATGATAAAGACCATGGAATGATGAATCAATGAAAAAATAAGTTATTTGATGGAAGAATTTAATGCTGCTGTTTAAAGGTATAATATGTGTTTAATGATACAAAATACCTTTAAAGTTAATAAGCTGTGTATAGATCTGTAAATAGTATTTCAACAATGCAGACATGTATCCTTAAGAAGAAGAAAAAAGACAGGAAGGAAATGAACAAAGTCTCAAAATGACAATAGTATTTACTTTAGTCTGATTAGGGGGTGAGGAAGTACAGTTTCCAGATCATTGTTTTTATTTTTGTTTTATCTGTAGTGTCAAATTTTTCTGCAATCCACATATATTAGTTTTTAAATTAAGAAATCACAGCAGCACATATCTTCAGTCATGTCAAGGTGTTCTTCCTCTGCTTATCGGCAAGATACAGTCCTTTGAGCCAAACCTGGCCCTGGTGGCGTAGTGGGTTGCATATTGGGCTGTCAGCTACAAGAGCAGCAGTTCAAACACACCAGCTGCTCCCTTTAAGAAAGATGAGACTTTCTGCTCTCCTAAGGACTGACAACCTCAGAGACCCTAAGCAAGGGTCCTCAAACTACGGCCTGCGGGCCACATGTGGCCCGCCGAGAACATTTATTCCGCTTGCCAGGTGTTGTTGCCGCCACTGCCTGTCCTGCTTAGCAGCCGACTCGTCCAGTGTGCAGAGTAATTTGTTCACAGTTTTTTTAAAACTATAGTCTGGCCCTCCAATGGTCTGAGTGAGGACAGTGAACTGCCCCCCCCCCCTGTTTTAAAAGTTTGAGGACCCTTGCTAGGGGATAATCCCACGCTGTCCTATAGGGTTGCTATGAATCAGAATAGATGCAGTGACAGTGGATTTGTTTTTTGTTTGGATTTCGGCCTCATATTTTTAGCTTTATCCCCATAATAAAACCTTACATCTCCTTCAAAAAGGAAAAATTTCCCTGAAGACTACTAATCGACAGGTAAGGGATGCCTTAACTTAAGCTCTGAGGAAGCATCTTAGATGTACTCTTAGGGATAAAGTGTTTTTTGTATGTGAATCTCTTGCACATTTGCGTGAAAATAGAATTGGGAGGGGGGAACTTCTGAAAGGATTCCTCCATTGTTAGTGCTTCTCCTGTCACAAAGGTGTGGAGCTCTTCCGTAAGTCATGCAGCCAACCGATAATGTCCCCTCAAGTGTCACATCTGCCAACAAGGACATTAGGAAGGTAGGTCAATAGACCACAAATCACAAAGCTCAAGTGAAAAAAATGTGCAAACTAGAAATTGGAATTCTGCTTCATGTTGGTGCAGAGCACATTTTCTTACGGAGCAAGAACATTGTACAGAAAGCGCAGCTTTCACCTCTTAATCCCTATAAGCATCAATTGCATTGTCTCTGCATACATAACGGAAAACAGATCTTTCTGTGCTAAAACTCCCAGGCTTCTTATCTAAATAAGTGGCCTGGCCCAATCCCCTGTTAAACCACCTCTGGAAAGGATGAAATAGTAAAATACCAATCTTTTGTGAAAGATCATAATGAAAACTGCCATCCGGTCCAATTCGACACTAGCTAGAGACATGCCCTGATCATCTTGATAGCTAACAACGGTCGACTCGAAACGCTTGAGATGTGTATGATGTGTCCTCACTGGTCCAGGGGCAGAGAGCAATACGCGAGGAACTAGCCATCAGGCACACACTGCGGTAGGGAGTCCCTAAAGGGGAAGGGATGCTTAAAAGAAAGGGGATCGCAGACAGGCATGAGCAAATCGTAGGGAAAGGAGCGATGATGGGTGGTCAGGACGGCTACAGCTGGTGTTTGAGCTCAGCCAAGAGAGCCAGGAGGAGAGAGAGCACTGAAGAGGGACCCTGGAGACTGAAGAGGCCTAAGGAGAGAAGTGTGTTCAAAAGGTCCTGGGAAGGAATCCAAAGAACGATCCGCTGGTTTAACAAGGCCCCAGTGGCTGCTAAGAGCAAGGATTTGGCCCAGAGCGGAGGGTTGGACTTGGGACCCTATAGGAAAGAATAAATAATAGCAATAAATGCGAAGACTCAATTGTTAGACCCAGAAGAAGAAAAAGGGAGAGCAAGAGAAACGTGGAAACACACACACACACACACACACACTTATATGTATGGCTCCCTCTATAGTCTATGGTAAACCAAGTCAGTGCAGCTAAGACAGCAGTCTGGGTGCCTGTGGGTTCCACCTTGTCTCCAGGAACCTTGGTGGCCCCTATTTCCTTTGCTGTCTCTAGTTTGGAGCATCTTTGAACGATCGGTGATGCATGAAGAAATGTAGACATCCCCAAGGTTTCTATCACTCTGAGGCCCAACGCCAGAGTGAGAAAGAGCTGTCGTTTGCAACACCCTGGGAAGGTGCCCAGAAGCTGTATAAATTATCACGCTCAGCCTCCGGTGTGCTCACACACAGGAAGGGGCCCCAGGCAAACGAGGGGTGTGCTAATGGGTGGTGTCGCCTGCTCATCTGCCTTTCCCAGGCCACCCCAGGGGCTTTGTCCACACACTGGGAATGATTTAGTCCTGAAAGGCATGAGACGCCAACCCATTATTTTCTAGGTTTTAATCCCCTAAGAAGAAAACTGCCTATGGCCTTGAGCGATTGCTATATAATAGTATCACACGGACTCTCCGCCCACTGCACCCTGCACTCCAGAAGGAGGGGGTCAGAATTGAGAGGTGTAAGCTGAGCTGGACCCAGCTCCGGTTCTAACCTGGTTTTGTTAGCAGTACCTTTAGAGCAGAATTGACAACTGGCCCTCTCTTCTCCATCATAGCCTTCAAACGGCTCCCTGACTTTCTCTTTCAATAGAATGAACGTGAGCCCCTGTGCCCTCGGCACAAGGAACGGGCATGAATGCACTCAAACGTCTGCAGCCAAGGTGGGATCCAGGTAGAGCTCGACATGAATGCGCAGCAGGGCACGCTGAACGGAGGAAGCACCACACTGTGCTGAGATGAAAACATACCGGCCCGAGCGATGTGCGAACAAAGTGAGAAAACACAGAAGTTGAGATGCTTCTATTTTGACCGGGCTTACTGCAAATAGCAGACCTGTGACACCCTGGGGCAAGTTCCTGTCAGGAAGAAGCCCAGGAGTCCCCAGGAGTCCCGTGTGTGACTTCCTGCTCTCATTATCTTGATAGTCAGACCTGCAGATGGGCAGGCGGTGCTTTTCTGCGAAGATGGGCTATGAGCTCAGATTTGCAAGGAGAGTCAAGACAGGGGGAGGGCTATGTTGATGTCTTCTTTATGAATCCAAGCTTGGTTTCTTCTAGAATCTCAAGGCAAAATTGTGAGCTCGACCAAATGTGTCAAAATAGTATTTTACTATTTCTCCTCGCTAGCTTCCTATCCCATCTTTATTTCACCACCCACAATTCCCTGACTGGATCGGTGTCCAGGAACTCCTAGACGTTGTCTCTTCATTTGTCATTCAAGCATGTATTCCGCAGCTGCTATATACTCCATGCATTTTTATCAACAACTAGAGATGTGTAGCTGAGTCAGAAACCCTCCAGGAGGCCACAGGGTAGCAAAGACATGAACACAGATATCAGCAAGCATGATCATCCGTAAAGCCTATCAGAACCACTGTCATCGAGTCAGGTTCAACTCACAGACTCTGTACAGGGTTTCTGAGACTGCAAATCTTTACAGGAGCAGAGAGCCTCATCTTCCTCCTTCAGAGTGGCTGCTAGGTTTGAACCACTGACCTTGTGTTTGGCAAGCCATTGTCTAACCCACAGAGCCACCAAGACTCCAAACGTCTTATAATAAAGGCAGGTGAAGGCTCTCACCACAAAGAAGGGCAAACAAGTTTTGTGTGTTAGGAGCCAGGGGACACATGGAGGAATGGAGAGCCCAGAAGAGTATTTTAAAAAGAGATGGCCTCTGAGTCGAGGGAGGAATATATCCAGGGACATGCATGAGCAAAGGCTCAGAATTGGGACAGTATTTGTCATGCATTGAATTGTATCGCCCAAAATGACATGCTAAACTTCTTATACCTGTACATGTTAATGTTCCCATGTTTGGGGAAGGAGGGTCTTGCTGTAAATGTATTAGCTGTTAAAGCATAACGAAGTAATGTGGGCTTTAATCATAATCCTATAGGATCGCTGTCTTATAAAAAAGGAGAACGGACATGGAAAGAGGAATCACACACAAGGAAAGATGTCACGTGTCAATGGAGACAGCTGCATCTGCAAGCAGCACAGAAATGCCCCAGGATTGCTGGTCGCCATCAGGAACTCTGCAAAGGCAAGGGATCAACATAGCTAACACTCGATTTGAGATTTTCCTTTGTGACAGAACTGTGATCAAATAAATCTTTATCCTTGATGATTATGTATTTTGTGGTAATTCCATCTGAACGGCTCTAAGACTGTAGACTAGTGTGCAAGTGTTGACTAGAGAAACAAACACAGCGACTCTCATATATGTATAAGAAATAACTTTATATCAAGAAGTGATTATTATCGAGAAAACATCCCAGCCCAGTCCAGCTGAAGTCCCTAAGTCTGATCCTAGTCTCCCAGCCCCTCTTCAAACTCACACAGCCACATGCAGTGGTGCAGAATGCAGGAAGATCATAGGTTGGTGGGTGCCATCAAGGTCAACCAGCAGAAAACTGAAGATGTATAGAGAAAGGGAGGGTCCCAGGACCCTCCTCCTGAAAGGTCCATGCCCACCAGGAGGCACCAGCAGGCTGTGACCTGATTAACAGGTTCACCACCACCTTTACACTCGAATATAGCTTTACCTGCACCGGAAATCATGTAATGACTACAGCAAGGAACATGAAGAAAACAGCAGGTGGACACATGGCATGAGTAGGGCTGGGAGGAGGAGAGAGATCTCAAAGAGGGGAACTTAAAGAGAGGTGTGTATATTGCCAAAGCATTTCAAGGGGCTTGGGCTTTGTAGACAGTAATGCATCCGTGGACAATGTCTCATTATTCAGTGATTGCCTTGCTCAGCCCTGTCTGTGGATGTCTTACAACCAGAGAACAGTCTGGTTTCAGAGAGTCTTCTTTCTATGGACAAACTTCAGAAAGAGGCATCCAAAGCATCCAAAGAAGATGAAGAAACACATGTCACTACACCAAAAGGAATTGGTTAACATTCAACCATTGAGCTTCTGTATTTGATTTCCTATATACAAGCAACATTGAAAGGACAGAGAAGTTCATAAAATCGTCCTACACGGAATTGTTGGGGTAACTGCCATTCCATATTGATCTAGCTAAGAACAAGGTGGAATGACTGCGTGGATAAAGAGACACAATATAAATAATTATCAATCGTACCTTAGTCAAAAGAAAAGAAGGAATCAGATTACTGTGAAAGTTTTAATCACAGGATACAGGACTCATTGTTAATTCCTAGGGAACTTCCAATATTACCTGAGTGAGAGTCACAAGGGGACCTTGGGGTGCTGTGGGTTAGGTGTTGGGCTGCAGCCACAATACCAATGGTTCAAACTACCGCTAGGCGAGGCTAGCTGCTCCCATCAACAGTGTTGAAAACCTTACAAAAGGTCACTGTGAGTTAGAATCACCACTACGGCAGTGGGTTTGGTTTTGATTGAGAGAAAAGAGATACAGAAAGAATAGTAATACAAGGTATATTCTACTTTAACTGACACCACTACCATGTAATTTTATATTTGTCTTGGGACTCAGGTGAAACAGAATCCTTGGTTGTGTTCCACCGTGCAGTAACCTAAGGCTTAGGAGAATTTAATGATTTGTCTGAGTCTATGTGTGAAAATGTTGGTATTGGATTTTGGTTTTCCTTAATCGTCATCCTGCGGTTTTCTCCCTTCCACAAATCAGCTTTCCCAAAGCAGGCACAGGCCAATGCCTTTGAATCTTGTGGGCAGTTCAGAGACTCCTCCCCTCCTTCCTTGCTTATCCCAGAGGGGTAGAGGGAGGTCAGCGGAAAGTTCATGGTGACGAAAACACCCAGAAAGCCATAGTTAGGGAGTATTTCTCTAGATTTGTTTTCTTATATGATTTCAAAGGTGCTCGCTCAAAGGCAGGCAGGACTACTGGTGGGCGGTGACAAATCACTGTGGTACTACAGTTAGTGAAAGGGCACCTTTGGATTTATCAGGACCCAGCACCCAAGTCCAACTCTTTAGATTTGATGTCTGTGCATATTTTCAACCAAACTCCCTCAAATATCAAAGCTAAAATGAAAGACTAACACTTTTAGAGTTATGTGTGTTGTAAATATTCCATAGATGTCAGCCCCAGCATAAGGAGCATAATGTTAATAGCCTTTTCATTCTAATGCCCTATTATTTACCCAACCTGATTGGAAAAAGAGAAAGAAAAAGAACTTGACCTTTTGCAGTTTTTTAAGAAGTGTATTTTATAGTCTGTATAATAAGGCAGTAGCTGCTTCGGCTATATTTTGTCCTGTAATCGATGTTAGCGATAGCCTCACCAGTGACTTGCAATGGGGTTTTTATTTGATTTACATTTTTACATTTACAATGCAATTTTCTCTTGCATGTTATTTTTCTTGTAAGTCGCACTAAAAACATGATGTAAATAAACTGGTTACATTGCTTAAATAAAAGGGAAAAAACAAATATTAAAAATGAACCGGACTCAATTAAACTTTTTTTTAAGACTAGGTCAATATACATATTTTTATTATGTTCAGAAAGTAGGAAAGGATAAAAAAAGGCAGCCATAAAATACTAGTTCTATACAAAATGACTTCATAAACTGGTGAAGATGCAAGAGCAGAAAATGTATATCATAATAGAGAGGTCTGAGGGGCCGGCCCCAGTCCTAACTATGTGGATACCTGCCCCTCC
>NW_022103905.1:6197808-6216132 GCF_000313985.2 Echinops telfairi
CAGTGGTGTGAGTGGCGATACTGGGAGGGTGGAGAGAGGGTGGGGTGAAAAGGGGGAACAGATTACAGGGATCTACATATAACCTCCTCCCTGGGGGATGGACACTAGAAAAGTGGGTGAAGGGAGACGCCAGATAATGTAAGATATGACAAAATAATAATTTATAAAGTATCATGGATTCATGAGGGAGGGGGGGCAAGGAGGGAGGAGGAAAAATGAGGAGCTGATGCCAGGGGCTTAAGTGGAGAGCAAATGTTTTGAGAATGGTGAGAGCAACGAATGTACAAATGTGCTCGATACAATTGATATGTGTATCGATTGTGATAAGAGTTGTACGTGCCCCTAATAAAATGATTAAAAAAAATTCTACTACGATATGTACCTCAGTTTCACCATAACTTCATTGGTATTTGTTTATTCAGCAGATCATTTGTTAAACACCAATTTCAAGCACTGAGCTGGATGTTCAAGATAAAGTAGTCAAGCACACAGATCTATAGTTGTACTCCTCATGAAATGCTTGTAACACGGAACGATAGAGTATACATACCAATACGAGGGTAAGTGAAAACTATTGTTAAAACATACAGGAACCTGTGCTAAACAAATGATCACACTATTAAAACTGTTAGGTCTCAATATAGAGAGCTGCATCTTTCTGATGGCAGGGTTTCCATGTCTTTCACAGAATTCCTCCAAAGAATTCCGTGCTCTTCAATCTACCCCACGCCAAGACGGCAGTTTGGGTGCAGTTTTCCATTTTCTGAAAGGGTTTTCATAATAAGCCCATGATTGTCCTGGGTCCTTTGAGAAAGTCTATCAAAGCTTTCCCTTTGAGATTTCAGAGGGCGGTTGCCATAACCTTCTGAGGGGATCTCTCTGCCTTGCAGGTGACTAGCCCAGCAGATCTCCTGAGAAGCCATTGTTTTGATTGGACCCTGCTATCTGGATCCTATTAGTGAACCCAACACTCATCCTTGGTTTCACTTTGTTCCATAAAAACCATCTTCATGAGCCTCAAGCTTGCTTACACGGCTGATGGCACGATCCGTTTTAGAGGTAGTCGATCTTTGCACAATGCTTCTGGCACTCATTGCCTCCAAAGGTTGCTGAGGCAAAGATGTTCACTTACAGTGGAAATACGGAATGTCTTGAGAATCCAACGTGAGGAGCTTTCACATGAAAGGTCATTCTATGATCTTTTTTTCCACCAGGGTTTTAAATTCAGCCACAGTTTCTTTGTTCACTAAAGTTGATGAATTTTGCTCTCTTGGCTCATCTTTGGCATCTTTCTAACCTTATTTAAAATGCTTGATTTATATAAAACAGGGTGTTTTTTTTCAACAGTTTATATATAAAATACTTTCATTTTTGTTTTTTATTGTGGAACAGCAATCCTCTAAATTTGTTACAAAACTTCAATGATTTGGGACTATGTCCATTGGGTTTGGTTAAAAATTTGATGTTAACCCGAACCTTGAAATCTTTTATTTCCATAGAACCCAGGTACTCTTTTTTCTTCTTTTGAAGCATCCTAATAAGACAAGTGGATTACTGAGAGACTTTGTATATATCCATCTACTCAGTCTCAGAGATGTGTTTAAACATATCTTACTTGGAATAGAGTTATGCATGTATAAATTGGAAATCAAATAGCAATGTTTTTTTAACTTTTTCTCATGCAACCATATGTGAGGATGCATCACAAAATTCATGGGAAAAGTGGAATTAAAGATAATGAAATTCTTCCATGAACACCTTGAAGCTCTCTCATATTTATACACACCTATATGTATATGCATAGCAAACTAAAACTAAAACTAAATGTCATAACCAAGTTAAATCCTATGAAATTTCCCAGACTCTGAGCTTTATGGACTCAAATTGCTTCATCTTTCTCCTGTCTTGAGTGTTAAAACTCTCTCTCCATCTCTCGCTCATAGGTGTTACAGTTCTCCCTGAATCTTTACCTCTTCAATTTAGGGGGTTCCCATCAGTAGTATCCACAGCCCAAAGGGATGCTCTCAACTCCTGGCTCTTCATTCATGGTAGTCATGAGGTTCCAACACATCTCTGAGATGGCTCATTGTAAGCCTAGCAGGATGGCAAAATGGACCAATACATCCATCTAGCTTATGTGGCTGCACTTAATCCTTCAGTGATCATCATATAGCATTGACTGGAAAAGTGATACAAATATAGGCCATCACACCACAATATACGTATCTCTATAAACATACACACATTCTTGTGTGTGTGTGTGTGTGTATATATATATGTGTGTGTGTATGTATATCCACCCACCACGTGTCTGTCAGTTTGTCCTACTGTGGTGGCTTGTGTGCTGCTGTGATGCTGAAAGATGTGATGCTGGGTGCTATGTCACTGGTATTTCAAATGTCAAGCAGGGTCACCCAAAGTCAAAAGGTTTCAGGAAAGTCTCCAGACTAAGAACAGAATCTGATGTCCACTTCATAGGAATTAGCCACCAAGAACATTATGTATAGCTTTGAAACATTGTCAGATACTGAGCCCCAAGGAATAAAAGCAGAACATTGTCAGAGAGACTGCCAGAAGAGAAGTCCCCCAAGGCAGAAGGCATTCAAAAGATGACTGAGGAAGAGCTGCCTTCTCATAGAAGAGTGGACTTCAATGGCACGAATAGAGTAAAGCCTAGGAGAATAAAGCATTCAAGACCTCCATTGGCTGATGGTGCAGGATACAAACTGAGAAGAAACAGCTGCACACATCTAACGATGATCAGAACCCGGGATGTCCAAAGTATGAATCTAGGAAAATTGCAAGTCTTCAAAAATGAAATGGAGTGTATAAAGACTTATAGATTCATCATTAGTGAGCTTACATGGTCTGGTGTTTGCCATTTGGAATCAGAATATCTTATGACTTATCATCTGGGAATGAAATGATCAAGAGAAATGGCTGTGCATTCACAGTCACAAAGGACATTTCACATCTACCTTGAAGTACAATGTTGTCTGTGATAGGATTGTATGTATCCCCCTTCAAGGAAATCTGGTCTATACGATTTGATTCAAATTTATACACCAACCCCAGGGGCTAGTGATAAAGAAATTGAAGACCTCTATTGAAGTCTTCAGTCAGAAATCAATTTAACATGCAATAAGATGCAACGACCACTATTGGCAATTGGAGTCCAAAATATGGAAACAAAGAGGAAGCCATGGTAGTTGGAAAATGTGGTCTTGGTGATAAAAAGGAAGCTGGAGATCACACGACAGCATTTTGTAAGACCAACGGGAGCTTAATTGCCAATAAATTTTTTGGACAACACAAAAGACATTACATGCAGATTTTTCCAGATGGAAAACACAGAAATAAAATGGACTTCATCTATGAGAAGAGACAATGGAGAATCTCAATATTAGCAGTGCAAATCAGGCCATCAGTTGCTCATATGTAAGGTCAGATGGATGCTGAAGAAAATCAAATTAATTTGCCAGAGCCGAAATATAAACTTGAGTCAATCCCACCTGACTTTTGAGAACATCGCAACAATAGATTTATTGCATTGAACACTAATGACAAGACTACTTGATGAGCTATGGGTGGACATCAAGAATATTATTCATAAATAAAGAAAAAAGTCATGTAAAAGACAGGAAAGAAAAAAAGATCAAAGTAGATGTCAGAAGAGACTGAAACTTGTCCTTAATCATAGAGTAGCTAAGGCAAATGGAAGCAATGAATTGAACAGAAAATTTCAAAGGGCAGCTTGAGATGGCAAAGTAAAATAATATAATGAAATGTGAAAAGACCCAGAGTTAGAAAACCAAACAGGAAGAACAGGTTCAGCATATCTGTTTGTTTGAGGTGAACTTGTCACTAAGGACTCCAAGTTCATTTCGGTTTTACTTTCCCTCTCTCACCCTCACTCTCTGTCTCTCTAGCTCTCTCTTTTAAGCCATTAGACCATATTTAGGTTTGAGAAATAAGAAATCTGGAGGGATTTGGGGAAGTTTTCAAAAGAAACATGTACGTACCCAGCCCATCTTCAGAAATGAAATCAACAACAATTTCCTATTAAACCCTCCTCGCACACGGTTCTCTTTCTTTCTTCCCCCCATCTTCTTCTCTCCTCAATATCTAGAAAAACTCCATCCTTTAAGTTGCAATATGGAAAGTTTCTATGGACAAAATGTTGAATGATGAAGTAAGCATTAAAAAAAGACGGAAAGAATACATAGTCGCTGTATGAAAAAGAACTAGGGATATCATTGCTGATATCACATGCATCTGGGGTCAAAGCAGAGAATACCATAAACGTGATTGTTTCTGTTTTATTGACTACACCAAGGCATTGATTGTGTGGATCATAGCAACCTATTGATAGCCTTGAGAAAAGTGGGAATTCCCAAACATTTCGTTGTTCTCATGCAGAACTTGTACATGGATCAAGAGGGAGTGGTGTGGATAGAACACGGGAATCCTGTATGGTTGAAAACCAGGAAAGGTGTGCATCAAGGCTGTATCCTCTCACCATAGTTATTCAATCTGTACATAATCAGAGAAGCTGGATTTTAAGAAGAATGGGGCAGCAGGATTGGAGGAAGGTTCATTACCAACTTTGTGCAGATGACTCAAGTGAGAAGACTTGAAGCACTTGGTGATGAAGATCAAGGATTACAGGTTTCAGTAGGGATTACATCTCTATGGAAAAAAGATCAAAATCCACATAACTGGGTCAATTGGTAACATCCAGACAAAGGGAGAAAAGGTTGAAGTTTTTGAGATTTTTTGTTGTTGCTTGAATCCACAATTAATGCTCATGGAAGCAATGAAAGAGATCAAAAGATATATAGCATTAGGTCTGCTCCATAAGACCTCTTTAGAGTACAGCCATGCAAAGATGCAACATTGGTGACTAAGGTATACCTGTCTCTTATGGTACTGCCAACTGCCTCGCAGGCATGTGAAAGTTGGCCCATGAATAGAATTGAGGCAGTCAAATGATGGTGCTGGAGAAGCACATTGAAAGTACGGTGGATTACCCAAAGGACAAATCTCTCTTAGATGAAGTGCAGCCAGAAGCTCCTTGGTGAGAAGGAAGGAGAGACTGGGTCTTACATATTTTGGACACATTGTCAGGGTAGACCGGTCCCTGGAGAAGGACATCATGCCTGGTAAAGTAGAGGGTCAGCCAAAGAAAAAGGAAGACTCTTGACAAGATGGATGGACATGGTGGCTACAACAATGAGCTCAAACAAGAACAATTTGAGGATGGTGTCGAACCAGGCAGTGTTTTACTCTATTTTACATGAACTTCTCTGTGTCGGGATGGCCTCTATGACACTTAACAACATATGCATCTATAAAGAATCTTAGTGGTAATAATTAAGTGAGGACTTCTATGTTCACTGAAACATTGACAGTTCAAATCCACCCAGCAGTCACTACGGATGTGAAAGATGTGGCACTCTGCTTAAGTAACAAAAAAACAGTGTTGGAAACCCTATGGGGCAGTTCTATTCTGGGCTCCAGGGTCACTAAAGTCCGAATCAACTCAATGGCAATGAATCTGTTTTTTTGTCTTATATTCATATATACATCTATAGATGCACAATTACATATATTCTATTAACTGCACAAAGAGATTTCCATTTCTCACATTGCCAAATATCACATCATTGCCATTTTAACTGGCATTTATTTGATTTCTAGAGAACTTGAATACCATTTATATTTCTTCTAAAATTATCTGTTCATATCATACCAATTTTAGGCTTAGTGATTTTCCTATCAATTTGATGATGTATTTATATAATAATGTCATATTTATAGAAAACATTTCCTATATATATATGCATATTCTTGAAACATATCTATATGAACACAGAGAGTTATTATATAATCAACCCTATCAATCTTTTCCTTTCTGTTGTGATGTCTAATTTTCCAACTTAGAAAATCTCACTCAACACCCATATTTCCTCTCTCCACCAATCTGAGTCCAAGAAATATGTCCAAACCAAACTCACGGCCATCAAGTTGATTCTGACTTGTAGCAACTCTATAGGAGAGTAAGTCTGCCTCTGGGTTTCTGGGACTCTTTAGAGAGTAGATAACCTTTCTCCCATTAAAGGTCAAAGAAGTGGAAAAGACTATTTTTGAGACTGGATATTCTGAAGAAGCCTTTGCATTAATCAATAAAACACAGGTAAACATTTTTCTGGTACTCTCTACTTTCCACCAAGATCCATCTGATAACAGCAATGTCAAATGTTCCCTTGTCCCATGTCCTCTTCTGAATCCAGTCTGAATTTCTGTCCGCTCTCTGCCCATATACTGCTGCAACCATTGCTGGATGAGCTTCAATAAAAGTTTACTTGCATGCCGTGTTAACGATATTGCTCTATAATTTGAGGATTTTGTTGGGTCACCTTTCTCAGCAATGGGTTGTTGTTGTTCGGGGCCATTGAATTGGTGCTGACTCACAGCCAGCTTATGCACAATGGAATGAATTGCTACCGGTCCATTGCCATCCTCACAATGGGTCCTATGCTTGAGCTCATTGCTGCAGCCACTGGGTAATTCATCTCGATGAAGGCTCCCCCTCCCTCACTGCCCCTCGACTCTACCAAGCATGATGTTCTTCTGCAGGGACTGGTCTCTCCTGAAAACATGTCCAAAATATGTGAGACTAAGTCTTGCCACGCTTGCCTCT
Source organism: Echinops telfairi (assembly GCF_000313985.2). Lineage (NCBI taxonomy): Eukaryota > Metazoa > Chordata > Mammalia > Afrosoricida > Tenrecidae > Echinops > Echinops telfairi. The sequence continues at coordinate 6,204,512 of NW_022103905.1, forward strand.
AAGGAGCGCTGTCTATACTTCTTCTGACAGATTGGTTTAGCCTTTCAGCAGTTCATGATACTTTCAATTATCTTCTCTAGTTCCACAATTCAAATTCATCAATTCTTCTCAGGTCTTCCTTATTCAATGTCCAACTTCCACATGCATATGAGACCATTGAAATGAACATGACTTGGGTCAGGCACCGCTTACTCCTCAAAATCTCCTCCTTGCTTTTCAGTGCTCTAAAGAGGTCTTGTGCAGCAGATTGACCCAGTGCAATTCTTCTTTTGATCTCTTGTCTGCTGCTTCCATGAGCACTGTTCTGGATTCAAATCTCCTGGCATAAATTTGTTTTCAATTTTCTTCAGCTTGATTGATTATGGTGAAAGGATATAATTCTGATACGCACAGTTCTTGATTTTAAACCATATGGTATTTTCTTGTCCTTTTTATGGACTATCTCTTGATCTGTGTGTACTTTTTGTAAGAGCACGATTAAGTGTTCTGAATTTCCCATTCTCTGAGATGTTAACTGTGATTTGTTATGATCCACACGACCTAATGCTTTTACATAGTCAATTCCTTCTATTCTCTGCTGTCAGCCAAGATTCATCTGAGATCAACAATAATATCCCTTGTTCCACATAATATTTTTAATCTGGCTTGAATTTATGGCAGTTCTCTATATCACAAGACTATTAAATCATTATTAAATTATCTTCAGCACCATTTTATATCCGTGGAATACATTTTAAATATAATTTCCACATTCTGTTGAATTACCTTTCTTTAGAATATGCATAAACATGAGTCTCTTTCAATCCCTTGACCAGAGAGCTGTATTTCAAATTTTATGACATAATGGAATGAGATCCACCAGATCTCGTGATCCACTGCCCATTTCGTGAAACAACTCAATTGGAATGCTGTCAATGTCTAAAGTCTTGTTTTTAGCCAATGCCTCAATGTGCAGGGTCTTTCTTCCATACCACTGTTTGTTTTGTTTTTCAATCATTTTACTAGGGAATCTTACAGCTCTTATAACAATCCATGCATCCATTGTGTCAAGCACATTTGTTGCCATCACCCTTTTCAAAACATTGTCTTTCTTTCTGAGCCCTTGTTATCAGCTCCTCATTTTTTCCAACCTCCCACACCCACCCACTCTTGTGAATCCTTGAAAAATTATAAATTATTGTTATTTTCATATCTTACACAGCTTGTTGTCTCCCTTCACCCATATTTCTGTTGTTCATCCCCCAGGGGGGGGGGAGGGGCGGGGATGTTATACATTGATCTTTACGATCAGTTCTCTCTTTATCCCCTCACCTTCCTCCTACCTGCCCTCGTAGTATCACTACTCCCATTCCTGTTCCTGAAGGGTTTATCTGTCCTGGATTCTGTGTGTCGAGAGCTCTTGCCTGTACCAGTGTGTATGCTCTGGTCTAGCTGGATTTGTAAGGTAGAACTGGGGTCATGATAGTGGAGGGGGATGAAGCATTAAAGCACTAGAAGAATGCTGTATGTTTCATTGGTGCTATACTGAAGCCTGTATTGCTTGTCCCTTCCTGTGACACTTCTGTGAGGGGATATCCAATTGTCTACAGATGGTCTTTGGGTCTCCACACTGACCACTGTCTCCCTTTATCCACTCTTCTGTTGTCTGTCCCCTGGGAAGGGGATTATATGTCGATCATTGTGATCATTTCCCCTTTATTTCTCCAACCCCTTTCCTTACCCTCCTGGAATCTCTACTCTCATTATTGGTCCTGAGTGGTTTATCTGTCCTGGAATCCCTATGTTGGGAGCTCTTATCTGTAACAGTGTGCATGTTTACATGCTCTAGTGTAGCCGGATTTGTAAGGTAGAATTGGGATCATGATAATGGGGGCGTGGTTGGGGGGTGCCGGGAGGAAGCATTAAAGAGCTAGAGCAAAGTTGTGTGTTTCATTGGTTCTACACTGCATCCTGACTGGATCGTCTCTTCCCTGTGACCTTCTGACAGGGGATGTCCAATTGACTACTGATGGGCTTTGGGTCTCCACTCCACACTCCTGCTCATTCACATTAATATGATATTTTGTTCTGTTTCTTTGATGCCTGATACCTGATTCCATCGACACCTCATGATCACATAGACTGGTGTGCTGCTTCCATGTGGGTTTTGTTGCTTCTCAGCTAGATGGCCACTTGTTTACTTTCAAGCCTTTAAGACCCCAGACACTATATCTTTTGATACCCTGGCGCCATTAGCTTTCTTCACGACATATGCTTATCACCATTTTGTCTTCAGCGATCATGTCATGGAAGGTGAGTATCACAGAATGCCAGGTGGTTAGAGCAAATTGTTCTTCCATTGAGGGAGCACTTGAGTAGAGACCCAATGTCTGTCTGCTATCTTAATACTTAATATATAAATAAATGAACATAAATATATGCACATAGATCTATGTCTCTATTGTTATATATAAATATATTTACATATGCATGTACCTGTATCTATACCTCTAAAAATGTCTTTAGCCTCTTGGTTCTTTCCTCTATTTCTTTCACTTTCCTCCTGTCCCACTATCATGTTCAACCTTCATTTGACTCTCAGTAATTCCTCTTAGCTACATTGCACTTGATCAAACCTCACCAAGCATTCTACGCCCTTCTCGCCATCAGTTTTAGATCACTTATTGTTCCTTGTCCCTGGGCTTGTTGGCTCCCCTATTCCTTTCCCCTTCCTCCCCTCTCCCATGGCCCCCAGGAAGTGTAGGTCCCATTGTTTTCTCCTCAGGATTGTTTAACCTGCCTATCTTATATAAATAGACATGGGGAAGGGGAGGGGAAAGCAGCCTATAAATAGTTCCAGGTCGGTCTGTTGTTCTTTATGAATGTTTTCTGATCGAGTTTAATGAGGTGCCTAGCTCTAACACCAAAGTCTATTTTGGGGGATTACTCAGAGATTTCGTTGCTTTGCTCTCCTTGCTGTTCTGTTCACTCCCTTCATGTTTCACCCCGGTTGGGAATGGGGGTTCAGACCAGAGACAACTCCTGTACTGTGTCTCCAGTGTTGTCCCTCATAATGCTGTGGGTCAGTAATGGGACACCGTGTCTCATGGTGGTACCAGCCCTATGGTTCTCTCTGTGCATTGGCTGCTGTGAGCAGGAATATCATCCTTGGGGCTTGGTGGGCTAGGTTGTCATTCAATCTCTTTCTCTCTCCCTCTCAGTGTGCTCCCGTGTGTTCTGAGCAGACCCGCCCCTCTCCTGGAGCTGTATCTTCAGTGCTGTCCTCTGTAGTGCATTCTTTTGGGGGGAGGGGTCCACATAGCTGGGATTGGGGCCGGCCTCACAGAACTCTCTGTTGATGCATTGATTGGTGCCCGCTATGTTGCCTTCAAATCTTGGTGCACCAAGTTGAGGTGGCACCATTGGTTTTAATCACATGTTATCTACTGAAATAGTTGAACATTGTTCCTTTGGGGATAGTGACTGTGTGATTCTTCCCTGTTGTCTGAGGATTTCTGTGTAGTTCAGTGTTTTTCCTATTGAATCCATCAATAATGCAAATCAAAGCTTAATTTGATGCTGTTGTTTTTCTTCTTCTTCTGTTCTTGGGCTTTAAAAATGCGAATATATTCAAATCTTTTCACATTTCACTCTAATGTCTTACTTTGTTTTCTTGAAGTGCCCTTTAAAATTTTTGGTTCATCTCTTTTACTTCATCATTTCTTCCACTTGCTTTAGCTACTCTACATTCCAGTCTTTTTCACACATCTATTTTAATCTTTTTATTTCTTTCCTGCCTTTTAAATGACTTTTTGCTTTCTTTATGCATAATGTGCAGTGTAGTGACGTGTTTGATAGGGCCCATAATCATTGTAATTCAAATCTTTGAGACTGGGTGGGACTATGCAAATGTGAGGTGTTTGTAGTCTACCAAGGGGATTGAATAGCTTGTTAATAATTGAAATAATGCACATGGCACATCTGTGGTGACAACACCATACAAATAAGGTATATTAAACTCCAACGATGGCATTGATTAGTTTTGCCATTGTGTTGGGCTGAAAATGAGTCTTCCCAAAGGCTGAAAAGGAGAACATCGTGGCCACCAAGAATGACGAGCTAGGAGTAAAGCTCAGTCCTTTGGATTCGAGGTCCCTGGACTGGAAACTTACTTAATCCAGGAGACAGAGAAGAGTAACACTAGAGATGACTTTGTCATGAAGTATTGGCAATAAAACAGTGGTACCAGAGGCAGCAGAGCCAAGAGTCTAGCCTGAGTCAGAGTTATGGACTTTCTGCCTCACCAGGAGAAAAAGCTAAGGTACTCACCAACCCAGGGACTGAGAAAGCTGAGTGCATTCCGGCCGGACACTTGCTGGAAGAGTTGGCTGTCTTTACGAACTTGGTAAGCTAGGTTTGCTGGCCCATGGAGCTATGGCTGAGTGCCTTCAGTCCGAGGTCTATGGACAAGGGGGATGCCTCCAGGCACTTCATCAACAGGGCTAAAAGAGCTTTGAAATAAATACTTACCTGAACAAGCCAAAGGCCAAGACATGGGGCCAAAAGGTCAGAGAGAAGCATATTTGTGGACACCACGTGGAAGAGGGTATCCTGATGATCAAATAACCAGCCAGAGAATTTCTGAGCTTGTATTGTAACCTGTCACTTGCCTAAATAGCCCCATAATCATGAATAACGTTCATGCATTCGGTTTGGCCATTACAACAAAATAACAAAGCCAGCAGTGAAGCAGAGAGTGCCAGGGAAGGAAACACTAGTGTCAGAGTTGTCAAAAATCAAGGTATGCCTGATGGCCTGGCATAACTGATGCTGATGAATCCTCTCACCTCTCACTGAAGGTAGAGGAGGTGAGACACTTGGCCCATGCCACTCCTACAGATGTCCTTGATCTCATTCCACAACTTCCATAGTCTTAAGTCAGTAGTGTTTAATGCATCTGATCTACTTTTGAGATGACATCTGAATTCAGGAGGATATACTAAAGGTCAGACTTTGCTCCTCAGGGACTTGCTTTCCTTCTTGTAGCTCCGTCCTGATCTTGTGTCTGAGCAATTGATGGTTTATTCTGCAGTTGGTCCCTAATCTTGTTTTGACAGAGTATTGAACATCCCCATTGTCTTTTTTCACAGCTATGGTCAATTGGATGCCTGTGTCTTAAGAAAAGAGGAGTGTATGAAAGAAGAAAATTATTAAAGAAGGGACAGAGTGCCGATTCGGACTGTGTGCTGCTAGTGGGGGACGTGGGGTGATGAAGGGGTAAGAGCAGTAAGGGAATGATAGGAGGAATGTCACTAGGCGATGGCGAGGTGGGAAAATGATGATGACTGAAGAGCACCAGGCCAGTTAGTTAGAGAAGTAAAATGAAAATCTGCCTCAGAGGTATTCAAGAAGCAAAACCCAGTATCCAGGAAGTCAGGAGAAAACACACTACTGTAAGAAAGAGGACAAATCAACGGCTGCAAATGATGTTGAGCATCTTAAAGACCAAAGATGCCACTTTTCGGACTAAGATGTGCTTGGTCCAGTAAGATGTGCTTGGTCCAATAAGATGTGCTTAGTCCAGTAAGATGTGCTTGGTCCAGTAAGATGTGCTTGGTCCAGTAAGATGTGCTTGGTCCAGATCATGGTATTTTCAATGGTCTCATCTGCGTGTGAAAGCTGAGTAATGAACACCGAACACCTGATGCTTTGAATTCTCGTATGGACAAAGACTATTGAATATACCGCTAACTGCCAGAAAAATGAACAAATTTGTCTTGAAAGAAGCATTGACCGGATCCTTGGATTGTATGTTATCAGGAGGGACCTGTCATTGAGAAGAGCATCATGCCAGGTGAAGTAGAAGGTGTGTAGGACACGAACGAACAAAGAAAAGAATACCTTCAACCACTTGGATTCCTACTCCACCCCAAACCAAATTCACTGCCATTGGGCCAGTTCTGGCTCAGGGTGACGCTATCGAACAGAACAGAGTTGCTCTTGCCGTTTTCTGAGACTGTCTTGACAGGAGTAGAAAGCCTCATCTTTCTCCCTATTTGTAGTTGTTGGCTCCAAACCGCTGACCTTTCAGTTAGCAGCCCACTGCAAGAGCGAGCTCACACACAGGGCCAGCCTGGGCAGTCTGCTGTTCGGTGGTACATAGCGGCTTTCTGAATTTGAACCAACTCATCAGCATGTAACACTAAGAACACTCACCAATCAGACAATTGGTCATTTCCTTGGTTGGGTACCAAGAGATTATGCTACCACATTTACTTGTTGATGGAAAGTATCCATTGAAGAGGGAGAAACTGGAGAGGTGGCAAAGGAAGGGAGAATTTTAGAACTAGGAGAGATGGGATCTAGTCACAAGAATCCCTTCAACTCGATGCGAAGACAGAAGAGAGAGGTCCACATATCATTAGAGTAAAACATTTGGAGTAGGAAGGTAAGTGTCTCTTTTCTGCTTGTTCTTATCTCCTTTTATCTTTTGAAAGATGAAAGATATGCCGGTTATACCCCAGGAAAGCATCCTTTACATTGAATCAGCGATGTGACCTGAGGAAGAGTGTTCTATTCCATTTGGTTCGCCTTACAATCAATTGTCTGGTCAATCACCGGTGGCGGGGTGGTGGGTGGATTATTACATCCAAAACTGCCAAACCACTGAGAATTGTGGAAGACACAATTCAATCTACGATAGTAAGTATCCTTATAATCTTCCAAATTTTAAATAGAACACTTTACCATTGCTAAGATGCTTGTAGTTTTTCCTGGTAGAAACACTTTACCAAGTAAGTAAAAATTATCTTGTTACCAGTTTTGCTAATATTTTAAAATTTTATCACATGACTTATCTGCATCTATTAAAATAATCATGACCTTTCTTCATTAATATGTTAACTTGTAAAATTATATAAATCGATTTTATGTGTCAATCTTTTATTTCAAGGATAAACATGTTTTATATATATTTCTATGTATTACATATAATTTATTTCTTATATTTTTATTTTGATGGAGGTGGTCTGCTGATTTTTTGGTTTAATATTATTAAATCTATGGTCATCGGTGAGCTTAATTTGTAATTTTACCTTTTCATGCTTTTCTGGTTGGTTCTGATATCAAAGTTATTGTGTTGCAAAAGGAGTGGGGAGAGTACTTCTTTCTGTCTGTTCTCCCATGGTGCAGTCGATAAAGTGCTGACTGAATACGTTCTGACTGAAATGTCTTCGGCTGGGACCCACCAGCATCTCTGAAGGAGAAAGATGTTAGCAGTCTGCTCTTATAACATTACAGCCTTGGCTCCCCTATAGGAGTAGTTCTACTCTGTTCTTTAAGGCTGCTATGATTTAGAACAGTCTCGATGGCAATGGGTTTGTTTTTTGACTTTACAATTCAATAAAATGAAGATTATCTGTTCCCTGAAATGTTGGTAGAACTCACTTGTAAAATTATCCAGACATGTTGTGAAGTGATTTGAAACTACCAATTCAATTTTTAAAAATGCTTATAAGAATATTCTAACTTCTGTTTCTTCCCAAACTTGGTAATTTATCTTTTTCCCCCCTAGAAATATATCTTTTTGTCTAAGTTTTGAAATGTGTTAGCATTAAGTATTAACACTATTCTCTTATTAAATTTTAATCTATGCTATGTCTGCAGTTACTGCTCCTTGTCATTTCTAGCTTTGAGTCTTCCTTCTCTTATTTTTTTCCTGTATTGATTTCCCCATAGATCTGGTTGTTTTATTTATTTTCTAAGAACAGACTTTTGATTTTGTTATATTATAAAGTTGTTTTTAATATCATCTATCATTCTCACTATGTTATTACAGCCTTGATGACTAAAAAGTATCTAACATTTATTGAATGGTTGGCATGGGCCAGGCACCGTGCCAGAACCCTTCCATGTATGTCTCATATATTATCTTATTTGGGCCTCGTGACAACTATAAAGGAAAGATACTATCATTATACCTATTTTATACATAAGGGAATTCTGTGAAAGTCACAGAACTGCTTGATAGCAAAACTGGGATTCAAATCTATGCCAGTTAGAATTCAGAACTATACTTTCACATTTTTGTCTTTCTTTTCCTTTTCAAAATAGAACTCAAAGAGTGAAGACAATGATTAATTCTAGAGAATAAATTAGTAATGTCAGAATTTCAGACACAGTAAGGAGCCATCGCAAGTCTTGACTGAACTTGAAGTGTAATGCTAGTGTCAGTTTGTGACTACCATTTTCAAGGGAAGCCAGGCTAAGAAGGAATGGTGCAATAAGAGCCTTCATATCAGTTGAGAACTATCCAAGCTTTTTATTTCCAGATACCATGAAACAAAAACACTACAATTGCTAAATATAGAAGAGTACTTCTTGTCAATTATCAAATTATCATGTAATGAATTATAACCATATTTCTTGTGGTTCAGTTTTGAAAATACCTATTTAAAATAAAATGTCAAAGCATTTTCAAATGTGGCATCTACTTCTCACATATTTTTTTTGTAAAGTCCTGTTAGCTAGTCAGACCATTGTTATTATCCTCATCCCACAGATGAGAATATAGGATATTAAGTGACTTGTTCAAACTTACATAGATACTAAAAGGCATAATGATTCTAAAATGCAGGATTTTTAACTGAGTTTATTCATTGCCTTTTTAAAAAAATTAATATTCATTCATTCACATGTTTATTATAGAATCACGGTACATAATGAGAAAGAGGGAAATTCTACCACCAAGAAAGAAGAGCCAGGAAATGAATGCATCCTTTGGACCAGGGATCCTGACCCAGAGACCCTCGCAGACCCAGCGGAAGATTGATGCCAAGAGCCATGGAGACCTCCACAGGACACCAGGCCCAGAGATGTTGATAAGGGACGGGGCCTGTCCCTGGAGCCAACAGAGACGCCCTTCTCCTAGAGCGGTGTGAAGTCAGACTTCTAGTCTTACAAACTGAGAGTTAATAAATGTCCGTGAAACCCATTCACAAGAAGCTTGCGGCACTACAGGTTAGTCATTAGACTGTTAACTACAAAGCCAGTGGTTCAAACCCATCACGCCCTCCTTGGGAGAAGGAATAGGTTGTCTGCTCCTTAATAATTAATCATTTATTAAATTCCGACATTAATAATTTATTCTCTAGAATAAACCCTCCTAGGGTCGGTATGAGTCTTTCTGCTACTTCAGTACTAGATAACTAAGACAATATCATTCATTTTATCCAGCGATATACTGAGATTCTTGCCTGGAACAAAAGCCCACTGACACCAAGTCCATTCTGACTCATGGTAACATTCTGGGACAGAGAAGAACTGTGGCCTGGGGTCTCTGGGGCTGGGTAAGTAGGTATCAGAGGGGAGGGTCTCATCTCGCTCCCTCAGGGGTGGCTAGTGGGTTCAAATTGCTGACCTTGAGGTGAGTGGTCCAACGTACTACAGCCAGGGACGGAAAAAGGAGACATAAGCCTATGAAGAGGAAGAAAGCGCACAGCATGATTATTCGTAGATGATAGGATTTCTGTCTAGAAAACCAAAACGAAGCTTTAGACCATTATCATTGAATAAGAGAACTTAGGGGAATAGCATTTTGAATTACTGTAAAATTTCCCTATTGCGGCAGTAAGAAATGATCACACGTTCAGCGGTTTCAAGCAACACAAGCTTGCCCTCTGTTTGTGCTTAGTGTCAGAAATTCGAAAATCACAGTGCAGGCAGGGCCGCATTCTCTGAGGGTAGAAGCCGTTGAATCTGCTTCTTTGCCTTTTCCAGTTTCTGTATCTGCACTGCCCAGTGTAGTAGGCACTAGCACAGGCAGAAAAGCAAGATCCTTCCAGGATTGGAAGTACGGGTAGTGGAACAGGAATATAGCGCTGCAGTTGTTCGAGGTAGACAGCTGCCCACCTGTAGTCTTATTAGATACATGCATCTTCATGATACAGCACTCTAATTCTGAATATCCATTTGGGGGGGTGGGGGGAGTCAAGGGTAGTGGATGATAATTAGAATACCCATAGCTGAGGAAGCGACTGGGTAAACTGATGCTTCCCAAAATCGAGTTTTATGCAGCACTTATCTAGATACGCATATAAACATTTCAATGCCTATGAACACTTTAGGACCAGGACAAAAAGAGCAAAGAAGAGAAAGACCTATCTTGCACAATATCATCCACAGAAAATTCATGTACAAATGTACGTTTTACAAAAAATCAAGAATTAAAATCCAACGCATTAGGCCACTTTTGCTGTGAAGGGAAGATCAGGAGTGAGAGAAACAGGGCTAGGAGGAAGGAAAAAGCAAGAGGAGAAAGGAGAGCATGTTGCAAGACATGCATTGTAAAGGCACGCGTGGTCCACACATTGATTTATAGATCAGACACAGCTCCAAGAAAAACTCCTTGAGAGTTCTTAAAGAAATTTAATAGTTTGATTCTAAAATTTATGAAGAACAAAATGTTCAGGGTAGTCATGATAATCCCACAGAAGAATAACATGACAAGGGGACCTGGCATTAAAAGAAAATCGTGACTTATTGAATAGCATTACTAGGTAGTTAGGAATGTGATATTAGCATAGAAGTAATAAATACACTAATAGAATATAGTGTAGAGGCCCACATATAATGAAATTTGCTATAGGGTGAGAATATGCATTATGTTACCTATTTGGGAGAGAGACATTCCTTTCCATGTCATATACGAATATAAAATCCAATGAAAGATGTATTAAAGACTTCAAACCTGAAAATGGTTGTGAGACGAAATAGGAGAATAACTTATCATCTTGATGGAATGATTCCTTACACAAGATGAACACAGGTAGCCTAACAAAAATATTCATACGGCTTTCAGAAACTATTTCCTCAGAGGTAGATAGCCTATTCCTTCTGTTCTTATTCTAGAAGCTCTGCTGAAATCCCTTCCACTTCAGCAGATCTGCTGGTATTTGAAATACCAATGATACCGCTTCCAGTATCATAGCCAACTGATAGCTGAGTAGTCCATTTGAGGACACTAGATTATACTCATGCCTATGTATCAATAGGATGGATCGTACATGGATCAATAGGGAGTTTTACAAAGAGAATAAGCAAATACTATATGGTTTTAAATAAGAAAAGGTGTGCATCATGGTTGTATCTTTAGCAACTGTATTCAATTGGTATGTAGAGCAAATAATCAGAAAAGCTGGACTATCTGAAGAAGAATGCAGCATCACAATTGGAGGAAGACTTATTAATACGCTGGGATATGCAGAGGACACAAGCTTTCTTGCTGAAAGTGAGGTGGAAGGGAAGCACTTGCTGATGAGATCAAGGCTTGCAGCGTGAGGTACAGACCAAAACTCCTCACAACTGAACCAACGGCTACCATCATGACATAGGCTGAAGAGACTAAAGGTGTCTAGGACGCCATCGCGATTGGCTCCATAGTCAATGCTTATGGATGCAGCAATCCAGAAATCAAATGATAGGATTTTCCTAGGGCTATCTGCTGCACAAGAACTCTTTACATATTGGAAGAACAGTGATGTCACTTGGAGGAATAGGATGTGTCTGACCCAAGACATGGCATGTTCAATGGCCTCCTATGCGTGTGAAGTTGGACAATGAATAAGAAAGACCAAAAAAGAATG
>NW_022103905.1:6216538-6219731 GCF_000313985.2 Echinops telfairi
CATTGCATGTGTTGCATGAGTCTGAAGAGGAATTAATAGACTGGTATTGAACATGTGGGCTAATATCGGACTTGTGGACTTGATCTGGACTGGGCTGGGATGTTTTCTTCATGTACAATTGCTCTTTGATAGAAAGCTGTCTCCTATACACATGAGTGTCTATGAATTTGTTTCTCTAGTCAACCCAGACTAAGATAGAAGTACAGCCAGAATGCTCCTTAGAAGCAAGGATGATGAGACTTCGTGTCACATACTTTGTATGTGTTGATAGCAGGTGAGACCAGTCTGGGGACAACCACGTGCTGGACAAAGTAGAGGGGCAGGACAAAAAGAAAAAGATCCTCCACACAATGGATTGACACGGTGTCCTCAAGCATGACACCAATTGTGAGGATGGCACAGAGCCGGCAGGTTCTGTGCAGCTGTACAGAGGGTTGACAGGAGTCAGAAGAGTAGGGACTGATGGGGTGGTACCTAACAACCACAGAAAACATTGGTAATGTTTCGGTACCAAAGTTAAGCACTGTTGAACAAAGGGCACCATAAAGAAATAAAAAAGATAGTTATCAATGCAAAGTAACACACTGTAAGTACCTAGAATATCATTGTATGTTAAAGTCGTATCAATAAATAAAAGATGACAGAGAGGTAAATAGCCAAAATGTCATGAACCCAGAAAAGGCAGTAGAACTGGCCAATAAACATATGAAAAATGTTCAGAATCATAAATGTTCAAGGAAGTACAAATTAAAACCACAATGATGTATTACTTCATACTTATCAGATTGGAAGGCATTGTCTAGTAGCATCAAATGTTGGTTCAGCAGTGAGGCAACCTAGTCTTTCACGCAGGACTGGTGCAGGTATTCATTTCCATAATCATTTTGGTAAGCTATCTGGCATTAGGTAGGAGAATGGATACAATATGGCTCTTTGTACATATTATAGATGTGAAACCACTGCATATGTACACCATTAGTCCAGTATGAATGTATCCACAGAAGCACTGCGGACATTATCAAAGAAACCAGAAAGAGCTCAATATCCATAAGGAGTATATAGAGTAAAAACAGAGATGCATTCATGGTATAAAATATTACACGACAGTGAAAATGAATACAGCTTCACACATTAACATGAATGAATCTGAAAATCATACTGGAAAAAGCAACTTACATAAAATCTTGTAACATATTCTGATGATCTACATTTTTAAAACAAAGAAAGTGAAGAAGGAAGGAGAATGTGATTGGGGAGAAATCAGAGGTATTAATCTAGTTCTGTCTTTTGTTTGTGCGACAAGCAGACGGAATGTGACATGAGGTATATCATTGCTGATATTACATGGATCTTGGCTGAAAGCAGAAAATACCAGGAAGATGTTGACTGCGTAGTATTTTACACTGAAGTGTGCTCATTTGGAACTACGCGCAGACCAAGTGTCAGTTGTCCCAGTAGAACGAGGGAAAACTGCATAGTTTAAAATTAGGGAAGGTGTGCATCAAGGTTGTATCCTCTGACCATAATTATTCAATCTGTATGCTTAGCAAATAATCACAGAAGCTGAACTACGTCAAGAACACAGCCGCAGGGTTGGAGAAAGGCTTACGAGCTGCCTAAAATATGCAGATGACACATACGTGCTTGCTAAAAAGCAAAGAGGACCTGAAGCACTTGTTGATGGAAATCAAGGATTTCAGCATTCGGTGTAGATTGCAAGTCACTATATAGAAAGCAAAAGTCTTCACAGTTGGACCAATAGACATTAACATAATAAATGGAGAGAAGATTAAAGTTGTCCAGGATTTCATTTTACTTGGATCCACAATCGATGCTCCTGGAAGCAGCAGTCAAGACATTGAATGACGGATTACTTTGGGGAAATCTGCTGCACAGGACATCTTTCATATGTTAAAAAGCACACATGTCCCTTAAGGACTAAGGTGCACCTGAGCCAAGCCCCAGCCTTTTCCATGACCTCATATGACTATGCAAACTGGACAAGGACTATGGAAATCTCAGGAAAACTGATGCATCTGAAATATGAAGTTGGTGAAAAAGAACTGAAAGACTCTTCTCCCTTCACTCGGGGTTAGCACCTGGCAACCCTCTATGTCAATACTTCTTCAAAGGCAAGGGGCTAAAGTGAGCTTTGGGGAGGTTTGATAAGTAGTTTAAATTGTTGAATGCAACATTGTTTATCTGACATGTTATCAATAGGATGGATCGTACATGGATCAATAGGGAGTTTTACAAAGAGAATAAGCAAATACTATATGGTTTTAAATAAGAAAAGGTGTGCATCATGGTTGTATCTTTAGCAACTGTATTCAATTGGTATGTAGAGCAAATAATCAGAAAAGCTGGACTATCTGAAGAAGAATGCAGCATCACAATTGGAGGAAGACTTATTAATACGCTGGGATATGCAGAGGACACAAGCTTTCTTGCTGAAAGTGAGGTGGAAGGGAAGCACTTGCTGATGAGATCAAGGCTTGCAGCGTGAGGTACAGACCAAAACTCCTCACAACTGAACCAACGGCTACCATCATGACATAGGCTGAAGAGACTAAAGGTGTCTAGGACGCCATCGCGATTGGCTCCATAGTCAATGCTTATGGATGCAGCAATCCAGAAATCAAATGATAGGATTTTCCTAGGGCTATCTGCTGCACAAGAACTCTTTACATATTGGAAGAACAGTGATGTCACTTGGAGGAATAGGATGTGTCTGACCCAAGACATGGCATGTTCAATGGCCTCCTATGCGTGTGAAGTTGGACAATGAATAAGAAAGACCAAAAAAGAATGAATGTATCTGAATCACAGTGTTAGCAAAGAATATTGAAAATACCATGGGCTGCCAAACAAGTCTATCTTGTAAGAAGTTGCGGTGGTTTCATAATATGTTGTCAACTTGCGAAGGGGTGGATTCTAGCCTGTCAATCGAGTCACAGCTTGATGACCTCACTTGGAGGTGCCACAGAGATCAATCGCTGACTGAAGGCCAACTACAGACAGACACTCTCTGTGAGGCATTCCTGTTGACAAACTACATGGAGCTACACTGATGGAGCCAGAGCCCTGGAGCTGGAGGAGCCGCATGGAAGACCCACACCAGCACTGAGATGCTTCTCCCACCACTGGATCCACAAGACTTTCCACCCACTGGCCTATGATCTTCCTGCATTCA
>NW_022103905.1:6219831-6222457 GCF_000313985.2 Echinops telfairi
AGGGTTATACATATGACAAGATGGGTGGACCTTAGATTAATGATGGTGGCCTAACCTTGGTCATCCTTGGGGGGGGGAGGGGTTTGACCTCTCTGGGGTCTCCTACAAGGAAACAGACAACTACTATCCTTATCAGAAGGGAGTGGGCCCTACTTGTTATGGGATAAACAGTGGTGACTGCTTGCTCTAGATGGCTGACAATCCCCAGGGACAATAACCCCTGATCTACCTCCAATGACCTCCAAGTGTATAGTCATTTGCAAGCAGCTAAGCCTGCAGCTAAGTTTGGCATGTATTTTGGGGAGACAACTTGGGAGAAATCCTTCTGTTTCCCACAAGACTCAATCTAAAAATTAAAAATACATGGAAATTGAACAGCAATTTACTCAAACACCACTGGGTGCTTGAAGCACGATTTTAAAGTTCTTTGAAACAAAAGAGAACAAAAATACAAAACAACAAAACCTCTGAGGCATAGTAAAAGCAGTACTCAGAGGGCAATTCATAGCAGTAAGTGCTTACATTTAAAAGAATGAATGAAAATAAACACCTTAACACATCACCTACAGCGATTAAAAGAAGGCTAACAAAAGCCTTAGACACTAGAAGAAAAATATTATTAAAAACTAGAACACAAACAAATACAAATTTAAAAAAGAGAAAAACATCAGCATGACAACAAATTGCTTCTTCGAGAGGATGAACAAAATTGATCACGGATTTTGTTCTAACACTTAATCATAGCCCTAAGCTAAAAACAGTTAGTTCTTAGACATGGTTCTACTCAATACTTGGCCACTTACCCTCATGAAGAGATCACCGAGGATATGGGAGCTATTGCAAAATGCAGTGAAGAAATCAAATGGTGTGCAGCCATAAGAAAGAATAATGCCTAGGGCCTTGAAAATCTGTCTTCAAACATGCAGCCACCTAAGTAAGGTGTCAGGTAAGTCCACAATGAAGAAGCACACTAAACTGTATTATCCAAGGGTTAACAATGATGGAATCTGAGACCAAATAAGGGAATGGTATTCAGGCTTAAATTCTGAGAACCTGGTTTTCAGAAGGCTATGGATGATAGTGAAAGCCCAAAATCCCTTTCTAAGTTCTGCACCTGAATTAAGGCTCCACTGAATTCCCTCTGAACGTGGACCAGAGATATGAATAGCCTTGCTGTCATATAGAGAGCAATGGAAAATGGACTCATGCAGATGTACTTAGGTTAAAATTTAGCATCTTATCATCTGGTCTTCCTTTTGATGGATTTTAAATTTGTTACAGCTTTTATTATGGTCTACCTTCTTTCAATTGAGATCTTTGTCTGTTTTATTTTGTTATTGTTGGTTTTTGGTTTTTGTTTTGGTGTTCTTGACATGAAATCTAGGATAGGAAAATCTATAAAGACAGCAACTGTAATACTTACCTGGCAGGGAGATACCGTGATCATGAAGGTGGTTTTCCCAGGGCGAGGCTCACCCATTGCACTCCGGATGTGCTGACCCCTGTGATTTCCCCAAATGTGGGAAACTCGACTGCATAATGTGTGGTAGTGGGGGACTGCGTACGTGCTCTCCCCTGTTTTTAAATTAAAAAAGGAAAAAAAAGAAAGACAGCAACTGTATTTATAGTTTCTCAGGGTGATGGCAGGGGAGGGTGGGGGAGTGGAACCTAATGAGAATGCGTACAAGAAAGAAGAAGACACTCTAAGATCAATTGTGATGATTTCAAACTTTAAAAAATATGTCTAAACCATTACATTGTAAAGGTGAATTATGTCATGAAACAGTCAAATATTAGAAAGAAAACCCCCAGACTCCATTAAAAAGTTGCTGGAACTAATTGAAAATTTTGGAAACATTGCAAGCTATAAGATCAATATATAAAATTCAATTGGATTAATGTATATTAAAGAAGAGGACTCTGAAAAAGAAATGAAAAGAACAATGCCATTTACAGTAACTACTCAAAAGATAAGATACTTCGGTATAAATTTTACCAGAGAAAAGACACTTTTACAAAGAAAACTCTAAAACACATCTACAAGAAACCAAAAGAGACGTACATAAAGGGAAGACAGTCCCTGATCATGCACAGGAAGACTTGTGTTGTTGTTGTTGTTGTTGTTGTTAGGTGCCATCCAGTTGGTTCTGACCCACAGTGACCCTATGCACAACAAAAGGAACTACTTCACGGACCTGCACCATCATCACAATTGTTCCCGTGCCTGTGCCCATGCTGCAGCCACTGTGTCAATTTATCTTGTTGAGCGCCTTCCTCTTTTTTGCTGCCCCTCCAATTTACCAAGCATGATGTCCTTCTCCAGGGACTAGTCTCGCCTGACAATATGTCCAAAGTATGTGGGATGAAGCCTTGTCATCCTTGTCTCTAAGGAGCACTCTGGTCTCTCTGCTTCCGGAAAGGATTGTCCTTTTAGCAGTCCATGGTGCTTTGAACATTCTTCTCTAGCACCACAGTTCACAAGCATCGACTCTTCTTAGGTCTTCCTTATTGAATGCCCAGCTTTCACTTGCATATGAGGCAATGGAAAATAACATAGTGTGTTAGTGACATAATTTCATGTCAACTTGTTAAGTGTAGTTGTAGCCTGTTAATTAGGTCACAGCCT
>NW_022103905.1:6223668-6230324 GCF_000313985.2 Echinops telfairi
ACTTATGGACTTGATCTGGACTGGGCAGGGATATTTTCTTAATATACAATTACTGTTTATATAAAGCTTTTTCTTATACACATAGATGAGTTTCCGTGAATTTGTTTATCTAGTCTACCCAGACTAACACAATAGTCTTTTCAATAAATGGTGCTGGGAAAATTGGAGCTATATCTGCAAAAGAATGAAACAGGACTCATACTCACACCAGGTACAAAAAGGAATTCCCAATGATTAAAGACCTAAATATAAACTGCAAACCCATAAAGATCACTAATGAAAAAGTAGGGACAATCTTTAGCGTCCTAATACAAGGTATAAATACAGTGTCAAACAGAATGAAAAATGCCCACCTAGCAGAAGACAGCAGAGAGGACTGGGACCCTCTAAATCATGACATTTATGAACAGTAAAAAACTTCATCAAAAGAAAACCCACACACTGGGTAAAATATTTGGCCATGATGCAATACCTTAATAAGAAAAACACAAATAACCCAGCTGCAAAAGGAGCACAGGCCGTGAATAAACAATTTGTTAGGGATTACATCCAGGCAGCACGCAGTCATATGAAGACATGCTCATGTGCGTTATCTATAGGAAAATACAAATTAAAACAGCAATGAGGTACAACCCTCACCGACACTTAGAAAATAAAGTTTTTTTAAAGAACAGAAAATAAAGAAGAATGTGGAGAGAATGGAATGCTAATATAATGCGAGTAAGACTGCAGAATTGTCCACCCACTATGGAAAACAGAATGGTGCTTCCTTCAATGCAAATACAAATACCTTAGGATCCTGCAATCTCTCTGCTTGATCGATACCTTAAAGAACTAAAGAACAAATATATACACACCCATGCTTACCATAGCAACTGCTGTAATAGTAAAAAGACGGAAACAATTGAAAACCTTGTCTGTGTAGACAAGGATAAACAAACTCTGGCATGTCCCACACAACAGAATGTTATGCATCCTAAAAAAACAATGATGGGGCTGGAAAATACTTCACGACGTAGACAAAATTGGAGGACATGGGGTTCAGTGAAGTTAGTCAATCCGATAGAGATAAATACTTCATGATATCACATTACTAAGGGGGAAATACAAGGAAATATTATTTTCATGCCAAAGGAAAATGCTTTGAAGACTATGATGAGGTGAGAAAAGGGAGAGAGGGGGAGGGCGAGGGGGCGGGGAGAGGGAAGGAAGGATGGACAGTGGCAGGGAGAGGGGGTTGCTGAACAAATGGCATATGCATATATGTGTATATTTGCCTGAATTTAGCATGGTTGTCTATTGTTCGTTTAGCTACTTGTTGCCATCAGTTTGATTCCATCTTATGGCAACTCACGTGTACGGAGCAGAACCACCTCCACAAGGTTGTCAAGGTTGTGAGCTTTAGGATTCAGATCATGCCGGTCTTCCAGTGTGTAGCTCAGTGGGTTTGAACCACTGACCACCTGTCCGCTGAGCTGCGTGCTTAATCCTTTGTGCCACCCAGAGAATCATATACACATGTAGTCATCTAGAAACATAGTTATGAACACACACACACACATATATATATACACTTGTGTTTGTCTGGGTACTTTAGAGAAACAAATCCACAGAAACTCATGTATAAGCGAGTTTTATATAAAGGTTAAGTGCGCATCAAGAAAACATCCCAACCCAGTGCTGCCCAAGCCCACAAGTCCAACATTAACCCTTATGTCCGACACCAATCCACAAGGTCCTCCTCCATCTCACAAAATACACAACATGATGCCAACTGCAGGAGGAAAGCTGAATCAGTGAACGTGTAAGCATCTCAGTGCTGGCAGGGGTCTCCACACGGCTGCTCCAGCACCCAGGGCTGCATCTGGATAGGTCCATGCGGCTTCTCTTTGGGGATGTTTTGTAGGAAGTGAGCCTTGCCAGCTGAAGCAGGGAATTGGCTAAGGCAGCTGCAGCCTGGTCCGACCATCACAAAGCAAGAGACCCGAGAACTAGAAAGGTGAGGCTCACCGAATCGTTTAGCTCTCTCTCCTTCAATTAACCCCACATGTGTTTATTGACCAGGTTGGCACAATAAACTAATTACCTCAACACCTATACAATAATAAATATAAATATGTTATACATGCATAGATGATCATTATTACATCCATTCTTTGGTGTTACGTAATATTTCAAGGTAAAACTTTAAAAAAAGTAAAAACGTACTGTAGTAAACTTCCAAGAAGCATTCAAGTGGGCTTCAAAAAATTTGTGGGAAAAAGGAAATTAAAGGATAATGAAATTTTTCCATGAACTTTCTGAAAAACCCCTTGTATCATGTTTCCAAATACACTATGACAGATGACGCTCAGACCCTGATTTTTTCCCCCAGCCTGGAATTCTCCCTATCACACGTTTAAGCCAAAAAGAATTTCAAAATGTTGTGGCTGCGCATGCGCACACGCATGGAATAAACACACACATTTCAGTCACGTGGTCCTTTCCTTCTGTGGAGCCACTGCAGAGAGGAGCGAAGAACAGACCTCTGTCATGAATGGAAAGGGGAGGACCACGGGCAAGGGCAGCCTAGAAGGTGAGCCAGATAAGAGAATTCTTTTTCCGTCTGGAGGAGGAGAGGGCTCCGGCAGGGAGTGGGGAGACTTGGCAGAGCCTCGAAGGGCTTTGGGCAGAGGGAGCTGTTTGAAGAGCCCTGGGGAATGCGGGCCTGCAGGGAAAGCATGTGTGCAGTTGACCTTCTGAGAGCAGTCCTGGGCATATCAAATGCACCGCCCATCTGAGCTGTCTTCTTTTCTTTGACGTTGCTAACAATGGAATCAGTTGCAAATGGTATGTGACTGTCTATGGTAATTTGTGTAAAGCTTGTCAAGTGAAACGTTTAGCCAGAAACATGCAGTGGTTTGAGATCAAAATAGTATTTTTTAGGATGAAATGGAGTAGTATTCTGGCAAACCAACAGAACCCCAGAAGACTACCCCACCCTGTTAAAACGTTGCTTCCCCCAAGACACTTCCTCAGACCCTAGCAGTGGCTAAACAGGCCTGTCCAGTAGCTAGCTGTACTAGCAGTACAAACACATCCCTCACCGGGCTGCAGGCAAAGTCCCTCGGGGCTACCTCATACTAACACAACCATGTCAACCTGACAGCAGATTTCAGCACTATCCAGGAGGGCTGAGCGTGCTTGTAGTGATTACAGCTTGTGAAGTTGGAGTTATTTCTGTACTTTTCTTTCTTATGAATTGAGACCATGTGGCACGCTAACAAGTTACACTGAGGCCTTTGACTAACACCAACGTTCTGACAAGATTTGTCTTCTTTTGGCTCACAGTTAAGTCTATTCTTGCTAACAAAGACACTGAACTTGAGAAGCTTTGAATTATAGGAACTGGAAAACCTGGGAGACCCACCCATCAGCTGCAATAAATCTGTAATAAATCAAAGAAGTGGGAAGCTTTCCAAGCAAGAAAGAAGTGCTCTCTGGGTTTTCTGCTAGCCGTTCATGTGTGTCGCTGAATGTAATCAAAGCACACCACGCTGTATTTCTTGGGCAGTGCAGTTACCTGAAGCAGTGCATCTTTGCATCTCTCGGCTTTTCAATCCTCTTCTATGAGTATTGATGGTGGACCCGAGCTAGATGGATTCTTGCCCACTTCAAGAGTCTTTTTTTCTCCATTATCCAGATGTTACCGAAGGGTCCAGTTGTGAGGATTGGGGTCTGCTTTACCCTGAGTTGTCATTCAGACTGGAGGCTGTCGCTCTTGACTTTCATCATCCCGTGCTGCAAGTCCCCCTCGCTGTCAGCAAGCTCACTTGTGTTATCTGCGTAGTTCCGGTTAATAACCTTTCCTTCAAACTGGATGCCACATTATTCTTCATATCAGCAGCACAAGACCTCTTTAGAGTCTTGAAAAGCAAGGGTTTGAGGACTCAGGTGGGCCTGACCCAAACCATGGCATTTTCAATGACCTCAGATGAACATGAAATTGGGCACTGAATAAAGAAGATGGATGAAGACCGATGCACTGGAATTGTAGTGTTGAATAAAATTATTGCCGGTACCATGGACTACTAAAAGGACAAACTTGTCTGTCTTGGAAGAAGTAAGGCCAGAGTGCTCTTTAGAGG
Organism: Echinops telfairi; assembly: GCF_000313985.2. Taxonomy (NCBI): domain Eukaryota; kingdom Metazoa; phylum Chordata; class Mammalia; order Afrosoricida; family Tenrecidae; genus Echinops; species Echinops telfairi. The sequence goes on from NW_022103905.1 coordinate 6,227,796, forward strand.
CAAGGATGGCAAGACTACGTCTTATATACTTTGGACAAGTTTTCAAGAGAGTCCAGTCCCTGGAGAAGGACATCCTGTTCAGTAAAGGAGAGGGCCATCGAGAGAGGACGGCCCCAAGGAGATGGATCGACACCGTGGCTGCAGCCAGGGGCTGGCACACGGGTGCCATGGTGAGGATGGCACAGGACCGGGCAGGGTCTTACTTTGTTGCGCATACGGTTGTCCCGCGTGGACACTGACTCAATGGTACCTAACAACAACTTTGTGTTTCATTTTGTCACCACGAATGCTGTCCTTGAGGGCTATGCCATAACCTGCAGAAGCAATGGCTTTGGTTGGGGTACAGTCCCTTGTTTAGGAACCCTGGTTGCCTATAGTGGGTTAGGTGTTGGACGGCTCAGGTCTGCAGTTCAAAACCAGGAGCCACTTCACAGGAGGAGCTTTCCACTCCTCTAAAACCTTAGTCTCAGAAGCCCGTAGGGGCAATTCTACCCAGTCCTATTGGGTTGTCGTGGGTTGTAATCAACTCGATGGCAGTGAGTTTAACTTGGAGAGCGAGAGCCTATGTTTATGGTTAGCATGTTCCAGCCCTCAAGTTCACTGCTTCCTTTAGCTATGCACCAGTGATCTTCCAGGTACTGGTACTCCAGCTCCTGGTACCCCGTGTGCATCAGAGTAGAACTGTGTTCCGTACAGTTGGTTTTCAGTGGCTGCATTTTGTTTCTGGAAGTAGATCATCAGGGTTTTTTTCTTCCAAGATGCCTTTGGGTGGATTGGAACCTCTCACATTTCAGGTAGCAGCTTCGTGCTTTTGTACCACAGAGTGACACCTATATACATGTTTTGGGAATGATTTCAAAAGCAGAAAGAGGATGAGGAAGAAATGGAATATAAAAAGGAAGGAAGGACAAAGATGGAGAGAAAGACAGACAAAATGACATGAAAGAAAGAGAAAAACGGAGGGAAACAGATGAGAGGAGAGGGGAAATTATTGCTGAAACACTCATTTAACTTCTGGAACAGAACATGTTCCTGCAAGACTTGAGGGGATGCTGGGGACACCACTTCCCTTCTTGGGCAGCACCAACAAGTCAAGGTATTCCACTGCAAATGATTTTTACCTTTTCTTCCCCTCGAGGAAAACAAGCTATTAAATTAACAAGTAAATAGAGTTCGGGGCCTGCCTGAGCTAGTCTGAATATCATCTTGCAGTTCCCAACAAGGAGGGCAGCTGGGTCCTTGGTGTGCTGTGTCCACATGCTCTGCTGGACTCTGTGACCTGCTTGTGCAATGCTCAGGAGGATGCAAAATGGACTGATCACGACTGAGATTTGCAGAAACAGAATTTAATATGGAAAGACTAGAGTTCTCCCATCCTGACTCCCCCTGAGCTTTGGTTAACTTAGACACACACACACAGTATTTGGATGGAAGCCTTTTTAAGTAATTAAGGGCATCCATGTGGTTCCTCTTTGTGTCTTTTGCTAGCACAATAGCAAGCCAGTTATTTCAGGCTGATGGTGACATCCATTTAATGATTTCTATAATAGGACCATCTCCTTCCACACAATCACAGCCCTAAATGACATTGCCACTCGGTCCTATGGCTTCTGGGGCACTTAGAGAGTCTGTTATTTATTTGCTTAACAAAAAATAAAAGATCTCATTTCTAAAGCGCACAGTGAAGCAGGGCTGGACCATACCAGCTCAACCCTGTTTTTGTGTTTGCTAAGATTTGCTTCGGATTTGCATACTCAGTGAGGAAAACTGACAGTCACTGTGCTTCTTGCTATTATTTCACATCCTATCACAGTCTCTCCGTCGTCCACGTCAAACCCCTGTCATATTCTATTTCCTCTATAGAGTTCTCTCATTCACCAACTGGCACAACACCCCCAGCATCGCCAGAATAAAGCGGTAAAAGAGAGAGGATGTCCTTCGCAAATGACATCAAAAAGCAGGGGGGAAATACACGGCTCTCTAGATTACTCGAGTGTGTGAAGAAAAATGGTAAAAACCTGTCCTCCTCATTTAAATGAGTTAACAAGGCTGGATTTCAGAATGCAATGCAAATATCCCCTGGCTGTTCTGTGCCACTGTCCGACACATCTGGACCTGTCGGCTCAGTCCTCACCACAAACCCAAGAGGCAAGTACCAGCCACCCCGTTTTACAGATTAACAACCAGAAGCTTAAGGGAGGGAAGAGACGTGCAAGGAAAACCATTAGTAAGGGAAAAGGCAGGAACTGGATCTCTGGCTGAAGAACTCTAAAACCAACCCCTTGATGTCGGTGTACACATCCCTGCCTAGAAAGAAGGCAAGCCTTCATCTCGCCTCCTTTGAACTTGTTGTCAGGAGACACCAGCCCTACGCAGAGACGGCATACTTGATACACTAGGGAGTCAGGGCCAAAGAGGAAGACCCTCAAGGAGGCGAAATGACCCAGTGCCTCTCACAATAGGCTCCTATAAGCATGGGGGGAGGGTGCGGGGCTGGTGGAGTCTTCTCTGAGTCAGAGCCAGCTCCAC
>NW_022103905.1:6231138-6237854 GCF_000313985.2 Echinops telfairi
CCCCCATCATTCACTATCGTAAGATTTTTTGTTCTTTTATCTTTTTTAAACATCTCTCTCTCTCTCCTTACACATCCTTACACATGTCCTAAAGTGTACTTTCCGGGTTGAATCCTGATTCTTCCCTGCCATTTACTAGGGTCTGACCATTCTGAGTTAGACACACGTGTCTCTCCCCGTGCCCTGTTGTCCTTTCTAAAATGCAAATTATAATGGGGCCGAGAGTTTCTGGGAGGATGAAACGAGAGGACACCAGTGAAATGCACAGAGCAGGGCACTTAATTGTGAGCATGGCTAGCGCCCACAAATGTAGCTATTATTCAAAGTGCTTGCCATGAATAGATATAATCTGCCTCATCGCATGGTCTTGGTCTTTTATGCTATTTTTTCCTAATAAATCTATTAGGCACGTGCCTTTCATTGGAAGGCCACTCAAATCTGTTTGGAAGGAAAGTGGGCCTAAGTAGCAAGGCTTGAATTTATTTCAGAGCTTGCTCCCTGGAAGGGGCTGTGGCAGACACTTGTCCCCTGTCGTTTTCAGTGGCCCCTCGTAGGAACTGTGCATCCACTGGAGCACACCGCCTGCAGATCCTGAAAGGTTACCATCCTGCCACTGCATCACTGGGAAGACAAGCAACAGAGGAAAAGTAAAACGTGTAGTTGGAAACTCTTATAGAAGGGTTGTAATTTCACATATGGACACAGTCTGACTGGAACTGGGAGAGCTTCCTATGGGGTTTCTTTTCAAGGTCATTTTTTTTTTCCTCCAAAATTGTGACTCTGAAAAGGAACCAGGGTCAAGGAGGCTACTGGGAATGAAAGGACGTCATCATCATAGTCGCATACGTAATTCCTTGGTCTTAGCTTGATTTGCTTCTTCGTTTACTTGTTTATTTTATTCTTCCAATAATCAACCACGAACACCTATGATGTACAAAGAAGTGTGCTGCTGTGGGAAATTCAAGGGGAATCATCATGATAAAACCAAACTCCACTGTCATCAAGTCAAGTCCAATGCATGGGGACCCCGTGTGTTACACAGAACACCTGCTACATCGCATCTTACCCATCTGATCTCTTATGGAAGCAGATTGCCTGGCCTTTCTTCCATGGCACTTCCTGGTAGGTTTGGACCACCAAGCTTTATGTCTATAGTGTAGTGCAAACCATTTGTACCATCTTCAAATACTACAATAGTGGCCATTTGTTTCATCTCTCTTTGTTTGGCACCTTATTAAGGAGTCCTGGAGGTCCTGTATTGTAAGTACAGGACTCCTAACTGCAAGGTGGGTGGTTCACATCCACCAACTGCTCCACAGGAGAAAGATGAGGTTGTCTAGGTCCATAAAAGTATATAAAGCTTTCATAGCCCTGTATAGAGTGACTACGAGTCAGAATTGGCAGTAGATCTAGGTCAGCAAGGAATAGAAAACCCAAATCAAAACCAGAGAAGTATCATACATACGAGAGTATAAGCCAACTCGCATATCAGCCGAGGCACCTAATTTTGCCACAGAAGCTACATTAAAAATGTGCTGAAAAACTCAGCTTATATGACTAATCAAAATAAAGGTTGGTGGTTCAAAACCACCAGAAAGTCTGAAAGAAGTCAGTCCTGGAAATCTGCTTTCAGAAAAGGCGATAGCCCAGAATACCTTACGAAGAGTGCTACCCTTTAATGCACAGGGTCACCATCAGTTGGAATTAACTGGACGGCAATGGAGTGTGGTTTTGTCATGATATTTCTCCTTGGGTTTCCCACACCAACACACTTCTTTGTTTTCAAAGACGTGCAAGCAATGCATCTAGGAGTCAACCCTCGTCTTTGGAAGAACTTCTTTCAGGACCTCTAGTTATGTCACCAGAAGCATCATGCTCTCCCTCCTCTCAGCTGTGCGTCCCTGCGGCATCAGTCACTGCAGGCCTCCAGGCTACCTCCTCACAGCCTCACGTCGATGGCAGACAGTCATGGAAGTGGAATCTCAGGATATACTCAACACCAGTTTGTTTGTGCTGTCTCAGGTCACGTGCCCTTCCTCAGGCAGGTCACAATGACCTCTGGGAACACAGGTCTTGCCATCCAGACCCAAAGCACATAGAATGTGATTCACCTGAAATTCATGGATTAGGATTCACCATAAATTCATGGATGGTTTCCTTCCTGGCACACCACTGGAAGGAGAAAAATGGAGGGAAAACAATAAATGGTTGAAAGGCAAAGAAAGCTCCCAAATCCCTTTTCTTCTACTTTTTAATTGAGCTCAAGAGTTCAAAGAAGAGAGAAGTAAGTTCCAACCTCCTGGGAAGGTAGGTTGGCCATAGAACTAAGTTTGGGATATAAGAAGAATCCTGTGGAAGTTTCTAAGCATCTTCCTTTAAACGATGGCAGTGGTTGCCCTTTGTATACTCTTTGATTCTACTGCCTAGCATCATTCTGCAGGAGCCCTGGTAGTGTAATGGTTATGCAGTGGTCTGCTCTCTTCAGGTTAGCAGTTCAAAATCACCAGATGCCCTGTGGGAGAAAAATGAGGCTTTCTGTTCCCATCAAGAGTTACCATTTCTGAAACACACGGGGTTAGTTCTACCCTGCCCTATAGGGTCACCATGAGTCAAAATCGAACAGATGGCAGGGAGTTTTGAAAGCATCATTCTAAACCAGAGGAGATGGCCACCGAGTCAGCTGAAAGGAGCCAATAACTGCTATGGTGCCAGCGGGGCAGGGCATAATCAATGCAAAGCAGAAGGAAGTTGTTGCAAACTGAGTGAATGGAATCTTAGGGCATTCCCAAGTTTGAGTGCTTTTCCTTTTTCAATGATGATAATAATAATAATTAGGGCAAAATGTGACTGCTATTTCTACTTAGCACATTCAACTCCTTTGGGATCCCACTGTTGCTTTGCTCTGTCATGCCGGTCAGCTGAAGCTGGCAAAGGGCAGTGCAGAGTAGAATGTGTACAACCCCACCCCTGCAGAGGAACTGACCCACAGAGCATCTACACTTGCCAGGAGCTGAGGCCACACACGCCAGCCTGGTACTCTATAAGCTTGTCAAAGTAGTTGGCCACACGTGATCCCTGTGGCTGTCTGAACAGCGGAGCTTGCTCACCATCCTTGAGGCTGTCTTAACCATTTGCAGGACACTGGGTTTGTACAACCTCTCTACTCCCGGGGTTCTCAACAAGGGATGAGTTTTTGCCACAGCTACTCCAGAAACAATTACAATGTCTGCAGACATTTCCCATTGCCACACTTAGAGATGCTACTGGCATCTCAGGAGCCCTGGTGGCACCGTGGGCTAACCCTTTGGCATTCTGCGCCCATAAAGATTTATAGCTTCACAAACCCTACGGAGGACCTCTGCTATGCCTTATAGGGACATTGTGAGTCAGCATCAACCCCAGGGCAGTAGGTTGACCAGTATCTGGTAGATCATGCCCAGGAAGTCTGGTATATATTCCACAAAGCACAAGACCGCCCTGTGTACTCCCTCCCCAAGAGCAAATAATTATTTGGCCAAATGTCAATGGACTGAGTTGGAGAAATGATGCTCTATTAAACCCCAGACTCATGCCCTCTATTTTCCTTGAATAATTTACTCTCGCCTTTTTTTCCCCTTAGCAGAGCACAGCATCTGAGAGATGAAGAGGAACTAAAGTGAGCTGATCTGAGTCCTGAACTTGAGGAAGGTATAAGTGGATCCTGAACGTGACAATGGAACACATATTTAACCTTTGGTGTGTGAAAGGGAGAGAGAGAGAGAGAGAGAGAGAGAGAGAGAGAGAGAGAGAGAGAGAATGAAAAGAAGGTATTGTGAAAAATAATTTGTAAGCACAGCCATCCAAATCTGAACAACAACAACAACAACAAAAATGGTTAATGCTAAGCCCTGACAGCCCTTGCATAGCAATGCCAGGCCAGTGAATGAGTGGGATGAATCTAACCCGATAACCTCCAATAAGATGCACAGGAATTACATGCAAAGAGCAGAGTTTCGCCCAGCCCTAACAACAAAAGGCAAGCTATGCAAATTCAGCCCTTCACAAAAATGCATCCTGTCATTTTTTACAGATCGGCTGTGATTCAGGACTGGCATTTCAAGTCTGAAAGGGGAGGGAAGACATGGCATCCCCAGAAACAATCAGGCATTGGCAGCACTGTACCTCCAGGAGGGGTCCTGGGGATTGTGGCTCATGTGCCCAGTGGGTGGTCCTGGCACACTCAGTAGAAGCACAAGGAGAATGGAAACAGCAGACTGTGGCCTGACTCTTGTTCCTGTGGACTCCCGGGGGACTTTGTAGGTAGGAAAGTTCCCAGAGCTCTGGTTTGGAAGAAAAGCAGAAGGACCAGCAAGTGTGGTGGGTGTTCGAGTAGATTTTGCAGGCTAACAGGGAGCCCCCTTCCCCTCTTCACATTGTTCCATTCCCACCAAATGTACCCCGCCTTGCAGCACCCCACCCAACAATCCCTTCCACTGTCAGAAAATGACCCAAACCTCCTTTAGAGTTAGAATATTCCTGAGAGTAGGAAAGACTTCGTGAGGAAGTTCTAGAAGCCTGAATTTGAGATTGATAGGGACAAGTCAGGGAAATGTTCTTGCAGATTTGAACAGAAGTTGCCAGTGAACTTCCCTCTTCAGAGGGAATGTTAGCCTCTCCAAATGCTCTCAGGTGGCCATGATTTGGGGGACCTTTCCTGCCCCCTCCCTTGGGGTCTGTATTAGTTTCCTATTGTTGCTGTAGCAAATGACCACACATTTAGTGGCTTAAATGGGAAAAGGCTTAAAGCAATACCATGTTTTATGATGTAGCTATTATGGAGATCAGAAGTCCAAAATGGATTTTACTTACATGTGCAGGGCTGCATGCTGCTCTGAAAACTTTAGGGAGCAGTCTTTCCCCTGCCTTTCTTAGTTTCTAGAGGCCAGATGCCTTCCTTGGTGCACGGACACCTTGCATCCTCGCAGCCAGGAGTAGCCAGGCGAATTTTTCTCCCATCACATCCCTCTGACTCGGTCTCTCTGCTTCCCTCTTCCATTTTCAAATGACTCTTGTGATTACATAACCTGGTCAGGTTTGCCAGGATAACCTCCCGAAGGTCACTAGCTGACCTTCCCCCTGCCCTCAAGTTGATTCCAACTCATGGCGATGCGATCGGACAGAAGCAAACGCTCCACAGGTTTTCCGACCTGGAAATCTTTACGCTCACAAAAGCTCCTGCTTCTCCCAGTGAGTAGATTGTAGGTTGCAACCACTCACCTACCAGTCAGCAACCCAACGCTTAACCCACAGAGCCACCAGAGCTCCAGAAAGTCAATAGATTGACAGCCGTAATTCTATCTGCCATGCAGTGAAGCTCGTTCTGAGGGCTAGGGCATAGGCAAGTTTGGGGGTCCATTATTAGACCGATCAAAATGTCCCTGCCTTCTCTCTGATCTTAGCAATCTTAGCAGCTCCTAAGAGGGCTCATGCGGCTCCTAAATGTTCGCTAAAAGAATGAATTATCAAGTGGGCGAGGAAGGGAAGTGTTAATTTTCAGCTTCCTGATGTAACTTTACAATCCAAAAGCGAATGTAATTATTAGAGTCTCTGAACGCTCACCCACACGACTGACAAACCTGTCAGAGACGGTGTGCTCCATCCATCCTGTGGGAACCTTCGCTGTGTTTCCAAAATGCACCTGTGATTTGGCACTCTGCTTCTCGGAACTGATCAGTTCAAGACCAGAATGGGCAAGATCTTTTGGCCATCTCTCTCACATTATCAAGATGCTCAATTACGCAAACCTTATTGTCTCACCACTCTATCCTTTATCCCCTCAGTTCAGGAAGTTCCTTAAAAAAAAAAAAATCCCCTGACTTTATTCTACTTAACCTCTTTCCCATTCAGTCCAGGGTTTGTGCTTGGGAGCAGGGGGCTGAATGAGGCTAATTAGTCACTCTAGGTGTTATTTACTGGACTCCTCAGAAAAGCATTGAGCGACTCTTGGGTTGAGATTCATTTTTCCTATTAGGTTTGGTGAAAATCTGACAGCTGCAAAAATAATTATGATGCTAAAATAGAACATAAATACATGTGTAGAGCAAACACATTTTACCCTTCCTCAATTAAAAGAAATGATTTGGCCTTTTATACCAGAGGCTATTAAAGACTCATTTAACTCTCTCTTTTCTGCAGGGGATTATTTCATCTATAGAGGTTCTGCAGGTTTTTTGCAGAAAAACCCATGTGGGGTTTTCTCCAAGAGACACGTGTGTTCAAAGACTCTTTCATGTAGATTACCGCTTTATGGAGGTGAAATGTTAACATGCGCCTGGTCAAATTGCCTGAGGATCTTAATCTCTGCCCTCACAAACCACATGTATTGCTTTCTGAACCACTGTCCTGATTTGCCTGAGGCCATCAGTCAACCCTTTTTCTCCAATATGTTTGCTCTAAAACAGAGGAACTTGTGTAAACATCTGGCTACCAGCTGTGACTGTCATTAATCTTAATATGTTGCACGCCCCCCATTCATTAAAGAACAGCATTTGGCCCAAAGTTTTCCAACAATCAGTGACAAAGTTAATTGGACGCTACAGCTTCTCACAGCCTCCCTTCCTCACTCTCTGACACCCACAGTTTGTCAGCATCAGCCGCCTCGAGGCAGAGACAGGGACCAAAGGTAGGAGAGCCTTCCGTTAGGTGAGCATGGCTCTTTCTGGAGAGCCCCCCCCCCC
>NW_022103905.1:6238041-6253017 GCF_000313985.2 Echinops telfairi
TCTCAAACTCTAAGATTTTGATTTCTATTACAATGCAAATCTCTCAGGAAGGTGAGTCATCGCTTACCCATGCGTGTGAATTGTCTATGAAAATAGGTTTTGGGGATGGAGACACAAATATAATAGCTGCTCAAGGTGGAGTAGTGGATAAAAGGGAGAAAGCTTAGTAGTGGAAAGCCCAAAAATGAGACCTTAGAAACACAGGCCAGCTAGTCCATTATTAGGCTCTGCGGCAGCCCTGCTTATAAAACAGTACTCACTGCTGGTGAGTCAATTCCAACTCACAGTAACTCTATAAAGCAGAGTAAAATGCCTCCTTATGGTTTCTGAGAGTCGAAATCTTTACAGAAGCACAGAGCTTCATCTTTCTCCCAAAGAGCAGATGGGAGATTTGAACTGCTGACTTGGTGATGAGCAGGCCAATGCTTAATCCATAGCATCAGTAGGGATCCTCATAGCCAAGTATGGGTGTATCCCAGCTTTACTGGAGACATTTCATTTTATTATTTACTGGCCATTTTCACCTGTTCTTTAGATGTGGTTTGGTCAATGCAATCTGTAAGATCAACAATTACTTGGGAATGACTATGCCTCCATAGACTGGCTTTCTCTCCAGAGTAGATTATGGTTTAGGAAACAGAAGATTGACATACCATACCAATTCCTTTCCTTCAACAACAAAATGATCGCTTTGCTCTTTCTTCTAAGGGTAGCAATGGACACAAAGCTTCCCAGGCACCTTACAAAACTGGATCATTAAAGAACTGAAAGATTTCTATGCAAGACGAAGCTCTTTGAGAGTCTTATCCAGGAGCGAAGTAGGTATCCTTTCAGAACAGTCAAAAAAATAAAGGGGGGGGTGGCTGGTGCTAACCTTGAAGGACGAAGTGTCTTGTGATACGAAATTGAGGTTGAATAGGATAGAATACAGCTACTCCACAAGTCATTTGAAAAGCCATCTTTCTTTGTGCATGGTCTACTCAGGAGACAATTGAGCTCGTAACAAACCACAGAAAGAACCTACTGACTCCAATCCAAAGTGCACAGCCTCCTGCACCCAGAATCTGGAGAAGGGATAAGAAGTCTTCCTCCTTATATTTTCAGCCCTTTCACTGTCAACCTTCATTGTTACAGCAATTCTAAACACTGGAGACAAGTTCCTTCTTCATTTGGCTCACGAACCGTCTCTTCCATGTTCCTGTTCCGGCTTCTCTACACTACACGAATATTTATTTTCCTGAACTTCTTCAGCACTCAGTCTCCACTGCTCACTAACAAACTATTAGAAAGGGCCCCATTGCTCATCACAGATATATATATATAAAATGAGAGGGTAATTTTAAATGTTTCATATTGCTCCTTAATGATATCACATATGACAACATTGTTTGTCCACACAGATTAGTAAAACTTTGAAGACTGGAAAAATGTTTCATAATTCTTTAAACTGATGGGAATCTTGGGTTCTGAATTAAAATGAAGATCTCATGTGGGCGTATGAGTCTGTCTGTGAAAATAATGGGGCAGAGTACTCCCCGGGGGAGATGTCCCTGACCAGGCTCATGTTTTCTGGGGCCACCTTCACACACTGGATCCAGTACACTGCCAACTCTACAAGAGTCTGCAGGAAGCATACTGGACATCGTAGGAACATCTCCCAGGAACAGGGGCTTTTGTCCCATGGCAAATAATTTGAATATCATTTGCACACGAGAGCAAAGAGACATTTTAAAGAGTCCAAGGGAAAATTCACATTATTTTCTAAGATTAAATTAGCCTGAACAGAATTTCATCTTCGTAGCCTACCCTGCAAGCTATGCTGACATCCTACTACTCCTCCCCCAGCCCCAACCCCACCCAAGTTCATGCCAACCTCTTCCTGGAGTTTGCGTCTAAACTCTTCGGCTATGATGATACGATATTGAAGTTAGAGAAGCCTTCTGGCAGGTAGAAGAGAATACATGCTTGATAAATATGTATTGACAGATCGATTCATCATTTCTTCAACATTTAGAGCAGCAACGGGGAGTGGAAATCAAATTGGCAGGGGAAGGGGGTGTGGGGACGAGGCAGAAGGGGCCATAATGGTTCCCTGGCACTGGAGAAATATTCCATTAGAGATATGTTCTACTTTGCTGTTTTAGGTTGTAAGAAAAAAAAAAATGACTGCCTCCTCAAGGAAATGATACTATGAATGAGGACATGGCTCACAAGAAGAAGAAGAAATCGTGGAGGCATGGCACCGCAGCAACGACGAGGCCCGCCTGAGAGGACAGGGCAATGGCAGATCATGATGGGGCACAGGAGCAGCAAACACACTCCTGCAAAGTCACTAGCAAGTCTTGTTTTCTGGCCGAACCCAAGTCTCTGAGAAGCAAACAGTTGCTTTTGTTTTCTGCGGGCTTTGGTTCTGTCTTGCTTAGGTGCCTCGGAAAGGATGGGGAAACGCAGTGGCTCAGGTAAGACCTGGGTGTCAGCATCAAAGACATAGCCCAGAGGAGCCAGCCCCTTTGGCAAGGCTTCCCTCGGCCGCGCTTACCCACAAAGTGAGCACCCTCTCTTGTGTCCAGAAACCCCAGCCCAAACCAAAAATGCTGAACCAAGTTTGCCAAGTGGAATTCAAATGAACACATGTTTCAAAAGAAGAAGAAGTCATGATTCGACCATCTGCCCTTGACCAAGACCTCCCCCATAACACTGGGCCTCCTGACTACACAGCTTCACTTTGGCTCTGGGAGGAAGAGGGACTCGTTGCTGAGCACCGTAAGCCCAGGACTCCCTGTCTCGTCTCTGTTTAGGATTATGATGGCTCAGAAGAGGGGTGTGGCCCATTCAGGTTCTCCAGTTAGCCGCAAAGGAAATCCCCGTGGAGAGACTCCGGAGACCAGACGCTCTGAGGGCGTTAATGCTGCTATGTTGTCAACCAGCCCGACAGAAGCTGATCCTTCAAGGAGCAAAAGGAAGGCTCCTCTAGAGCCAAGCCTTGGTTTCAGAGCCGGGTGGCAGGGGACTGTGAAGGAGGAGGGCAGTGGCCGTCGATCATGGGGGTGGGAGGCAACCCTCCCTTTCTCTGTGGATCATGGCAGCCACATATTTCGTAATCCCGCCCGGAAAAGGATCGTCAGGATCACCCAGTCCACGCCTCGGTTGTGAAAGTCCCTGCAGGTCAAACAGCTGGTAAGACTGGCAGATTAGACAACACACTACTTGAGGGGAGTGGAGATAGAAATGACTAGCTTGGCTTCTGCTTTTGAAGGAACATATAGTCACAGCAGGCTAGGGACTTGTCAGATGCTGTGCCCAAGCTCGCGTTTTAAACCTCACTGATCTACATAGGTGGTTTTCTTCCCATTTTATGATCCCACTTCACAGAGAAGGATAGGTGCTCTGGGAGGTCAGTTAACGTCTCCTTCACCCCTGCCTGCAAAGCCCATGCCAGTCCCTGGATGGACCTACATGCCTCTTCCCACCCCCGACCCCAGCCCAACAGAACCCATGGCACCCTCCACGGCAACTAACCAAGGGAGATAGAGGATTGAGCTCCCTCTGTGAAGAGGCTGCTGACCCAGGAGACTGATGGCTCTTAGGGATGCAAGTTGCACCTAAGAATATACTCATGCATAGAAATCATAGAAATCGTTGATTGAATGGTACTACCTTGATTAAAACATCACAAGTTAAATCACCTCATAAACTGCATTATTTGCCTAGAAAAGCATGCTCTGCTGAAATGCAGACTCTGACTCAGTAGGTCTGCGGTAAGCTCGGAGATCCTCCAGTCTACGAGTTTCCAGGTGAAACCCAGACAGCCTGTCTGTGGATCACACTGAGTAGCAAGGCTTTGGACTGTATCCAATACCTGACTGGAGAACTCCCTCTCAATCAAAAGTTACACAATATCCTGGAGTGTCATATTTTCTTCTTCTTTAATAGAGCTGACCCCTAAGGAACCAGAAATATCTGTCTAGGAAAATGTCCCTTTTCCACTGCAGACACCTACTCTTCTACAGGATGGGCATTTAGGGTCAGAAAAAAACCTTCTCTTCCAAAGCACCGCAGCAAAATGCCATTCCTGTGTTCAGACACACTGATGCCTGTTGGAAAAACCCCTGGGCTCTCTCCAACAAGTGCCGTCACTGAAGGTCTTGGGGTGAGCACTACTCACTCCTGGCTGGAAGCTTCTTCCTTCTCCTCCTGTGGGATATGCGCCCTTCAGCCCCACGGTCAGGGAACACTGCCACCTCCCGTCTTCCAGCTTCTGTGGCCTCACACATTTGACCTGGCAAGCTCTTTTCAGAGTCTTGTCTTTCTCCTTTGTGTGTCTTACGTCCACAAGGAGCTCCGAAGCTCCCTGAGGGCACAGCATCTGTCCCACAGGTCGGTATCTTCCCACCAGGCCCAAGCGAACATTTTGCACAAATTAGGAGCCACGTGTCTCTTCCTTCCCTGAAAGTTTTGTTCTCCTCAAGTGTGCAAGGCCTGTAGAGATCACAAGATGGATTCCTCAGTTACTGACTCAATAAATTCCCTCTGACTTCGGGTCCTGATGGGATTGTATAAATCCCTGCTTGCATCAATGGTCTAGAAGGATCATAGGAAATAGTACAGGTGAGAGCATTTGGTAAAAGCATCAAGCCCTCTGCAAATGGAAGGCATTCTATTGCTGTTATTATTTAGGGCATATGCCCTTGTGGCGAATATATATTATAAATGGGCCTGAACGAGGCCCCAAGTCTACTCCATCCCAAAAGGGCTTTGCCATTTCTGCATCCTTGAGTCAATTAACGAAGGCCCTCTCCTGGACCAGGAAATGGAGAAAACAGGAAAGCACTGGGAAGGATCTGCCAACCGAATGCTAGTATCACACGGCAGTGCCTTTCCTAAAGCTCGGGGACAGCCCAAGGACAATTCCATATCATCTGGGGAGCTGTTTCACAGGCTGAGGGACCCCGCTAAAATGAATGTCATTCACAGCATCTATGTGTCTGCCTGGTTATACTCAGGTACTACATATGTGTGGCTCTTACACCTTACTGACAAAGTCAGATGCCTTTTGATCGACGCCTGACTGCCCCTTTGCTTCTATGCCTGGAGCCGTGTTCCTTCGCACGATAGGTCCTTCATTATTAATGCTTAGGTATGATGCTGGGGCCGGCATCGTGTGCACCTTTCTTCTAGAACCTCAGAAGCACCCCAGCTTCTCTCATTTTTAAAGACTCATATCCTCAATATACTTCCTTGAGCACCCAGTCTTTCCAGATGGGTCCCCAGTCTGTTGGTGAGCCCAGACCCCACCCTGCCTTCAGCAGGTGGCAGAGATTTCCATAGTGAGTCCTCTACTCTTGGCAATCCCTATCTCTGAGAAGCGTGCCGCCACCCACTAGAGACAGAGAATGGCCCAGGTAAACTCACAACTCTGTCACCTTCAAAAGAGTATTTGTTAAATATTTATCTGATGTTTATAAAAGAAGCTCTTAGAAGCAACCTATGGGGGAAAGTGGAGAAAGAACGCTACATCTAGCCTCCAATCCAACTCTAACCTCACAACTGTGAGCTATCCTGAAGCTGACCGACTCTCTCAGAATGACCAGCTCACCCCTGTTGCCTAAGACTCTTCTGAACTGAACACCAAACACCCTGTCTGAGAATGCCCTGGCAAGCCAGGATCCTTGGTTTCCCTACCTCCCTTCAGACTGCAGTTAAGATGCCCTTGGGACCAGACTTCAGCCCAGTGCCCCAAGGTGTGAATGCGACATTCCGGCATGGAGTGGAGAACTGGTGGAGAGGTCTGGGGGGCCGGCCCCAATCCCAAATACCAAGTGGACGCCTGCCCCTCCCCCCCCAGAAGAACTTATTTCAAAGGACGGCACTGAATCTGCAGCTCCAGGAGAGGGAAATATCTGATCAGAGCACACGGGAGCAGATGAAGGGGGAGGAGGAGAAAGTGGAGTACATCCTGGCCCACCAGGCCTTGAGGACAATGACCCCAATTAGAGCAGCCAGTCCACAGAGAGGAACATATGGCCAGCCCCACTATGAGACATGACGCCCCTCACTGACCCATGGCCCTGCGGGGGATACAACTTTCCTCTGGTTCCTAAATGCTTCCTCTGCCCCCCACTATCATGATCCAAATTCTACCTTGCAAGTCTGGCTAGACCAGAGGATGTACACTGGTACAGATAGGAACTGGAAACACAGGGACTCCAGGGCAGATGATCCCTTCAGGACCAGTGGTGTGAGTGGCGATACTGGGAGTGTAGAGAGAGAGTGGGTTGGAAAGAGGGAACTGATTACAAGGATCCACATGTGACCTCCTCCCTGGGAGACGGACAACAGAAAACTGGGTGAAGGGAGACATCAGACAGGGCAAGATATGGCAAAATAATAATTTATAAATTATCAAGGGCTCATGAGGGAGAGAGGAGTGGGGAGGGAGTGGGGGGAAAGAGGACCTGATGCCAGGGGCTTAAGCGGAGAGCAAATGTTTTGAGAATGATGAGGGCAATGAATGTACTTTACACAATTGATGTATGTATGGATTGTCATAAGAGTCTTATGAGCCCCTAATAAAACAATTAAAAAAAATTTTTTTAAGTAATGAACCAGGGCTCAAGTAGAAAGCAAATGTTTTGAGAATGATGAGGGCAACAAATGTGCATATGTGCTTGACTCAATGGATGTATGTATGGATTGTGATAAGAATTGTACTAGCCCCCAATAAAATGATTTAAAGAATAAAAAAAAAGATGCTCTTGGGGCTATTGAGGCAGCTCAGCTCCCAGCACCATCTCAATTGCTTCGTATACCTGGAGATCTTGTACTGTTGCAACGGGAGTTGGGAAATTCCTGATGAACACGGTTGTCCCTGTCTCCTTTTCTCTTCCATGCTCTCTTACCAACCCTTCCAGATCGAGGCTTAGGTTACTGGCAAGCCAGGCCCCATCGCTTCAGACATTGCCTGGATGTCTTCTAAACTCTCTCCCACTCGCTTCTGCTATCTTTCCATCTTGTCTTCTAAGTGTGCTTCACGCTACTCTTTACACTATTAGGTCATAACTCAGGTGCTCATCACTTCTGGCCTTGGACTTGATCATAATGGCCTAACTCTCTGTCTCGTTTTTTTCTGGGCCCCCCAACCCCCATTTTCTTCCCTAAAGCCTGTTGCCAGGGGCATCCTTCTACAGCATACATCCCAACAAGCCACTGCTATATTTAAAGCCACAGTTTATCCCTACAGACACCGATCAAGTTCAATTGCTTTTGCTGACTACATGGTGCTTTGTATAACCCAGCTGCTGCCTGCCTTCTTGCCTCACCCAACTCCTACCCTACCCCCATACATAGTACATCCAGCAACACCAAACTCCAGGTTTTGCCATATCACATGGCTGTCTCCCTCTCCCCTGCCTGCCCTTCTCGCCACTATTTTTAATCCATGTCCCTACCTATCCTTCAAGACTCAGCTCAAGTATGACGCATCTGGGAAGATTTTTCTGATCCTGCAGACTGATTTATGCTGTCTCCATAGAACTTCTCCCTGCACTTATCACACATCAATACATTGCTTATCTGTCTCTTCCACTTGGCCAGAGGACAAGAAGTTCATGAGCCATCTAAAAGTGTAACAAAAATGTACTACCACCCATTATTTGATATGCAGCCTTTGGCAAACTATTTAACCTTTCTGAAAACAAGGTAGGTTTGCTTCTCTGAAAATGTAGGCAATGAAGGAACCCATTCCTGAAGCTATTGTAAGTATTAAATGAGATTATTCAAATGGAGAGCTTAGCATGGTGCCTGGCACATGCGGTAGTTAGTTTATTGTGCCAACCTGGCCGATAAACACATGTGGGATTAATTGAAGGGCAGAGAGATAAATGGCTCAGTGAGCTTTGCCTTTCTTGTCTCTTGCTCTTTGATCATCGGACAAATGTGTGGCTGCCTTGCTTGTTCTGTGCTTCAATTTGCAAGCTACACTACCTGTGGGACACCTAACCCATGGACTGTGTCGCTGTAATTTGAGGTTCCCTCAAGACCTGCTTTGCCACACCATTGGAACTTACATCTCTTGAGCTGGGGACTATAGGACCCTGTCATCTGGCTGACTTTTGGGTGATCTGCCTTGCTGTTTGCTGCCTGTGCCAGGACAGCCTGAATTGCTCTACAGAGGACTACCCGGCGGCCCTCAAGACTTGAAAGACAGCCAGTGTCTCACAACGCTCTCATGGGAGTGAGTTACACTGAGCCATTTGTACTGCTTTATAATTTAATTAACTGTTTATTTCTTATGATATATATCTGTGTGTATATAGATATACAGATCTCATTATTAGCATTCTGGTTTTGTTTCTCTAGAGAACCCTGTCAAACACACTGGCACCTGGGGTAGGTTCTAGAAAACTGTTGCTTTTGTAATTGTGTTGTTCTTGTTGATGTTGATGATTTCAGCACTATAGCACCTTGAGGAAAATAGTCTAAATATGTGGTTTAAAAATGGCTCAAAAAAGAAAAGAACCCATTGCCATTGAGTTTATTCCAGCTCATAGCACCCCTGTAAGAGAGTTGAACTGCTTCATCGAGTGTCCAGGACCAAAAATCTACCATGGTCGTAGACAGCCTCATCTTTCTCCCTCGAAGTGGCTGGTGAGTTTGAACTGATGACCTTGTGATTAACAGCCCAAAGCTTAACCTTCCGCACCATTTGCAAGGACTCCTTGCAAATGATAGGTGCTTAGCTATTAATTGAAAGGTTGCACTTCAAATCCACCCAGAAGTACCTGAGATGAAAGACGTGGTGCTTATTAAACCACTTCAGTCATGGCCTACCCAAAGCATTGGCATGGATCCAACCTATACATGGTCAATGTTCTGGAACAAGCACCAGAATAGGAAATAATTCCAGGTGGATAACCTGCTAGAAATTTAATCTCCCACTTAGAATAAAAGGGCATCATATACATTTTATAGCAACCATATCTCTTGGCCAGCAAAGTTGCGACCGTCTCTGCCCATCTCAGAGAGGGTGACCGGCCCTGGGGCAATAATCTAGTCACCTACCTCAGGCTCGCCATGGCTCTTTGGAGTCTTCCAGAACTCGATGTGTACTTTTCCTCAACCCACTGATTGTTTGGTGTATTCCCATTTTACAGCTTCAGCTTGTTCTGATTTCTCTGTGTCCGCCATGACCGAACCAGCATGAATCAGGTCAAAGTCCTGCTTCTTAGTCACGAGTTTGTATACCAGAATCTCCATTTCTTCATGTGCATCTTTATTCCCAATGATATATATGTACATATATGCCAACTATCTGCATATTGAGATGGACTGCCTCATAGATATTTGAGGCTAACAATAAAATATTTGTGTAGCCTTGGAAGAGAACCTAGAGTATGCCATAGTAATTGCTCAATAAATACAGACAGCAGTGAAAAAAGTATTTCTGTGTAAGGATTGTCGTTGTCAGGGGTCATTAAGTCACCTCCGACTGATAGCAACCCCCTGGGACTGCAGAAGGAAACACTGCCTTGTTCTACCCCATCCTCACAATTTCGCCTGTGTTTCAAACCATTGCTGCAGCCACTGTGTCAATCCACCTCATTGAGGGTCTGCCTCTTGTGCACTGGCCTTTTTTTTTTTTTTAGCTTTGCCAAGCATAATGTCTTTCTTCAAGGACTTGTCCCTCCTGATAATATGTCCAAAGTACATGAGACCAAGTCTCGCTGTCCTCACTTTAAGAATATTCGGACTCTACTTCTTCTAAGGCAGCTTTGTTTGTACTTTTGGCAGTCTATGGGACAGTGATCTTCCTTCTGAAGGAGGTGCTTACATCTTTCTCACCCTTTCTGGAAGAATTCTGCACTCTTCGCTTTACACCACATTACAATGACAGCTTCAGCTTCCTCTAGGGACTTACATCGTGTTCCTTTTGAATGTTCTTTGAGCTTGGGAAGTGTGTTAGTCTGGGTATTTTAGAGAAACAAATCCTCAGAAACTGATGTATAAGAGAGAGTTTTATATAAAGAGTAGTGCACATCAAGAAAACAGCCCAACCCAGTGCTGCCCAAGCCCACAAGTCCAACATTAACCCATATGTCCAACACCAATCCACAAAGTCCTCCTCCATTTCACAAAACACACGCAATGATGCCAACTGCAGGAGGAAAGCCGAGACAGCGAACGCATAAGCATCTCAGTGCTGGCAGGGGTCTCCACACGGTTGCTCCAACACCCAGGGCTGCATCCAGGTAGGTCCATGTGGCTTCTCCTTGGGGATGTCTTGCAGGAAGTGAGCCTTGCCAGCTAAAGCAGGGAACTAGCTAAGGCAGCTGCACCCTGGTCTGACCATCAGAAAGCAAGAGACCCAAGAACTAGAAAGGTGAGGCTCACTGAGCCATTT
This sequence comes from Echinops telfairi, assembly GCF_000313985.2. Taxonomy (NCBI): domain Eukaryota; kingdom Metazoa; phylum Chordata; class Mammalia; order Afrosoricida; family Tenrecidae; genus Echinops; species Echinops telfairi. The sequence goes on from NW_022103905.1 coordinate 6,248,441, forward strand.
ATCCCTCCGCCCTTCAATTAACCCCACATGTGTTTATCGGCCAGGTTGGCACAATGACCTAACTACCCCAGGAATCCAAAAAGAAGTTTGAATGACTAAGAACATGGCTTTAGTGTGACAGAGTAAGATTCCCCAGTGAAATTTCACAAGACAGTCTGTGCTAACCTTAAAGAATGAGAAGGTGCATTGTCATGATGGGGGGGAAAAATCCTTTGCATTATTGTGCTGATCTTTTCCCACCAGTGCAATTTTCTATTTTCTTAAAGCTTTGTCATAACAAGCCTCCAGGGTTGTCTTGGGCCCTTTGAGAAAATCAATCACAATAACCCACTCCAAGGACAAAAAAAAAAAGAGTTACCATAACCTTCTGAGCTGAACTCTCTGCCCTAAATGTAACTAGTTCAAGAAGCCACTGTTTTGATTGGAGTGTGTGTGTGTGTGTGTGTGTGTGTGTGTGTGTGTGTGTGAAGGTACTCTAATGAGACTAAGACAAGTGTATTACTGAGAGAACTCACATGTAGCCAGTTTGCTCACGGAGCTATATTTCAGCATAGTTTGTTTGGAATAAATCTTTGGACATATGAACTGGAACCTACGAGCAATATGTGTTGACTTAACCTTGTCCTGGCCTCTACTGCTCAGATTCCCCAGGCTCCGTGACTATAGAAAAGATGGGGAGTCAGTGGCATATTCTCTGAACTCCTTGAGGGACGGACTGTCTATTTTTCCTTGTACTCCAAACTTGGACTACAGTGCGAGGCACACAACAGTCACTCAATAGATGTATGTGTAGTTTTCAAGAATGGGTGAACTGTGAATCGAGCAACAAACACCAAATTCAGCAATGCCACTGCTCAAGAGATCATAAACTGAGCAGACTCATCCCATGAGAACATGGCAATAAGGAACTGGGAAAAGGAGATCTTCCAAAACCTCTGCCTCGATGCTCCCTCATTTTATTCAGAGGGATCATACGGTGGTAAAACCAGACTGGACCTTTCAGGATGATTTGTTGTGGGTCCTTCATTTTGTCGGTAAGGAAAGTGAATCTGTTTTCAGAATCCATTTGCTCTCCCTTTAAATATGATTCTAAGGCACTTTGCTCTCTGGTTTCCTAGCCAAAGAACATTCAAGGGAGGACATTTGGAGAAGAAAGAAAGTGAGAGCTATGTGTAACTTTGATAGTATCAAGAAGTGAACGCTGAACTGAGGACAGAAAAACTATATAAAAAGCAGACACAGAAACTGAAAAATCACAGAAGCCTTCACCTTTATGTGGGAGAAAGGCTCTCTTTCCTCAGCCGCTCAGGGCCCGACTGTGAGCCAACCCAATCATGAAAGAGATTGGCTCATATCCATGCTGACGGCCATGCTGCACAGGCTCCGTTCAGTCAGGTTTCCACAAATTTTAACTTTCTCAGATTTAGAGCCATTTACTTAATCCACAGCATCTCCCCATTCATGATGCCAAGTTGATTTTAACTCATCACAACCTCATGTGACAAAATAGAGCTTTCCTCTAGAGCAGTGGTTCTCAACCTATGAGTTGTAACCCCTTTGGGGGCCAAACGACCCTTTCAAAGCGGTCGCCTGATTTATAACAGCAGCAAAATTACAGTTACGAAGTAGCAATGAAAATAACATTATGGTTGGGGTCCCCACAACATGAGGAACTGAATGAAAGGGTCGCAGCATTAGGAAGGTTGAGGACCATTGCTCCAGGGTTTTCTTGACTGAAATCTTTATGGGAGCCGATTAGCAGGGTCTTTTTCCAGTGGGTTCGAATCACTAATATTCCGGTTCACAGCTGAGCTCTTAACCATTGTGCCACCGCGATTCTTCTAACCCAACACAGCAACATCTAATCACGGCGTTGATGGGGAATTCAAATCTCAAGGTTTCTTAGCATACCTCAACCCACATTCTGAAGCAACGTTGACCCTTCCAAAGGATGCTGATGATGTTGAGAAATCAGGCAAAGGGGCAAGCCAATCACGGCAGGCCTGTGATGTTCCACCTGCACCTCTCTCCTCTCACCAGCCTTACCCCACAGCTGCTTCTGATGTAGTCTTGCAGGGCCAGGATCTTCCTCGGCACCTACCCTCTTTCCCCCAAATGAACCACTTGACCTCCTTGCTAGCCTCCTGAGGTCCCCTGGTCTCTCCTCTCCTGCTTTTCTTCCCTTCCCCCTCTCCTTCTCCGCAACTCTCCCTTCTCCCCTCTCTGCCAGTCTGGAGACTTCGCCTCTGGCTCAGCTCACCCTTTTCTCTGCCACAAACATTGTCTTCGCTTTCCACACTCTGAAAGCCACGTAGTCTCCAAAGGGCCTGGAACGCAAAAGCCAGCCATATGTATGGCTGCTTCTGCCACCACCCTGTGATGTTTCTTCTCTGGACAAATGAACAAAGACTGCTTCTACAGGAGGAGTGAAAAAACGGAAATGCCAGAGGAAGAGAGAAGAGTATAGACCCAAACAGGACATCCTGCCAGGTATGTCATATTTTCACCCAAATGGTCCACAAAGGTTTTTGTTCTCATTTACCATGAAAGGTCATAGCACACTGTCAGGCATTGCTAAGTAAAGGAATACTCTGACTGTGTGCCTATCATAGCATTGGCTAGTCCACAGAGACTTCAAAATGTTCAGGTTAAAATGTCATTATTTTTTCATTGCACTTGCCCGCTAACATTCTGAAGCCTTCTACTATCTCCTAAAATCGATTGTATGGACTATGTGGTTCCCTCATTCTGGCCAATGGGTGGTATAGTGAGTTACACATTCGCCTGCTAACCGCAGCATCTGTGGTCCAAACCCACAAGTCGCTCCATGGGAGAAAGATCAGGTTTTTCGTTCTGATAAAGATATGCAACCTTGGAAACATAAAGGGAAGGTTCTACTCTGTCCTATAAGGACAGTGTGATTTGAAATGGGCTCCCTGGCAGTAAATTTTGGCAGAGGAGAAAAAAGTCATCGCTAATAAAAGCAAGTCTAAGAATATCACCCTTCTTGGAGATTTAGAAAGCATCTTAGCATGTTAAAGGCTTTGAGACATCTGAACCCAATCTGGCATTATTTGACAGTGGGGCCTGATTTGATTAATGTCCTTGGAACTGGTCTTCTGTGGAGCACATTTGGGAAATGTGGGGCTTCTCTCCAGCTGATGGCCAACTCAAGGTGCAGGAAGGAAAGATGCCTTCTGTGTCCTGTGTGGGGAGAACAGAGATCAGGATTGTGTACTGCCCTGTTCAGAGGAAGGACGGGGCAATAAATAGCACCTGGAGAAGGGAACCCTCGTTTTCACCCAGAGCCTAAGGGTTTGTAGCTCAAGGTTGTTCCTGCCAGGACTGCCAGGCCCACTGGTCAGTGGAAATGCAGCTAAGAGGTGCTCACCTCCCTTTGGGGGATGCCATCTTATCCCAAACCAGGATTTGACTTTTGCAAGACTATTTCCCATTTGGATGCAAAAGAAATCAGGTGGAGGCTAGGGGGAGGAGCTATTTCAAATGTTGGTTTCTGTGGGGCTTTTTTTTTCCCCAAAGAGAACAAGCAGTTACCTAGATTACCATATTTTCCTTTTGGGTAGACATGAGAAGGCTCAAACTGAAACAGAAACGGCAGAAAGATGCACGGCACAGAAAACTGTAAGTCAAGAGAGGTGCTAAAATATTCTGACTGCTAACACCAGAGAGCTCCAGACATTGGTCCCTGGACTTTCCGTCGTATACTCCATGTACGGGTGATGCCATTTCAGTCCAAGCAAGGATTCATGGACAGTTCATACGTCTCATCGCGTTGCTAGGCACTATAGAGAATGCATTCCCTGGGTGGGGCAAATGACTAAGCAGCATGCTTAGCTGCTTACGAAAAATGTGGTGGGTGGAAGCTACGCAAAGCTCTTCAGGAGAAAGACGATGTTCTACTTCTGAGGCTGCGAAAATAGGTATTGACTCATTGGCAACTTTCTACAAATTCCTCTTCTAATTAAATGATTGTCAGTTAAATGTTACGATTTCCAAATCATAAAATGTGAAATTCATACGTTTAAATTTATCATGCATAGCTTTTCATGATATAGCCATGGAGTCTACCCCAACATAAAGAAAATACAACTCCTCATACCTAGACCCTAAGCAACAACATGATAAATAGAGAGAGGGTGGGAGTCGTAAAGAATTTCATTGGATCCACAATGAACCCAGAATAAACAGTCAAAAAATCAAATGACATATTGCATTGGGAAAATCTGCTGGGGAAAAAACCCAAAAGTCTTTAAAGTGTTAAAAATCAAAGATATCATCTTAAGGTGCCTGGACTCAAGCTCTGGGGCTTCCAATGGCCTCAAACACATGCAAAAGTTAAGCAATGAATAAGGAAAACTAAGATGGAATTGATGCATTAAATTATGGTAAAGGCATAGAATATTGTATATACATGGGCTACTGGGGTTAGGGGGGGGTGGGAACTGTCTTGGAAGAACAACCAGAAGGCCTCTTAGGAGAGTCCAAGATTTGTCTCCATTACTTTGTTCATATTAATAAGAGGAACGGTCTCTAGAGAAGGACAACATTCTTGGTAA
>NW_022103905.1:6254405-6263062 GCF_000313985.2 Echinops telfairi
ATAATATTTCCTGATGTGTCTTCCAGGGATTCTTTTTTCCCTCCTCCTCCTCTAGTCCACCAGGCAAATTTCTATTTCTCCTCAAAAAAACATCAAGTATTCGCTCCATTGTAAAGTCTTTGCTGAGTGGTCCCCAGCCCCCAGGTGTCCCATTCCTCTGGTCTCCCTGTTTCTATATCAACTTGTAGATCCAACTCACTGATATCAAGTCCATGCTGACTCAGTGCAACCCCTGTGTGCCTCTGAGACTGTCACTGTTGAGGAGAGTAGAAAGCCCAGGCTTTCTCCCATGGAGCGTCTGGTGGTATCAATCTCCCTTCCGTGCAGATTGCAGCCCAAGACATTACCACCTGGTCCACTTACATGGATCAGGACTGTGTCCATGTAAGAAGCATTATAGAATTAAAAGAAAAAAAATTGACTATAGGGTATTGGATGAGTTGAGTTACTAAAGCTTTCTTGGGGCTTTAGTAGATGTGTCTATAAATTGTGGATCATGTCTTCTTCATGTGAAGTTTAAAGGATGTAAGAATGGGCTTTGCCTAGCGCTTAATACTTAGCGAATGTTCTACCCAAACATTTGTTCTTGTGTTGCAATTGGTGGCGGTCTCCTCTTCCTTTGTGCAGTCCTCAATCTCAGGCGCTGCCATATTTGTCATTCTTAATTCATGTCGTAGTGCCTGGCACATAGTAGGCATTTGAAAAGCAGTCTTAATAAAATCATTAGATAATCGATCAACAGAGAAATGGATAGATTATGTGTCTAAGGAGATCTAATTACTCTAGAAGATGTGGCAGGGACAAAGTAACCAACCACCTGCAATAGAACATCTCTGGAAGCCAAGAGGAATGGAGGCGAGTGACCTGGAGTCCAGGAGCTCCGAACAGGGGAGAGCCAAGGAGGTTGCCATGCCCCGAGAAGGCATCTGGGGGCAGTTCAGATGAGAAGCCAAAGAAAGGACATGGGTTGGCTGAGTAAAAAGAAGCAGGCGATCCAGAGTGAGGACCGTAAGTGAATCGCTGAAGGCCCTGGAAGGAAAGGTTGATTGGAATGACGTACCTGAAGATCCTGGTGATGAGCATACAGACCGAGTCCCCTGAGCGAGAGAAGCAGGAGGACTTGCCTCACCTTGCTCAGGAAACAGCACTTGTTGCTGAGACAGAAATAAAAGTCTAGGAGATCAAAATCTATGATATGGAAGGAGAAAATATGTTCGGAAATCCTATGTGTTATATGGCTTGGATTCTCCCTGTGACATAGGAAGTAAAAAGGTTTGCTGAGAGAGTGGGGATGGGAATAAAAAGATGTGATAAAGTAAAGTCATAAAAACACTAACTAGTCCACCCAGTGGCTCACTAGTTTGTCTTGGGAAAGTTTCTCGCCCCCCTTTGCCTCTGTGGTATGTAAAATGAGAAAGATAAAAATGCCCACCTATTTCATAGAGGTAGTAAACCGTCACTATGAGAGAGAATATGTTCAACTGCAGTGAGGATTTTTTTTTTTGTGGGGGGGGTGTGTGTCATTTTTTTACATTCTAGAGTTTGTTGTTCTTGTTGTGAGGGGTGATAGTGTTGGTTTCGACTCTCAGCGACTCCACGTACAACAAAATAAAACACTGTGTGGTCCTGCACCCGCCTCACAATTGTTCTTACATTTCAGCCCATTGTGGCAGCCACAGTGTCAATGCATCTTGTTGAAGGCCTTCCTCTTTTCCCTGCCCCCTACTTTACCAAGCATGATGTCCTTCTCCAGGGACAGCATTCTCCTGACAACATGTCCAAAGTGTGTGAGACTGGGAGGATCCAGTGACTTACTACTTATTACGTGCTTATAGAATAACCTGGAACACAGTGCTAATAGTAGTGGCTATTATTATTGTTATCAGGGGAATCTTGCAAATACGAGGGTTTTGTTTGGACTAGCCAGTCCAGGAAGTGTGCTGGAAAAGCACTAGGAAATTGATACTGTACAGTGCAGGAATTTGCAGTAAACATAAGCTGTATGGCTTTGTGTCCTTTTTCAGCAAGCAGACAATGAAGACAGGGAAAGTAGGAACCCACACCTGCTCAGGCAAAGCAGTGTGTACAGAACGCAAAGAGGACAAGATTCTAGAACCGAGATGTTAAAAATGTAAATGTAGGCATAAACACCAGAAATTACCATACCAGAATCGATTCCTTTTGAGTAGACAAGATTCAAATCAGGCAGCATCAAACCAAAAGTACTGGGAAGGTGCTCTGAAGAGGAAATAATTAAAACAGAGCATCTTTCTGATACTTTCGCTCTGATGGGTAAAGTACCAAAAAAAAAAATTTCACTCTCATGAAGTCAATTCCAATGCACAGTGACTCTATCGAATAGAGGAGAACTGTGCTTTTGAGTTTCGAAGACTTTAAATCTTTGCAGGCGCAGAGCCTAGTCTTTCTCCCATGGAATGACTGGAGGGGTGGAACCACTGACTTTGCATTAAGCAGCTCAATGGGTAGCCTAGCACACCAGCACTGCTCCACCTGGGCAGAGTTGGGCACTGTCAATTCCTTCGTGTTGGTATCTCAGGACATGGAGTCAGAATACCTGCAGAAGTTCAGGGTCAGTCAGTTGTTAAAAATTAAAAACATGCCATCTATGGCAAGACTTCAACTCACATACTTTGGACATTGCAACAGTTAAATTTTAGGTTGACTCAACACACCTCGATGAAGGTTGTGGTAGAACACAATCTGTCAGTCAGGTTGATGCCTGATGAATCCTTCTTGGGGCGATAGCCTTTTGTATAGGAGAGACTCTGAGCAGAACTGAGTTCTCTTTTGCCTTCGTTGGATCTGAATCTGGTACTGTGATCTGTTATATTGCCTGCCAATCCCAGGAGCCATCAGTGGACAATTGACCTTGACTTTATTCAGCTGACCTCAGATTCACTCAACTTTGTATCCACTAGGCTGCCTTCCTCCTATTTCAGCTGCCTGCTTCCTGTTCCTCAGGAGAAGCCTACAGCTTAAATCTGACCTAAGGACTGGAACCGGACTTTGCTTACCAATTCTATAATTGGTTGAGACAGTTCTTGACATAAATCTCTGTCTATATACATGCAGAGGAGCCCAGGTTGCATAGTGGTTATCTGACAGGCTGCGAACCCAAGGTAAACAGTTTGAAGCCACCAGCCACTCCAAGGAGAGAGACAAGGTCATGATGAGTTGGCATCAACTCAGTGACAGCCAGTTTGTTTTTTTAAATACAGACACATACGAACGTCCCTGATTTCGCTTCTCTGGATAACCCAACCTAACATGTTGTCAGGAGAAGACTGTCTCTGGAGAAGGACACCATGCTCCGTAAATTTGAAGGACGTAGAAAAACAAGAAGACCCTCCATGAGCAGGATTGGCATAGTGGCTCTAACATAATCAATGGGAGCGTGGCACCGAACAAGGCAGTGTTTTGTTCTGCTGTGCATTGGATCATTGTGCCTTGGCACCAACCTGACAATACCTAACAACAACAACAACAACACCTCTTTGGGATACAGTCCGGTCCATAAAAATAGCACTGAGTTACGGCCATGGTTTCCCACCCATTGCTCCCTTGCTCTAGAATGGAGCTTTCCTGATTGTCTCTCTCTCCATCTGCTCCAGAACTGAACTTGTCCTTCAGCATTGATAGGTCTTTCAGGCGCCTGAATAGTTTTCCTCCGGGTGTCTGTGTGTGTGATGTACTGATAAGAAGAAGAACACAGAATATGATGGAAATGCTGTCTGGATTCATTATTTCATCTAATTCTAAGACCATTTCTTTATGCAGAAGGATATTTCACACATTCTTCAGACCAAATATCCCTCTGACGTTCACTACCAACTTCAAGAGACTTTAAAGGACATTTGCAGCACAAGTGGTGATTTACTACAGTGGCAATAGAAAATGAACACCCAGTTTAAACTTCCTGCATTTTCCCTTCCGATCTTTTATACAAAATTCTATCAGAAGCATTTTCTCACATGTCACCTTTTCTATTTTCAGACTGCTTTATATTACTCTATCACGTAGACTAATATAAAGCCTAGACTCCTCATGATTTATTTAACCATCCCTATTGTTAGAACATGCTCAGCATATTTTAAACTGAAAGAACTCAGGAAAAAATGTAAGCCTTGAGTTGTAATATTGGAAGATCTTATGGGCAAAATACAGAATGATGCTGGAAGCATAAAAAGAAGATAGAAAGAATACAGAGAGTCAATATATGGGGGGGAAATTAGCTGGCCTTGCACCAACGCATATGAGCAAGAACCAAGGAAGAAACTCAAGTTGCACTTAAGGCATTAACCAAAAAACAAGGCTCCCGAGATTGATGGAATAACAATGGAAGTGTTTCAACAAGCTGATAAAGCACTGGAAGCACTTACTAGTCTATGCCAAGAAATTTGGAAGACAGCTACTTGACCAACTGACTGGAAGAGATTCATCTTTATGAATATGTATATGAATATTCTTTGGAATAGTCATATTCCAAAGAAAGGTGACTCATAAGAATGCTCAAATTATAGAGAAATATCATTGATGTCACATGCAAGTGAAATTTTGCTCAAGATTAACCAGCAACAGTTGCAGCAGTACATGACAGGGAGGTCCAATCTGGATTCAGAAGAGCATGTGGAGCAAGGTGTATCGCTGCTGATATCAGATGGATTTGGGCTCAAAGCAGCAAATACCAAAAAGGTGTTTTCCTTGTGTTTTATTGACTATGTCAAGGCATTTGACTGTGTGGATCATAACAAACTATGGATAACCTTGAGAAGAATAGGAATTCTACAACACTTCAATAAGCTCGTGCAGAACTTTTACACAGATCAAGAGGCAATTTTGCAAAAAGAACAGGGAATACCACATGATTTAAAATCAGGAAAAGTGTTTGTCAGAGTGGTATCTTTTCACCATATTTATTCACACTGTATACTGAGCAAATAGCCAGAGAAGCTGGATTACATTAAGAAGAATGTAGCATCCGAATTGGAGGAAGGCTTATTAAAAGCCTGTGATGTCCAAATCACACAACCTTACTTGATGAAAATGAGGAAGACTTGAAACCCTTGCTGATGAAGATTAAGAACTGCAGCCTTCGCTGTAAAGAAAACCAGAATCCTTTCAACTGAATCAATGGGTAACATTCTCATAAATGGAGTAAAGTTTGAACTTGCCGAGAATTTTGTCTTGGTTGAATCCACAATGAATGCTCATGGAAGCCGCAGTCAAGAGACCAAATAAGACATTGCACTGGATACACTGGCTGCAGAAGCCCTCTTTAGAATGTGGAAAAGCAAAGATATAAGTTTGAGGACTAATGTGCCTCTTACCCAAACCATGATATTTTCAATCGCCTCATCTGCATGTGAACGTTGGCTATTGAATAAGGGAGGCCACCGAATTGCTATCTTTGAAGTGTGGTGCTGGGGAAGACTATTGACAGTATTATGGACTGCCAAAAGGACAAACAAACCTGTCTTGGAAGAAGTAAGGTCAGAGTGCTCCTGAGAGGCAAGGATGGCATTGATTCATTGCACATACTTTTGACGTGTCAGGAGAGGTCAGTCCCTGGAGAAGGACATCAGGGTAAAGCAGAGGGCCGGTGAAGAAGAGAAGGCCCTCACTGAGATGGGCTGGCACAGCGACTGCAGCAATGGGCTCAAGCTCAGGGACAATGATGAGGATGGGACGGGACCTGACAGTGTTTATTTCTGGCATCTTTATGGGTCAGAATCAATCTGATGGCGCCCAGCCCCAGCAACGTTGTGAGAAATGTAGACTATTTCTCAGTTTTGCTTTTCTAAGTAGTGTTATAATGAGCATACCCATGTGTAAGTTTTAAACAGAATGCCTCTCATTTTCTTGGAACTTTCCCCCAAATGGGTAATTGCCGGATCAGTTCCTGGGAAGATTTTAAGTTTTTGAATCTTGATTCTAAATAAGTTTTTGGAAAGTGTCAATTTATAGAGCCATCCAGAATTTCAGAATGCCTATTTCATTTTGGAGTCATCTAAGTTCGGTTCGGTTTGTTTCCTAATGTCTGTTTCTCACGTAAAAAGAGTATCTCCTTGCTATTTTATTTTGAATTTCTTTGAATACTCTCAAAACGAGTATTTTTATATGTAAAAGAACTATTCATAGTTTTTATTGATTTTTCCAATGGAGATTTTATAGTTTTTCTTTATTGTTTAGAAAATCTCTTTACACATTTATACCATTATGCCTTTGCCATATTTCTTGCAAATTCCCCCAATTTGACATTTATCATTTCATATTTTTTAAAATCTATTTTGACATGCTAAATTCTGAAACTATTATGGGGTCATCTACCTTTTCCCTTAAATTTTTTCCTTGATTTTGTAGAGGTTCTTCTGGTTTGAAGTCAAGTGACTGTCTACCTATATTTCTTCCTGTATTGTAGCATTTCACTTTCAGTTTTAAAACTTTAAGCATTATACCAATCTGGAATTGACTTTGGTTCATGGAATTACTAAATAAAAATGGTATTTTTACTATTTTCAGACATCCAAATACCTCTCAATAATCATGTGTGCCCAGAGTCAGAGGCATGGCCATCTATCTAGACACTTCGGGTGACAAAGTATCTTCAAAGGGCTGGATCTTTGAAAGTGAAGGTCCTTCATTAACAGTTTAGGAGAAATCCCCAAAAGACTCTCACTTGTGGTCTTAGTCTGAGCTCCGTGGTGGCTTAGAGCTCCCTTTTTGAAGAGGATGAGAGGAAGTTGGCAGGGAAAACTTAGCATCTCTCAGATCTCCCCAAGCCAGTTCTGTATATACTGCTTCCTGGAGGTGAGCACTCACGCTCGCGGATTTAAAAGCACACACTACTGAGTGAAGCAGGGTACGGGAGTTCTAATAGCCTCAAGGACACCTCTACACGGACAAAGGACCAGATCGTGTCTGTTTGTCTTAGGAAAGTTCATGTGGATCCTACACAGCATGTCCTGGGTCCCCAGGAGTGTAAGGTACGGAGTAACAGCGACTTCCTCTTTAATGCCACTCCTCCAGTTCCTCCCACTCGGTGCCTTCCTGAAGGACTCGGATGGCGAGACCCAAACTCAGCTCCTCAGATCTCGGTGCCAGACCCAGCTTGTCTCAATCTGTTACTGGTCCTTAGCTGCCGGGATGTCCCTGCTGGCTCCCGACCCTTCATCTAGATGAAGGTGATGCACTTGTGAGCAGTTATCCTTCCAGGAATAGCCACTGAGGTTCCAAGGAGGGAGAGGGCAGAAGGGAGAACAGCCAAGACCCTGGGCTGAGCAGCCAGAGGGAGGGAGAGTGTGTTGCTAGGATGAAAGCCCAGCTCTGACTTCACCAGGGCAAGATGGCTGCTGCTGGTCTTGTGGCTGCCAGCCGAGAACAAAGCACAGAAGAAAGCTGGCTTCTCCCCAGTCATTTTCCTGGGTGGCAGTTCTGATTCCTCAGAGCCGAAATCATGCCAGACATCAGTGATCAGAGTTGGCTATAGAAGCCTGACGCTGTTAGAGATATAACTAGGTCTGGGTACAATAGAAGGGTTTGGGTGTCAGGAAGAGAGGAAGGCTGGCCTGAAGCCAGGGCTGGACCTTTGAAGCAAAGGCCCTTAATTGCAACTTATGAGAAAGTCCATGTGTAGTGTGCAGTTTCTTCCGTGAGCCAGGGGGCCTGCCAGGCTCTATGTGATTTACACAGAGAATGGGGCTACTCTAAGGGGCAACAGTGAACCAAGGCATTGTTTGAAGGGTTGCCATGAGATCAAGATTTGAGAGTCCCCAAGGAATTGTAGGAGAAAGGGCAGCGCATCATTTGTACCACAGACTAGAGGGTTCTGGGGCTAAGGGTTTCAGAGGGTCATGTCTGGGGAACCATCGCTACAGGTGTGGACTCCTGGGAGGTGGGGGGGACATCTCTTCTAGTACTACTCAAGGATTGGGGGGCCACTGTCAACTATACTGCGCGTCCCTGATTCAGCTTGTGCGCCTCCTTGGGGAGGAACTATACTCGTACACGGGAGGGAACAGGAGTGGAACAAGGCCAGCCTAGATGTTTTAATACATAAGTCTCTCATCTATTCTTATTTGACAGGTTAAAAGATGGATCGTGGCTTAAGGTGCCAAGGGAGCAGGGTTGGCCCAACAGAAAGGGGTAGGGTTCCAGAGGGGGGTCAGCTTTGGGGTATGTTCAGAAGGGAATCAGAAAGACTTCTATCAATGCTGTCTTTGTTTTTAGCCTTCTATTTCTTTTTTGTTTTTTAAATCAATTTATTGGGGCTCATAAAATTCATCACAATACATAGATCAATTGTGTAAAGCACATCTATATATTTGTTGCCCTCATTATTCCCAAAATTCGCTTGCCTCTTGGGTTCCCGGAATCAGCTCATTTTCCTTTTTTCCCCTCCCCCTCCCTTCCTCCTCCCCTCTCTCCCATGCACCCTTCATAATTTATAAATTATTATTGTATCTTATATTATACTGTCTGGCATCTCCCTTCACCCACCCCTCTGCTGCCCATCCCCCAGAGAGGAGGTTATATGTAGCTCCCTGTGACCAATTCTCCCTTTTTACACCTCCTTTCCCTCCTGGTATCACCACTGTCACCCCTGGTCCTGAGTGGTTCATCTGTCCTAGATTCCCTGC
>NW_022103905.1:6264026-6271580 GCF_000313985.2 Echinops telfairi
TTTCCTCCTGTCCCAATACCATGTTCAGCCTTCATTCTGGCTACTTCTTATCAGGTAAGCCAATGGAAGCTCCAATTAATATTTTACCTTAATGTGCCACGATCATTTCTAATATCTGTAGAAGAAAAGCATTTTTTTATGAACGTGGATTTGATTTTCATCATTGTGTGTGACTCTGTGTACAACATACAAAACGTAGAAGACCTAAACTCTAGCTGCAGGGAGAGCTAAGATATCAAGTCTTAACAAGCTGAATGCAAATGTCCACTCTAAGGGGCGATGTCATTGTCATTTGCTCTTAGGTGCCATCGAGTTGGTTCCTCCCCATACTGACCCAATGCACAACAGAGCTCAATGCTGCTCAGTCTGGCAACATCGTCGCTGGTATTCCTGTGCTTGGGCCCAAGGTTGCAGCCACGGTGTCAAGCCATCTCGCTGAGGGCCTTCCTCTTTTTCACTGCCCCTCCTCTTCACCAAGTATGATGTCCTTCTCCACGGACGGGTCTCTTCTAACCACATGTCCAAAGGACAAGTCTTGTCATGCTTATCTCTAAAGGGCACTCTGGTCATGCTTCTTCCGAGGCAAATGTGCCTTTGTTGGTTTTTTCCTTTGGGCATCCCATTGCACTTTCAATATTCTTCACCAGCGCCACAATTCAAATCATTGATTCTTATCCAGTCTTCTTTTTCAATGTCCAACTTTCACATGCCTATGGCCACTGAAAATGAAGAGGCTTGGGTCAGGCACACCAAAGTCCTCAAAGTCACATCCTTGCTGTGCAACATTCTAAAGAGGTCTTGGGCAGCAGATTTACCCAAGGCAATGTGTCATTTGATCTTGTACCTACTGTTCCATGAGCATATATTGTGGACCTAAGCAGGACAAAATCCTTGACAACTTCAATCTTTTCTTCATTTATCAGGAGGTTGCGTATTGGTCCATTTGTGAGGATTTGAGTTTTTCTGTTTTGTTTTATTTTTTACATCTAATTGTAATCCATACTAATGGCTGCGATCCTTGATCATCATCAGCAAGTGTTTCAAGTCTACCCACATTCAGGAAGCAAGGTTGGGTCATCTACATATCGGAGCTTGTTAATAAGCCTGCCTCCAACCCTGATGCCAGATTCTTCTTCATATATGCCAGCTTCTCTGATGGTTTGGTCACTATATGGATTGAGAAGGAGCACGGCGAGAGGATAAAACCCTAACACACAACTTTCCTGAGCCTGAACCACGTGGTATGCCTCTTGATCCATGTACACATTCCTCGTGAGCACATTGAAGTGTTCTGGAATTCCTAGTCTCAAAGTTATCCATAGTTTGCTCAGATCCACACAGTTGACTGCCTTGGCACAGTCAATAAAGCACAAGGAAACATCTTTCTGGTATTCTCTGTTTTCAGCTACGATCCATCCGACATCAGCAATGATATCTCTTGTTCCACATCCTCTTCTAAATTCAGCCTGAACCTCGAGCAGCTCCTTGTCAATGTACTATTGCAACCACCGTTAGATGATCTTTAACAAAATTTTATTGCATGTGATATCAATGATTTTTTTCTATAATTTGAGCTTGCTGATGAGTCACCTTTCATTAGAGAGTATAAATATGGATCTCTTGCTGTCTTCAAATTTTCCTGGCATGGACTAGTAAGTGCTTTCAGTGCTTTATCAGCTTGTTGAAACATTTCAATGGGTACTCCATCAATTTTTGGAAACAGATTTTTGGCTAGTGCTTTAAGTGCAGTTTGAATTTCTCCCTTCAGTACCATTGTTTTTTGCTCATATGCTAGCTCCTGAAATAGTGGAATGCCGACTAGTTATTTCTGGAACATTGACTGTACTTTTCATTCATCTTTTTATGCTCCCTGCATCATTCTATAATTTGCCCATAAGATCTTTCAATATTTTAACTCAGAGCTTGAATTTTTTCTTCAGTTCTTTCAGTTTAACATATGCTGGGATTGTTCTTTCTTTTGCTTTTCCAATTCTGCACATTTTATTATAATATTTTATAATCTATAAAATACAAATTCTATTTCTCTTCTTGAAGTGCCCTTTGAAATGTTCTATTTCGTTCTTTGACTGCATCATTCCTCCCATTGGCCTTAGCTACTCTATGATTAAGAGCCAATTTCAGAGTCTCTTCTGACATCCACGCTGATCCTCTCTTCCTTTATCTTTTTAATGACCTTCTGTTTTCTTCATGAGTGATGTTCTTGGTATCCTCCCACAGCTCATCAGGTTGTAAACCATTTTTTTTTATCAAGATGTTCTGGAAATTCAGCTGGAATAGACTCAAGTCTTAGTTTGGCTTTCATGGGTTTGTTTTAATTTCCTTCAGCTGCAACCTCAACTTAAATATGAGCAATTGAAGTTCTGGTCCACAGTCAGCCCCTGGTCTGGTTTTAGCTGCTGACAGTCAGCTGCTCCATAGCCCATCTTCTAGGGCTATCTCTGACCACATTTGGTTTCCATTCATTAGACCTTAAGCATCTGACAATTTTTCAGTGATTTGCATAAGGTTTGTAGCAACTACTTCCTCCAAACTGGACAGCCTATTACTTCTTTGTAGTATGTTCTTAGTCTCAAAGCACTGCTATGATGTGTTCTCTTTGGGTGACCCTGCTGGCATTTGAAATACAAGTGACATAGCTTCCAGCAGCATGGCAACACATGCCACCATCATAGGACAAACTGACAGACAAGTCATGGGTTGTTCTCATTCGTTGTTATCCAGCGAGGTCTGACTCATGGTAAGCCCGTGCACGTAGAGTAGAACTCTGCTCCTAGAGGTGTCAAGGCTCTGAGCTTTCAGAAACTCATCCCCAGGGCTATCCTTCAAGGCACCCTTGTGTGGGGTCAAGCCACTAACCTTTTGGCTCTTATGGGAGAGCTTAATGAACAGTTTGTGCAACCCCAATCCAAGTCAAACTCACTGACATCAATTTAAATGCCTCATAACCCTATACAGTATTTCTAAAACTGTAAATCTTTATGGAAACCGACATTCTCATCTTTTTCCCAAGAACAGGCTGGGGGTTTTGAACCACTGACTTTGAAATTAGCACCCCAACACCTAATGCACAGTACCAGCAAGGCTTCTGTGCCATGCAGGGCCTCCTTAAATTGATGTAAAGTCAAACTCAAAATCACTACCATCCATTCAATTTTGACGGAAGATTATCATTTTTAAAAGTCACGATACAGTGATCTATCGTTACAATATGGTACAAATAATAATTTGCTACAAAGTTCAGACTTGGGAAGTCTTGGAAGACTGAAAAGTAGGCAGGATTTGAGCTGAGCCCAAAATGGGTAGACTTGGTCTGGCTCGGAAGAAGGGAGAAGAGAGTTCATCAGGGGACAGAACGAAGCCAAAGTGTGCTCAGGAAACAGTGAGCAAACCTCCCTGGCTGAATCAGGAGGATCGTCTGTGGGAGATGTGCTTATTGTAATAGTTCCAGTCTAAGAAAATCGTCATGGAAGGAAACAGAACTAAGAGGAGGAGGAGCATGCACACTAGAGCCAAGTCCATCGGTGACATCAGGAAAAGCATAGGAGATGGAGACACCAAAGAGTCAGTAGCCCTGAAGACAAATGTCCAATTTTGCAGCTTTGCTTCAGATCAGCCTTGAGAATGAGAAGCCAGGAACACATTCCTTCCAGAGCTGGGCAATCAGCATAGAGAAGGGGATTGCTTCTGAAAGTCTCTGAGCTTAATTGATGCTTACTGGAGGCTAAACCCTATCTTTAGTAACAGTATACATATAGGTCATGCAACTTTTTCATAAACACATACAGAAAATAATCCTGACTAGTGATGATGTTAAATGCAGCATGGCTTGGATATATACATGTTCACATGGAGGCAAAGGGACCTTAACTCCTATATGTCTGTGGGTGTGTAATATTGAGCTCCAAACAGCAAACTAATACTTTGGGTCCTTAGTTGAGCACACTCTTACACAATGTGCTGCTAACTGCAAAGACAGTCGTTCAAAACCAGTAGCTGTTCCTTAGGAGAAAGACAGTGCTTTCTACTCCCATTAAGAGTTACTGTCTCAAAACAGGGACAGTTCTACCCTGTCTTATAGGGTCTCTATCCATCAGCACCAACTCACTGGCAATGAGTTTGGGTTTTTTGGTTTACTTTTTTTCAGAAGCAATTTCAGGCATCTTGACAACAGAATGCTACAAAAGACGAGCCACTCTTTTCTCAGCGAGAGGCTGTTGTGTTCCTCAACCTCCTCTGTTTGCTTACCAGCGGTCTACTGAGCAAGTCTCTCAAGTGGAACCCTGCCCCGGGTTTCAAGGTCCTTCATCTTTCTCCCCCATGCTGGCCCACACTGATGTTTCCAGTTTTCCATGTACTTGAAGATTTAGTTATATTTAATCTTTCTTGTTCTCTGATTTCACTGTGATTTACTGCCCTATCAAGATGATGGGACCTTACCACTTGCAGGCTTGTCCACCTGGGAGTTGTTAGAAATATATACAGACTCTTGGGCTCCCCCCAGACTAACTGTATAAAAATGAATGTGCATCTTAGCAAGACCTTGGGAGATGTGTTGTCTCCAGGAGATGGCCAAGCTTATTTTGTATTTTGCTGGTGTTCGTGCCCTTTGTAATTAGAGGAGAGCCATAACTGAACGTGTTCTTCAAGATTTCAGTTTTAACGGTCACCAGTGGTCGACCACTCTCACACAGGAGAAGGTGCCCATGCCTTTGTCTTGGATTCAAACAACCACCGTGAGACAGGCAAGGCGCTTTCCCCTCCCACTTTACAAATCAGAATGCTGACACTCAGAAAGCCTTCATCATTTCTTAAGGACAGACAGCTGAAATCCAGACAGTGCTGTTCAAAGTAAATACCATAAAGTGATATAACACCAGTAGAAATACGATGGTTTTTATTTGAGAAATAAACAAAAATATTCCCAAAGGATAGGTAATAAATTTTTTAAAATAAATACAGCCATCAACTTCATTCATGAGAAGTCTCTAGAGGCACAATGAGAAGATTCTATTACAATTGCAACCATTCAATACCCATTTATTTAACTCAAGACACAAATGATTTAATTATTCAAATAAAATTCCAAATGGGAGAAGTTAATGATGAGAGATATAATTGGAGAGATATATATGGCTTCTTATTGGGCAAACCAAATACACCAGTCATGACAATAATTCCAAAGCAAATATTTATAGATTTTATGTAAAGCCAAGATTCCCAAATGAATACATTATAGAAGCTGACAAATCCGCAATGTAATTCCCCTTGATGAATGAGCTATCCAGAATATTGAAGTGTTCTTTTAAAATATATGTAATTCTAATGATTTGCTATGCTCAATTGTAAAGCATGATTTATGCAACAATTTTTAAAACAGTGAGTTGTTGGTCTAAAAATCAGAGTAGTTGACCAATGGTTTATAATGGTGATTCTAAAGTAAGTATTTAATACCTACTAGTTAAAGCAGCAGTTTCATTATACTGATGACTTAACATTAAATTTACTGTCAACAGATCACAGGGCTTTTTTTTAACATATGGTAAAACTGACCTAATTCTTCTGCATTCTCTATTAGTTACAGGATAATTTTCAAAATAAGGTAAAAGTCCTGATTCTTATATAACTGCAAAATGAGCATGTACTAAACATATGGTTTATGTAGATATAAATGAATGTGTGTTAAACACTTTATTATTTAATTAGGGTACCAAGCAGATGTTACTACCATTTCAAAGAAGAGTCAAAAACACAGTTACAGACTAAGGACATCAGCATGAAGTTGTAGGTGGATGCAAACCTGACTCAACTCCAGTGGGGGAGGGAAGTTCACTGAATTTGTAAGTTTGTAGATAGGAATCATTTTTCATTGCTCTCCGTTTTCTGTGATTTTCAGAGTTGTGAAGTAGGCCTAATGGCACAATAGTTCAAGACTCGGCTTCCAATGGAAAGGACCTGGGTTCAAAGCAACCAGTTGCTCTTCAGGAGAATGATATAGCAGTCCTTTCTAAAATAGAACAGCTGTTGTTAGATGCCATCAAGTCATGACCCACAGCAACCTTATGCACTACAGTGAGAGACACTGCCTGCTCCTGTGTCACCCTCACAATTGTTCCTGTACGTGAGCCCATTGTTGCAGTCACTGTGTCTATGTTAGTCTGGGTACTTTAGAGAAACCAATCCACAGAAACTCATGTATAAGAGTTTTATATAAAGGTTAAGTGAACATCAAGAAAACATCCCAACCCAGTGCTGCCCAAGCCCACAAGTCCAACATTAGCCTATGTGTCCAACATCAATCCACAAAATCCTTCTCCAAGCTGAGTCAGTGAACCTGTAAGTATCTCAGCACTGGCAGAGGCCTTCACACAGCTGCTCCAGCACCCAGGGCTGCATCAGGATAGGTCCATGTGGCTTCTCCTCGGGGATGTCTTGCAGGAAGTGAGCCTTGCCAGCTGAAGCAGAGAACTGGCTAAGGTAGCTGCAACCTAGTCCAACCATCAGAAAGCAAGAGACCCGAGAACTAGAAAAGTGAGATTCACCGAGCCATTTATCCCTCCACCCTGCAATTAACCCCACACGTGTTGATCGGCCAGGATGGCACAATAAACTAACTGCCTCAGTATCAATCAATTTCCTTGAGGGCATTCTTCTTTTTCACTGCCCTCTACCAAGCATGATGTCCTTCTCCAGGGACTGGTCTTTCTTGACAACAGGTTCAAGTATGTAAGACAAAATCTGTCATCCTTCCCTCTACGCAGCACTATAACCTCACTTCCTAGACACATTTGTTTGTCCTTTGACAGTCCATGGCACTTTCAATATTCTCCCCCAGCATCACGATCAAGTGCACCAATCTTCATTGGTCTACGTTACTCAATGGCCACCTTTCACATGCATCTAAGGCAAATGAAAATATCATGGCTTAGGTCAACGACACCTTTGTCCTAAAATAATATCCTTGCTTCGCAATACTCTAATCAGGTCTTGTTCAGCAGATGTACCTAACTTGATACATCTTTTGATCGCTTGACTGCTGCTTCCATGAGCATTGATTATGGATCTAAGCGAGACAAAATAATTGAGAACTTAAATCTTTTCTCCATTTACGTAATGTTACTTCTTGGTCCAGTTGTGAGGATTTTGATCTTTACATGGAGTTGTAATCCATACTGAAAACTGCAATCCTTGATCTTCACCAACAAGTGGTTCATGTTCTCCTTCTTTTCAACAAGCAAGATTGTGTCCTCTGCAAATTACAGGTTGTTAATAAGCTTTCCTACAAGAGAAGGGCATAGGATGCCTAGTGGAACTTAATCAAGGGCAATGTAGCAGCAAGGAATTACTAAACCCGAATGAAGGCCGAACATGATGGTGGGACAAGAGGAAAGTAAAAGGAAATAGAGGAAAGAACAGGAGGCAAAGGACATCATATATATATAGACAGCTGAAATCCAGACAGTGCTGTTCAAAGTAAATACCATAAAGTGATATAACACCAGTAGAAATACGATGGTTTTTATTTGAGAAATAAAC
>NW_022103905.1:6271680-6285200 GCF_000313985.2 Echinops telfairi
AAATGAGAGGGGAATAGAACTATGTACTCATATCTATATGTTAAGAATCAAGGTTGCCAATCGACATTGGGCCTGGACTCAAGCACTCCCTCAATACAAGAACAATTTGTTCTAATAATCCGGCATTCTGTGATGCTCACCTTCCCGACACGATCACTGAAGACAAAATGGGTGCATAAGCAAATGTGGCAAAGAAAGCTGATGGTGCCTAGCTATCAAAATATACAGCATCTGGGGTCTTAAAGGCTTGATGATAAATAAGCAGCCATCTAGCTGAGAAACAACAAAGCCCACATGGAAGAAACACACCAGCCTGTGTGATCATGAGGTGTCAATGGGATCAGGTATCAGGCATCTAACACCCAGAACAAAATCATACCCAATGTGAATGGGGGGATAGGGGGATGGATGGAGTGGAGACCCAAAGCCCATTTGTAGACAATTGGACATCCCCTTACAGAGGGGTCACAGGGAAGAGATGAGTCAGTCAGGGTACAGAATAGCACTGATGAAACACACAACTTTCCTCTAGTTCTTTGGTGCTTCCTTCCCTCCTCTATCATGACCTCAATTCTACCTTACAAATTGTATTAGACCAGGACATGAACACTGCTACAGATAGAGCTGGAAACACAGGGAATCCAAGATAAATAAATGCCTCAGGGCCAACAATGAGAGTAGAGATACCAGGAGGATTAGAAGAAGGTTGGGGAAGAAAGGGGGAATGGATCACGAGGATCAATGTATAACACCCTCCCAGGGGGATGAACAACAGAAAAGTGGGTGAGGGGTGACAGAGGACAATGTAAGATATGAAAATAATAATCTATAACTTATCAAGGGTTCATGAGGAAGGCTGTATGGGGGATGAAGGGGGAAAACATGGTGAGCTGATATCAGGGTCTGAAGTGGGAAGAGAATGCTTTGAAAATGATGATGACAGCATATGTGCAAATGTGCTTGACACGCTGGATGAATGTATGGATTGTGATAAGAGATGTAAGAGCCCCCCAATAAAATTATTTAATAAAAAATAAACAAGCTTTTCTACAATCCTGATTCCATATTCTTCTTCATGTAAGCCAGCTTCTCTGATGATTTCCATAGCACACAGATTGAATAAGTATGGTGAGAAGATACAACTCTAACACACAACTTTCCCGATTTTGAATCAAGCAAATTCCCTTGTTCCATGTACACAACTGCCTCTTCTTTTGGGTACAGTGACTGAGTATTCTTTCCATCTTCTTCTGATGCTTCCTTCATCATTCAATATTTTGCCCATAGACTCTCTCGATATTGCTCTTTGACGTCATCATTTCCTCCATTTGCTTTAGCTACCCTATGATCAAGAACGAGTTTCAGAGTCTCTTATGGCGCCCACTTTGATCTTTTCTTTCTTTCCTGTTGTGAATTATATTATCGATGTCCTCCCACGACTCAGCTCTTCTGTCATTACTGTTCAATGAGTCAAATCTGTTCTTGAGATATTCTCGAAACTCAGATGGAAGAGACTCAAGGTTCTATTTTGACTCTAGTGGGCTTGTCTAATTTTTGTCAGCTTTATCCTGAACTTACATAGGAGCAGTTGATGGTCTGTTACATAGTCAGACCCTGGTCTGATTTTAGCTGTTAATATTGACCTTCTCCTAACGCAGTCAATTTGATTTCTGTGGGTTCCATCCGGAGAAGTCCATGTGTAAAGTCACCTTTTGTGTTCTTGAAAAAGGGTACTTGCGATGAAGATGTTGGTCTTGGAAAATTCTATCATTCGCTCTCCAGATTTGTTTCTATCACCAAGACCGTATTTTCCAATAATTGCTCCTTCCTCTTTCTTTCTACAGTTTACATTTCAAATGTCAACAACTATCAATGCATCTTGGTTGCAAGTATGATCAATATCAGATTGAAGACATTGGTAGAAGTCTCTAATTTCTTCATAACTTATCCCATGGTTAGTGCATAAATTTGAATACTAAATTGGATTTCCTTGAAGGTGGACACATATCACAGACAGCATTGTACTTGATGATTGATTTTCCAATGTCCTTTTAGACGATGATTGCTATACCATTCTTGATTGTGTTGTTCCAGGCATAGTAAATCATATGATTTTTCTGATTCCATATCAGTCCATTTCAGCTCACTAATGCCTAGGATATTTACCTTTATGCATTCCATTTCATGTTTGACAAGTTCCCATTTTTCTAGATTCATACTTGGAACATTCCAAGTTCTGATCCTTAGTTAATTCTTGCAGCTTATTTTTCCTTACCTTGAATCATGCCCCATCGGTAAATGATGACCCTGAAAGCTCCCCTACCACAGGCTTTACCTGACTCGCGTTATCATAGTTGGCTCCACTTGGAGAAATAAGCTTCTCCTCAGGCATTTTTCAGTGCCCTCTGACCTGAGGGTTCCTTCTTCCTGCACTAACTCTGACAATGTTCTACTTGCATTAATTATGCCTTCATTATCTGGTGCTTTCCAGCTATGAAATAGGTTTTCAGCAACTATTTCCTCTGAAGTGGGGGCATCTGAGTCTTTCTTTACTGTCTGCTCTGAGACTGGAAGCTCTGCTGAAACCTATTCCCTTTGGTTGACCCTGCTAGCATTTGAAATCCCATGGGCATAGCTTCATACCTCACATCAGCACAAAGTCATCACAGTATGACAGACAGATGAGTGCTGATAGAAGCTCTATAGGGCAGTTCTACTCTGTCTTTTGGGGTCCCTATGAGCCATAATCAATAAGAAAGATAGGTGTTTTTGTCTATGTATATATAGACATAGGTGTTTTGTCTATGTATGTGTGTGTGTATGTATATATGTGTGTATGTATCTATATATATATATATATATATATATTCAATAAGTAAGCAGATGGACTTTGGTCCTCTACTTAAATCTTACCTCAGTACAAGAATGATTTGTTTTAATAATGTGACTCTGTAAGATACTCACCTTCCCGACACGATCCCATAAGCAAATGTGGTGAAGAACGCTGATGGTGCCCAGCTATAAGAAGAGATAGCATCTGAGATGATAAAGGCTTGAAATTAAACAAGTGGCCATCTAGGAGGGAACCAACAAAGCCCACATAGAAGAAGCACACCAGCATGTATGATCATGGGCTGCCGATGGGAATAGGTATCAGATGTTCAAAAACAAGCAATCAAAATAACAGGAATAAGCACAGACAAAGTGGAGACCCAAAACCTACCTGTAAGATAATTGGACAACCCCTCACAGAAGGGCCACACAGTAGGGGTGGTAAATCTAGGGAGTGGTATAGCATTGATTTAGCAGATAACTATCCTCTAGTTCTTTAATATTTCCTCCCCTTACTATTATGGTCTTTGTTTTATCTCATTAATCTTGTTAAATGTGCATATGCTAATGTGTACAATTGAGTGCTCCATGCATGAAAGCCAAAATAGATAACCCTTCAGAAAAAGTAATGGGAGTAATGATTTCCTGAGGGTGAGGTAAGAGGGAGGGAGGAATGGGGAGCAGCTGATAGCAATGATGACTGTATAACCCCACTTGAGGGGAACAAACATGAGACCTGCAAGTGAACAGATACATTGGATGGTGTAATATCTGGAAAATAATAATAATAATAATATAATTAGGGTTTCTGGGGGATAGGGTGGTAGAGGGAAGGGATAAAGGGGAGCTGATATCAAAGACTTCAAGAAGAAAGAAAACATATTGAAACTGATGGTGGAAGCATTTGCACAATTAGTCTTGATCTAATTGCAATATGGATTGTTATAATATCTGTAAGAACTCCCAATAAATTTTTTTTTAAAGCAAAGACAATTGCTCAAGGGCAATGAAAAGTACAAACTCCCCAGATGGTCTGATTCAGATCACCTAGAAGAGTGTGCTCTAGAGAGTGCCTCATTTGCCATTGAAGCACACATTTTTTTCTTCAACTTGCACAATTATTTATTTTTTCATATCAAATGGAAGAGTTTTGCATTGTGTTTGTTAGATCTCATATTGACGGATGCTTCTTGCATAACCTCACTCTTGCAAACTTCATGCATGCGTATCTTCAATCAGGATGTTATCAATTCTTTTGCCCAAACCACTTATTTATTTACATTTTAGCAAATTGAACAGGACAGAAAATCAAAACACACTTATCTCAGCTGTCGAGATGAGAAATATTTTATTTTTATTAAAAGCACAGCGGAGGTAATCAGCTAAAAGAATGTCGTGAGAGAAAGGTCAGAGAACAGAATGAAATAGACGGAATAAATAGAACTGCTATCTCATTTGTGTTGCAAATATTTTGTTTTGAGAAGCTTCAGGTGCTGGGCAAGGTGTCCTGGTTGCACTGTAGATTAGGCATTGGGCTGCTCTTCACAAGGCCAGTGATTCAAACTCACCAACTGCCCCTCGAGAGAATGATCAAACAACCTGCTCCTAGAAATGTCTACAGCCTGTAGAGGGTGGCTGTGGAGAGGAAATTGAGTTAATGGCCGAGGGTTTGTTTTATTGGGGTCGTAGTTTAGGGGGCAGCCACTGTGCTAGGTGCTGAGGACACAGATGATTGGAAAGACAAGTCTCTACAGTCATGGAGTCCTGTAGTCTGGTGAAGTAGAAAAAGCAGACACTGAACACTTCTGTTCCCACCTAAGTGGCACAAATGTAGATGCCTAGTCCATGTGGGCAAGGAGACAGCACGCATCTGCACTGCTGGTAGGCATGGAAATGGGTGTAGCCTCTCTAGAAAACCCTTTGTCCTTCATCAAGGGGAGGATGTGCCTCCTCCCACACAACCACCCAAATGTTGGGAGGCCGTGACCCATGTGCTCTGGGGGACGTGGACAGCAATGTTCACCACTATAAGGTGACCAGATTTTAACATTGGTAAAGCAGGGCACGATTGATAAAATTCATAACCTGGCAAAACAGCCACATGGCAGCCGAAAACCATATACCCTAGCTTGTCATGCATTCTTTCCAAAAATTGGGACTTTTTTAAAATTCCGTGGGACATGGGGGAAAATTGTTAAAAATTGGGACTGTCCCACCAAAAGCGAGACATCTGATCACCAGTGGCATATGGACAGAACCTAAAATCTCCAGGGACAAACATCTGGATAAATAAACTGTGGTATATTTTGTAAATGAAATATCAACCTGCAGGTAAAAAAAAAAAGATTGATCTACTTATATGCAATATCTAGAATCAACAAGTGCATAAAGTAGTCCAATGCTTGTTAATAGTCACCAGGGGGTAGAAAAAGGAGACCTGGTGACTTAGTGTGTCATGAGTTGGGCTGTTAACTGCAAAGTCAGCATGTCTGAACTGTCTCCTACTGCAAATATGTTAGCTACCCCGATGGTGCTGGGTAAGCATTGCATTGCTGACTCCTAGGTTGGCAGTTCAAACCCATCAGGAGAAAGAGGAGGCTTTCTGCTCCCATAAAGATTTACAGCCTCAGAAGACTTACATAGCATCAATATGAGTCAGAAGTGACCTCGGGCAATGGGTCTGGGAAAGAGGGAATCCTTCGGGGGCCATTGAGTATCTATTAAAGATGATAGAAAAATTAGTAAGTGGAGGATTGTGACAGTGGGACACCATGATGAAAGTAATTTATGTCATTAACTTGAACCTGCAAAAAGGTTCATTTTTTATTAGGTATCTGTTCATCACAAAGAATCGCTTGTATACTTTTTTTTTTCAGGATACAGGGAGTGTATTTTTCCAATTTACAGCTGAATAGAATTTCATTTGAATTATATAACAAATGAAGTATTTGGATGACACGGGTTTTTAAAAAGCCAGTCTTTTTTCTTTCTTTTTAAAAAAATCATTTTATTGGGGGTTCATACAACTTTTATCATAATCCATACATACATCCATTATGTCAAGCACATTTGTACGTTTGTTGCCCTCATCATTCTCAAAACATTTACTTTCTACTTGAACCCTTGGTATCAGCTCCTCATTTTCTCCTCCCTCATGAACTCTTGATAATTTATAAATTATTATTTTATTATATCTTACACTGTCTGATGTCTCCCTTCACTCACTTTTCTGTTGTCCGTCCCCCCGGGAGGAGGTTATATGTAGATCCCCGTAGTTGGTTCGCCCTTTCCACCCCACCGTCCCTCCACCCTCCCAGTATTGCCACTCTGACCCCTGGTCCTGAAGGGATCATCTGTCCTGGATTCCCTGTGTTTCTGGTTCCTAACTGTACCAGTGTACATCCTCTGGTCTAGCCAGATTTGTAAGGTAAAATTGGGATAATAGTGGAGGGGAGGAAGCATTTAAGAATTAGAGGAAAGTTGTAAGTTTCATTGTTGCTACCCTGCACCCTGACTGGCTTGTCTCCTCCCTGTGACTCTTCTGTAAAGGGCTGTCCTGTTCTCTACAGATGGGCTTTGGGTCCCAAATCTGCACTCCCCCTCATTCACAATGATATGATTTTTTTGTTCTTTAATGCCTGATACCTGATCCCTTCGACACTTCATGGTCACACCAGCCTCAAGTTCTTCCTATGCAGTGATGTGCTTCATACGTTCATCGCTGCATTTTAGCGATATGTAGTACTCCACTGTATGTATGTACCACAGTTTTTTAATGGATTCATCTGTTGATGGAAATTTGTGTTGTTTCTAACTCCTTGCATTTGTGAACTGTGCTGCAATAAATATTGGAGCACAGATGTCTGGCTGTGGTTTGTTTCCTGCCTTTTCTGGGTATATGCCCAGTAGGGGGATTTTTGGGTTGTATGGTACCTCAATTTCCATCTGTTTTAGAAATCACCAAATCGATTACCATAGTGGCTGTACATACCTAAAAGTCCACCAGCAGTGGATTACAGTTCCTATCTCCCCACAGCGCCTCCAACACTTGTTGCTTTCTGATTTTTTGAATGTGTTCAGACCTATCCGCAGACACAATGAAGAAGAGGAGGGAATGGAGCAACATATTCCAAAAATTGAAGGTAAAAAATGCAAACCCAAGAATACTATACCTGGCCAAAGTATCTATTAAGATAGATGGAGAAGTTAAGAGTCTTCCCAGACAAGGAAAACTCAAAGAATACATAAAAAGAAACCCAGCCCTACAAAATATCCTTGCCGATCCAGTATGGGCAGAAGATCAACACTCACTGAGTGCAAGTAAGAGACCTTCACATAGAACTCCTCCACCCATAGAGCAACAAAGAAAAAATAGCCCCCAAGATAGCATTGGCTCAATAGTGGAAAGACGGCAAAAATGAACCACACACACTCACATCACAAGCGGATAAGATAGGCAGGTAGGAAAATACCCAACACAAAAGGTACAAGATGACCTCACAGAGTCCACAAATGGATGTAATAACACTGAATATCAATGGCCTGAACTCAGGCATTAAAAGGTAGAAGCTAACAGACTGGCTGAGAAAACATAATCCATCAATCTGCCGCCTACAGGAGACACATCCCACGTTTGCAGACAAAAATGTGTTGAGAATTAAAGGCTGGAGAAAAATATACCAAGCAAACAGCAATGCAAAATGAGCAGGGGTAGCAATCTTAATATCTCACAAACTTGATTTCAAGGTACAGGCCATAACAAGAGACAAGGAGGGGCACTATATAATGCTCAAGGGAACAGTAGACCAAGAATCAGTGAGCATAATATATACGTGCCCAATAAGAGACCCATGAAATTCATAAATCAAACACACCAAAAGATGAAAAAAGAAATCACAGGATCAACAATTATAGTAGGTGACTTTAATACACCAGTCTCTGAAAACACAGATCACTTGGAAAGAAACTCAACAAGGAGACTACAGATCTAAACAGTACAATTGGACTTGACCTGATAGATATTTTCAGAGCTTTCCACCCAAATGCAAAATGTATTCACATTCTTTTCAAGCCCACATGGCACATATTTGAAGATAGACCACATACTGGGACACAAGTCGAACTTGATTAAATTCAAGCACATGGAGATTATATAGATGTCTCTCTCCGATTACTGTGCCATAAGGCTGGAAATCAACATAAGGATGGTGAAGAAGACAGGGGCAAACAATTGGAGGGTGAATAATTCTCTACTGCAAAAGGAGTGGGTATTGACCCAGCTCAGAGATGAAATCAGGAAGTTTCTAGAAGCCAATGAGAATGAAAATGCCATGTACCAAAACCTTTGGGATACAGCAAAGGCATTTATCTAATTTAGTTTTTCAAAGAAAAACTCTTATATAAAAGAAGTTTTATATATAAAAACTCTTCTTATAAAAGAAGAAGAAGAAACTGATGGGGGCCAAGACTATAGTCCTTAGCCACCCTGCAGGTCTGGAAGGGAACTCACACTGGTGTTCCAATAATCACCCAGCAGAGATCCAAAGGGCAGCATTTATCCAAAGATGAAGTTTAGCAGGTTAGGAAAGAAGGAGAAAGGAAACAGAAAAGTCAGGAAGGAAGTAGGATGAGTGATGAGACCTTGAGGGATGGTAATATGTAAGTTGATACAAAATATGTATGAATCATTGAATGTAAAACTGATGATCTGTTCTGTACACATTCATCTAAAAATAAAAAACTCCTTTTTTAAAAGTTCTTAGTATAACTGCAAATATCAACTTGGATGATTCTCAGAAGCACAAAGGGAGCAGGGAGTCCAGGAGACTATGTTTAGGGGGCCTATATATGATTAAAACCGTAAAGAAAGCAAGAGAATAATAAACACAGAAATGTGGGACAGCTCTCAGGGGCTTGCAGGAACAGGACAATGTGGACACACAGAGACATCAAAGATTCTACTTCTTAAAGTTGGTGGCAACTATCATTACAATGACAATATACACACATACATATGTATGTGTGGATTTGTAATGTATGAAGTTTCATCATTGAATATATATATAATGGTTTTCAGCACAGATCCCAATGTTCAGAGGTCAACTGTCAAAAATCTTCTTTTTTTTGTTTTGATTTGGTTTTTCTAATACTTTCCAGTGTTTCCCTTGCTTGGGATAGTTTGGTGACTGTTGAGTACTTCGTAGATCAGGCGAAGTTGAAATTCTCCAGGTTTATTTTACTCCAACATGAAAATGTCTCTGCAAAATAATTGCTATAAAATACCTCCTCTTCTGCACGGCTATAGTGGGAAGGTGTTGCAAATTATCTTCGCTGTTGGATGAAAAGAAAATAATTTCTAGTATGGGTGCTATCTGGAAAGCTCTCCCTGCACACTCTGAAGTTCTTTATGGTTATTTCCCGTGTCACACTATCGGGCTTGCCACCTGGCTGCAACAGCTGCGGAGAAAACCTGTCCACTTGCTGTCACACGAGGGTTTTGCCTTTTAATATGTTAATTTCCACTCCAAGTGGAGCTCACTGGGTGAAGCCATGTGTGGGTCCTGGGTCCCTCCTTGACTTACTGTTGGAATCTCCTCTCTGTGGCTCTCTCTAGCCTGAATGCTTGTCGTCCAGTCTGGCCACATCCCCCAGGCTACCTTACGGTGTTCACTTCTAGTCTCCACCTGGAAATTTTAGGAGAAATACACCTTTCTGACTTCTGAAATAATGGAGTATGTCAACAGAGGTTGTATGCTGAATGCCAGGGCAGTGAGCTCCTTCTTTAATTTTTTTTCTTTTGTTACTTTCAAATCACTTGATTGGGACCCCTCAGCTACTCCGGAGGAAAAAAGGCCTATGGATCTGCTCAGGTAAAGAGTACTCATGTGGAGACCCTATGGGGTGATTGTAATCTGTCCTAAAGGACAATACACAACAGCCCCTATCACAGATGCCACCTGAGAGGGCAGGCCAGGCTCTGTCAGTCATTGTCATTATCTCCCTAGGTTGGATGATCATGTTTCACCCAAGCCATGACATCTTTCAATGTTACACTTTCCAGGGTTCCCACTGCCTGCTTACAAGGGAGCTAGCAGGATACACCAGTTTTCTCCCATTCTGTCACAGGACACAAGAGGTGTCATCAGAGAAAACTGAAGATATGTATTCCTACGGGTCATAGGAGCTGATTTCCCAGCACATTCTCATATAGACGAGCGTGTCTTTAGGCCCCATACTCGGTCCTCTATACATGACGTGGTGGAAAAATTGGCCACTCCTATAAAATGATGGTAAATGTACACACAGCCACATTTCTCACATTAAAACAGAGGAGTGCTCAAAGAGTTCATGTGAAGTCAACTGCTGGAATGTGGAACTCATTTTTCACTAAAAACAGCATTTGTAGTGTTGGCGCTGACCACAGGCTTGGCCCCAATCTGTTATGTAACCAGAGAGTGTCTGAAATATTACATTTTCGCAATGAAAACAAGGCGAGCACCACAATATTGCAACACTGATAATAAAGAACTCACAAAATTATTCTAAATAGGAAATCATTTTTATTTACTTGAATTCTGGTGTTTGAGAAAAAGTCAATTCACTTAGGGGAGATAAAAATGTATCGAAAGATTTCTGTGACTATCTGAAGGGGAATTCAGATAACTTTCAAGGATTTGGAAGTATTGATGGCTCTGATTATTTCAGTCGTAAAAGAAAAATCCTCCTCATCATTCAAGCTTTGGGCGTCCAGATTTCTGGCTTTTCCTTCAGACAGACTTATCTCTAATGGAGCACAAATCATTTGCTGACCCATAAATGCAGGAAAAGAGGTTGGAATTTTTTTTAAGTGGTGCTTTCCTGAATAAACAAGAGGAAGAGGCATCTTGAGGAAGTCTCTTTGATTGTAAACTCACATGTAAGTATTGATCATCTGCTCTCCGCTCCAGCATGGCACCCTGTGGGCATGCTGGTTAAAGGGCTTGGCTGGTAACCTAAAGGTTGGGAATTGAAACCCATCCGTCACTGCATGGGCAAAAGATGTGGCAGTCTTCTCCCATGAAGATGTATGGCCTTGGAAACCCTGTGGAGCGGTTCTCCTGTGTAACACATGGGGCTGTCATGAGTTGGAATCTGGGCCCAGCACTCTGATAACGTGTAGGCCTATAATGATGAGTAAGACACAGTTGTTGCCATCATAGTACTAACCTATTGCAGTGGGCGAAACGAAATGAGGCAGAGGACCAAGATAAGAATAGACGAGTGAGCATATAAATTGCACTGCAATGTGCTAAAAGCTACACTGAAAGGCTGAACAAGGTACTATTTGGAGATCCTGGAAATGCCTCCCTAAAATAGCATTTAATCTTCAAAAATGAATAGGAATTTGTCAGAGGGAACAAACTGTACAAAAAGCTTAGGCATAAAATCATTTGGAAAAGATGCAAGGTTCGGTGTCCATGCAGGGAAGGAGGGTGGGAAGTGGAAAGAAACGAGACTGAAGAAATCACAGGAAAAGGAGCCATGCCCTTGGATGTCAGGCAGCCACGTCCACCCAATCCTCTAGCTACATTGGAGACAACACTTTTCGATTCACAGGAGTGTCTTGGGACAATCAAGAAAGAGCAATCGAGATGGGGTTAAGTGATCCTTGCACGGCTTGGAAGAGAGAAGACAACATCTGGACATCATGTGTCCCTCCAGTGACAGAGAGGAGCGAGAGACCCAGACCCAAAGGCACCGGATAGGAGCCCTCCTCTGTGACAGCAGTGGCTCGCACAGCTTCCAGGGGCCAATGAAGTGGAGGGCAGGGCAGGGCCGAGGGGTCTTTGGGAGGGAGAGGGCCGTGTGGTGTGGGATGTTTGCCAGTGGGCACTTCACACAGTGGGATTTTGTCTTGAGTTTGAAAGTAGAGTGACTTTTTGTTGCTTCATGTCACCACTGATGAAATGGGAATCTTGTACTGTGGGTCATCTGTAAGTCTGGGTCAAATGGAAATGGGGAATTCATGATTCATCACTGGCGAGAGCTCACAAACAATCATTGACTTGTTCGTCCCTCCCCTCATCGTTTCTACGATGTGATTCCTAGAATCACACTTGTCTTTTTCTTATTCCCGGCCCCCGGCTTCCCCCAATAAAAAGGGTGTTTTGTCGACTCCCAGCCTCCTCTGTGAAGAACGCCCTCTTCCAGGGACTTCATGGCAGTTCCCGCCGTGTTTCTCCAGGTTTGGGGGTTTCTAGCTTTCCGCAGAGCTTAAGGCTTGAATCTTGCGCAAAGACTAGGTTGAGGCTAATTAAACAAGACATGAAAAGGAAAATGCAAACAACAACAGCAACCACCCAGAACCACTGTCAATTCGTGAGGAGGAACACAGCTCAGAGAACACTATCGGGCCCGGAGGAGCTGGCCTGAACAGGGAGCAGGCTCCAAGACAGACAGCCTTCAGAGCTGTTCACTCAGCAGAGGAAAACAGATCCCTGTGCGTGTGGAGAAGGCAAACACTGCCACCTACAGGTTGAAATACAAGGGGTTTAATAGACTAATACTCAATTTGTTGAAAAAAAAATTTTTTTAATTAATGTAATATTTTCATAGCCCATAAAGTCTCAAAGGTAGCTAGGTTAGCCTCCTGCTTTTGGACAGATCCGCTCCTGAACATGCAAGAACTTCGGCTGAGATTAAAGAAACTCAGCTCTCAGACAATTAAAATCTAACCAAAGTCCGACTCGCCGGGTACGGATTGAGCATTGGGCCAGACGCCGCACAGGGGCAGCAGTGAAGGAGTGGGTAATGGTCACCTCGTGCATTCTTTAAACTGTGAGAAATGACTTTTTCTCTGGGTTTTCGTTTCCTCGTGTGGAAACTGAAGTCATGGACTGGGTTATTACTTCTTAAAGTGGTTCTCCAAGGTCAGTCCCAGGATTAGCATGGTGCCCGTTACCCGGTGCTCAGTAGACATGTAAACCCTTGGCTATTGAAGCCCACCCAATGGACCGAAAACCCCGGGAATGTGCGAAGGAGGCCCAGCCATCCAAAATTGAGTCCGCACTTCAGGCTGGAGAAAGACGAGGCCATCTGTTCTTGTAGAGATTTAAAATCCGGGAAACCCATGGGCGCAGCTGTGCTCTGTCCTTCCGTGTCACTGTGAAGGGGAGTTGACTTGCTCTCAGTGAGTGTTATTGGCTTTGGGTCAGGTGGTTACAATACACACAATGGTTCCAGAATTACTGGACCTGAGAGGGTCTCAAAGCAATCAGATGTGCCATTCTACGACTGCCCTGGAGCTAGGCCACCTGTCATTCAATCCCCTGTCTGGGGTGAAGCTGCCTCCCCAGGAAGATGGGCCTGAGGTAGGATTCAAGGACAAGGCTACTTAATACGAAGGGGTCAGGGGAGGCTGGAGTTGAGAAGCAGCAGTTCTCAGTCAGTGCGTTAAATATGGGTCCCCTCAAAGGCCAACTGAATCTATGAACATGATTGTTCCAGTGGAATATTTACCGCCCAAGTCTGCGGACACATATAAACTCATAAATATGCTACCACAGTGTTTTATCGCCCACCGTCGAAATCAGCTCCTCACCCACCCCACTGTACTCCCATTCAAATACAGTCCTTCACCACGCACGTTCTTCCTTCAAAGTCTTTCATGAACAGCAGGAAGGCCACCTTCTGTCCTTTCTTATCAGAAT
>NW_022103905.1:6286624-6295433 GCF_000313985.2 Echinops telfairi
CGAGGAGGCCCAATGTCCACCCTACTACTAAACCTATAAATATATGCACCTAGGTCCATTTCCCCCATAATCTTAAATATATTTACATATGTACATGTCTGTATTTAGGCTTGTATATATGCCCTTTGCCTCCTACTCCTTTCCTCTATTTCCTTACGCTTTCCTCCTGTCCGGTGATCGATTGTTGATGGTTCTTTGGGAACACCAATTTGTGTCTTTGAACAGATTTTGAGCCATAATAATTTCCCTCCCCTTTCCCTATGGTGAAAAGATTCTGCAAAAGGGTGACATTGGTTTTTATAATAGTTGAAACCCACACCCAGCAGCATCATTTAAGCAGGCGAGGGAGTGTGGACTTCTAAGCATTCCAGCAAGGTTGGTGGTTCCATACCACCATCTGCTTCTTGGGAGAAACACAGGACTTTCCCGTAAAGCATGACAGTCTCAGAAACCCACAGGGGCAGTCCCACCCTGTCCTACAGGGTCGCGATGAGTCGGCATCAATTTGACGGCAGTATGTTTAGTTTGGTTTGGTAAGATTCACTGTTCCAACTTATTCTGCTATGGGCCTTGGGGCTATTAAGAAAATAAAATATGAACTACACTGAACATAAATTTGAGCCAACCTTTTGAAGACAGCTTACTAAAAGTCATGCTCAGATATAGCTGGTGGTAGAAAAGAAACCCAAATACCAGCAGTCATTTCTGGTAGTGTAACTTTAAGTTGTTTCTGCGATCATTATTCATCACAATACACAGTGTTTCCATTTTATGTAATCAAATACATATAATTCAATGATGTATTTTAATTAAAGTATGGATATCTATGTAACCATTATTGATAGTCTCCCTGGATTCATTGTGGGTTTTCTTTCAATGGGGAAAACAAAACTGAGGACAGGCTTTAGCTGCCAAGGTTGCTGTAGATGGGTGCCCCACAGGCCCACCTGCTCTAATGCTGGCCTGGGCAGGGAGAAGAGTTTGGAGTCTGGACTCACCGCAGCTCCTTTTCCTTGACACAGGCAGTGCGCACATCAAGGGTCTCCACAGCCAGCATACCAGACTCTGAGTCTATTAACTATCACGTTAGCCTCTCACTCAGCTCCTAGCCCACAGCAAGCGCTCTGCTGAAATGAATTCCATAAAATGCTTGAGTAGCCATAATTACAAGACTCTAAGGAAAGGACCAATGATAACTTATTCTGCCACTTTCTAATTACCCTATCAATGATATTGAAGTGGTTGCCTTGTGTGAAGGAGCCCAGGTGGCAATGTGGATTAAGCATTTGCCTGCTAACCACAAGGGAGGAAGATGCGGCTGCCTGTTTCCCTAGAGATGTATGGCCTTGGGAACCCTATGGGGCAGCTCTCCTCTGTCCTATTGAGTGGCCATGAGCTGGAATGGACTCCATAGGCGTAGGTGTGCTCTGGGTGGTAAAGAGGCCACTTGGAGCGGGACAGAATGAATAAGGCCCAAGGTGAATTCCTCCTTGTTAAACAAACCCACGTCATTTTAAGGGGGCCAGCCTGGTTTTCTGGGGATGGATGGAAAGGTTAATTTTGGTTTGGGGGGGTGTTTCCATGAAAAGCAGATTTCCTCCACTGCTTCCAGGCTGTCCTCTGGATCTCTCATCAGCGTTGCCACCCTGAGTGCTCTCTCTGATGGAGAGATGTCCTCTGCGCAGCCCAGAACAGCTGTCCGGCAGCTGCGTGGCGGAGGTGGTGGCATTTCAGTGAAAGGCCCTTTCTTGTCCCGTGGCAGAGGACCAGGCTTTAAGTGTATTGTGTGCCGTGGAATCCCTTGATGAAAGGTACAGCCAAAGCAGAGTAGACTCCATTCAGCTTCACGGAGGGCAGATACGTGCTGGAGAACTGAGACCGGCTTCATGGGGTTGGAGTCTCTGTGTGGTATAGAAGAGGGCACTGTTTCCAGAGTTTCATGGGCACAGAGGGGTGAGGGGCCCTCTTGTGGCCCCTTTGGGTGGCTTTGAGTCTAAGCATACAAAGGCATTGCTGAAGACCCGCTGCCCTATGGCTGGAAGCTTATGCTGTCCCCTAACGACATTTTTGACGTGCCCATGCCAGAGGACCTGGAGAGTTCTCCTGAGGAGCAGGGCTGAGGGAACCGCAGGAGCCACACGAAGATGCAGTCCTTCATCTTTGCCTAGCACTTCCCAGGCGACAAGTTACTTCCAAACACAGACCTCATTGAAGTCTCCCATCACCACTCTGTGTCATTAACAGGGAAAAGAATTTAGACTCAGTGGCCTGCCCAGATTTCTGTAGCACTCCAGTTAAATGTGCTTCCCCAATGGCAGGCCATTCCTCAGAGCCGAGTGTTCAGGCGTGAAGCCACTTGGCCCCATGGTCCAGGGAGGGGGCTTCTCACCACTGGCCCTGCATTCTGGCCCTCTGCTCTGCACATGCTCTTCCTACCTGTTCTTCACTTAGGGTCTACTATGCACTTCAACTATTCACTTGAGCCTGGGCTGGGAATGAGGGCAGCATATTAACCTTAGAGAACTGCTACGGCCACAACAAAAGCTAACTAACATCCTCAAGGAGTCCTACTAGGGTAGTAGTTAACTGGTTGGCTACTAACCCAAAGGTGGGCAGTTTGAATCTACCAGCTGCTCCACAGGCAAAAGATGAGGTAGCCTGTTTCTCTAAAAGTAAAGGCCAGAAACCCCTTGGCAATTTGACTCTGTTGCATATGCTCGCTCTGACTTGGAATCAACTCAATGGCAATGGGTTTAATGTTCTCACAGCAGTCCTGGTTAAGCACTCTGCCTCTAAGCTGAGGGTTAGTACTTCAAACCCTCTCCCTGTCTCTACAGGAGAAAAGATCTGGTGATGTGCTCCCATAAGTTTGCAGCCAAAAAAAATATTTTCAGAAAAACTCACTATGTCAGGTGAGTTGAAAATCAACCCTGTAGCAGCCAAGAGCACACTTTATTAATTACCACCCAACCTGTCCTCCTGTGGTGACTGCGTGTTGTAATGATAGGTTAAATCCCAAGAGGGCCACCTATGGCGAACAGGTTTCTGGGCAGCAACCGGACTAAGATAGATGAGGAAAAAAACCTGGTCATCGGTTTCTGAAAGCCAGCCAACGAGAGCATTATGGACAACCAAATATTGTCCGAGGCTTCAACTTAGCCCGGGGTGTATTGAAGAACTGCCTGGCGGTTTGCTTCCTTAAAGATTACGAGCAAGAAACCTTTCTGGGCAATGAATGCAGTCACCATGGGTTGGAATGGGCTTGAATGCAATAGGTTTGCTTTTGGCCGGGTGTTGTGTTGTGTTGTGTTCTGTTTTGTTTATGGCGGTTGAGGAGGGTGGGAATTTTCAGCTCTAACAAGTTCTCAAGGGGTGGTCATTACTGGTTCCAGCATCCTGTTTTGAAAATCCCCAACATAGAGGATGTCAAGACAAGCCAACCACCAAACACAGAAAGTGAAGCAGGGCCCTTGTTTAGAAAGTCACCCTCATAAGGTCCTGAAAGCCTTGCAAGTCTCGCCCGGGGTTGTTAGAGTCCAGGCTGAATCCAGGTGACTTCGGGAGATGGAACCAGGCAGTTGCCACCTTCTCAATGACAGTGCCTGCAGCGCGGCAATCTGTTTCCAATTTAAAGCACGGGGACGGGGGCTCGGCACGCGGCGGAGCTCAATAAACCTGTCGCCAAACAGCTCTGCAGCTGGAGCTGAGCTGACAGGAGGCTTTAGACGTTTCAGAGAACTTTGCAAAGACTGTTCCTGCTACCTGTCCTTTGCAATGGATGTGGCCACATGCAGATATTCCAAACACCTTTCCAACACTGGCTGGTAGGCAAAATCCTAAATTAGGACTTCCTTATTTGTGTACCTTTTCTGTCTCATCTCTCTGCCTTCCAAGAAGCTGAAAGCTCTCTTTTCTCCCCTGCATCATCAGAGAGCAGGGTTCCTGCCAATCACTTTAGGGTCAAGTTAAAATGCAGATTCTGATTCCATAGGTGGGATCTAGTAGGGCCTGTGCCCCTGCTTTTCTACCCATCTCTAACGTGATGCTGACGTGGCTGGTTTGCTGGACAGTAGTTTGAGTAGCAAGGCCTAATTGGAGGCTTCTTGAACATGCTTATCAATCCTATCTTTCATTTCCCACCTACTCATAGGTAATGGATATTGGATTACTATTATCATTACTAGATGCTAATGGATAATCATGCCCACTAACTGGTAGTATGTGAGCTTATCAACCATCACCTGTCCTGGGAATCACATCTAGGAAGCATGGAATTCTGGGGTCCTATTGGAAAGAGCACAGGTGAGACTTTCAGACCAGAGAATGGCCACTCAGGTAAACCTTTAAAATTAAGGTCAGTTCTGATCCTTCCTTCTATAGGTCTGGTCTCCTTTTGCCAAGGACAGAATCAATCCCCACAGAGGATGAATTGGTCTGTTATTTATTTATTTTCAATTTATATTCCATCTCCTTCTAAAAAGGACTTAGAGTGGTGAAATCTGATTAAGGAGCAGGCTATTTGGCTCATAAAATCAAGAGTAAAATATTCTCCTCGTTTTCAACAGATCTCTCTTTCTCCTCTCTCTCTCTCCTCTCTCGCAATTTGCTCTCTTTCAATGCAGGAAAAAGAGAAAGGACGAGAGAAGAAGAAAAAGAAAATGCATTTCCCCTCGGTTCCCTTGTATGGCTGTCCCTGGGCACCGTGTTATTGCTTTTGTTCACACAGAAGTCGTTAACTCAGATTAGTGCCTCAAATGCTCGTTTCTGAAGATGTCAGCTCAAATCAAAAGAACAGTGCCAACAACCAAAAAGGAAAGATAACGCGTATCAGTGATTTCTTGAGTCTTCTTTGCCCCTTCATTCTCTCCCTCCTTCACCCCATCTGTCACAACTCCTGTCAAGCCTTGCACCTCTCTCCCACCTCCGCCAAAGCAGTCCGGCCCTTGCGTGCAACCTGACAGGAGAATATCCTTATCTACACCTAGCCCTGGTAGTAGGGTAGCAGTTCCCCATTGGGGAGCTAACCACAAGGCCAGCAGTTCAAAACCACCAGCAGCTCCATGGGAGAAAGATGGGATTTCTACTCCCACGAAGAGTTAGGCTCTCAGAACCTCACGGGGTCAGTTCTGCCCTGCCCTGCAGCGCCACTATGAGTCGGCATCGACTTGGTGGCAGTGAGTTTTCTGCTTGAGTTTTTGGCTTGGGGTTGGTTGGGTTGGTTTTTTGGCACTTACTGCCACCCTGGATTGGACTAGCTGCTCCTCGGCTAAGATGTCTTCATGTATTAAGTCTTATTATTCTCCTGGTCCTTTTTTTTTAAAAGTATGCATTATTCTGATGTCTATTTTATAGTAACATATAAGGGAGAGGCTTCCAGGTGAACGGACCTGTCTGGTTTGGGGGAATCCGTTGCACGAGGTCTATTTCAGTGAAAGAGCCAAGATGACGCTTTGAAGAAGAAGACGCACGTCACCTAAGCCGGGAGATCTTCAAATACCTTGTACGCAGGTGAGAGTCAGACCATGAATACAGAGACAGCAAACGCATCTTCACACTTGAATGATGGTGTCAGTGAAAGCACTGTGGACCGCCAGAAGAGAAAACTAAATCTGCCTGGGAGGAAGGACAACCAGGCTTCTTAGAAGCAAGAACAGTGACACTTCATCTCGCCAACTGTGGGCCTGTTATCAGGAGAGACCAGTCCCCCAAAAGACCACCGTTCTTAGCAAAGTAGAGGGTCGGTGAAAAAGCCCCTAAACAACATGGGTTCAAACAATGGCTGCAACAAGAGGTTCAAAGATAACAATAGTGAAGGTGCCCCAAGACCCCCCAGTGTTACCTTCTGTTGTACAGACGGACATGAAGATGCACAAGTGACCGCATGGCACGTCAAGCAAACAGGATTTTCCATAGCCAACGTAGTCATTGTATGTAGAAAGAAATTCCAAACTTGGGCTCCAGAAAGGAGGCCCCCCTGCTAGGAGACAAAAGCCCTTCAATCCATCAATCTATCTGTGTAGCTTTCCATGAGTTTCCTGGTCTATGCATCTCATCTCATTTCTGAGGCTGGCCAGACGTTACCCATATTGCCTCTTTTCGATCTATCCAGAACTATCACCTATAGTTTTACATCAAACGACACATGTATCTGGAAAACCCAGGACAGTGAGTTGAGTCCTCCTCTCAGGCACAGGGTTCCCAAGGCTGTCAAGCTGGATAGAAGCAGCACCCCATCTTTCTCCATGGAGTGAGTGATCGCCCCATCTGCTGATCTTTCTGTCAGCAGCCAGTCACGTAGCCACCGTGCAACCAGGGTTCCTTATCCAGAATGAAAGGCTCTCTTCTCTTAGTAAGACAGGATGACAACATAATCAGATCTTCTCATCGAAGTGTGTGTGCTCAGCATATTGTTGTACACAGTTCCTGGGGTCGTCTAGGGCTGACATCTCTCTGGTGCAATCTCTCCTGCAAACCCGGGCGAGACTAACATCCCTAGAACACCATTGCCCTCAAATTTCTCCTCTGTTTAAAAACAAACCAACCAACCCATTGGAGAGAATCCTTTTCATTTGCTTTGTTGCCTAGCATCTGTTGGGGGAAATTCTCTACCTTGGGAAGCTAAGTCCATTTCTCCCTACATAAGCTGAAAGTGTCAGTCAGATAGCCCTTTGGCCATGGTGGGCTAAGCATTGAATTGCTAGTCACAGATCATTGGTTCAAACTCACCAGCTGATCTGAGGAGAAAGGTTGTCTATTCCTATATAGATTTAAAGGATCGGAAACCCAAAGGGGCTGTTTGACCCTGTCCTACAGGGTAGCTAAACTCAAGGGCAATGAGTTTGGAGTTTTTTGGTTCCCTATTCTCAAGAGACATGGAACCAATAGGATTATACAGATACACACACACACACACACACACACACACACACAACTAAGTTTAAAAGTATTGCTGAAAAATCCTAGGAACCCTTTTTAAACAAACATATCAAAATATGAAGCTCCCCCCGCCCCCTGCGACATATCCTCCATCTAGGTCTATACACTTCTGAAAGTGATGTTTCCATGTATCTAACTCTTCTCCCAAAGAATCCTACACTCCTCAATGTCAAACACATGATACCAATAGTTTAGGCATCCTGGGGGGACTCAGATCGTGTTCCTGTTTAATGTCCTTGGGGTTAGGAAAACAAAAAGGTGTCTGAGGGGGCAAGATCAGGGCTATGGGGAAAATGGGGTCATGTTCCCTGGTAAGTTTCCATAGGACCGCTTTGCCACCCTTGGAAAATGAATAGATGCATTGTTGTGATGGGGAAGAATCCCTTGATACAACTTTATTAGCCTTTAATTCAACAGAACATTTTTCTTTTTTTTTAATTCTACTTTTTAAAATAAGTCACTATCAATGTCCTGTGACCTTCCAGAAAATCTATCAAGATTACCCCTTGGGAAGCTAAATAAACAGTCACCCTAACCTTTGGAGCTGACACCCTGACTTGAATTTAACCGGCCCAGCAGGTCCCCTCAGAAGCCAGTTTGGGTCAGGCCGTTGTCATTCGGAAGCACCCTGATGCGTTCCTGAGAACTTGTCTGAAAGCACCCATTGCACACAGAACCGTAACCACGGCCACGGAGTCTGATCCAGCTCATAGCAGCTCTGCATGAGGTTCTGAGGCTGTACAGCTGTTTGGGTTTTTTAGATCATTTTATTAGAGGCTCGTATAACTCTTATCACAATCCATACATCCATCCATTGTGTCAAGCACATTTGTACATTTGTTGCCATCAAAATTCTCAAAACATTTGCTTTCTACTTGAGCCCTTGGTACCAGCTCTTCATTGTTCCCTTCTCTCCCTCGTGAACCCTTGATCATTTATTTAAAAAAAAATGTTTATGTCTTACACTGTCTGATGCCTCCCTTCATCCACTTTTCTGCTGTCCCCCAGGGAGGGGGTTATATGTAGATCCTTGTGATCAGTTCCCCCTTTCCGGCCCACGTTCCCCTTCCCCTCCTGATATCACTACTCTCATTATTGGTACTGAGGGGTTTATCTGTCCTGGCTTCCCTGTGTTTTCAGCTGTTATCTGTACCAATGTACATCCTCTGGTCTAGCCAGATTTGTGGCGGGGGCTGGGGAGAACATTAAAGAACTAGAGGAAAGTTGTATGTTTCATCGGTGCTATTCTACACCCTGACTGAGGCTGTAAATATTTATGGGAGAGATTTCCTCCCAAGGAACAACTGGTGGGTTTTGAACTTCCAGACTTTCAGTTAGTCCAATATGTACCCAAGAGGGCCAACAGAGATCCTATTGATTGCAGTGAGATGCTTTAAGCATGTTTCTGTTTTTAAATAAGCTCATACATGTATGGATTGGGACCCTTGTAACAATACTTTGATTTACCTGATTATGAGTGTGTGTGTGTGTGTGTGTGTGTTGTCACCAATTTCAATTCATGATGATCCCATGTGGAACAAAGTACAAACTCCAGAGAGTTTTCTTAGCTGTCATCTTTACCAAAGCAGATGGGCATGCCTTTCTAGGAAAAGCATTGGGGGCATTCCAATGGTCAACCTTTGGATTAGTAGTCAAGTGCAATCTTTTTGCACAACTTGTGGTTTATATTAGAGAGATAGGGACAGACTAAAAATTGAACAATTTGAAGAAATGTAGTTATTGGGACAAGTGTCAGGCTGGGTTCCCTAAAGAGGGAAGTGAATCATGTGTGTGTGTGTGTGTGTATGTTTTGTGTGTATATATACATGCATATATATGTATCATGTGTGTGTGTTTTGTGTATATCTACATG
>NW_022103905.1:6295561-6297942 GCF_000313985.2 Echinops telfairi
TATATACGTATCATTTGTGTGTGTGTGTGTGTGTGTACATACAGAGAGAGAGAGAGAGAGAGAGAGAGGCTTATATCAAGAAAATGGCTCACACAGTTGTAGAGGCAGGCAAGCTCCAGGTTCATGAGTCAGGCTGGAGACTTCTCTGGACTCACATAGCTGCAGGGACTGATGGACCCCAAATGGACTTCTGGCTACAGAGGTGAATGAGTCCGAGGTCAGCAGGGAAGATGACAGGCTACTGAGGACTCCCAGGATTGGCAGGCCATACGTCGGGCCACTGGCTCAAGTCCCAAGAACTGGAAGTTAGATGACCAGTCAGAAGCAGGATCCAGACCCCAAATCTACAGGTCAGGCAGGCAGCTGGAAACACGGCGTGAATGGGCAGAAGAAGGCAGAGCTTCTTGCGGCCACCATCCTGATTACTTGGCGTCTTAAACCCATAGCCCCACACTTGAATTAAGCAAAAAGACGAGGAGAACTCATGAGTCAAAATAATGACAAAAGGTGCCATTCACGGTACCTGCCTTGCCAATAGTCTCTGCTGAAGGACACCCCTGTGCTGGCCAAATGGACCCCAGCATCCCCTTGTCTCCCCCAGAGAAGGAAGCTGTGAGTCAGTGGCCCATAACCATGAGTAAGCACTCCAGTGACCCCGGGGACCCACAGGGACAAAGTAAAATGGCTGAGCACAAAACAGAAGAAACTGTAACTCAAACAGATATAAGTAAGAAATTTGTAATAAGACAGGAAGCTGACCGGCCACGTTCAAGTCAAATCTTGCGAGGCCTTTGTGGACCAAGTAGAAACCAAGTTAGAAGGAAGCAGAAACCCTGAGTGAGGAGAGCCTTAAGACAAAAAAGAAAAAAAGTAGGAATGAGACACTTCATTGAGAACAGGCACTGGGAAAATAGCTGAGTCCCATTAATGGGGGTGCATTCGAGTGGAGACCCCTGACCGCACTGGGCTCTAGAAGACAACCCCACTAC
The DNA here is from genome assembly GCF_000313985.2 of Echinops telfairi. Classification (NCBI taxonomy): domain Eukaryota; kingdom Metazoa; phylum Chordata; class Mammalia; order Afrosoricida; family Tenrecidae; genus Echinops; species Echinops telfairi. The sequence goes on from NW_022103905.1 coordinate 6,296,551, forward strand.
TTCTCCTATGCCAACAACATAGTTCCCTTGCCTTTCCCTGCACTTCCTCCTGGCCACAGTGCACCCGTTACGTGAGGTCCCTTGCGATCGGCTGTGTTCCTTTTGACATGAATGTAGGGACACGTGTTTCTACCCAAACAAAGCTCTCTTTACCTAACCTCTCTGACTTTAGGGCCGGCTTTTCCTTCCCTGTGGGGTCCAGGAGAAACTCACAGGCTAGTCATTCTAAAGGTGACCCAGATGCGGATATGGCAGTGAGAGATGAAGAAAAGCTCTTTCTAGGAAAACCATAGTGCTGAAACAACCTGTCGTGTATACCATGGCATTGTATTCTCCACATAACTATCATTTCATTGTGTGTCTTAATGACTTCCATTCTGCTTCCTATCCATGACCCTGTGCCCTGGTCTAGTGACGTGCCCTGGTCTAGTGACGTCCCCCTTGGCCTGCGTCTGTGGAATGACTGTCGGAACCTTGAAGGGCCGCAGGGAGCCGTGACTGAAAGAAGGGCCGGTCTATGCCGTCTGAACAGTTGCCGATGCCTGACTCTTCTGCTGCCTTTCAAATCCTTTCCAAGCCAGGACCCACCCTCCCCATGCAATGTTTCCCTAGACAATAATAACCCATTAACTCAGGCCCAAACTTCCATTTGTATAAAAAGCCTCATGTAGATTTGCCACAAGCAGCTAATTTGTCATAACTTCTAAGCCCATTATGTCCCCGGGACACGGCTGGAAAAATAACGTCTAGGCGCTGGAAGATATTTCTTTGCCTTGCTGTTGTCACAGCTAAATGGAGTGATTCATTAGCTCTTGTAAGAAACACCCGGCTGTCATTCTTAGAAGATATTACAGTTACTGTGCAGTCCTACGTCAATATTCAAAGAAAATTGCAATCTCTCCCTTTTCTGCACTCCCGTGGGGCATGGGGTTTAGAAATCTCACCGCGCTCACCATTCACAGCTTTGTCCGGTGGTTATTTCTCCACGTGGGAAGCTCACCTCTCCCCTGGACTGCATTCAGTGACTCTCACTGTCCCCAGCACAAAGAGGCATTGGTTTGTCACGGAATCCATGCCGACTCACAGTGACCCCAAGTGACGAAGGAGAATGGCCCCATCGTGTTTTCTAAGGCCTGGTGGCACAGTGGTTAAGCTCTCAGCTGCTAATTGAAAGGTCGAAGTTCAAAGTCACCAGCCACGTGGCGGGGGCGAAAGCCGAGGCAGTCTACACCCCTCTACAGGTGGCGCTTAATCGGCGCCCTCCGGGACCCCTGCGAGCAGGAGCCAAGGGGACGAGGCCATGTGCGACCCTGCCCGTCCCCACACTGATTGTATGCCTGAGGCCTTGTGGCAGCCCCCGAGGCCAGCTCGCTCCTTGAGGGCCCTCCTCTC
>NW_022103905.1:6298226-6313458 GCF_000313985.2 Echinops telfairi
GGTTGAAGTTCTCCTCTGTCCTGTAGGGTCACTAGAAATTGGAATTGACTCATCGGCAAGGGTTTCTGGTTTTGTTTTTAAACTTAAAAGAAGCACATCACCACCTACCCTGTTTCCCCAAATGTAAGACATCCCCCCAAAATAAGACCTACTTACAGTTTTGCCTCTTGCTGAAATATAAGGCACCCCCGAAAATAAGACCTCCCCGAAAATAAGGCCCCCTAAAGCTACCGTAACTCTGAACTCTGGACGGTAGCAGCGGGCTCCACCTCGAAGCTCACTGTTAGCAGCAGTGCAGCCGGAGCAGACAGGAAGAGTGAGGTCTCTTTTAATAAAGCAATAAATGTGTACCGTATTCTTCTTCATGGAAAAATAAGACATCCCCTGAAAATAAGACCTAGTGCATCTTTGGGAGCAAAAATTAAAATAAGACAGTGTCTTATTCCTCCCCTTTAGGATAGCCATGCGCTGCTTCCTCATTGCACCACCAGGGCTCCTTACGAAGAAGACACTCCACATTGTCTTTCTTTCTTTTTTTTAATTGAAATGGAACCATTCTTGAAACTTAGTTTTTCTTGTTTCTTTAAAAAATAGACCAGCAACTGCATTTCATGAACCTCGAGGTAGGCTAGCCAAGGACGAAATGATTTATGTCTTCATTTCCATTAGCTCCAGAGTCCCCAGAACAAACCCATGCACTGGGGATCGTATCTCGTCTGCGATCTTCAACTGGAAAACTTACCTCTTACTCTCCTGTTGTTCTGTTGGTTAAGGAGATCGATGAGGTCTTGAAAAAGACTGAAAATACAATCCTACTTCAAGGTCGAGCAATCTAGTTTGGTTCTGTAACCACCCTTCCTTCAGTTCAGAATGTGAGGGTCTGAAGATTCAAAGATATGTGGGCTCAGCATTTCGATGGGGCATTTAACACATCACCAAAATGCAGATTCCTGGGATCCCGATCTACCGGATCAACTGTTAAAACATCAAAAGTGGTTTCATGTTCTCGGAAGCATGAGAAGCTGTCTGAGGCTGAGGCTCTGGGTCAGCGAGGATAGTCTAGTTATGTTGCAGTAACCAACCATAGCAAAATGTAAGTAACTTGAAGTAGGAAAAGCTTGTATTTTGTGAACACAAAGGATGCCGTGGGTGTGGCACTCTCTGGAGGGTTGTCGTCCACGTTCTAACTCGGTGATTGGGGCTGTATTGCTCTCATGGTCCCTCCATTTGAACACGAGGCTTGAGCGCCAAGTTAAAGGGTACCATGTCAGAGGAAGAAGCTCTACTGCACAGGGAACGGAAATGACTAAGCTTCCATGTTCACTATCCTTATAAACTCCCCCATAGTCTGTCCTTCACGGGCTCCTTGGATGCGCATCTACCCCTTGGAGATTACTATCTTCTATTACAACTAAATTAGCACCTAACTACAGTGGAGGCCCTTGCTTTGTCTAACTTCACTCTCCCTCCCACCACCCTCTAGGCAGGCATCAAAGTCTGTTCCTTTTAGTGTAAATTTCTTTATCTTGATATATATATATTTATATTCACTCTCTGGGACTTCTTCATTTTCCAGTTAGAAGATTATTTAAGGGTAATAATCTCAGGGGTTCCAACCCTTTTCAAAGAAGTCAATCTGAATATATGTGTGTGTGCATGTGCACACATGTGTGTAAAAATGTAGAACAAAATTAAATATATACTTATACATAAATATACATGTATAAAATGTAGAATACTATATATATTATACATGTACCCTAGATGCTACTCACCAGACTTTATGAACTGTGTTTTACCAATGATGTCCCCTAAAACTATGAGCCTTCAAGGCCAGAAGTTCAGTCCTGATGTCTAAGTTGTTTCTCTATATGATTCATTATAAACATTATTATACATTATATATAGCCATGCAGCATTTACAAATATATATGTAGAAATTTCCTCAACACGATTATGTATATATGCATGTGCACTCTGGTATGACTTCCTGTGCCCTTTGCACATGCATGATTAGTTACACAGTCACAGGTTCTTGTTTGTTATTTCTGTTGTTGCAGAATTGTGAGTTACAGCATGAGCCACCGTGCCCTGACTCTTCTGCGCCGCTCAGTGCTTCCCTCCACCATGGTCCCACGGTGCTGACTTCTCTCATATGGTGTCTTGCCTTTCCTTCACCAGAACTGACACACGATCTCCTATCTCCTTCGTGATTCTCTCCTTTCTCCCTCATTCCTGGTAACCATCAAATGATGTTTCTTCCTACACGTAATCCTATATTTGACTTTTTAAATAATAATCATCTGGTATGTTTGTCCTTTGCGATTAACGTATTGCACTCACAGAATGTTCTCCTAACCCATGCATGTTGGCAGATGTTTCATGGATGTGATCCTTCTCATTTGTCGCTGTTTCATAGCATTCCATGGTGCGCATGTGCCTCATTTGTTAATGCATGCATTGATGGGTCCTTAAGTGGTTTCTACCTTTTGCTAGAAACACTGTTGTTGTCAGGGGCCATCGAACAAGGCTGTGAGAAACAAGGCAGCAGTGAACGTGCTCTGCATATGCCTATTGGTTTCTCCACTCTTAGTTCTGTAGGATATACACTTGGGAATGCACCTGAGTTCCGTTTGGACACACAACACAGGGAATACAGTTAATGTCACTGACGTGTGCACATCAAGTGGTTGGAATGAGAGATGTTTTGCTTTATACATCCACAAGAAATCATTTCGCCACAAACAAGAATAACAATGTAAAAACCTACCTTTGAATAAAATCGTGCTTTCATGACCAGGAGCACATTTCACTCAGCTAAGAAGATCTAGACGCATCATCTAGCCCAGAGGAAGCCTGAAGTGGCAGGTCAAAAAGGTAGGCACTGCGTGATCACGAGGTGTCAAAAGGATCAGGTAACAGGCGAGGCACCAAAGAACAAAAAGTCAAATCATTGTGAATGAGGGGGAGTGCAGATTGGGGACCCAAGACCCATCTGTAGGCAACTGGACAGAAGGGTCTCAGGGAGGAGACGAGCCAGTCAGGGTGCAGCATAGCAATGATAAAACAACTTTCCTCTAGTTTCTAAATGCTTCCTCAAACCCCCACCCCCCAACCGCATCCCCACTATCAGATCCCAATTCGACCTTGCAAGTCTGACTAGACCAGAGGATGTACACTGGTACAGATAGGAACTGGGAACACAGGGAATCCAGGGTGAATGATCCCTTCAGGACCAGTGGTGTGAGTGGCGATACTGGGAGGGTGGAGGGAGAGTGGGGTGGGAAAGGAGAACCGATTACAAGGATCACATCCTGGGGGATGGACAACAGAAAAGTGGGTGAAGGGAGATGTCAGACAGATAATGACAAAATAATAATAATTTATAAATTATCAAGGGTTCATGAGGGAAGGGGGAGCAGAGAAGGAAGGGTAAAATGAGGAGCTGATACCAAGGGCTCAAGTAGAAAGCAAATGTTTTGAGAATGATGAGGGCAACAAATGTGTAAATGTGCTTGACACGTGGATGGATGTATGGATTGTGATAAGACGAGTCCCAAATAAAATGATTTTTTTCATGTAAATAGATCTAAAAAAAGTCCCCAAAACATTTTGTTTAACAAAATGAATCTAACACACACAAAAACAAAAAATCATAAAAGCAGGCACAGTCAGATTTGCAACTTTGCACCTTCAGGATCCAATCCAGGACTGCTCAGGCATCCAGGGAGGAGGCCCAGCGAGGAAGACAAAGGGCCACTTGCTTGGCTATCATTCTTTCTTTGCTCTTCCACAGCCAGAACATGAGCTGGTGGGAGGATTTTCCTCAGACAAGTTCACAATGAGGTAAGAATAAATAGTCTTTCTAAGGCAGGCAACCTCCAGGAAGACTCCTGGTGCTGCACGCCTATGAGGACTCAAGTCTAGACTAACCCTGGAGATGATTCCAGGATATTTGTCCTCTGGGACTCCAGCGTTAGACCTCCCAGTTACTTCTTTTGTTAGTTGTCCATCCTCCTTTAAGAGTTTTCTTCTTCCTCGGTTTATCACAGAACATGCCTGAAGAAAGCACACACCATGTTACCAAAGGGTGAGCATAAGACTGAGGAGAAGAAAGGTAAGAAACATAGGAAATGGCTCAGCCACCTGGAGGTCACAAAAAGGCACAGGTTCGTTTGCCTGGATTGTCCTCCTCCCTCCCTTGGATGCAAGGACCACATGTCCTTTGGCTCAGCTGACGCTGGATGGAAGGGCAGCATCAGTGAGCAGGAGGCCGAGGCCCACTGTGCTTCCAATTACATCTCAGGAGGGAGCCAGGACTCCAGAGCAGGAGTGACAGGAACCTTGAAAGAACCTTCACGGGTTCCGTAAGTTTGTTATCTTTCTTCGCAACCCAGAATGCTCCTGCCAGGCGGGCAAGAAGGTGCAGGGAAGTTCAGAGAGCAGAGAAACAGGCTACTGAGGAAGTCTGGCCGGGGAGGTAGCGTGAGAAAGGAAGACATCTACAGGGAAATGTGGAGGGAACTTTCTCCTCGTCATTCCTGCCAAGCAATGTCTCATACATATGCAAGACAGGATTGAAAACCTGAAAGGAAGACATCTACAGGGAAATGTGGAGGGAACTTTCTCCTCGTCATTCCTGCCAAGCAATGTCTCTCTCATATGCAAGACAGGATTGAAAACCTGAAAAGTTATCTGTTACCTCTGACTCAGAGATCTGGTTGTCCAGGTACAACTTAAAAATTCTGAAATTTGTCAATGCTTATGAATGGTTCAGGTGGTTGAAAAACATCGTGAAAGCCCAGTCTCACAAATTCATTCATTCATTTGTTCATTCATTTATTACGCAACACGTCTGTTGGATGAGTACTATGCTCTAGGCACTGTGGATATCAGGATGATAAACCAGGCACGGATCTAGCAATCCTCATTCTTTATGCTTTCGGGGATTGCAAATTCACCTATTCGGTAACATTTATTTCTAACTCCAAAATCAATATTCGCAGCGCTTTCACCATCTTTCGTGAACATGCATATGCACAGAGCAATGAAACATTGAGTTGCCCAACAGGCACATTCCCAGCAAAGGTTGGACAAGGCCACGGTTTGCCGTCTGGTTTCAGCTCTCATACTATTAACAAGTGGCCTTTTCACGGTCCATTTGGTGTCGCATTGTTTGCATTTTTGTGCCTTTTTGTGCGGTGACTTTGCTGATCTGAAAGGCCCCCAAGCGTAGCGCTGAGGTACTGCTGCGGGTTCCTACACGCTGGGAGGTTGGAGTGTCCTCATTGAGTGAATAGAGAAAATGCACGCACTAGATAAGCTTCGTACAGGCATGATTTACAGCACGGTTGGCCGTGAGTTCAATGTTAATGAATTCACAGCATATACTAAAGAAACCATCTTTAAAGAGAAACGCTTATAAAACAAGGTTAGATATTGATTAGTTGGCATGACACATAGTGACCAGAGACTTCCAGGAATCTAGCCTTCAATTTCCTCTAGCAGCAGTGGTTCCAGATTGACTAATTCAATGTTCACAGCAACTGTACAGAACCTAATTATTGCAAATAACAAGAATTAGCTGTATAACATTTAAAATATGCATAATAAGCTTGAAAAAAATGCTTACATGTCCATTAATTCAACACACAGCAAACTGCTGTTTGTGTCAGGTTCCATCAAGTTAGTTCTGACTCATGTGGACCAGTCCTGCACCATCCTCCAACTATTGTTATGTTTGAAGCCATCGTTGTCAGTCCATCTTCTGAGGATCTTCCTCTTTTCTGTTGACCCTCTGCTTTTCCAAGCATGATGAGGTGACTAATATAATCCCCATTTACCTAAGTCCCAGAGGGAAGTGCATGCCTCCCTCATAGGTGGAAGGATTGAGTCCATTAGTTCTTCTGACTTCAAATCGTATCCTATTTCTCCTGCGTCACATGGCTTTGCTTTGCAAAATAGACGCAGGCATCATCCTTATACTGCCTTTTCTCCTTTGCCTGAACTCTGGAGCAGGAGTCACTTTGAAATGTCCACCAAATCCATATTTGAACATTTGTCGTTACCTGTCATTGAGTTTGAATGCTAGATCACTGGTATTTCAAAGACCAGTGCGGTCACTCAAAAATGACCAGGTTTCATCAGAGCTTCCAGACTAAGAATAGACTACAAAGAAGTTCTAGAACAATATTATAGAACAATACTATTCATACCACATGCAAGTAACGTGTTTCTAAAGATCATTCACCCAATGGCTGCGGCACTGACAGGGAGCTGCCAGAGGGTCAGTCTGGATTCAGAAGAGGATGTGGAAAAGGAGATATAATTGCTGATGTCGGATGGATCTTGGACATGGATCTTGGCCCAATGCAGAGAATACCAGAGAGATGTGTACTTGTGTTTTCTTGACTATGCAAAAGCACTAGACTGTGTGAACTCTAACAAATCCTGGATAGTCTTGAGTAGAATAGGAATTTCATAACATTTCTTCGTGCTCATGTAGAACCTGTGCATGGATCAAGATGCAGTCCTACTGACAGAACACACACACACACACACACACACACACACACACATATTTGCTATAAATCCTAATTCCAATGCCCATGTTTTAACCTGATTGAGGATGAGCTGTCTTTATAATGTCAATGAGACAGGATTAATGAAGTATGTGCTGTAAATTAATCTCTTTTGACATATAAAGGAGATTAGACAGGCAGAGAGAAGAGCGGAGATGGGAGAAGATTGCCAGGAGCAGAAGTTCAAGGAGGCAAGGACTTTCTCTGGAGGCAGCACCCTGATTTTGAACTTCTAGCCTCTTAAAGAGTTGATGACTAAATTTCTGTTTGTAGAAGCCCCCCACAGGTGGCATTTCTTTTGTAGCAGCTCTAGATAACTAAGACAACGATGCACTCATCCACTGACAGACAGTAGTGTTTCTGCATGATGTCTGTTGGCTCAGAATTGAACCCAGTCTCCTGCATGGACAGTAAACATTTTAGCATAGAACCACCACTAACCTCTTCTTTGAGCCTGGGCCTTTAAAAGAAATAAGCACAAACAATGATCTCAATAAGATAAATACTGCTTGCATTAATTTTATCTCTACTAAGTCTTATACGTAATATAATTTTATCCATATAAAGGGAAAAGAAGACATTTTCCTTGTTGGTCAGACATACCAAACAATTTTAAAAAGGTGTAAGTTAATAAAAGATCACATATGTAAATAAAGCTTCATTTTTACAGACATGTTCTGCTATAGTAATAAGTCGTACATAAACATACATTTAGTAATAGAAAGCTAACCATATGTTTATATGAGATGCCAACATATTTTAGATGATGGTGTCTGGCAAGAATACAAAAAAGCTTTACAGCACTTGTTATTTATTCCCAGGAAACCAGGATCAGGTTCAGTGTATTCAAAGAACAGGGTGGGGGGAAATGACAAAAAAACACAAAAACCACCAACATCATAACTATAACCAATGAAAGAGCTAAACCAGCGTGAAAGAGCATACAGTGATAATGAAGACTTTCCGTTTCCTAGAAGGGACTCCACATTTTAAAAAATCATTTCATTGGCATATAATTCACATATCACACAATTTAATCACTCCATCATTTTAAGAGTTGTGCAATCACTACCATAATCAACATTTCAGAACATTTTCTTCTCGTACTCCTTGTAATTAGCTCCTCATTTCCCCCCACCCTCCCCTACCAAGCCCTCAGACTCACTGCCATCGAGTCCATGCTAAGTCCTAGTGACCCTTGAGGACAGGGTAGAACTGCCCCTGTGAGTTTTGGACACTGTAGATCTTTACGGGGTAAAAAGCCCAATCTTTCTCCCAGTCATGCCTCTACGTAATTGTTCATCCAGTACTGTCTCTCTATAGTTACCTACTCTGGATTTCAGAAACAGAAAATTGTACAAAACAACAACAACAAAACTTTAATGTGTGTCACCATCAGTACAAAGAAACCTGTCCCTTGGGAGACTGGGTGGAGGGTCGAATGGGACTTGGAGAAAGAAGACAAGCAACTGTGTAAAAGTGCAGATAGAAGTGTGTACAAGAATCAAAACTTCTAGAACCATAAGAGCATTAAATTCAGATATTAAGTTACAAGCGTGTCGCAACAGCAATCAGGTTGTTTTGCAGCCAAGAGCGATCTGATTTCTGCAACATCAGCTTAAGGTTTTCTAGAACAAGTCATGTTAATAGTTGCATGGGTGCTTTAAGAGAATGCAGATTGGATAACACCAGATCTCATCTTCTCTTGGAGGACCCACAAAATGCCCTCATCTTAAGGTGTTTCTCTCAGATCAGTTTCCTTAGAGAAGAAGCGTGGCTTCCAGAAATCTGAGAGTCTGTGTTAATCCGGGTAGACTAGCGAAACAAATCCAGGGAGACTCATCTGTGTATAAGAAAGAGGTTTATATACAAGAGCAATTGAATATGGAGAAAACCTCCAAGCCCAGTCCAGATCAAGTCCATAAAGCTGATATTAGCCCATTTGTCTGATACCAATCTATAAAGTCCTCTTCAGTCACGGGAAACACATGCAATGACGCCAAATGCAGAAAGATCATAGGCCAGTGGGTGGGAAGTCTTGTGGATCCAGTGGTGGTGGAGGCATCTCAGCGCTGGCAGAGGTCTCCATGTGGCTCCTCCAGCTCCAGGACTCTAGCCTAGCTCCATGTGTCTTGTCAGCAGGAATTCTCACAGGGAGTATGTGCCCCACCTCCAGCGAGCTATTTATTTCCTTAGCACCTCCAAATGAGGTCATCAAGCTGTGACCGGTTGGACAGGCTAACCTCCACCCCTTCACTCTTCCAGCTCAAGTTGGCAACAGATGATGTAACGACCACAAAGTCTATCGGGAGAAAGGGACCAACTTAATTCAAGCCCCTCTTGCCACCAGCATCCTTCCTCTGGCTTTGGTTGTACCTGGTATGCCAAGTTAGGCCTTGGGCTGCTAACCCAAAATGTCAGTGGTTCAAAACCAACAGCTACTCCATGGGAGAAAGATGAGGCTCTCTGTTCCCATGAAGATTTCCAGTCTTGGAAACCCTATATAGGGTCATTATGAGTGGAAATTGACTTGGCGGCAGTGGGTGGGGCTTGAGGGTGAGTTGGTACAGCTGAATCCAGGGTGTTCTTGGTTCCCATTCTCCAAAATATACTTTGTCTGCTGAGAGCAGAGATGGAGAATCATGTCAGCTGAGCTGGGAGGAAACCATCTAAGTGGACACACTGCTTCCTGTCCTCAGCAACACTCAGCCATTTCACCTGTTTTGTTTCTGAATTCTTCCTGTGGTGACTAAATAGATTTGCATCCTGTTCACTTCCGCTGGCTGTCCCTGCGCCCCATTCTACTGCCACTAACGCCAAGACACCGAGGTTTGGAATTTCTCTGGAGTGCCAGGTCATTCATCACCCATCCGTGCAGCTTCCATCATCCGGTATATGGATTTCCTTTGTGAATTTGTTCTCTTGCTGTTCCCCTCCTTTCCTCTGTTTCCAGTGGGCGTCCTTGTGTGCTGCCCCTTGTTCAATTGGAAGTGCAGAGTACGATGCTTTTTGAAGACTCGGGTGAACATAAGTGCGGAGGAATTTGGAAAAGCATAGTCAAGGGTGGGCAGGATGTTATGAAGCAGATAATAGTTCTGGCCACAAACGCTTCATTCATTTGCGTTCCAGAGATAAGTTTCCTCGTGACTATATCCATGTCCGGGGACTCTTCTGAAGCAGAAGCTCAGGGTGGAAGTGTTGTGCATGGTGATCCAGGCTCCTACCAGCTTTGAGATATTGGGGAGCTCACTCACCCCTTCTGTTGCTTCTTTGAAGATAGACATAATTGCACTTCCTTCCTGGAGTCAGGAAAACCCTGAATGAGACCACACCTGGGAAAGCCCTCAGTACAGCACCTGGCACATAGACACTCAGGCAACCTCTACTGAAGTTGATTATCCCACAACCCTTAGCGTCAAGGGTAAGCCTAGAAGGCGCCCATTTGTCTCTGGTTGAAAATGGGTTACAGGGAAAGAAAAATAAAGCAACAAATCAGCAGGGCTGTAACCTTCAAAGCCTAAAGAACACTGCCCCAGGCCACTCCTGTGCACCCTCAACCAGGGAGGTGGGCTGGACTTCCTTTCTCACTGCATAGCACAGCCAAGCCTGCCTAGCCTGGAGTGGCCTGGAGCCCAGGGTGAGAAGTGGAGTGGAGCCAGGAGAATGTTTTCTAAATGTTTGGAGCATAATCCTCTCCCTTAGGGGATGGGGTCAAATGACTTCTTAGGAGAGAAGTCTTTCCATATTCATGTGACTTTTTACCTGCTTAGAGGTCATTCCCAGAATTATACCAGCCTCTTCCTGGGAATACTTAGTACCTGCTATCCAGCATGTAGCTGGTCTCTTCCTGAGTTAACTTAATTAGTTGCCACTGGCAGTTGGATGAAAGCCCACATTCCACTCAATCTCCTAACAGGAGGAAACTTCAAGATGACCCCTCCAGTAGGCCAGTCCTTTCCTGTGACATCCTCCCAGGCGATCAATTGCCTCGTTTGGATCCATCCAACTCCAAACTCAACTCACTGCCATCAAGTCAATGCCAGCTCATAGCAACCCTCTAGGACCGGGTGGAACTGCCCCGTGGGTTTCCAAGACTCTAATAACTCTGTATGGGAGCCTGTTTTCTCCCAAGGAGTGAAGGTAGTTTCAAAGCAGGTCTCCTGCTATGAACATGAAGTTGCTACTCAAAGAATGAGCAAGGTCATTCCACGTAGAGGAACCGGAAGGAAAGAATGTTTAGCAAAAGGAAGGCTCTGTATGCATATGGAAAACTACACACCATTCAGCATAACCAGAGCCTAGAAAGCGAGGGGAGAATGGCAATTAGAGGGCCTTCGAGTGTCTAAGGACAACTGTCTGGTCCTCGCTTGCTGAGTCTCTAATCCAAACCTTTCAATGTTAGGCCAACAGAAACTTTTCCGTCTCTTCCTTTGACAGCTGTCTCTTGTGATCTACAGCCCCCGATTCAGAGAGGTACTGACCACTACCATGTACAAAGTAGTTGATTGACATGGAGCAGGGTGGGTCTCAGAAACCCACAGGGACAGTTCTACTCTGCCCTATAGGTTCTGAGGCCTAACTGACTCAATGGCAGCAACTTTAGAAGGGGCCAGTCCTTGGAGAAGGACACTAGGGTCGGTCAAGTGGAGGGCTGGCGACGAAAGGAAGACCTTCAATGAGATGAATTGGCAGAATGGCTGTAACGGGGGCTGGAACGGAGCAAGGATCATGAGGATGGCATCACACGAGTCAAGATTGGGTTCTGTTGGACGACTTGCTCTGAGCCAGAACCTACCCAGCTCTCCCTGACCCAGCCTTGTGGGTTCATTAGCAACAGTGGCAGTGGTTCTCATACCACGCAAAGGGAGTTTCATGTGTTTTGCTTTTTATTTTTTTTAAGCTGCCAAAAGATCAAAGATGTTGGTGGGGATGTGTGTTCCAAACGTGAACCGCTTACGAATTAACATTTTAATCATTGGAGACCCTTCTGAATCGGCTGCGTGAAGCTGCAAACAGTTCACCGTATCTACTGAGCGCCACAAAAACTTTGCTCTTCAAATGTGGTAGCTGCTGGGAGAGGCACAAAGATGAGAGAAGCCTGATGCCTAAGGCAGACCTATCCTTTCATGTAGGTGACTAAGCAAAAAGGGAGAAAAGCACAGGTGAAAAATGCTTGTCACTCTCAGAAAATATAAATAAAGCATTGTGGGGAAACTGGCATGTTTTCTGGACCTTGGAGGCCACTTGAAATATATACTCACCACTATAGTGTGGATGCCAACTCAGAGTGACCCTGTAGGGCAGCGTAGAAATGTCCCTGTGGGTTTCTGAGGCTGTAACCATGGTAGTAATGAGCCTCATTTGTCTCCCAAGGAGTGGCTGGCAGTTTTGAGCGGCTGACCTTATCAGTAGCCCAACATGTAACCACTACGCCACCGGGGCTCCTGAAGATTACGAAAGAGGGCTTCAAAAAGTTCATGGAAAAATTGCATCAGCTTTTCATCCTATTTTCCCAGGAATGTTCTGGAATGCCCTCCTGTCAGAAAAGCGCATGAGGACAAAAGCAGGAGGAAAGCTCGCGTGCGGATAAGGAGAATAGTGTCTGTTTCCGGTCCTTTAGCTTGAGTGGCTTAAGCCAGGAGCAGCACATCAGAGAGGGTCACACGCGACTCTGGTGGAACTGGAATCTTTCTTGGCAGCAACTGGTGCGGAGTCCCTCCTGGTGCTAACATTTATTCACCTACAAATGCCCAGGTTCATTTGGTCCATGGGTCAGGCATCTTAGGCCCACTTCACCTGTTGTTGCGTAATCCATGGTAAGGAAAAAGCTCACTTGGGTGGTTTCCACCCTAACCGGCCATTGGATCCACCGAAAAGCTTTTGAAAAAATAAATATGCTGGGACCTTTGCAAGGCTTATTAAAACTGCATCCCATGGTCAGCCAGAAAATGGTCCTTTTAATGGCCCGCCCTGATGTTTCTAATACCTACCAAGGATTGAGAACCACTGAGCTGGGTGGATGACATATTTGGGTAGAAGACAGACATTCGCAGGGCCCAAACATAATCGGCATCTAGAAGATGCTGCTGTGTAAACACATGTTGGCCTGTCTCAACCCGAGGGAGCTGGCAGGAGACAGGCCCTCTCCATCTCACTTCCGGTTTTCACAAGTCTATGCCTCAGAATGATAAACCTTTCCATTCCCTGTCCCTTAGTTTCCTCATCTGTTCAAACCGGCATGGTGACAAAAGACGCGGGTAATATTTGAAATAAGTGCAAAGAAAAACAAAGGCACTAGAGACAAATTTCAAATATTATTCTTCATTGACCCATCCTGGGTCCCTGTGGACAAGAATACTATCTCATTCCTTTGGAGGCCGCCAGCAGGTAGACTCTTCTGCACACAGTAGTCCACGCCAGGCATGCCAACAAACAAAAATCCACTAAGCAAGAGGCCTTTTCTGGTGCCCTTTGTCAGTGGGTAATAACTACAGATCCTATTTAATTAAACAGGACTTCCCAGGAAAGACAGCCAACTTGCAAATTACATTGGGGAAGAGGCAGACAAGGCAGTGCCTGGCCATCGAGGTGCTGGAAGCAGATGAAGTGAGAGAAGGACCCCAGCCCACAAGACCTGCCTTCCCTCTCACTGCAGATTTACAGTCGCCAGAGTTCCTCCAAATTTGTCAGCTCAGGGAGTTTTGATATATTGGTATATTTCTTAGGTCAAGGGCCAAACCCAGTTGGTAGAACACTGTCCCTTTATCAGAGGGAGAAATGATCCATCTGAGAAGAATATAGAATTCATGACCAAATAGAGCAAAACAATAAATCAGGAAGCAGACACAAGCCCAATTTATGACATTGCTTCAATAAGTGTGTTCCCACTGTGTTGCTCAACAGCCTCTCCTGATCTAAGAACACCTGCTCTGGGGAATGGTCTCGCTACAGCACTGGGGGAGAAAGCACATTGCTTCAATCAGCAACCATTTCTGTTGATTGAAACCCTGTGGCTTTCTGCCAGCGACATGCAAAAGTAAATAAAAATTGAAGAGCAGATCTGAAAGAAACAGTGACATGGGATGGCGACATTAAAATATTTATGCCCTCAGATGTTTACACATCCATTATCTACAGTATGTTAATAAGATTGCTAAACTGACCTTGACCGGGACGCGAAACTTCCAGTGCCCAGCAAAACAGTTTTGTCCTCCTACCTGCCTTTAAGATATGGAGAAATATGCAAGGGAGAGGGTGAAGGGGGAATTCTGCCTTGGTTCACAACGCCTAGCCTGGTCTCATGGTGGGAACCCGTGACTGGGGAGTGGGAGAATCGTGTTGGGTCCTAGTTCTGTCAATAATTAGCTGGTGACCTTGGGGGGTGTTTCACCGCTCTGTGACCCCCACCTCCCCTTGTGTGCAATACAAAAGTCACCGGTGGACTCTGATTTTAAATATAGGAACATAGAGATGGCCAGGCCCCAGCCCAGACTTTAGCCAAATCAAGAGTGGGTGCGTGGAATGCATGGCCTTAAAACAGTTCTCCCCTTCTGTCATGAGACCTTCTCGGTGATATTTCCAGGATAGGAACCTACTCATCATTCTACACTAAGAAGAAAAAAAGATTGAAATATTTCTCGTTGCCTACAGAAGCATTATTTCTGGACTTGGTTCAGATTGAAAGACATTCAAAAGCCCTTTTCAATCTGGTTCCAACCTCTTCTCCTAGCGTCTTCCTTCTCCACAAACTCCATACCATTGCAATATAGGACTCCTCGTTGTTACCTGCCATGACGTACGTCAACCCCAGGCACAACAGAACAAAATACTGCTCGGTCCCATGTCATCCCATGTCATCCCATGTCATCACATGTCATCACATGTCATCCTGTGGTGATTTCTAGGGTATTCATTCACCAGTTTCCAGGACTGGATGGCCAGACTTTTCTCCATAGTCTTAACTCCGAATCTCCATTGCAACCTGCTTGGTACATAACCACATGGACTCCTTCACAGGCAGAAGGGTGGTGGCCATGCAGGAGGTGCGTTGGCTAGAAATGGAACCTGGGTCTCCGATGTGGTGAGATGACAATTCCCTAAACAAGTACTTTCATTTCAAACTACCATACATGCACAAACGCAAGTCTCACTTCCTAGGATGCTTCCCTCATCTCCTCAAAATGTTTAATTCTTCCTTTAAGACCCAATTCTAATGCCTGCTTCCATGGTTGCCCCTAAAGAAAATATCTCTCCTCCCCAGTGAATCGTTATTATTTGTTTATATGACTGTCTCATCCACTAGAAATGTCATGATCTCTCTTCTCTTTCTTATGGTTTAGATGCTTGGGGGCTCTCAGGGGTAGGCCACGGAATGTACAAAGACACTGGTTATGCATGATTCATTTGACCTAAATTGTCATTAGAGGAAGGGACATATTTAATATTTTGACACTCACAGGTACATAGATCCAAATGCAACATGAGCATGAAGTTTTTTGTGTGTTTTTTAAATAATCATTTTATTACGGGCTCATACAACTCATCACAATCCATACACACATCATTTGTGTCCAGCACATTAGTACATATGTTGACTTCACTCCCACAACACCTGCTTTCCACTTGAGCCCTTGGTGTCAGCTCCTCATTTT
>NW_022103905.1:6315742-6324006 GCF_000313985.2 Echinops telfairi
TTCAAGACAAAATTTCATTTATTTATCATTAGAAATACATATTTCACAAGATATAATTACATACGGTTTTTGTGATCCATCACTATGCTTTCATTATCTTCAATTTATCACAATGAAAAGACATCCTGCATATCAGATATTTACATGATGATTCATAACAGTAGCAAAATGACAGTGATGCAGGAGCAATGAAAATAATGTTATGGTTGCGGGTCACCACCACCTGAGGAACTGTATGCAAGGGTCTCGGCATGAGGAAGGTTGAGAACCACTGAGCTACGTGGACTCTAACCTCTAACCTTTTTATTTACAGCCGAGTGCTAACTCTTGGTACTGCCAGGGACCTATCCCCACCGTAGGATATGCTTTATAAAATAAACACTTGAAATTCAATGGGCTGAGATGAAGTGGCACTCTATTATACCTCAAATGGATGGGGAGGGGGGACCAAAGGTGCCTGCAGTCTCCTGCTTCCCACCCTCCCAATTCCTGAAGGCACGCCCAAGGTCAGTGGGGTCGGTCAGCCATGAATTAGCCTAACCCGTTGCCTGCAGTGAAAATGACTGTGAACTGAAAACAGGCAAGCTCGGGTTAACCAAACTTTCCCAGTCATCAGCGAACGTGAGCGAGGAGAAAAGGGACAAACGTGCTCCATCAGGCAGGGAAACACACATTCCTGAAGAGGTCGTAGGGACGCAGCAGGGCAGGACCAAATCGCAGTGTCCCCTGTAAACATAGTCATACACACAGAGACCTGAACACTCATCAGAGAGCTGAACCCAGGAGTGAAATGACCGCATACAGCTCATCACTCAAGCCAACTTGTTTCGAGTTGAAACTACATTGGACAAAGCACATTGAAAGCAGCCCTCCAAAGCAGAAAGATGAAATTAAATAACAGCCTTCCTGCCACTCTCTTCCCACGACCTGCCAACTCGGTTTCCCCAAATCCAGTTTCTGCTTGCTCTTCTGTTCTTCCTCGTCCGACCTGTTACTTTGCTAGACTACTGCCTTCATCCCTCTCTACCTTCAGCACCAAACTGCCTCCAAAACGCTCTCAAGGTCTTTCCCTCCCTCCCTCCAGGGGCATACGCTGAGCCAGGGCATCTTACTCGCTCACTGCCCTAGATGACAATAGTTTACCAAGAATTAGTGCATCTGTTCTGGTTCCCCTTCCAATGCTTGGCCAGTCAGTAGCCAGAATTATCTTCAGAATGTAAATCTTCTCTCACCACCTCCCTGGGTTAAACCCTTCAGTCTTCTCAAAGTTTGTAGGCTCGGAGACTAAAACCTTTGTCCGACCTACACCTCCTTCCCCTCCCTCGATAATTCTTATCTCACCTTAACTTCTCCTTGTTCTTCATAGTCAGGACATGGGTCTTCTTTGGAATCATCAGATTTAAGTTAGAGTCTTGACACAGTAGTTCCTCTCACTGGAAAACCCCCATGCCTATTTTGCTTATTAATCTCGACTTCTACTGCAGGTCTTCCTCGGTACCTCATTCTATGCCAGGCTCCTCTCCTTCACAGTGCTTGCCTTGGGTTTATTCCTTCCATGCCAATGGAAGGAATACATTATCAAATTCCTGAAAGCAAAGACAATGTGTTTATGTTGATTGTTTTATCACCAGTTTTTGGATATTCTTTTATGCATACTGAACATTCAGTAAGCCTATGCTAAATAAATTTTAAAATGAATGCATTAAAAAAATGAACTGCAAGAATCCATGGGGTCATGCCAACAGTTGCTGCTGTTATAGACTCGTCCAGAAGAGAGACTGACCTTCACTTCTATGGTGATGTCAAAGTCATAGGGTGAATGAGCAGGGGTGGTCCCCGTTTAATTAGCAGTTGCTTTGTCTGAACCCTTATGAATGTGCAGAATACATTGTGTTGCACCTCAGTGCACTGAGCTGGTCACATATGAGCAATCCCTGATCCCACTACTATCAGGATTTCCACCAGTCTCCCTCGCAGCTAAATATACTCTGAAAATTGTCTCACTTTGTCCTGAAGATCTCCAGTGGAAGCTGTGTGATTCTTCAAGGAGTTCAGCGACTCAATCCTCTTTCAGTATGGATCTAAATAAGATACAGATACAAATCACCAAAGCCAACCAAACTCACTTCCATAGAGTCAATGCTGACTCCAGGCAACCTGTGAAATTCTAAGAATGTAAATATTTGCAGGAGTAGAAAGCCCCATCTGTCTTCTGAGGAGTGGCTGGTAGTTTCAAACTTCTGACCTTGTAGTTACAAGTTCAATGCATAACCAGATGTCACCAGTGCTCCCGCAGATATAGATGAAGACGCATACAAAGAGGGCATATAGATAGCAGAGGGGTAGCACAAGAAAAGGGATTAACATGATTCCTAACTTCTTGAGAACAGGAGTGGACGAGTGTGATACATTTTTGTATCTTGCATAGCACCTCCAGCCCTATTTACCTTTGTATCTGTTAATGGAATTGGACACAAACTACCTAAGGAGATAGTAGAATGGTCTTCAGCCAACGGAAGCAACCAAGACACTCTGGTTTGCCAGCCCTGAGTGTGACTCAGCTATTCTCTAATTGCTCTTCTTCTGGTAAGTGAATTTATGTGAGAAGGCCTAGATTTCTTAGACAGATGTACTGCAATTGTTGGTACTAAAATATTACCATAACAAGATCCCAAGATTGGAGTGATTTTCAAATATATATCACACAAGTTAGTGTCCTTTTTCAGGTAAAGGGTGAGTAAAACAAACCCATAAGCATTGTGCTACTGAGCATTTGTTCAAATCCGCTTAGTGGTAGCTTGAAAGAAAGGCTGGGTGAACCACTTCCAAAAGGTTACTGGGATAAACATTTTATGGGAGACATTCTACTCTGCAACACATAACACTGCCAAAAGTAAAGCACAAGAAGACGACATTTTGCCCTCCAAAGAGCCTTCTCTTTTTCCTCCTCTTCATTGGGCAATGATACCATTCAAGAAGTTTGTGTGAAACACAGAGGATTTTTACCATTCTCTGAAACTACAAGGACAGGCCAACAAACAAATCTGCTAGTCTGGGTTGACTAGAGAAACAAATTCATGGACACTCATAAATGTATAAGAAAGAGACTCACACAACATATGCAATGATGTCCAATGAAGGAAGATCACAGGCCAGTGGGTGAGAAGTCTTGTGGATCCAGTGGTGGTAGAGGCATCTCAGTGCTGGCAGGGGTCTCCAAGTGGCTCCTTCAGCTCCAGGGTTCCAGCGCAGCTCCATGTTTCTTATTAGCTACAATGTCTCCCAGGGAGTGAGCGTGTGTCCCACCTCCAGTGAGCTATTTATCTCGTTCATGCCTCCAAATGAGGTCATCAAGCTGAGACCTGATTGACAGGCTAAATGCCACCCCTTCAGTCGTATATCTCAAATGGACAACAGATTATGTAACTCCCACACTGCAGGATGTCCAAAGCTGTCAATCAAATCAAGGCTTCACCTGCCTTGTGTATTTTCGGTGAAGAACAATTCTGGGGTCCTAAGAAAGAAGCAGAGTGCAAGGCCTAGCTCTGTGCCTGGAAAATATAAGTTCTTTTTCAAAACAGACATAAAAGGATTTAAGCCAGGCTGTAGAAAAGCTTACGCTTTAAAGAAAAGAAATGTTTCTATTTGGGTTCAGGGTCCTTTAAAACTGCAATATTTAGGCTCAAACATGACACCCACAGTATAGAGGGCTTGAAGGAAATTGACTGCCGGGTCGAATGAAAAAACAATGCCACTGAAATCTTTCTGACTGATCTGAAACGAGAAGCTTTAAGCCAACTCACTCCTCAACCAGAACTCTGCCGAGGCTACAGAGCCAACATCTTTCTTATCATAAAAATGATAGAAAGTACACCACGGAGGTGTTCAAAAACAAGAATGAGCAGCGATCACCTTCACTGGAGACAGCCTAAGCCACACGCTGCATCCTGGAAGTTCGTAATGTAATTTACGTGCAACTCTATGTAGAGAGACCTTTAAGACTTGATTTGTGGGTCAGAATGTGGGCACTAGCAAGCGCAAACAGATGGCTCCTATGTTTTATATTCAAATAAGAGCACTGGTAGCATTTTTAGAGTTGGAAAAGTCCATTGATAAGTATTTTGTCATTCCCATCTCCTGCGTGGGAGCCCAAACCTCCCATCAGGAGGTTAAATGATGTGCCCGATGCTACACAATTAGAACACGGTAGAGTCAGGATTGAGGCCACTTCTTACATGAAAATCCATATGTGTTCACTGCCAAAATCTGTCTCTATGAAGTTCAAGAATAATAACCACCCATAGTACTTGCCTTTAGCACTTTATTATTCACAGAGCTATTCTATTCACATTGCATTTGTCTCTTTTATCCTCTTAAGAACTATAGGATGTAAAAGAACATGTCCATCCGGATGACCTCTGTCCCCTAAATCAGAGGATTATGATTGACACCAAAGTTTAAAATGAACTGAAGAAGTTGATTTGGATCATTCTTGAACTGTTAAAGGAATATTTGTGTCTCTCTATGGATTGAATAGGATGTGTCCACAAGAACGTGTAAAGCATGGAGATTTGCACTGGTCTTTCATATTTGTAACTAAACTCTCTAATGTCTACTAACTTACCTTAGAAGATTCCAAGATCTTTGGCTAAACTAAACCTTGTTGACAAGCTCCAAGCTACTATGCGATATGAACTAATAAAGGCGCAGTCTTTTAAGAGCTGCCTTATAACTTCTGACCAGCCTCTGTCCTGGTTTATGTGAATAAGGAGAGTTCATTGCCTGTTTTAATTTAATTTTTAAAAAATGATGCTGTCCAAGCTATCCCAACTCATCATAACCCTAAAGAGGCTCTACGAGGCTGTACATTTTTCATGGAGCAAATAGTCTCATCTTTCTCGGGAACAGTGACTGGTAAGTTTAAACAGCTGACCTTTCAGTTAGCAACCCAGGACCTAATCCCTATTTTGATGACAGGCTTGAATTTTTCCTTCAGGTCATTCATTTTGGGAAATACTGATCACTTAATTTCAGTTTAGTTTTCTAGATCTTTGCACATTTCCTTACAATACTGTCTTCTTGAGTTTACCCTTGGTATCTATCCTGTTTTTTTACTTCATCTTTTCTTTTTTCTTTTTTTCCTGGTTATGATTTTTTTTTTCTTCCTTCCCTTTTAGTCATTAGAAGCTCAAGAGCAAGTTTCAGAGTCTCTTCTGACATCCACTTTAAATTTCCCGGTTGTTGACAAAAGGTATTTACTGTGACCAAGTGGTTAGGTTTGCAAAATTCAGTCATGCAATCTCCAGCTTCATGTCTACCAGCAAGTCTATATTTCCCTACACCAGTTCCTTCCTTTTTGTTTCAAACATTTTCATTCTAATCACCAATTACTATCAGTACATTTTGATTGCGTGTTTGATCAATTTCTGACTGAAATCATTGATAGAATTCTTCAATGTCTTCATCCCTAAATTTTGTGTGGTGCATAAAATTGAATAATAGTTTTTTTTATCAGATTCCTTTGAAGGCAGATAAAATCAGTCTGATCACAGATAGCATTATACTTCATGATGTATTTAAAAGGATCCTTTCTGAAAATGAATGCCATGCCATTCCTCTTGATGGTATTATTCCTGGCATAATAAATCATATGATTATATGGTTCACAATGGCTAATATCAGTCCATTTCAGCTGACTAATGCCTCGGATATTGATCTTCATGTGTCCATTACATGTTTGACCACTTCCAGTTTTCCTAAAGTTATACTTCACACCTTCCAAGATCCAATAACTAGGTTATTTTTGAAGCTGTTTCTCTTTATCTTGAATCATGCCTCATCCGCAAACGAAGATCCTGAAGTCTCACGTTCACAGGCTTTACTTGGCTCTTGTCCTCATGGCCGCTTCACCTCCAGGAAGTCAGCTCCTCTTCAGTCAAAGTAGAGTCCCCCCAGATCTCAGTGGCCCATCTTCTGGCAGCACCTCTGACAGTGCTTTGCTTCCTTTGGTTAGGCTTTCAGTCTTTGACAATTCTTCAAAGCTATATGTAAGATTTTCAGTGGCTTCTTCCTCTGAAATGGGGAGCCGGGTCCTTCTTCACTGCCTGTTCTGAGTCTGGAATCTCCACCACTTGTCTGTCTGTTTTTCTGTCTGTTTGTCTTACTGTGGTAGCATGTGGGTTGCTGTCGCAGTAGAAGCGATGTCACTGGTATTTCAAATGCCAACAGCATCACCGAAAACATAGACAGCAGTGTTTCCCACTGTAGGTGTTACCACCTGCTTAAGGTATTTTAAAACAGATACCTATACTTTATCCTGGATTAGGGGCCATAGTACAAAGTTTTAATTGTCATAGAGGTGCTGAGTAACTCTGTTCTGAAGAGAGGGGGACAGGGGAAATAAGTTTAGGAGCCTATGGTTTATAATCTTGGGAAACTTCGGGAACAATTCTTCTCTGTCTTACAGGGTCCTATGAGTGGCAATGGACTCCATGACCAGTGGGTTTGTTTTATTTTATTTTTTAACTATATAATTTGGCATCTGTGTAATGTCCTCCCAGATGGTGAGCTGAGGTAATAGATAAGCCAGCTGTCACAGGATTCAGGCTGGATATCAAACCCTTCATCCCTTCACAACGCTGAGGAGATGGATGGAAGGGGAGATTCCTGGGCACATGGCCGCAGCACTTTGCAAGTCACTAGGGGTTATAAGTGATAAAAGCCAGCAGAGAGCGGAGGAAACTGACTGCAACCGAGAAAGGTGGCCTGAATCAAAGTGTGGCTTTGGACCTGCAGTTCCTGCCCAGTTCCAATGCCCAAGATAAGGTTGATGCAAACACATGAGAGTTTCTCCAACGGAGGTCAGATCCATGAATGTTGCAAAGAGACAAGGGCCCGTTCCTAGACCCAACAGAGGGAAAGGGCCTAGTACCATTAGTACTTAATCATAGGTGACCTCTTTAAATAATTGAATGCCTTCTTCTTTTTACTACCGAGATTCCGGGTGTTCCTTCCATATATTCTTTCGACGGTCCTTACATCTTTCATCCAGCTCCTGTCTGCCAGTTTGTTGTCCTGTGGTTGCTCCATTTGTGTCTGCTGATAATAAGCTTCTCCAACATCTTTTCTGTGTTAGAGTTTAAAGGGTGAGCCTCCAGTTTGTAGGAGACTGTAGAAGACAGTGAAAACCCAAAATCCATTTGTAGAATTTCCACATAGATTAAGCTTCACTAAATGCCTTGGGGTCATGTACCAATGAAGCAGATAATCTTGTCCACAGTTGGGGTGCCTTGGCAAGTGGATTACCTCCATCCCTCTCCAGACAGCCCTGGGGGGAGCAGTCTCTTAGGGGCTCCCCTGGGTGTGTTTTTTATGGACAGTAATGGAGGTTGCATAGTCAGGAGCAAGGGTCAGCAAATGGTTTGTTCCTCGTAACAATTTTAAAATTATTCAAGAGCCGTAGATATACTTTTTAATCATTAGGGGCCAATACAGCTCTTATCACAATCCATACATACATCAATTGTGTAAAGCACATTTGTACATTCATTAGCCTCATCATTCTCAAAACATTTGCTCTCCACTTAAGCCCCTGGCATCAGGTCCTCACTTTTTCCCCCTCCGTCCCTGCTCCCCCCTCCCTTATGAGCCCTTGATAATTTATAAATTATTATTTTGTCATATCTTACACTCTCAGATGTCTCCCTTTACCCACTTTTCTGTTGTCCGTCCCCCAGGGAGGAGGTTATATGTAGATCCTTGTAATCTGTTCCCCTTTTCCACCCCACTCTGCCTCCATCCTCCCGGTATCGCCACTCTCACCACTGGTCCTGAAGGGATTATCCGTCCTGGATATCCTGTGTTTCCAATTCCTATCTGTACCAGTGTAAATCCTCTGGTCTAGCCAAATTTGTAAGGTAGAGTTGGGATAATGATAGTGGGGAGTTAGGAAGCATTTAGAAACTAGAGAAAAGGTGTATGTTTCATCGTTGCTACATTGCACCCTGACTGGCTCATCTCCTCCCCACAACCCTTCCATAAGGGTATGTCCAATTGCCTACAGCTGGGCTTTGGGTCTCCACTCCCTTTTTCACAATTATATGATTTTTTGTTCTGATGATGCCTGATACCTGATCCCTTCAACACAAGCTGGTGTGCTTCTTCCATGTGGGCTTTGTTGCTTTTGAGCTAGATGGCTGCTTGTTTACCTTCAAGCCTTTAAGACCCCAGATGCTATATCTTTTGATAGCTGGGCACCAGCAGAT
>NW_022103905.1:6324813-6328315 GCF_000313985.2 Echinops telfairi
CCCTTGCTGTTCTGTTCCATGTCCTTAGTGTTTTGCCTCAGTGTGGTGGGATCAGATCGGGCAAAATTCCCACACTGTGTCTCCAGTGTTGTCCCCTGTAAGGCTATGGGTCAGTGAGGGATGTCGTGTCTCATAGTGGGGCTGGCCATATGGTCTTCTCTGTGGATTGGCTGCTCTGAGCAGGAATATTGTCCTCAAAGCTTGGTGGGCCAGGATGTGCTCAACTCTCTCTTCCTCCCCTTTCATTTGCTCTGTGCTCTGATCAGACATGTCCCTCTCCCAGAGCTGCAAATTCAGTGCTGTCCTCTGAAATAAATTCTTCTGGGAGGAGCCATAAATATATTTTTATAAATAAGTGAAATTACCATTATGTGAATAATATCCTTTATATAACACTATGAGTGTTTTGTTTTCATTTTCAATTTTATTTCAGAGTCACATGTATGTACTCAAAGAGCCACCTATGGCTCTTGAACCACAGTTTGCTGATCCCTGGTCAGGAGTCAAACCACAGAAGTCATGCCCTGACTGCTTTGGTTGGAAGAACCAATCTTGTAAGCTTTTCTATCTAATATAATATGTGTGTCTCAGTCATGACCCTGTTTCAACTTCTTTAGACTGCCTCTTATTGTGATTATTGATCTGCATCAGTTATGAATTTGTGACCGTTTCCTGTGTTCCATGTCTTATTTAACTAGCATCCTAGCTGGGAATCCTTAGATGCCAAAATGACCTCATACTATGGAACCCCTCATCCAAATGATATGTCTGTGGCTGTGTGTCTCTGTCTCCTTTAAGACTGAGTCAATGTATGTGGGATGAAGAAATCATTGGCCTTGCAAACTCTATCATGCTATCTCTGGATTTCTTTCTATCACCAAGACCATTTGCTTCCAACTTCCTCATTCCAATTGCCACTAATTCCAATTGGCACTTGGCAAAATGGTTGGCTGATTTCAGACTGATGTAGTTGGTAGAATTTTTCAGTTTCTTTATTACTAATTTTAGTGTTTGGTGAGTAAATTTGAATCACCATTGTAGTGACAAGACTTTCTGGTAGTACTATAGATATTATCCTATCACAGAGTGCATTAAAGTTCAAGATAGATCTTGACATTTCTTTTTGGATCATGAATGCAAAGTCATTCCTCTTGAATTTGTCATCCCAGCCATAGTAAGCAATATGATTGTCTGAGTCAATATGCTGTATTTTCCTTCAAGTCCTTAAGGTTTTAGCATTTCTGTAAGCATTCCCCATAGCGGGACCCTAAGGGATAAGCCAATCAATCATAAAGGATTGAAAGTGGATGCTAAACTTCCATCCCTTTCCAACACTGGTTCCAGAGATGTGAAGGGAGTCTTCCTGGGTGTGGTAGCACATGATATTTCAGGAGAGGTTATAGGAGATGGCTAGGTAAGCTTTCAGGGAGTTTGATATTAGACTTACATTGCTGAAAACAAAATTGAAAATATGAAGTGTAAACCCCCACCTAATTCACAATAAAGAACTTATTTGAAAAAGGAAAAAGATTATCTCTATTATCTGTGCTTCTACCCAAACTGTCATAAATCTGAAGAGAAAATTTGAGCCCTTGTCTCCAGCCCCCTTCCCCACCCCTGCCCCCCACTCCCCCCGCCGGCAAGAGATTACAGGCAAGTGAAGGCAGCATAGAGCCACCTACCCATGAAGTAGTCACTTGGGAGGGATTTGCAATTTGAGATGACTTCACACACTTATGATGTTTAAAATATTCTATATAAATATATTTCCATGCCTTTTGAGTGCATGTTTGGTCCATTTCAGACTGAAGAATTTGGTTTAATTCTTTGGATACCTTCATCAATAGCTTTCGTGGCTGGTGAGCAAATTTGAATCATTGTATTAACTATTCTTTGTTGTACACCCATCCATATTATCCTATCACAGAGAGCATTGTAGTTCAAAACAGATCTTGAAATTTCCTTTCTAATGATTAATGCTGAATTTGTCATTCCCTGCATGGTCAACCATTTAATTGGATGATTCATGATATGTTTTATTTCAGGTATGACAGGTCTTAGGTTTTATTTTCCATTTGCATAAGCAAT
Organism: Echinops telfairi; assembly: GCF_000313985.2. Lineage (NCBI taxonomy): Eukaryota > Metazoa > Chordata > Mammalia > Afrosoricida > Tenrecidae > Echinops > Echinops telfairi. Next base: position 6,326,902 of record NW_022103905.1, read on the forward strand.
CCCTATGGTGTGATCCTAAGTGATAAGCCAATCGGTTGGAAAAGACTGAAGATATGATCACAATTAAACCCACTTCCATTGAGTTGATGACAATTTATAGGACCGCATGAAAGCTTAATCCTTTCACAGCCCTGGTTAGAGAGACACTAGGAGAGTTTTCTAAATGAGGCGGCCAATTTTATTTCAGGATTATAAGATAGGGTGAAGCAGAGAAAGGACCTGTCACACCAGTGCTGAAGGAATCTAGATTTTGTATGAGCTCGATCACAACTTCCCATGACTGAGGAGATGCTGAAAACGGTGCAGCTGACTCTGTCCAGGAGGCGAAAGTGCATTGCAGATGGGACCTGCACAGCCTCAAGTGGTTTGCTCCTTACCTTTCCCAGATGGTTCACCTGCACACACTCCATCTCTCTGGAATCACTCTGGATTGCATGGGGTCAAGGCAGGAGGATGAGGTGGAAAAGCTACTTGCCCAATTCACCTCTCAGCCCCTCTGTCTGTATCAGCTCCAGGACCTCATCCTGGAATCTGTCTTCTTCCTCAAGGACTGCTTCTACCAGCTGCTCAGATACTTGCAGAGCCTCTTGAAGTACCTCACCATGACGGATTGTGTGCTTTTCAACTCCAAGTTGACATATCTGTCCTTGTGTCCCTGTACCAACCACCAAACGTCCCAGGAGGAGAGTGGTGTATTCAGGGCCGGTTTAAGTTAGGCATTTCTCCCAGGTCTGCTAGAGAAAGGCTCAGCCAGCTGGGACGTAGATTCCTATGGCATCAAGGACTCAGAGCTCAGTGTCTTGCCAACTGCTCTGGGCCACTGCTCCCAGCCCAGGACTTTGATGTTGTGTGGAAACTCAGTCTCCATGCCCATCCTGCAGGGCCTGCCACATCACACCATCCCACAATGCAGGGTTACCTTTCTACAGCCCCCTATCACTCCACATTGCTACGTAGACCCCCAAGATATTCTACCCAAAGATACTTTTGAATGGGGTGCCAGAGGAGCCGAGCCGGACCCTGCAGCCTCCCCGGCCCCATTCAGTAAGTTGTGCTCACAGCCCTTGTCAAAGTGAGTGTGATGCAATCATCGTCGGTGTCAAGACTTGATGGCTTCACTCTCTTCTTTGCCATATGGTCTCCATCGTACCATCTGTCTCTGGTTATCAATCCCATTTACTAAAGGCTAGTCTTTCTTAAGGAGCCCTGGTGGGGGAGATGTTACATATTGGGCTGCAATCCGCATTGCAATCAGAAGTTTGAAACTACCTGCAGCTTCATGGGAGAAAGACTAGGCTTTCTACTCCTGTAAGCAGTTACAATCTCAGAAACCTTCAATTTCTCTTTCCTACCCCCAAAACTAAAAGCTAATCCATATCTCATTGTAAAGCCATTCCACTTGTGGTATTTATAT
>NW_022103905.1:6331195-6333991 GCF_000313985.2 Echinops telfairi
TGTTGTTTTAATTTGCATTTCTCTTATGGCTAAAGATCGGGAACATTTTCTCATATGTTTGTTGGCCATTCATTTCTGTGTCTGTTCATGACACAGAGAGTGGTGGCTGTACTCAACAGAAACAGGTATCCATCCAGTTTGGGGGTACTGGTCACTCTTCATTTCTTCCCACCTCACTACCTTTGCAGCTGGTCTTTGGCCCCTGTGAGTTTCCCAGATTTCCATTCCTGTCCCTTACTGGAGTGGAAATTCTTGTTTCTCCCACAGAGTAGTTGGCAATTTGAACTACTGACTTTGTAGTTAGCAACCCAAGGCACAACCACGATGACACCAGAGCTCCTGAAGGAGGCCTAGTGGTTAGCGTTTGAATGCTTTCAGACACAACTCCAGGACATATCTCAATTCACCTTTAAAAAGTGCGTGGTCATCATTTAAGGGGGCCCAGGTTGCGCTATTGCAGAGGACAACTAAGCGAAAGACCGGCATTTACACCCACCAGTGACTCCACTGGAAGAAGAGGAGGCTACACCCACAAGGATTTGCAGTTTGGAACCCCGATATAGGGTCAGTACGAGTCAGAATTGACTCGACGGCAGTGGGTTTGGGTTTGGACTTTAGAATGCACATCATGATCATGCACATGATTCTTTAAAATACCTGCCCTGCATGGACTAGGAACTACATACGCACAGAAAACATCTGCTGAAGAGTGCATAGACACCTTTGTCACTCAGGATCAGGCCCTCAGCATTGATACAGCATGACCCATAACTTTAACCAGCTGCTTCCACAACTAACACAGTTCGAGACCCGGGCACTCTGCCACTTACCCAACATGGAAGGCAGATGCAGCTGCCAGGAGTGGAGAGAATGTATGCTTAGTGTGGTCGTCACCTAATCTGGTGTCCATTTAAGGATTAAGAGTGTAGGGGTGGAGTCTGGTCTGTCAATCTGGAGATAGCCAATGAGACTTCTGTGTGGGCATGGCCTTCTCCTGAGAATTCTGGGAAATCTGGTACTTCCTCCTTGGAGGCGGAAGACATCTCTCTCTTTGCTACTCTCTGGGAGACATTTGCAGAAGACAAGGCACATGGACGCAACCAAACCTCGGAAGACGGAGAAGCCACCGAGAGGCCCCTGCCAGCGCTAAGATGCTTACAACGCTTACAACTGGACCCAAAGACTTTCTACCCACTGGCTCATCATCATCATGCATTTGGCTTCATTGCATGTGTTTCATGAGTCTGAAGAGGACTTTATAGATTGGTATTGGACATATGGGCTAATATCGACTTATAGACCTGATCAGGACTGAGCTGGGATGTTTTCTCAATGTTCAATTCCTCTTGTATATATGCATATGCACGTTTATGAATTTGTTTCTCTAGTCTACCCAAACTAACACATTTAAGTACGAGAAAAGACAAATCAATTAATATGTCAAACTCCTTTCTCTAAGCATGAATGCAGTAGATTCTTGCTTAATGACGTACTATTTCTCAGTGGAATTGCGGGTCCTTTTCCTGTTTCTCCTTATACTTCCGTTTGTAGGTCCAGAGGTGCTTACATTAGCACATCATCTCAAGAACTATACGTGGCAATCCCAAGGAATATTTTGCAATATCGAATAACTTATATTGCATCCAAACACACCTACATGCATTATACACAGAGTGTGATACTGAGTTTTTACATCGAGTGCTAGAAAGACAAATAGTTTTATGAAGTTTTATCAATGATTCAAAACTTGACTTCTACAACATTAGCTTTATTTAAACTTTCAAAACTTCTACATGAAAATTCGTTATGATTTTTATATTTCTATATATGTACATGTAAAAATATATTTAAACTATATGTTTTGAATGCAATATGTGTTTTAGATCTTTAGAAGATTGCTATGAATAGAATATAAACCATGTGAAAATCACATAATTGGTGATTTTTCACTGAAGTTAAGGCAAGAAAATAAATTCAAGGAAATAAGCATATTGTAACTGATGAATTATGTATGTATTCATCTTATTCTCATGCAAATATCACTAGTTCATCAAGAGGACTCTTAGACATGTGCTTTAATAATTAAACCCCGTCATCTTTGGTATTTTGCCAACTATCACTCATTAAAAGAAAAGTAGTGAAGTTTTATGCATATTTGGTATTACTGTTTTGAGAGTGTGTATATTTGCCAAGGTAGGAAGATAGAGGCCATTGTAGCTGGCTGTTTGCTACTTGACATATAACCTAAGTATTTAGACATATGGTCAGTAGGCATCCATTTGCACTCTTGCCCCACGACTCAGAATTGTTATGGTGGATAAGATTTTACTCTCTACCGAAAGATTTCTCCTTGAAAATACCTTCTGAACTCAAAATCATAAAAGGGACCAAGCCTACTGGTTGGATAGAGACGGGTGAAACGCTCAAGATTATGGCCGTTCAGGTCTGTAACTGAACTCACTCATACCCTACCCCCAAGTTAGACTAACAATTTAAGATCAAAAGGCGTGCTTTTACCCAAGGACCCTGGTCAGAAGGTTTAGAAAGAAAGAGGGAGTGGGATACATGAAGGTACCTTGAGGAGATTGCCATGGATTTGTTGAAATAGGTGCAAATTACTGAATACAAAATTGATGATCTGCTCTGTACACCCTCACGTAGTATAAATGTTTTTGTTTTTTAAATCATTTTATTGAGGGCTCAGATAACTCTTATCACAATCCACACATACATCCATTGTGTGAAGCACATTTGTACATTTGTTGCCATCATCATTCTCAAAACATTTGCTTTCTA
>NW_022103905.1:6335342-6343670 GCF_000313985.2 Echinops telfairi
GGGCCCAATGTCCATCTGCTTCCTTAATATTAAACCTATAAATATATGTACATAGATCTATTTCCCCCTCATCATATAAAAATATATTTATATATGTACATGCCTATATTTAGATCTCTATAAATGCCCTTTGCCTTTTTGTTCTCTCCCCTATTTCTTTTTACTTTCCTCTTGTCCCACTATCATGTTCAGCCTTCATTTGGGTTTTAGAAATTCCTCTGTTTTTAATGAAAGGAAATATCCTGTTTTTATGAGCACCTCCTCTGTATCAGGAGACCCTGGATGATGTAAATGATTAACACTCTTGGCTCTTGCGATACAGGGAAGTATTTAATATGGCTCTTCTAGACATAGCCTTTGTTACACCCACCAAAACACCTGGATTTTCCTGATGGGTCTATATAACGAGGTGGGAGATGATACTGGTTGGATTATGATTCAGCTGTGAGTACTTGGTAACAGGGTTAATGGTGATCGGCATCCTACTGGGTTTAAAATGAGCCAACTTAGAAGCAGGAGGAGTGTCACTACCAGCAAGAGAGAAGAGTTAGAGGAGTGGAGCTCATCCTTTGGACCCTGAGATCCATAAGCACTGAAACTCCTGATCCAGGAGACAGCTGTGGTATCAAAGAGGGGCAAAGGAGAAAGAGCTGAAGAATGAGAAGCCAGAGCATGAGACCAAGTTGCGGACTTCCCATCCCACAGAGCAAAAGCTGAGTGCTTTGGGATAGCAAGCTGGCTTGTGGAGTGTGGTAACTCTGGGCACTTAATTGGGGGAGCTGGGTTTTGATCACCCATAGAGCTGGAACTGAATGCCTTTGGTTGAGCCTTCCAGACATGCCCTGTAATGTGGTCTGAGCAGGGCAAGCCCTGTAATGTTGTCTGAGCAGGGCAAAGGCAAGACCAAATGGCTGAGGGCCAGAGGGAGGCCTGCCTGTGGACACTACAGAGAAGAAACTGTCCTGACTAAACAACTGTATCCTGAACTCTTCTCACCTGAATTGTAAACTGTTCGCTTCCTTAATCAACCCTACAATTGTGAGAACAAGGTGTGAGTTCTGTGTAACCATTGCAATGATACTGTCAAGCCCAAGAGAAAAACAGATTGCTGGGTAAGGAAAGTACTGTAAGAGGAGCTGTGGGTTTCAGAATAGGGTTAAAAAGGCAAAGGCAATCAGCCTTGGGAGCTGGAGGAGGTCAGATGTGTCCCCCACTGTCTCCTCACTACCAACCAGAAGGTTGGAGGGTCAAGGCCACTGAGAGGACTTGAAAAGACATGCCTGGCGATCAGACTAGTTCAGCAAAAGTCAGCTACGGAGACATCAAGAGGGCATGTTCTACTCAGACGCACATGGGGTCTGCCTTCAGTCAGAGCTGACTCCACAGCAACTCGTGCTTTCTATCAGTCACTGTGCTCTTAAGGTGGCCCAGATACATACGGCTCAGACCTTATCTTCATGAAGCTTAGAATCGGGTATGAGACAGTCAACAGGTCATGAGGGGCCTTCAAATAGTTCATGGAGACATGGAATTAAATGACAAGAGAATTCCTCCATAAACTTTTGAAAGCCCCTTCCTAGAAGTAGCTGTTGTTATAGACAGAAAAAAACACAAAAGAGGGGTGCACCCATTGTAGCCACATCTGCAAAATGATTATAATTTTATGAGGGATGGCCCCAGGAAAAGAATCTCCAAAAAGATCAATCCTGAGGTAGCTTTTGAAGAATTACAAAGAGCGAGAGAAGTAGTGTGGTGCATATGCATTGGGCTGCTAACCGAAAGATCAGCAGTTTGCAACAACCAGACACTTATCCCATAAGAAGCTACAGTCTCAAAAATGCACAGGGGCAGTTCTATCCTGTCCTCTAGTGTCTTGAGCCAGAATAAACTTGATGGCAGTGAATTTCGTTGAAGAGATGTCCTCGAGGAGAGACGATGTGTGTGAAAGACGAGCGACATCGTGCAGCATTCTCTGGAGGTAACTGACTCGGCCCAAGGACCAGGGAGCAATGGGCAGCAGCAGCAGGTCTTGTAGTCTGTGCCAAGTCACTTAAGATGTGCTCCTTATAGATGATGGATGCTTCTGAATACACTATATATTTACCAAATGGTAACCCAGAGGTCTTGTGAACAATTCATTCGAGGGAAGAGTTTTGGAAGCAGGGAGACGACACTAATCTAGGTTAAGGGGTAGGAATCTCAATCAAAGTGGCAGTGTGGATGGACCAGTCGGGACAGACTTGAAATCAGTTTAACCTTGTAAGATATGTGTGGCTTGTTTGATTCCATATTCTCCTGCAATGTGAATCAGTGGACGTGGAGTCAATTTCAACTCACGGCAAACCCCTTGTGTGTCCTAGTAGATCTGCATTTCACAGGCATTTTCATGGCTGATTTGTTTCAGAAATAGATCACCAGGTTGATCTTAGAAGCCTTTGGGTGGATCCAATCTGCCAACCTTAAGGTTAGTAAATGGGTATACTAGTCATCTGTCACACCCAGGGACTCTCCACGGGTCCTTTATTCTACCATTGGACCACTCTAGTTTCTATAAAATCATCTCCTATGTAGACACCTGTATAAAGCATCCACTCACTGATCCATTTCTGTGGTTACAATAGACCTCTAGATACTAGAAATTAAAACTGCTAGTGTCTCAGGAAGCTATTGTGTTTCCTCTTTGTAGTTTATTTCCAAAATAAACACTCCCAATTTCTTCCTTATCGGAAATGGATTTGAGGAGCCTTACGATCCCAGTAAGCAGCCCCCACTGTTCTCAGCTGCAGCAGCACTACTACCTGCAGCCGCCTGGACCCACAACTCCAAACGCCTCTGGTTTATCCCGGTCTCTCTTACCAATTCCGCACTTGGAAATAGATCGGAATTATTGCTTCCCTATTCATGCTCTTCTTTCTCATAATTAATATAGACGATTGAGGTTTGAATGTAATTTTCATCTTCAGGGCACATTTGTATGAGATTCACAACAAAGGTTTCATTTCTGTATTCAGAATAGATATTTTTTTCATTTAGTCCACCAACAGAGGATGGAGAAGTGTCTTCTTCGTCAAGGACCACGGATTACAATTTAAACAGAACTCCCCAAAGGCAGTTACTTGCCAACCAGGAAGGAGTTGTTGACAATCGTGAGGGATCCTAGCTCTTGCTAATTACCTTCTCTTTCCTTGAAGAGAGCTTGTACTCACTTGCTCCCAGAGAGCATCCTATTGGCCTGCGTTCTTTGCTTCTTGTCCATTCTTTTTCTAGAGCTCCAAGAACTAGGTTCTGCCAAGGTTCTTCCCTAAGGCCCGTCACCCACCTCCTAATTGATAGTCTCTTGACCTCCCTGAATAATAAATAAATAAATAAATAAATAAAGTCCTTATTTGGAAGGAATTTTATACATTTTAAGTGAGATTATATGTGGAAAGTGTTGGAGTTGTGCTAAATTTTTATTTCAGATGAAAACTATTTTATTTAAAAATGAATTTTTTAAAACATTTTATTAGGGGCTCATACAACTGTTATCGCAATCCATACACACATCAATTGTGTAAAGTGCATTTGTACATCATTCTCAAAACATTTTCTCTCCACTTAAACTCCCGACATTAGGCCCTCATTTTTACCCTCCCTCCCGGGTCCCCCCTCCCTCATGAGCCCTTGATAGTTTATAAATTGGTATTTTGTCATATCTTGCCCTGTTTGACGTCTCCCTTCACCCACTTTTCGGTTGTCTGTCCCCCAGGGAGGAGGTCACATATAGTTCCTTGTAATCGGTTCCCTCTTTCCTACCCACTCTCCCTCTACCCTCCACTCACACCACTGGTCCTGTAGGGCTCATCCACCCTGGAATCCCTGTATTTTTCAGTTCCTTTCTGTACCAGTGTACATCCTCTGGTCTAGCCAGAGTTGCAAGGTTGAATTTGAGTCATGGTAGTGGGAGCGGGGAGGAAACATTTAGGAACTAAAGGAAAGAGTTGTATTTCTCATCATTGTTACATCGCACCCTGACTGGCTCATCTCCTCCCCGAGACCCCTCTGCAAGGGGATCTCCAGTGGCCTACTAATGGGCTTTGGGTCTCCACTCCACACTCCCCCCATCATTCACTATGGTAAGATTTTTTGTTCTGATGATGCCTTATACCTGATCCCTTCGACACAAAAATTTAGTCATTCGATCATATTCAAGAGATTTAGGCAATCATCACCACAATCAATTTCAGAGCATTTTCTCCTCGTGCTCATTGTTGTTAGCTCCCCATTTCCCCGTCCTCCCCTTCATGGCTCCAGCTCTCTCTATAAAGCCACCCAGCCAGGGATTCACATACGGAAGACGGTACAAAACACAAACAGGCAGCACACAAACAAAACAACAATAAGGAGACAAAACCTCAATCAGAAAGAAAGCAGACAATGTTAAAAACTGAAGCAACTTTAAAATGAGTCAAATGGGTCACATTTTAAACTGACTGCAATTGCAATAACCAGCTTTCCGCCACTCTCTATCTCATCAGAAGGCTGTTCTCGTCCCTGGACTATGGTCACAGGAGATTCACCAGGAGCTAAACCTATGTGGGGGGGCTTGTAAATGGATTTTGGGTTTCCACTGTGCTACATTGCCTTCTGCAAAACAGGGTTCACAATTCAAACTCTGACATGATTTGCTCCTTCAAATTTGGATTTTATTATTTACCACCCTCGGATTGCACAGGCTGGTGAGCTTCTTCCTTGTAGACTTAGTTGACACCGCATTTAGATGGCTGCATGTTTGAAAATGAACCTTTAAACCCCAGACACTATTCTTTCTGACAGTCGAGCATCATGTACTTTCTTCACTACACTTTACCATGGCATCCATAGCTTTAGTGATTTCTTCCTGAGGGTAACCATTGAAGAGCACCAGGTCATAAGAACTAATTGTTCAGCTTTGAGCAATGGCAATATCACAGCCTTTGAGGTTTTTTGTTTGGTTGGTTTTTAATCATTTTATTGGGGACTCATACAACTCTATCACAAGCCATACATACATCCATTGTGTCAGGCACATTTCTACATTTGTTGCCATCATCATTCTCAAAATATTTGCTTTCTACTTGAGCCCTTGGTATCAGCTCCTCATTTTTCCCCTCCTTTCCCAGTCCCCCCTCCATCATGAACCCTTGATAATTTATAAATTATTATTATTTTGACATATCTTACATTGTCTGACATCTCCCTTCATCCACTTTTCTGTTGTCTGTTCCCCAGGGAGGAGGTTATATGTAGATCCTTCTAATCTGTTCCCCATTTCTGCCCAACCTTCCCTCCACCCTCCTGGTATCGCCACCCTCACCATTGATCCTGAGAGGTTCATCTGTCCTGGATTCCCTGTGTTTCCAGTTCCTTTCTACCAGTGCACATCCTCTGGTCTAGCTGGATTTATAAGGTAGAATTGGGATCATGATAGTGAGGGGGAGGAAGCAATTATGAACTAGAGGAAAGTTGTGTTTCATTGTTGCTACACTGCACCCTGACTGGCTCATCTCCTCCCTGCGACCCTTCTATAAGGTGATGTCCAGTTGCCTACAGATGGGCTTTGGGTCCCCAGTCTGAACTCCTCCTCATTCACAATGATATGACTTTTTTGTTCTTTGATTGCTGGTTCCTGATCCCTTCGACACCTCGTGATCACACAGGCTGGTGTGCTTCTTCCAGGTGGGCTTTGTTGCTTCTGAGCTAGATGCCTTTAAGACCCCAGACGCTATATCTTTTGATAGCCAGGCACCATCAGCTTTCTTCACCACCTTTGAGGTTTATCTGAGGTGATATTATTGCTAATTGAAAACTTTTCCCAAAAACTACTTGTTCTTAGACGGGGGTTAGACTTAGTTGTGAGCCTAAAGTCCATCCATATATCTATGGTTTGTATATTCAAGATATTTTTATCATTTTATGATAGAGAACATTATAAACCATCCCCCTGGGGCATACGATAATAGAAGTTTGTCCTAAATACAACATCACCATCACTTTCTTCTCCCCCTCCTTCCTCTCTTGTCCTTTGCTTCCTCCATTTTTTAATACTCTTCCTTCTTCCATTCTCCATTTATTTCATGCATATAGTTCTCAGCTTTAAAATATTACTAACAATATGGCTACTCTACATTTGAATTATATCTTTGAACCACTATATCCTTTACTATACAAAGTATAGTACTAACAAAGAGGCAGGCTGGCCAAGCTTTGAATCCTGGGTATAGCTCTGAAAATGGCATGTTTAACCTGTACAGTCGGGACTGTAAGAATGGCCTGGGGTCACATCTGACCACCTCTTACTTCACAAGGTGAAAGGAGACTACACCAACCCGATGTTACTTCCTATGAGGTGCATGTCAGACCTGCGCCCACCCTCCAACCTTCTTTGCCATTTCTAGCATCAACTACCCTTCCACAACACTCTCTAATTCTCTATTTGGTCCCATAATATGTTGCAGAGGCTACACAGAACTGCCAGAGAATACTAAAAGGTACACAGTTTATTAAGGAAGTTAACAGGTTACATTTCAGAAATGTTCACGACACAGCTATTCAGACAGCAAAGTCTACTGCTAGTCAGGCCTGCATGCAGGTCCCTTAGGCCTCTGCCTTACACAGGCCATGGTACAAAGCTCTTTTGGTGCTGCTAGTAAGTGCTCAAAGGCACTCCACTCCTCCATAAACTCCAGCCCCAAAATGCAAATCTAGCTGTCCCAATTAAGTGCCTAGAGGCACCCAACTTTGCAAGCAAGACTCTTTTTTTAATGTAAATCACTTTACTGGGGGCTCTCACAGATAGTATAACAATCCATAAAGCAATTATATCAAGCAAACTTGTACATATGTTACATGGTCATTTTCAAAATATTTTCTTTCTACTTGAGCCCTTATTATCAGATCTTCTATTATTCCCTCCCTTTCCCACCCTCCCGCTCTCTTGAACCCTTGATAAATGATATATTATTATTATGTTTTCATATCTAACACCATCCACTGTATCCCTTCACCCACATTTCCGTTGTTCAACCCCCTGGTGGGGGAGGGGGGTCATACATCCATCATTGCTATCAGTTCTCCCTTTCTCCCATTCCACCCCGCTTCCCCTCATGGTGTTACTAGTCCTGTTACTGTTTCTGAGGGGAGTTTCTGTCCTGGCTTCCATAAAGCTCCTATCTGTACCAATGTACATACTCCTGTCTAGCAGGATTTGTAAGATACAACTGGGGTCATGATAGTGGTGGTGGCAAGCATTAAAAAACCAGAGGAATGCTGTGTGTTTTGTCAGTGCTAAACTGCACCCTGGCTGACTAGTCCCTTCAGTGTGACCCTTCTGTGAGGAGATGTACAATTGTCTACAGACTGGCTTTGGTTCTCCACTCTGAACCCACTCCTTCACATCGATATAATTGTTTGTGAGCTTCTGATACCTGACCCTGTGGAAACCTCATGATCACACAGGTTGATGTGCTTCTTCCATGTGGGCTTTGTTTCTTCCCTGCTAGATGGCCACTTATTTAACTTCAAGCCTTTAAGACCCAATAGCCAGGCACCATCAGCTTTCTTCACCACATATGCTTGTACACCCATTTTGTCTTCAACAATCTTGTCAAGAAGTTGAATATCACAATGTGCCAGGTTACTAGAACAAAGTGTTCTTGTGTTGAGGAAAGACTTAAGTAGAGGTCCAATGTCTGTCTTCTACCTTAAAACTTTAACATATAAATATATGTACATAGAACAATACCCCTATCTTTATATATTAATTTATTTATATATACATGCTTATATTTATACCTCTCTATATAGCTTTTGGCTCCTAGTTCTTCCCTCTATTTCCTTTTACTTTCCTCCTATCCCACTGTCATGTTCACCCTTCATTTTCGGCTTTCAGTAATTCCTCTCTGTTATCTTACAATTGATCAAACCCACCAGGCATTCCACACCCTCCTCACCATCGATTTAAGATCACTTGTTGTTACCTTGTTGACATGCCCTTTCCCCTTCTCCTCCTCTCCCATGCCCCACAAAACCATTGGTCCCATTCCTTTCTCCTTGGGATTGTTTATTCTGTCTACCTTATAGATATATAACAAAAATTTTAATAAAAATAAAATTTTAAATAATAATAATAAGGTACAGGGGGAGCCTGTAAATAGTTCCAGGTCTATCAGCTGAATGTTTTCCAACCAGGTCTGATGAGGTGCCAAGTACTGCCCAGAATTCTATTTTGATATTCCTCGGGGGGTGACTCTATTCCCCTTGCTGGTCTGTTGTGCTCCCTTTGTGGGTCACCCCGCTTTTTGGGGGGGG
>NW_022103905.1:6343857-6350949 GCF_000313985.2 Echinops telfairi
TGGGGATGTCGTCCTTGAGGCTTGGTGAACCAGAATGAGGCTCTCTCTCTCTCTCTCTCTCTCTCTCTCTCTCTCTCTCTCTCTCTCTCTCTTTCTCTCTTCCCCTCTAAGTCTGTTCCCATGTGGTCAGCACAGACTGGCCACTCTCCCCCGCCTGTATCTTCAGTGCTATCCTCTATGGTAGGTTTTTCTAAGAAGGGGTGGATCTCTTGGATGGGGAGCAGCCCCACAGTCCTCTCTGTTAGTGTGCTGCTCCATGCCCTCAAGGCTTGGCACTCCAGAATGAGATCTGGTCCCTCTCTTCTATTCCTGTGGAGACAATACCCTCCCCATGGGTGGGTTAGTGCCCTGTTCCTCCACTACCATCGTCTTTTTATTTCCCCTTCCCCCTTCTTTTTAGTCAGATGCTATATGCATCCTTGGAGTGGGTCTGACCCCTGCCAGAGTGCCTGGACCTTGATCCAGAAATTATGCATTGAGCAACTTATCCTCTATGCCCATTGTACTTCTTGAGCTTACCTCAGTGGCCTCATGTTGTACTTGTCCTGTGTGCTTGGGTAACTTCATTTAGCATATTTCCTCCAACACGTCCCATGAGACGATGTGCTTCATGCATTTGTCACTGATTTTTAGGGCTGGATAGTACTCCATTGTATGTACCAGAGGCCTTTAATCCATTTGTCAGTGGATGGAAATTTAGGTTGTTTCCAAGTCTTTGCAATTATGAACTGTGCCTCAATGAACCTAAGAGTGCAGATGTCTGGTATGGTCTGTTTCTTACTTCTTCTGGGTATATGCCCAGTAGGGGGATTGCTGGGTCATATGGTAGCTCAATTTCCACTTGTTTTAGGTATCATCAAATCGATTCCCATAGTGGCTGCACACACCTATAGGACCACCAGCAATGGATACAAGTTCCTATCTCACTACACCCTCTCCAGCATTTGTTGCTTTCTGATTTTTTTAATTGGGCTATCTTTGAGGGTGATAGGTGGTGTGCTAGTTACATAATCTGTTGTCAAATTGAGAAGATGAAGAGGGAAGGGGTGGAGTTTAGCCTGTCAATCAGATCACAGTTTGATGACCTCATTTGGAGGTGCTAAGGAAATAAATAACTCGCTGGAGGTGGGACACTTGCTCACTCCCTGACAGGCATCTCTGTTGGGAAGACACATGGAGAGTGGCTGATGGAGCCGGAGTTCTGGAGCTGGAGAAGCCACGTGGAGACCCCTGCCAGTGCTAAGATGCATACACCATCACTGGGTCCACAAGACCTTCCACCTGCTGGCCTGTAATCTTCCTGCATTCAACATCATTGCATGTGTTTCATGAGTCTGAAGAGGATTTTATAGATTGGTATCGGACATATGGGCTAATGTCAGACTTACGGACTTGATCTGGACTGGTCTGGGATGTTTTCTCAATATTCGACTGCTCTTGTATATAAACTCATTTCTTATACACATACGAGTGTCTATGAATTTGTTTCTCTAGTCAACCCAGACTAACACAGGTGGTATCTCATAGTTGTTTTAATTTGCGTATTCCTTGTGGTTAATGATCAGGAACATTTTCTCATAAGTTTATTGGTCGTTCAGGTTTCTGCCCTTGTAAAACTTCTCTTTGGGTCTTTTGCCCACCTCTTCAGTGGGCTCTTTGGGTTTTTTCTTATTGTAGGCTAGCAGTGTATTACAGATTTTAGTAATAGCCCTTTGTTTGATGTGTCATTGCTAAAGATGTTTTCCCAGTCTGTGGGCTCTCATTGCTCTCTTGGTGAAGTCTTTCAATGTACACAGGTGTTTTATGTTTAGCATAACCTACTTGCTAATTTGTTCTTCCACTGTGTATGTCCTTCCCAATTTCCAGTAGTCTAGGTATTCCCTGTGCCAAGGTTCTTAGGTTTGTCCCAATTCCCTCATTGATGGCCCTACTAGTTTGGGGTTTTACCTTGAGGTCTGTGATCAACTTTGAGTGTATCCTTGTGCATGGAGTGAGGTAAGGGTCTTGCAAGCATGGAAGCCCACCATTCTGCCTCATGCCCTTGGTGATGATGGTGGTGCTGCTGCTGCCACTTCTCCACCACTTCTCTGACATCCCAGCGTTCTGCTTTCCAGATCAAGGAGGCTCAGTTCCCATGTATGTTAGAGTCCAAAGGATTCACCCCCACCCCTTCCTGGCTCTTTTTTCTTAGTAGCGAGATTCCATGTTCCTGCCCCTGAGGTGGTTCGTTTAGTACCCAGTAGTTCCCAGTTCCCATGCTAGAGTTCCAAGTCTTATCATCACAATTAATCCTGTTAACAATTACAACTCAACCATACAATCTTGTCAGTATCTTCCCTACCATCTATTAACCAGACTCATCTGCACCAAAGAAATACACTCAATCCACATATCCCACCCAGTTTGATGTGAACTACAAAGACTGTGGCTATTGTTATTGGGTGCCATTGAGTTGATCCCAACTCACAGTCTCTCTGTGCACAGCAGAAACACTCGGTCCTGGATCACTCTGAGCCCATTGGTGGAGCCATTGTGCCAATCCATCTTGTTAAGGGTTTTTCTCTTTCTCACTGTCCTTCTACATTATCAAGTGGGATGTTCTTTTCCATGGACTGGTCACTGCTGATAACACATCCAAAGTACGCAACACAAAGTCTTGCCAGTCTTGCTTCTAAGGATCATTCTAGCTGGACTTTTCCCAAGATCCCACACAGATAATCAGCGATTTGTTTTTGTAGGGTTATTGTGAGGCTTAAAGTTTCCAACCAAGTGTTGAGCCTGAGTGCGGTCGTGAGGTAATCCCACACACTAGGTGACTTTGAAGAATAGAAGTTTATTGTCTCACAGTTCTTAAGGGTGAGAGTCCAAAACCAGGCATCAGTAGGGCCATGGGCATTCTGTCTGCTCCAGGAGGAGATCTTTTCTTCTCTTTTCTAGCAACTCCAGTGGTTTGTTGTTGCTGCTTGGCTTTCAGATGAATCGTCACATGGCGCCCATCACCTCCTGTGTGATCCTCCTCTTCTCTTTTCTAAGTAATCAGTTACATTGGAATTAGAACCCACCACATCCTGGTATGACCTAACTAATCCAATTGATATATATATATATAACTTTCTCAGGTTTTATATATGTTCTCAGGTTCAGGGAGTGTAGTTTTGCACCACTGATCTTTTTAGGAGAGTCTTTCTTGATGACTGAAAACTCAAGTTTAAACACCTGAAAATATCACTTCTACTGCTCAAGCCTCAACTAGAAAGAGCAATAACGGGGGTGGGGGGGGGGTGTTGTATTATAACATGCCTCTCTGTTTTTCTTGCCTCTCCTCGTCCAGCTCTTCTTAGTTTGTATCTTCTTTGAATCCCAATCACAGGTTAAGAGGGATATCCAGAACTGCCAAACCCCTGCCCTCCTTATCACACACGCAACTTCACCTTCATGAATCAAGAAGAGTTCAATCCTGATTGTTCCAGAGGGATTCAGCATGTTGATTCCACAACTACCCCCCCACTCCCTGCCAGTCTTTAAGTCATCCTGCGGAATCAAGGGGTTACAAGTACAGCAATGATTGTGGGGATTGCACAGAACCAGGCAGTGCTTCATGTTGTTACCTGTCAGAACTGACAGCAACCTCGTCCACACAGACAGACTCGTGGTCTTTCTGCGATATCAAGGTTGCTTGCCTACACGCTAACATCAAAAACGTACATACATGCTTTTCTCATGTCTTCTACAAAAAAGGAGGGAAAAATCACTCAAATTTTCATTTACACAAAAACAGTGTGAATTTCTAACATTCTCAAAAATTCCACTTTTGCCCGAGCATTCTGCACCAAGTAGGAGACCCTCCATGCCCGTAGGTGGCAAACCACAAAATGCCATCAAACAGGAAGCTCCATACATTGCTCTAGTGCATTCTTCCTGAAGAGATCACCAACTCTCTCCTTTCTGGGAGAAAAACTACGAAAATCCTTCATTTCTTTCCAAGGAACTACAAATTAGTACAGTTATTCTCCCTGGAATGAAAGCATGTTTCGATGGTTTCAGGACACTCCATTTAAAATATCCATTACCCTCAAATCAAATTTCTACCACCCGTGAGTGGCAAGGGGCGATACCCTGGGATCAGTGAGCTGCTGAGATGCCTTCTACTGGAGTGTTTAATTTCATTTTGCTTTCCACAAATAAGCAGGCTCAGAGCTGCTGCCTCTCCTTCCACTGGAGTAATTGAAAAATTTAATTCATATTAAGCCAGAGAGGATGGTGTTTTTCCCTAAGGTCAGCCAAGGTAAACATTTTAAACCTTTAACAACCCACCCGGAGACGTGCAGCTCATCTTTTCCTGTTGAGGAGCCTCCTGGAGCGAAAGAGCCTTCTGTCCAGTCTCACCCCCACCTTCCATCCAATTTCTGCCCCCCTCTGGGCAAAAGGTCACCCTGAGAAGTGCGCCTCCAGGTTGGGCTCCCACGGTGACTCTGAAGATACCTACAGCACATGTTCTGAGCAGGCCCTCCATTTAAAGATCTGTGCCTTTCTCGGCTTCATTTCGACTTAAAAGATTAATGTGAGTGGGGACCCAAAGCTATTTGCTACTGCAATTTGAACTGCAAGTAGCTTACCAGAGAATGAGTATTTCACCCGGGCTGGGTTGTGCTTCAAATCTTATCATCCCTTCCCTAAAAACTAATACCATTTCACACTTACGGGATGCCTTTCAGCCCCCCTGAACAAGATATGCCACATTGTGGGATGCAGAGATGTGTAAGTTATTAATTGTTCATCATATCTTTTTTGTTGTTGTTGTTCTCTTTTCTGTTCTTTTTTTGTTGTTGTTCTTTTTTGTTGTTGTTGTTCATCATATCTTGCGTGAGCACTTTCAGATTGTCCCATATAAGTATCCCATCCAGCCCAAGGACATATGTGCACATTTCTCTTTTATTCGGGTATAGGTAGTGGCTTCCTCACTGACAATATTCTCATGAACACAACTGTGAGTTACATGATTTCATGTAAATTTGATAAATAAGTGTCAATCAGGTTGCAGCCTGATGATGCCTCCTTGTGAGCGTGTTCTTCTCATGAGGATTCTAGGAACATCCTCTCTCCCTGGAGGTGGGTCTCTCTCTCTCTCTCTCTCTCTCAGCTTCGTCTTCCTATTGACAAGCCTCTTTGAGATATGCAGACAGCAGCCAGAGCCCTTGAGATGTTTCCACCACCACTGGATCCACAAGATTGTTATTGATATAAAGCTTTTTCTTATACACATATAAATGTTTCTCCATATGTTCCTCCAGTGAATCCAGTCTAACACAACAACCAAAGCGTATCATCACCAGGATGACCTGGAACCATAAAAGTAGGAAATAGTCTGCTCACAGATCAAAGGATTTTTTGTCAGAAAGGCCAAGGAGCTTCCAAAAATAAGGGTTAGAGTAGAAAGGATGTCTACTAACATTTGTATTTAGAAAAATTAGCTACAATGATAGACTTCCCTTGATTTCAGTATAACATAGCATTTTTCATATACCCTTCCCCATGCACAAAGATGTTCCATTTCGTTTTTAAATGGGCAGAAGGTACAGTAGCAGAGCAGAGATCTTGTATTCTGCCTTATTTCATCCCTTCTCCTCCATTGTAGAGCTAGACTTCATGCTGATATGGGGGTGCTTTGTCTCTCCTTTATAGAGGGTCACAGTCAGTGTGAATCTGTGTTGATTTCATGTTATCCAGAAGAATTCCCCATGGTAGAGAGGTGCTAGTCAAGAGCCAAAAGGTCCTCAAATGGTAGGCAGGAAAACGGAGTTGTCTGGTACCCACTAGTCCATTGAAACTCATAGTGGTCCCATATGACAGAACAAAACTGGCCCAGCCTGTGTTCTTAACTGTAATCTTTATGGAATCTGATATCCTACTTCCTCCCCAGCAGCCACTGACTGGGTTTGAACTGCCCATCTTTTGGTTAGCAGCTGAGCATTTAATCATTGTCCCACCAAGTCTCCTTTGGAAAGCGGAGAGGCTGAGAGCATTCTCAAGAAGACAAAGTGCCCATGGCATCCCTAAGGGGATGGGGTACAAACCATGGGATGACCGGGGTACAAACCACATCGGGCAGCCCTGTCACAGGGTGACACCAAAACCACGGTCTATGGAATTTCTGGGTTCTGTTGCAGCAGAAATGTAGTATTTGTAATATAAGTAACCCTGTAGTTACTTTATTTTTTTTTAAGTTAAGGACCTCACTTTTAATTATTTTGTTTTAATTTTATTGGGGGCCCTTATAGCTCTTATCACAATCCATCCATCCATCCATTGTGTCAAGCACATTTGGACATATGTTGCCATCATCCTTTTCAAAACATTTTCTTTCTACTTGAGACCTTAATATCAGCTCCTCATTTTTTTCTTCCCTCCCCACCCTCCCTCCCTTATGAATTAATATTATTAGTAGTAGTAATATTAATAAATTATTATTATTTTCATATCTTACGCCAACCATTGTCTCCTTTCACCCATGTTTCTGTAGTTTGTCCCCGAAGGTGGGGAGAGAGAGAGGGAACTGATCACAATGATCAACATATAACTGCCCTGTAGTTACTTTTAAAAACAAAATCATTTTTCATAAGCCCAGCTTACATGTATCACTATACCGACAAGGCTAAAACATTATGCTGATTTACTGCTTCAACCTCTAATGTGCTCTGGTCACAGCTGTCCTTCTAACCCCAGGAATTGGGGGTTTCCAAGCACTCGCTGAAAGCATGCACTGTTTTTTTCCTTGCTGCTGGTGTTTTTGGTAGGTGTGGGCTTGTCAAAGTTTCTTACATTTGAACCGCAGAGCCCTGGTGGTCTAGTAGTTATGCGTTGAGCTGTGAACCACAAGGTCAGTTGTTTAAAACCACCAGCAGCTCAGCAGGAGAAAAATGAGGCTTTCTACTCCTGTGAAGATGTATAGACTCAGAGACCCATGGAGGCAGGTCTTTCTGAATTGGCATTGAATCAAAGGCAGTGTGTTGGGTAGTTATTAATATTTGTAACTAATATATGTGGCTCTGTATCAATAACTTAAAAACATAAAGTAATAATTAAAGAAAAAAG
>NW_022103905.1:6352176-6356341 GCF_000313985.2 Echinops telfairi
GATTGGTGTCAGACATATGGGCTAATGTTGGACTTGTGGGCCTGGGCAGCACTGGGTTGGGATGCTTTCTTGATGTGCACTTAACCTTGATATAAAACTCTCTTATACATCTGAATTTCTGTGGATTTGTTTCTCTAATGTACCCAGACTAACACAGCTGCTAACTAACGATTTGGAAGTTGGAGTCCACCGAGAAGTGCCGCTGAAGAAAGGCCCCCCGATCTACAGCTAGAAAAGAAAGCGGCCATTGAAAACCCTGTGGAGCGCAGTCCACCTTTGACGTGGCAGTTGAGGCAGTTTTAAGGGGTGCAGTAGTTTCATTGGGCATCTTCTTTATTGCAGCCACAAGCTCACCCCACCCTTGCCAGGACGTCTTCTCTAAGCACACTCAATGAAGCCCCAAAGATGAGGCCTTCCCACTCCAGCATTCCTCAACAACAGAACCCACTTAGTTAAAGTAAACCAAAGATGAAGCTTACTTCCTTATATTGAAATATGCGTATGTCGTCTCACCACGCCGTGGGCAGTGACACGTGGGGACCTTGGAGACCATCTGGAGTTGTCTTAGCAGCTGTTTCTCGGAGTCTTTCACACGCTTCTGAATTTTCTGGAGCATCTTCATCCCCCGCTCTCTGCCGAGCAGCTGTCTCAGGCCATGTTCATAATGCTTGCTGGGATGACCAGAGTTCTAGTCCCAAGGCCAAAGTCCAGGCGAGGCATCATGACAGGCCCAGCTTGGCTCCGGGGGCCATCACAGAGCCAATCATCTGTGTGGAGTGGGTCAGGATGACATCACCTGAGACCGCGATGTGGCGGCTCTCCTAGTCTGACCCCTGTTTAATACCGTGGGAGTTGGCAGAGTGGAGAAGCAGTTTCCGGACAAAGCAGAAAGTGAGCGAGCAACTTCATGAATGTGTGAAGCAAGTCCTCGGGGCTTTGCTTCCAATCAAGCTTATGTATGTTAACTCCTTTTCCCTGCAGCAAAGTTGAAGTCGATAAATACAGTGTTGTGGAGGTACCTGATCCCTAAGGAAACAAGAGGCCTAATCCTGGAGAGAGAACAAGTCAGCTCCAAAGAGTGGCCTGTGTCACTCCCAGGGGTGTCCTCTTTCTCCTTTCTAATGTGCTTCCCAGGCCTTCTGCTGTGCCTGGGTGCCCTCGAGTCTAGCTCCACTCCGAGGGAGCACTGTGACAGTAAAAGTGCCTAAGAGCTCATTCTCGGCTGTGCGCTTGACGGACGCAGACAACCAAGGTTGTCTCCCAAGGAGCCGCTGGGTGGATTTGACGTGCGAGCGTTCTTGTTAGTAGCCGAACCCTTAACCACTGAACTGTCCGGGCTCCGTTGCCCAGACCTCCAACCAGAGCCAAACTCACCGCCATCTACTCACGTCTGGCTCACATCCATCCTAAGTAGGGTTCCCGGATGCTGTAAATCTTTACTGGAACAGAGCGGCTGGAGGGTTCGAACCACCAACCTGGTAGTTAACAGCCTGACGCCTAACCCATAGACTCCCCAAGGCTCTTTTCCCTATGCCTACACACAGGTTATCTCATGATGTTCACAGGCCACGTTGTCAGCACCCAGAAAACCAGAGAGATCAGGCAGTGCTCTGGGGATCAGGTCTGTCTAGTTCTGACTTTCATTCCTCTGCTTTATGTCCTACAGCCTCTAGGCAGGTCAGCCTTTCTACCCTTTCTGAACTTCAGCTTCTTCACCCACAAACAATGCCCATCTCAGTGTGTAGAAAGGAGCCTTGCAGTTAGAAGAGTGCCTGCTGAACTTGGGGTTCTCTACAGAAGATACTTCAGTATAATTACTATCATCTACAAGCGCCATTCAAAAAGGGCAACCTACAATCAGTTCAAGTTCAGAACAACAGATCCTACACCAGTGGGAAATAGCACATTGTAAAAAAAAATCATGATAAATGTAAAGGGTTTCTGTTTTGTTTTGTTTGCATGTTTAGCACTTGCAGGGGCTTTTTCTTAATAAAAATGTTCAGAAAGCACTAAGCACTGTGGCTAGACAGAGAAGCCAGTCAACATGTGGCTGTGGGTGTTATTGTTACTCTACTTATGATGACTCTCAGGACTGTTAGGACTCTTAGTTCTAAGGGAAAACACACTGAAGTGTTCACGAGTGATCCGTTCAGGGGAAAGCCACAGAATACCCTTTGCTAGTTAAGTGTGAAAACAATGAGTATGTCCAATTATTGTAGTTGCCCTCCATTGAGTTAACTGTGACTTTACATCCAACAGAACAGCAGAACAAAACGCCTGTATCTTCCTCACAATGGCCAGCATGTTCAAGTCCATCCTTGTGGCTATTGGCCAATCCAAGTTTCAGAACATCCCCCCCACCCTTTTTAGGCCTCTGCTTCACAAAGCAGGGCTTCTCCAATGGCCACTGACCCCTCCCAATGATGTGTTTCAAGTAAGCAAGTCAGACAGTGTCTGGTTGTGGCCCATAAAGTTCTCATTAGCTCCACGGTATGGAAAACTGATAGAAAGGTGGAGGTATGTGAGATTAGATAGAAACAAATCTAAAAGACGCGAAGAGATTTTTCAGAAAAAAAAATAATGGAAAGGAAGCCATTGGCCAACACAACACAGAGTGCTTATCCTGAGAAGCTGGGAACTTTAGTTCCTAAATTGCACATGACTTTCTATTCCTGCAAAAAGTTACCGTCTTGGAAACTCATAGAGGCAGTTCTACTCTGTCCTATGGAGCCATTGTGGGTCAGCATCAACTTGAAGGCAATGAAATTTTGGGTTTTCTCCCTGCAGCATCTCGGTAAATTCTGATAGAAATATGTTACCCACTGCCATCGAGTCAATTCTGACTCACAGTGACCCTAGAGGGCAGTGTCGAACTGCCCCTGTGGGTTTCTGAGGCTGGAAATGTCTACTGAAAAAGATAGCCTAATCTTTCTCCCCGGGAGCCATTAGTGGTTTTGAACTGCCTGCCTTCAGGTTAGTGGCTCCACTCACAGCCCGCCATGCCACCAGGGCTCCATCTGTTAGAAATACACATCTTAAAAAGGCCTCAAGCCAAATAGAGTATTTGTGCCACCTTAGAGCAGTCCCTCTCGGGTGTCTGTAACTCAGACTCTCCAATGGTGCAAAAAGGAAGCTCACACCACAGGGACCATGGAATGCTGGTCTTCAACCCCTGGACAATGTCTCCCTTCACTCTGGGCTCAACCTGCCTCACAAAGGCAGACTTAGAATGAGTTCCAAGGTGATACAGGGGGGATGGATTCTGGTTCCGAATGGGTGGCTCTGAGGAGAGGCGGGAAGGGACTTTGGCCCTTACTGCCAAAATAATTCCTTCTGCATAGAAAAACCCACGGGAGCGCGGGAGCAGACACAGTTCTTAGCCAGGGCTTGCAAAAGTAATCTCCCGTAGGCAGGCTCGAGGGAAATGATGGTCTCCCGCGTGCCGCTACATTTGTTCTGTGTTAGATGTTCCCTTCAGCAGCACAGCAAAGCATCGCGAGCTCTGACTGGTGATAGCAGAGCCATGATGAGCAAAAGCCTGTCCCACAGGAGATGGCCGGGGCACTAGACATCTCTGGGAGAAATCCTAGCCCCTCACTGCCTCCAGTCAGCTACAGACCAGTGACAGCCATCATCCACGTGCAATGTCACTGTCAACAGAAAGCAGACTGGATCTTCCTTTCCCAGTGCACACGTGTTGCCTTCTTTATTCCCCCGGGTTCTCCAGAATTCTGCAAATCTTTCAACAGATTTAACAAAAGATTTTCTTCCTTTCCTTTTTCACGCCTTTCCTTTTTTTTTCCGATGGGAGACTCATCAGCACAAAGCAGAGGGTCCAACCGGGCTGATCCAGTGTTCGCACCTCACGGATGGGAGAAATTGCTTCTGCGACCGAAGTAATACCCCCCTGGTCTCAAACCGCAGCCTCTGGCAAATCTGTCACAGCAGGGACAGTTCCTGTTTCCTTGACAGATTGGTCCAGGGCTGACATTTAATCTAATGTGTCAAAAGAAGTGGGGAGTTGGAAGGGGTGGGGGCTGGGATTGGGAGGGAATAAAGAAAAATACCTACCCCAAGGTTGGCAGGAAGCCTTGCTGGAGAGCAGAGGGGATGCGGGTTGGGGTTGGTAATGAGTCAGAGTAAATGCTGCAAAAGGAAACAATAC
>NW_022103905.1:6357228-6360243 GCF_000313985.2 Echinops telfairi
GGCGACAAGAGACGGAGAAGGCTCATTCCCACCTGGCTCAACGCTGCAGTGACATGCCCATCCAAAGTCCAAATCCACGGGCACTTTTCCGTTGGTCCCCTGCTCCACTGGAAAGCCAATCATGCCCCTGTGATCGAATGCCAGCCTTCCAAGTGGGAGGGAGATGCCACTCCAGATCAGTTCACTACCTGGGTAGCCATCACCTGCCTGTCGAGGGTAGATTGCTATGGAACTGAGCAGGTTTCAGCAGTGCTTCCAGATGAAGAGAGACTAGGAAGAAAGGCCTGGTGATCTTTTTCCCCACCAGCCACTCCACCAGAGAAAGCCTTGACTCTCTACGCCTACAAAATTCATGTCTCTGAAACCCATAGTACATTCCTACTCCTTCCTCGAGGGTCACCAAGAGTCAGATTTGATTCCATGGAAGTGGTTTGGGTGTTGTTGTTGTCGCTAGTTCTGTTTTTGAAACATCAAAATAGGGACAGCAAAATCAATGGACTGGTAACCAAATCCAAATGGATGCCCTCCCCCCAGGGACCATTATCTCAAAGCTCAAATCCTTCCCACTCCCCCACAGTCTTAAGTCCCAGCCTCCTCTTCCACCTGGAGCGGGTGACCATATCCACTGTAGTACCTACAATTCCACCTTAGGACTGGGAATGATGGACTAACAGGCCTTTTTCTCTGCGGGGTCCTTAATTCAAGTAGTAGTAATGCAAACCCCATCCTCTGCCCACCCCCTCTTCATCATGACTTGGAAAAGTATGAATAAATGAGTTCTGTCAGGACTGTCAAAATATGTCGTGCCATCAAAATAAACGCGTTCACGCAAGCCCACCTATGAGATATCGTTAGGTAAGTCCAAAAAACTATTTTAAATCAGTCTGTCATTTTTAATGACTTTTCCCTTGCTATTAGAGGTTTATCTTCAGGTTTTTATCTCCAAAATGGCTTTTTCCCTATGTGCCACCATAGTCAGGACTTCAGGCTATTGTTTCTGTTAATGATCAAAATTATTGAGCTCTTGTTCTTTGC
Organism: Echinops telfairi; assembly: GCF_000313985.2. Taxonomy (NCBI): domain Eukaryota; kingdom Metazoa; phylum Chordata; class Mammalia; order Afrosoricida; family Tenrecidae; genus Echinops; species Echinops telfairi. The sequence goes on from NW_022103905.1 coordinate 6,358,264, forward strand.
CGAGCTCTATGGTACACAGTTTATAGACAGGATCTCATGAGTCCTTACAACATCATCACAGCACGCTGTAAAATTGCCTCCTTCCACCATTCATTAGCAAGCCTAAGAGCCAACATGGAGTAAACAGAGGAACCGAGATTTCTGCCCAAGGAAGCAGCTCTGGTGGCACGGTGGGGGAAGCATCGGGCCTGCTAACTGATAGGCTGGCAGTTCGCACCCAGCAGTTGAAAGGTGAGGTAATCCACTTCCCTACAGCGGACAGTCTTGGAGACCTGATGGAGCATCTATACCCTGCCCTGTAAGGTCGCTATGAATTGAAATCAATTCAACAGCAGGAGCTTTGTATTGTTTTTGTTTGTTTGGAGAGATGGGTGTCTAACTATCCTATTTAATGGTGTACACTCAATCAAACAGGAAGCCACTAATTTTAGAATGGCCCAATAAAGAGGAAGGACTTCAGTGCACTGGCTACAATCTAATAGCATCTGGTGGGGTTTCCTTATCTCTGAAGCCGCCTGAACTCTCTCTGCTTAGAAATGCATAGAGCATCGAGGCAGCGGGGCAGTGTCTCAGCCCTCAGATGTGCTGTGTACCTTGCAGACACTGCACTTCTTACCTTTAAGAAAATAACAAGGACACCTTCATCTAAAACTTCTATTGGGGCTCAGATTTTCTGTGTGTGTGTGTGCACTGAAATATTCCTCCTAACTTCTTATCTGCAAAGATCGGCCATTAAATGCAAGCTGGCAGCAGAGGAAAGGAGACATAATCACTCGCTATCGATGCTTGCTTTTTTTTTTCTTTTTTCACCAGCCCAACAGGGCCATCATCGGAGCCAGGATTAATCCTGGCACCCAAAACCTGCAAAGGAAAGTTTCCTTCCTCAGGAGACACCTTAATCAAGACGCTGTCCAGTGTCAGATCGAAATCTCCTGCAGAATATTAGAAAACGATTGCAGTGTGCAGCCTGCATTTGATCAAACGCAGCTCCCCCTCTGCTGCCAGTCTCCACGTGGCAAACGGACATTTGTCTTCGGATTTTCTTTCGTTTTCCATTTGCTTGCCTGCAAAGGGATCGTTCCCTCCCTGCCCCTGCCCCACCACCTGATTGGATTCCAGTCGGTACCCCAGTGGTCCTGGTCTGGAGGCAGAGTTGAGGGAGCCCCTTGGCCCGCATCATTCTGTCCATCTCCCTGGACGGCTGGAACTGTGCTGCGATGGGCAGCGGCACTCCTGGGGACCTCATTAACACCAGCTCCCAGGGAATGGGCTTCAACAGAGGAGGCATTAAGCATCTCAACAGCACACTGAGACAGCAGACTGCTGGAGCCCAGCAGACAAGTGATAGAAATCGAGCGACTCTGATACAAAGCAGGGTGACACAAAAGGACAGCGGAAGCATTTCCATTTATATTGCGTGTTGATATCACATTTGCTCCCTGGTAGCCAGGAGAGGTGCTGAAAATAGTGGGCTGGCAGAAGGTGGGTGCGCCTCCTGGGGCCTCTCGATTCACCTGAACTGAAGCCAGAAACAGTATCATAAAACTAATTCAGCCATCACACTAATAGGGCTCCTCAGTCACGAGACAGGCTGGATAATTATATGTTTCCGACCATTTCTGACACTCAGCTTGTTTCGGCAAGTGGCACTTCTATATATATATATATATATATATCGCTTTGTCATGGCTACCTGTCTATCTCGGTTTTTCTTCGGGCGAAGGAAACCGAACAGAAAGTTCATTACAAAGGTGGAACATCCGAATCATTTTAGGAGAACGAGCTAAATGTAGGAAGGCACTGCAGAGGCAAATGGCTGGTCAACACATGGCCACAGGTTGGTAAGGTCCAAGCAGCTAGGGTCTTCTCAGAGCTGTTGTTGTGCCCTTGGGCCTTCACCTGGACATGAGGTGGGTGGCCTGAACATGCTCTGTGGGTCTGTGAGGGCTGGACCCTTAGCACTCTGTGAGCTCCCACCCC
>NW_022103905.1:6360612-6363234 GCF_000313985.2 Echinops telfairi
CTCCCCGGGAGATGCACACCTTGCAGAATCGGCCCATCTTCCTCTTAAAGCCAAAGTGCAGAAGCACAAAGCCAGAGAGAAAGTCTGCCAACAGCAGCGATGGACGCTTTTCCAGAATGTTCCTGGTGACTGGGAATGTTGCCGTGGCTGTCCTTTGGAAGTACACATTGCAACTCTTGCTTAAGTTCCTTGATTCTTTCAAGCCTGTTTTAACATAGTATTTTGGAATTCTTGTCGAGATTAGAGATAAGCTGTGTTCTGTGACTACACACAGTAGGTGCGCAGTACCTGTTTTCAGGCCCCGTGGGTGGTCAGGACTGAGGAAGCAGAAATGACCTACAGCTCCTACGACAGGTGCTGAGGTTCTCAATGGCACACCTGTGTCAGGACAAGGGTAAGGCTTGTCAGAACTAAAGTTAGGCTCACGGCTGCAATGACCTTTGAAACGTCTCAAAAAGACCCCCATGTTGGGGTTTGTCAAGGCTGTTCTGAAATGTAGGCAGTTAATTTTGCTCACATTGTTGGAGCTGGGTTAGGACGTTTAAATGGGATGCCAACAGCACGCAACTAAAAAGGAACGTGAACCGCTGTGAGTGAGTAGGAAGCTTGCTGTCTTTTTCAGATCTTTACTTGTAAGAGGAGGAGCATGTCCTTACAAGAGCTGCAGCCGAAGGAGCAGCTGCTGGGGTTATTCCCAGCATCCAACGTGCTCCCACCATGAGCTCTGACCCCGGGGTGCTCACAGCAAACCAGTTTAAATTCTTCTCATTTCACACCCAAAATTCAGTGGTCATAAACCAAATTCAGATTCACAGATGTCAAATGAAATGAAGAATCGGTTTGAAAGATGAGCCCATCATCTTGGGCCAACTCCATAGGTATCTGTCAGGAGCACTTGGGATCTGAGTAGCTGGGGGCTTCCTGCAAAGCCCACAGGATGGGACCAACCCACACTTCCTAGAAATCGCCTCATTTCTACACCCAAGTTAGTGGCGGTGCTTCACGGATGACTCCCCCTCCCTGAGCAGGAGTTTTCTCACTGATCTCAGCAATCATCGCCTCTGTTAGTGGGAAAATGTGAAAGGGAACGTCAGACAAATGGGTAAAACTGCAGCCTGTTTTGAGATAGGATTCATGAGGAGACCCCAACAAAGGATTTCTTCAAAAGGGAGATGAAAGGAGGTCCGATTCTCTGCTGGCATTTAAGCTGGTATTTGCGGCCTTACCGTATGACTTCGAGCAGGGCATGAGAAGCCCTTTGATCGCCAAAGAACAGTCGCACCTCTGTCAGACCAGCCCGCGTGACTCACGTGGCCTAGCAGCACAGCGCAGGATGCCAGCAGCTGTGGGGGAAGATCACAGCCCCGGGGGAGGAAGTGGCCCACAAACCATCGAGGGGGAAGAAAGGAACACAAAAGGAGGAGGAGCGAGGACAGAGGAGAAGAAAGCATCGTTTGGTAGCCCCCACTCTGACCGAGCACCTGTGGTCTGTGGAGATGACGGCACACCCAGGAGGGAAGGAATTGTTCCTTCCTGACGGTGACCTGGAATCGCACTGCCCACAAAATCTCTCAGCAGCGGCACCAAGCGCTGTCCTTCTCAGCCGACTCCATGCAGGGGAAGCAGTAGCTGTCATGCTGAGTGTGGGAAACGTATTGATACAGTTTTAATGTTTTTAAAGAGACGTTTTTATGTCACTTACCATGTGCCAGAGATCTGCCAAGCACTTTACAAACATGAATCAACTCCATCCTCTTGACAACCTGAGTTCCTGTTTCTTCCAGTTAATTAGCATGGCCATCACCATCCCCATCCGTCACGGCTCCATTGGCAAAGGTTGTTTAGCTTCGTTGTGTCAAGTAAGGTTCCCCAAGGGGCGCAGTGGGTTAAGCATCGGGCCCCTCACCACAAAGGCAGTGATTCAGACTCACTCAGCAGCCCCGTGGGTGAGTCTTACGATGATAGACTTCCATAGAGATTGTAGCCAAGAAGCTCTAGGCCTATTCCATCACACGGGGTGGCTTTTTGTTGAAAATGGACTCATCAGTGCCTCGCATAACAATAATATAGACCAGGTGTGTGTTAGTTTGGGTGGACTAGAGAAACAAATCCATAGGCACTTACATGTGTGTTAGAAAGAACTTTATCTAAAAGAGTAATTGTATATTAAGAAAACATCCCAGCCCAGACCACATCAAGTCCATAAGTCCGATATTAGCCTATATGTCCGATACCAGTCTGTAAATTCCTCTTCAGACTCACGCAACACATGCACTCACACCAAGTGCAGGAAGATCACAGGCCAGTGCGTGAAAAGTCTTGTGGATCCAGTGGCGATGGAAGCATCTTAGCACTGATGTGGGTCTCCACATGGCTCCTCCAGCTCTAAGGCTCTGGCTGCCATCAGCATAACTCCATGTGGCTTGTCAACAGGAATGTCTTGCAGGGAGACAAGCAGAGAGAGTCTGTGTGGATCTGGCCTCCCGTGAGCTATTTTTCTCTGTAACGCCTCCAAATGAGGTCATCAGACTGCAACCTGATTGACAGGCTAAACTCCACCCCTTTGCTCTTAATAGTCTCAAGTTGACACCAGATTATGTAACTACAACAGGGTGTATCTTA
>NW_022103905.1:6363334-6372972 GCF_000313985.2 Echinops telfairi
CCTGTGTGGGCCAGAAGGAAACACTGCCTGGTCCTACACTATCCTCGCTATTGTTCTCATGCGGGACCCCCTTCTTGCAGCCACTGTGTCAATCCATCTCGTCAAGCAGCTTCTTCTTTTCCTGCGTGACGTCTTACTCTAGGGACAGGTCTCTCCTGACAGCATGTCCAAAGTACATGGGATGAAGTCTTGCCATCCTTGTCTCTGAGGGGCATTCTGGCTGTACTTCTTCCAAGACAAATGCCTTTGTTCTTCTGGTAGACTATGATACTTTCAGTAGTCTTTGCCAGCAACATAATTCAAACACATCAACTCTTCTCAGGTCTTCTGTACCCAAAGTCTAGCTTTCACATGCATATGAGGCCATTGAAAACAGCATGACTTGGGTCAGGCCACCTTAATCCACAAAATAATCTCCTTGCTTGTCAACACTTTAAAGAAGTCTTGTGCAACATATTTACCCAATGCAATAAGTCATTTCTTCACCTAATTGTTGCTTCCAAGAGCATTGATTGTGGATCCAAGCAAGACAAAAATCCTTGACAATTTCGATCTTTGCTCCATTGATTATGATGTGACCAGTTGTGAAAATTTTAGTTTTCTTCACAGTTGAGTTGTAATCCATACTGGAGACTGCAATCCTTGATCTTCATTAGCAAATGCTTCCAGGCCTCCTCACTTTCAGCCAGCAAGGCTACGTCATCTGCAGATCACAGGTTGTTAATTAGCCTTCCTCCAATCCTGATGCCGTATTCTTTTCATATAATGCAGTTTCGTTGGTTATTTGCTCAGCATACAGATTGATGAGAGGATAAACCCTGATGCGCACCTTTCTTGTTTTTAAACCACGCTGTATTCCCTTGTTCTGTTTCTCCAAACTGCCTCTTGATCTGCATGAGCACAATGAAGTATTCTGAAATTCCCATTCTTTTCAAGTCTATCCATAATTTATTAGGGTCCACACAGCCTAGTGCTTTTGCATAGTCAATAAGACACAAGTAAACATCTTTCTGGTATCCTCTGCTTGAAGTCAAGCTCCATCTGACATTAGCAATGACATTCCTCACTCCACATCCTCTTCTGAACCCAGCTGAAACTATTGTTCAATGATCTTCAACAAAAATTTACTTGTGTGTGAAATTAATGATATTATTCTATAATTTGAGCATTCTCTTGGATCATCTTTCTTTGGAATGGGTAAAGCTATGGATCTCCTCCTATCACTTGGCCAAGTAGTTATCTGCCAAATTTTCCAGAATAGACAAGTTAATGCACCCAGTGCTTCACCAGCTTGTTGAAACATTTCAGTTGGTATTTCAGTAGTTCCTGGAGCCTTGTTTGTGGCCATTACCTTCAGTTCAGCTTTAAATTCTTCCATACCATACATTAGCAGATTAGTCCTTTCAATAACCCTATGATGAAACATTATTTCTATTTCCATTTTCCAATGAAATTCAAATGATCATTTTACAGTAAAACTTAGAGAGGTTATCTTTTATAAGATCATAAAGTTAGTAAGAGGCAAAACCAAGTGAAGGTTCCAAGTCAACCTATCCTCAAAAACTATGACCCGAACCACCTACCACCCAACCACGAGGTGACAAACACTGGGACACTTCCATGCATTGGGGCCAATACAGGGGGACCTTGGGTAGCACAGGCAGTCAAACATTTGGCTGCCAACCAAAAGATTGGCAAAGTAGACCCCCCTATATTTGGCTGTCTGCTTCTGAGAGATCAGAGTCATTAAAAGCCCTACGGAGCATAGTGGTACTCGACACACAGGAGGTTGCCGGTAGTCCGAATCGATTCTATGGCAACTGGTGAAGGTACTGCTCTCAAGAAATTTAGACAGAACCAGCAAAGCTATTTTGACTCTTGGGTGGTTTGAATTACCCGAGACCCTGGCACGGAGTCTTGAAAATACTAGCACTTCTCTCCATTCCACTTCCATGATACCTACCTAGAGACTGAGGTCCATTATGTTAAATCAAGTCAAGATTAGGATAAAATCTTGTGATTTCAGTCTACCATCTTCTTTTGTGGAATGCCTGACCCAGGAAGCTTGATCTGTATTAACACCCTCAATGTTGGCTGAATGTTTGTGTGTTGATAACAAAGCATAGGACACAGATCTGGAAACCGAATTTCACCCAAATGTCACAGCTAATATGATTTCTTCGGTCCCCTTTTCTAAGGGTGTTGAATAGCTTCTTGTTCTTTTCTTTATGAGTAAATGCCATCTGACTATCTGGCGTAATGAGGTACTCCCTGAGTCGTGCAAGCAACTGCTAACCAAAAGGTTGTCTGGTCAAATCCACCTAGAAGCACCTTGGAAGGTAGCCCTGGTGATTTACTTCTGAAAACATCAGTCACTGAAACCCCTAGGGAGTACAGTTCTACTTTGACACACCTGGGGTCACCATGAGTCAGAATTACCTCCCTGACAACTATTGCTTTCTTTTAAATGAAATCATTTCTTAAGGACATGCCAGAAATAAACTTAATTTCATTAAAATCAGTTTAAAATCTTAGAAAGGTCTACTTGAACATGCACGTCAGTTATTTTGTTTATAGAGAATTTTCCATCACAAATCCAATCCAAGATATATGCTAAAATTTTTTAGTAGCGATCCCAAATTTGGTTAAAATCAATTGACTGATTTTTCTAAAACTGTATACATTTGCTTATTATGTAATAATGTGGGTGGGTGTGTCTTATACCTGATCTACTGACAGACAGTGAGAAGGGTATGAGGATAAGATGGATTTTCAGCACTTTGAGGAACTCCTCCTTTATAACAGAGATGACAGACATGTCTACAACTGAAATCAACAGACAGTCTTTACAGCAAGTTAATCAAAGTTTTATACATACAAAGTTAGGCAAGTTTTATACACAGAAAACCTCTGTATAAAACCTAAAAACAGAGACGTGAACAAAGTTGGAGTTCAAAAAAACTTCCTCCTAAGTCCATCAGCTAGATTATCATCAAACGGCCATTTACCAAGAAGGTTTGAAATTGCAGAATCCCCAGATGCGCTTTCAGAATTAATGTCCCGATAATGAATGCCTGACTCCTTCCGATGTTTAATTACTGACGGGCCTTACTGTCCAAGAGAGAGGCTGTACAAACATAGGAAGTGACATGGAATCTTAATGAGGTGTGTTCTTGACAGGTCAGATTAATTCAGACTCCATCTCCAGGCAAGGCTCTTGTTTTTCAAGACACCGGGGAGAGAAACTCGACAACCTCTTTGTTGACAGTTTTGACAACCTTCCGATGGGTCTGCACGGCTACCTCTTAAAGCATGTCCCTCCACCTTGACCTCTTGGGTTCCTGGTGGCGGCTCTATAAGCCAGCATCCCTTTATCCTGCTTCTGGACATGTGGTTGGTCTCCTCACTAGAGACTCTGGCGGTCAAAGTTAGGGAACTTCATATTTAATCCATCAAGGGGCTGGGGAACTGGATCCCTAAGGCTGGTCCATGGGGTATACAATAAGAACTAACATCTGGATAAAGCTTACCCACTTACGGTGTAATTTGACACATCCCCTAAAGAGCTGAAGCGGAACGATCAGACATAGCCCATCATTTGGTTTCCAAAGCAAAACTGGAATAACAATCTTGTAACGTAAATTACTGCCCATGTTTACAAAGGAAGGGAGACTCATTGGATGCAGCTACTCTATGGTTGATGTGAGACTACTATTAGGACACTGTGACTACTCATAATAATCATAATCATAATCAAAACATGAATGAGGAGGCTTCAAAAAATTTGTGGGAAAATCTCATTATCCTTCAATATTATTTGTCCACAGATATTTTCAAGTCCCCATGGTATGTTGCAATCACTTGGTACGAAATATTTCCTCTAATCTTATAATAACCAAGATGGATATTTTATAAAACCCCCATTTTTATGGACAAGGAGATTGAGACCTAGAAATATTAAATGAATTGCCTGTGGTCACACAACTACCAAGCAGTCTGTGGATTTCAAACGGAGGTCACTTGAAACCCACGCCTAAGTACCTGATGACGACGCTATGTATTCATTAGCATGTTCAACAATAAATAAAGTTCCACCAGAAAAGGGATTCAAAATCCTAATAAATGCCTGCCTCTCTATTCCTGAAGTGTGATCTAATCTACTCAGAAAATAATAAAACCAACATCTCCTGCTGCCTGGGGCACTGCCTTCTCCACCCTCTCCCAAGGTCCCCCCTCCCAGCATTATCTCCTCCACACTGGTGCACTGGTGGCTGGCTGGTAATGTCCCTCCCCCTCCGCAGAACACAATAAAAGCAGGGAATGAGCATCCATACTCTCACCTTAAGTAGCAGGCAGGACTCTCAAAGAGTAATGCAGAGAGCCCTTGCACATTTCTCTCCAAACACTTCCTTATCTGAGGTTCCTTTCAATTTTGAGGTTTTCTAGAGGAGGTGCCCGATGAGACGTGGAGAGGCTACAGAAGTGGTCCAAAGTCACACGAAACTTAGAGACAGAGCAAGGACTTAAAACTCGGTCTCTAAGCCCAGGTACTTCCTCTACATCACACTGGCCAACAAGTCCATCCACCAAGGATTCATGGGAAAGCTACCATGATCTGGGCCTTGTAGTGCATTCCCCAAGACACACAAGGAAACAAATCTGTTGACATAAATAACTAACTACATAAATAAAAACCACCCACACTGAGTGGCTATGAGATGCCAAGCACTGCAAGGGCATTGAGAATACAACAGAAACCAAATGCTAGCACTGCTTTCATAAGAGAGGGGACAAGCCTATAAACAAGTAAATGGCATATGCCAGGTGCTAAGTGCAGGGAGACATGCCAAGCAAGGTAAGGGCTGTAAGGAATGTGGAGGGTAGGGGCAGGCCTGCCAGCGGGGAGTTACCATTTTACAGGCAGAGACCCTAGGAAGTGAGCAGTGAGCTGTGCAGATCTCTGCAGTAGGAGCACACAGGGTCAGCGAAGATCAGGCCCAGAGGCAGCTGTGAGCTGATCTTTCCAAGGAGCTCCAAGAAGGCCACTCTGGTGAGAGTGGGATGGGAGAAGGGAATCATGCTGGTTAGCAATAAAGTCTGGTTGGGAAGGCAGACCGTAATGGGCCTTGCAAGGGCTTTGGCTTCATTTTAGATGACTGGACAGAAGGGAAACATAAACAGAGAAGTAGAGTGTCCTGACTTGTGTCTACACCACGCCATGGCTCTCCAAAGTCATCAGATGGCCTGGCACTGCAATGCAACTCTCCCCACTTGTCCATGCACGCGTTTTCCAAAACACAGACGCGTCTGGATCACCTGGTTAAATCAAGGTCACAGGATATGGTGGAAAAACGAAAATAAGAAAGCTAAAAATGATCTCTTCCCTGCCTCTCATGTAATTAATAGGTTAAAGATTAATAGATGCTAGATCTAATTTTAAAACAATTATTCCAAGCTGTGGATTATATTTGAATCCTGGTTTGACTATAATTTAGGATGTCCAGACACAAAATGGCAGGATTACATCCTCATTTCTTGTTTGCCCATTTTTATCTTTACCTCATTTTTGTATCGTCAAGATGGAGTAACCTATATTGTATTTACAACTTGTCCCTATTAAATTTTATGTTTCATTTATGACCACTTCTATGACTAGCTAAAGTCTGGGTCTAAGGTGGCCAATCCCTAGAACCCAATTCCAGACCTCTACCCTGCAGTCATCTGTGAGCTCAGTGAGTGTAGTGGACGTATGAATCAGCACAAACATTCTATGGATATTTGTGCATTGAATGTGGCCACAAATTCTTTTTGGCTCCTCTGTCCAAACCTTGGGATCTATTCTCTCCACTATCACTGAGTCTGAGCTGGCTGGGCTCCTTGCTTTGACCAATAAATATGTAGAATTTTACAGAAATGGTTCTTCTGCCCCCATGTGAGGTAGTTTATTGTGCCAACCCACCCAATAAACACATGTGGGGTTGATTGAAGGGCGGAAAGATAAATGGCTTGGTGAGCCTCACCTTTCTAGTTCTCGAGTCTTTTGCTTTGTGATGGTCAGACCAGTGTGCGGTTGCCTTAGCCAATTCCCTGCTTCAGCTGGCAAGGCTCACTTCCTGCAAGACATCCCTGAGGAGAAGCCACATGGACCTACCCGGATGCAGCCCTGGGTGCTGGAGCAGCCGTGTGGAGACCCCTGCCAGTGCTGAGATGCTTACACATTCACTGACTCGGCCTGCCTCCTGCAGTCAGCATCATTGCGTCTGTTTTGTGAGATGGAGGAGGACTTTGTGGATTGGTGTTGGACATATGGGTTAATGGTTTAATGTTGGACTTGTGGGTTTGGGCAGCACAGGTTTTCTTGATGTGCACTTAACCTTTATATAAAACTCGCTTATACGTGAGTTTCTGTGGATTTGTTTCTCTAAAGTACCCAGACTACCACACCATGTCTTCAAGAACTGTCAGCTTCAGTTTTCTCTCTTGGATTCCATCTAGACTACTATGAGGAGGCTCAGACTAGGTGAATGAACTCTAGGAGGTCATGTGGAAAGGGACCCAAGCACAGACGAAGTGTCTTGCATATGTGAGCTCCTATTAAGCTCTTAGATCACAGGTTCCCAAACGTATTTGGCTTATTGGCCCCTTTTCAGAAAAAAAAAAAAAATTGCTCAGTGCCCCTCTTGCAATTATACACTTCTGTATTACAGCTCATGAGCCAAGATAAAGTATAGGTATCTGCTTCTGCAGCCACCCTGGATCATTTCATGTACACGTTGGCCTGCTAACCAAAACGTCAGCAAAAACCACCAGCCACTCCTTGGAGAAGGACAAGGCTTTCTACTGCCTTTAAAGAGTTACTATCCAGGAAACCCTCAGGGAGAGTTCCATCCTGTCCTAGAGGGTTGCCATGAGTCAGACACTCTAACAGCCTCCAGGGGGCAGAATTGCTCACATGAGAAACATTGTCCTAGATGACTGCATCTTACACCAAGGAGAAGAATCACCCAGCTGATCCCAATCAACCCATCGAATTGTGAAACATTGCAAGCTTTTCATGTTAAGGAAATAAATATTTGGGAGTAGCGTGTAACAAACACAGCCATCGAAAAATGAATTTTTGTGTGTGATTTGGATGCTCACAGAAGAATCAATGGCAGGAAGGGAGGGATGGTAGGAGAAAGGGCTGGATAACTTAGCAACTACAATTCTTAGCAATTCAGTTCTTAATATTATTTTCTTCCATACATCATGAAACCCTCCCCAGTGATTTCCTACAACTGGTCCTCAGGCTAGTGCTGACTGCCCAATAATTAGATGGGAAATTTTATTAAAATGCAGAATTTTGACCAGTTTTTTGGCCGTTTGGATCCAGGTAGCCCAAAGAGGAGACCAGAAATTCATATTCTTATAAAAATTTCTAAACCAGACTTTTAGAGGTTTTGACTTTTAACTATGAGCTAGCTACTTGGACATTAAAATTAGGTTTATCCTCGATTCCTCTATCTACTGGGCCTGGCCCAGTATCTGGCAATTATGCCCTGTGGGTATGACTGAAGAGAGTCACTATTGACTGATGAATCATACACTGAATATCTCTTATCTGGAACTACAACTTGTTAACTTCCCTAAAATATCCTGTAATCATGATTACCCCATCTGTGGGGACAGTGCAATGAATTTTTGAACTCACCAGAGAAGAGTGGCTTGGGAAGGAATGTGGGTGTCAGAAAGAAGCTTAGAGGGTGGAGGCATATTCCCCACACAGGAATCACCTTTGGGTTGATGATAGAGATTCACCTCCTTCCCCATCAGTGAAGCTAGAAGAAATCAGAAACCGCAGCCCCCACCACCCCCACACCTTCTTTGTCTAGCAGGTGAGAGCCCAAGAGCGATGAGGCATTAGGGCAACTCAGGTATGCAAAAATAAACAAAAGGAAGGAACACACCACACACAAACAAAAACTGGGGGCAGCCCTTGAGCTATTTGTCTCACTAAAATCAGCCCCTTGAAAATTGGAAAAATAAGCTCTCATTTTCTCTCCTTGTTTCCGCAGACTGTTCTACTTTTTAAAAATCATTTTATTAGGGGCTCATACAACTCTTATCACAATCCATACAGACATCAATTGTGTAATGCATATTTGTACATTCATTGCCCACATCATTCTCAAAACATTTGCTCTCCACTTAAGCCCCTGGCATCAGTTCCTCATGTTTCCCCTCCCTCCCTGCTCCCCGCTCCCTCATGAACTCTTGATAGTTTATAAATTTTTATTTTGTCATATCTTGCCCTGTCCGACGTCTCCCTTCACCCACTTTTCTGTTGTCCGCCCCCCTTTCTTGGGAAGAAGTTCCAATTGAAGGTGTGTGCAGGTTAGGGGGCACGGGAGAAGGAAGGGCTAGAGAAAGGGTAGAGCTGTGTTGGACATAGGCCGCTGGGCAGAGAAAGCCAGATACTCAGGGAGATGGAAGGGACCGCAGGGATGATATCTCGGCCAAGGCAATTTGCTTGCTTTTTGTACCAAATTCTGTTTCTGTCTTGCTGGGGAAACTCAGTCTAAGGCCTCCGAGACCTGCATTTTAAATACCTGAAAACCTGAAAGCCTTCCTTTCCCACTTGGGCTCTCAATCTTTCCCAGAATAAAAAAAGACTGAAAAAAAAGTAAAGACCTTGAAAAACAGTCCCAAACCATTTCCTGCAGCCTAATTCATTCGGATCCACATCTACTCAAATTACATCGGTGGCTTTGTTCTCTTGACTGCTTTACTTACCAAATGAAAAGGCACGTTTTCTAGGGACAGGGAGCAAACATACACAGAGGAGCCATGCAAGAAAATAAACCAAGTGGAAACACACACACACACACACACACACACACAATGAAGCCAGTTCAAACACATTCTAAAGAAATTTGTACTGCAGAGCCACGAATGTGACTGGGGTTGCCTGTTTCCAAAAAAAGACTACATTTTTATGAAAATCTACTCAAAACTTTGATATTGAATATCAAGTTGTATAATTTGGTACACATCACACAAAGACATAAGAATAAGCACACTGATAACTATCTCTCAGCACACCACCATCGAAAGATTAACTACTGCTAACATCTTGGGGTATATCCACCCAGATGAATACAAGTTGTATTTATAAAAGAATCCCTGGGTTCTATAAACAGGTATGTGATGGTTCAAGTACACACAGATATGCCTCAACCGACAGATGTGGCAATCTAGTTCCGATAAAACCTATCAACTGAAACCCCGTGGGACACTATGGGCATGCCATGAGTCAGAATGGCCGCAAGTGCAACGAGCTATGTTCGCAAAACTGTGACCCTGTGGTTGCTATTCAGGTGCAATTAAGTTGTCTCTGATTCATAGCAACTCTTACCCACAACATATTGAAACACGGCCCAGTCCTGTGCCACGCTCACAATGGTTCCTATGTTTAAGTCCATTGTCGCAGCCACTGTGTTAATTTGTGTCTTGGAGGAGCTTTCTCTTTTTGGCTGACCCTGTACTTTACCAAGCTCGATACCTTTTCCAGGGACTGCTCTCTCCTGATAACCTGAGAGAAGCTTTCACCATCCTGGTCTTTTTTCCTTTTCAATCATTTTATTGGGGGCTCGTACAAC
>NW_022103905.1:6374846-6375841 GCF_000313985.2 Echinops telfairi
GGGGAAGGCTGGGAATGGCTGTCTATGTAGTTGGGATTGAGGCTTGCCCCTCAGACCTCTCTATTCATTCCCTGCTTCATGGCGGTATGTTGCATTCATATCTTGGAGCACCAGATTGAAGTCTGGTCCCTCTTTCCCTGTAGAGATATAAACAACACCCTCCGCTTGGGTGGGTTAGTGCCCTATTTCCCTGCTACCCATGTCTTTTTTTCCCCTCCTTTTTAGTTGGCTACTGTATGTATCCCTGGATTTGGTGTGGCCCCTGCCATACTACCTGGAGCTCACCTCAGGAATGTGTGTATACAGCAGCTTTTTCCCTATGTCCACTTGCATTTTTATGCTTACCTAAGCGGATTCATGTTGTGTGCTTGGCTTACTTCACTTAGCATGATTTCCTCCAGTTCTTCCCAGGTAGCCACCATCCTTTTCCTTAAGGAGCATTCTGGCTAGCCTTCTTTTCAGACAGATTGTTTGTTCTGCTAGTCCAATATTCTTCTCCCACTCTATCATTCTCAGCACTGTTACTCAAGATTGCACTGGGGGTTCTAGGAAGTGCAACAAGATAAGAGAGACTAAAAGACCCACAGATGGAAAATGAAGAAATAAACTGTCCTTAACTGTAGATGACCCATCTAATATACAAAAGGATGCACAGAAGAAAACAGAAACAACAATATCTTAGAACCAGCAAATAAAGTTAGCAAAGTCTCAACAGGCAAAGTCACACACATAAAGACAGCAGTTTCATTTCTATGTACTGGACATAAACAATTGGAAACAGAAATTAAAAAATAACTTTTTGAAATGTGAAATTGGTTCTCTGAAATACAAGATCCTTAGGTATAAACATTCAAAACGTATTCAGGATATGAAATGATAAAATATTGATGAAAATGATTTGAAAAGACCTAAACAAATGGAGACAGTACTGTGTTTATGAACTAGAAGATGTACATTGTTCTATAGAGTAAATGCAATTCCAATCAACTCCCAGA
>NW_022103905.1:6376437-6415389 GCF_000313985.2 Echinops telfairi
GGGAGAAAAGCAGTGGTAAGACATTTGCTCCAGAAAAGACATAGTTGGAGAATGAAGAGACAAGCTCCAGACCAGAGAAAAGAAGTGCAGAGATAATACTAACAAAGGACGCGCATCCAGAAGATACAAAGCTCTCTCTCTCAATGCAGCAGAAAGAATTCAAAAACCCAATTAAAAATGGGCCAAAGAACCAAGCCGAAATGTCAACAAGGAGCAGATGCAAGTGACGAATAAGCCAAGGAAAGGCTGCTCAGCATCATTGCTCTGAAAACTGAAGCCCAGCCCACTGACAGCCAGGCATTTCCGGTACACAGTAACCCTACACAGAGTTTCCACAACTGCAAGGTTTACAGGAGCAGAGAGCCTCCTCTTTCTCTCAACAAGAGGCAGGTGGTTTTGAATAGACAACCTTGCAGTGAGCAGCTCAATGCCTAATTCTTCGTGCCACCAGGGCTCCTTTTATTAACCACTCATAAAATGCAAATTTAAAGCACTATGAGATCCCATTGAGCACCATAAACATGGTTCACATAAAAAAAATACTGGCAATATCAAGGATAGCAAGTGCTGGAAAGGATGCACAACTATTGAAACGCTGGTACATTGCTAGTGGGCATGTAAAATGCTACAGCTAATCTACAAAGCAGTTTGCTGTTTCCTATCAAATCAAATATATTTATCATACGACCTGGAAATGCAACTCCTGTGTAGCTAGCCTAGAGAAATGAAAACTTGCTCACACAAACACCTTCTTATATGAATGCGATAGCAACTCTACTCACCATCGCCCACAAATGGAAACACCCCCAGGGTCTTTCAGGGGCTGAAGGGACAAACTAGGTGGGGTCCAGCCAGGGATTGGGCTACCTCTCAGCAGCAAAAAGACAGGAGCTAGTATTAAAAGGCACAACAGCTTGTATAAGCCTCAAAGACACCACACTGGGTGAAAAAGCAAATTTGTCTCAGAAGGTTTTATACCAGATGTCTCCAGGTATATGAGTCATCCTCCTCTATTGGATTTTAATAATTTAATAATCATCTAATATGTTTAGAAGTTTAATAATACTTTAATGTGTTTTAAATTTTAGAATAATTGCAGAGTTCTAGAAAATTTGTGAGTTTTACACGGAGTTCCCATAAAACTGACTTGCATTTCTTACATAGTATATTGCATTTGCTGTAACTAACAAGCCAATATTGCTCCATTATTATTTACTAAGGTCTGTATTCAGATTTCCTGCATTTTTATCTAATGTCCTTTTTCTATTCCAAGACCACTGCCAGCATCTCACTGCTATCGAGTTGATTCCAAGTCAAGTGATCCTATGGGACAGAGTAGAGGTGCCCCTGTGAGTTTCTGAGAAACTGTGGGTTTCTACTCCTGTCTCTTTTTGCAAGAGTAGAAAGCCTCATCTTTTTCCCTCAAAGTGGCTGGTGGTTTTGAACTGCTGACTTTATGGTTAGCAGCCCAACACATAACCCACTATGCCACCAGGGCACCCCCACAAGCAGCATACTTCATTGCATTTTGTGTTCACGTTTCTTCAGGCTCTGCCTGCTTGTGACTGTTTCTCAGATTTTCTTTGTTTCTGATGAGCTTGACAGTTTTGAGCAATACTGGCCAGGTGTTGATAGGGTGTTCATCCATTGGGGTTTGTCTGATTTCCTCCTGTGATAAGACTCAGCTTATGGGCCTGGAGGAGGAAGGAATAAGGTGCCATCGTCATCACATTACATCAGGAGCACACATATCTGTTGATGTCTGTCTTAATCAAGTGAATAAGGTAAGGCAGTGCTTGTCAGGTTTAGGGCGATCTGTTACCTAGAAACAGAAAATTAAAACACTCACCCTCAGTTAGAACGCAAAATCATGCCTACAGGCCTCACCAACATCAAAGCGAGCATCTCATGCCAGGGGCGAGGGGGAGGCCAAGTCAATAACAAAGCAGGTGGGGACCGATGGACAGCTTAGTAAGGCTATATACTAAGAGCAAGACTTCGCATCACATTGTGGGTAATGGTTGTGTCTAACTGAAGAATCTTGAAACATACTGGTATACCTCAGGAAGCAGTGTCCAAATTCCATTTTCCAGGACAAAACTGTCAAGGGGAAGATATGAGGAAGCTAAATGTAAATAAATGGATACCTGTCCAGGGCTCAGGTTTGTAGCGGTTCTCAACCTGTGGGTCATGACCCCTTTGGAGCTCAAACAACCCTTTCACATGTGTCGCCTGATTCATAACAGTAGCAAAATGACAGTAATGAAGTAGCACGAAAATAATTTTATGGCTGGGGGATCACCACACATGAGGAACTGTATTAAAGGGTCACAGCGTTAGGAAGGTTGAGAACCACTATTTAAAGACTGACTGATGTTCTAAAACCAAAACGGGATCACCAAGGCAATTGTTGGGTAGCAGGACAGGGACCAGGGTATCCACCGGGCATGCGCCAATTCAGGCCCCGAGACAGGAAAGGTGGTATGGAGATCACTGCCCTCTTACACACACACACACACACACACACACACACACACACACACACACACACACTGCATTTGCACCGGGCTGTGGTCTCTTCTTCTCTCTCTGGCCTCAGGGGTGCCATGTGTGGGTGTACAGTGCCCTGAGGGTGCCCGTGTTTGTGACTGTAAAACTTGAAGCTTCTTCCGTCCTTCATAAAAACTAACTTGGATCACAAACCAGGTTTTGGCATAAATGTCTTTCTCATGTGAAGCCAAGAATCCAGGCAGTTCCCACCTGAGCACTCCGAACACTATGGCTTGAGAGTATCTAATCAACCCTTTCACACTCATTAAGGGAAAAAACATAAAATAAGAAGTTTGTGCCTGGGCACATTGTTTCGATGGCTATGATCGGGATCAGAATGATTGAGGAAGGACAAAAAGAGAACTGATAGCAAGGAAGAACAGAACTCAGGGGAGAACTTCAGCGAAAAAGCTGACCTGATTGACAGGCTAGACTCCACCCCTACACTCTTAATCCTCAAATTGACACCAGGCTATGTAACTACCACAACAATATTGCTGATATCACAGATATTACAATAATAAACGAGAATGGCTATTATTCAAAACAGGAACTCTTGTGGCCCAGGGGTTAAAAGCTCCCCTGCTAACTCAAAGGTTGATAGTTCAAATCTACCAGCCACTCCATGGGAGGAAGATGCAGCAGTCTTTTACCATGAAGACGGCAGCCTTGGAAACCCTCTGGGCACTGAAACTCGGTCCAACTCACAGGGTCACTGCGAGTGGCAAACCACGCCGCAACAAGGTTCTGAAAACACCTAAAAATGTGGAATTTGAATTTCATATACTTTTCATATGTCGGGAGATATTTTTCTAACGCTTTAAAATGTATCCATCATGATTAGCTCATGGATTTTACAGAAGGCCAGCAAGCCAGGATTGTCCCCTGAGGAAGACTTTGCAGACTCGTATCTTGGGCTCTCAGCTGCTTAAAGGCTGGAAAAGGGTCTTAGTCGTCCTGTGTCCCCGAGGCGAGGCAAGGCCAGTGTCCCTGTCAAAGCTCCCGCTCCATTCATGTATCCTCAGCGACAGGATCGTGAAGATCTGAGAGTAGAGCACTAAGTTCTTTGCCAATTTTATTTTATCTCTGATACAGATTCCTTTGTTTTTAATTTCCCCCCTAACTTCAAATCTACTGACGGCGCTGTAGGTTAGGCATTGGGCTGCTAGCCATGAGGTCAGCAGTTCAAGACCACATGCCATCATGCCATTTCAAGGGGGGGGGGGGAAGATAAGGCTCTCTGCTCCCATAAAGATGACTCATCTCAGCCACCTAGAGGTGCTGTGAGTTGGAATCAACCCAATGGCCAGGCGTATTGCTTTTGTGGTTGTTTTGCTCTGCTGGTTTTAAGGTCAAACTCACTACTGGGTATAGGGTTTAGCTTAAGTCTCTAGTGCCGCTCGAACCCAAATATCACATGTCAAGAGGACTTCCACAAATAGAAATGTATTCTCTCACAATTTGGGATGCCGCAGCCCCTGATTCATTCCGGGCCCTGGTTCCAAGGCAAGGTTTTCCCTGTGGGCTGTAGCCTGGGCAAAGTCCTGGTCTCCTGTCAACCTCTGTGGGCCCTGCTTTCCTGGGAGAGCTCCATGGGTCTTGGCGTCCGTCCTCCCCTGGTGGGGAAGGTTCCCAGAGCAGGGACTCGGGGTCACAGAATGCACTTTCCTTCCAGCTCTTCTTTCCTGATAGCAGCAGGACCCTCTTGCTCTGATTGCCCCACATCCCCTTTTCTCCTGTAAGAGACAAGGTTCTGTAAGCTACACCCCAGGGAAACTGCCCAACCCATTAGCTCAGGGCTGTCAACCGCTCAAAGGTGTTCCATCCACCCAAGCCCCTGCCAATGAACCGGATGGTCACATCAAATCACAACTTGGGCGGTTACATCATGATGCAGCTGCCAAGCCACAGAGAATCGTGGCTCAGCAAAGTTGACACATAATTTGGGGGGGTGGGGGGCACAATTCAACGACGGGGCTTATACAACATTTGACTTTTGCGTTTGCAATCGGCCCCTGGTTCAACCTCTTACCTGCTTATTCCCCTGGAACACGAGCTGTATGATTACCTTTAATTTTGTGTTATTCCGTTTTTGCTTTGTGGTTATATTTGCAAGGGAAGCTGTCCCACATTTTCTCAGGCAATGTTTTCAGCTAGGTAGGCACACACAAAGGAGACTATTCCGGGTCAGAGAGAAGGATTGAATGGGGAAGAAACAATTGAAGTAGAGCTCATGAGAACGGTGACACATTGCGAAACATGTAACCAATGTCACTGAATTGTCCCTGTAGAAATTATGAATGGGTATGGTTTGGGGTGTGGATATTGCCTAAATGAAATATAGATTTTAATGCATGCATGTGTAACAGGATGTCTTGGCCTGGCAGGGCCCAGAGCTTGGGGGATCCCAAAACCTCTCCTCACACTACCTTCACTAGCATGCTTAGCGTGATGTGGGGTCAAGAAGCCAGGGACACTGGAATACCAGGTAGAGGCAAGACCACAGGGAAAGGCAACACTGGAGAAGGAGACTTTAAAGAGCTGACTGTCAAAACCCTGTCGTGGGTAGCATTCAAGCAACTCGAATTGAATGTGCTGGTGGGGGAAGTCTCCCTCCTGGAAGTTCACAATAAAGCTGTGGATGGCCCGTCCAGGGCACCTGGCACCATCTCAGGCATAACAACTTCCCGCTCCAGCCGGTGTCCAACTCCTCCGATTTTGAGACTGTAGACATGGAGGGAGCCATGAAAACAGAAGCTGAATCTAAGCTCCAAACAACTACGACGTGGGCACTATGGGGTGGAGGTCTAGAGGGTTCTATCTTGGCTGGCCTAACAGCAAGCCTTGGCAAGAGTAATGAACACACTCATGAATACTGTCATAAGTTTCGGCGTCAGAGATTTACCTCAATGCCCAAGAAGATATGGCCATACAGGTATATGATTTTGAATTGACAAGATATAAGTCATAGCACATGCTTGGTGTACGGTAGCCACTCAATAGGCATTTGTGGACAGGATAATCTGATACCTTCTATGGGTAAGGATTTTGTCTGTCTAAAATACAGCTGGATTACAGGAAGAAGAATTTAGCATCAGGATTGGGAGAAGTCTTCTTAACAGCCTGCGATATGCAGATGACACAACTTGCTTGCTGACAAAGCTCAAGGATTGCAACCTCCAGTGTGGATTACAGCTCAATATAAAGAAGACCGAAATCCTCATAACTGGACCAATAGGTAACATCAGAATAGAAATAGAAAAGCTTGAAGCTATCAAGGATTTCATCTTGTTTGGGTCCACAATCAATGCTCACAGAAGCAACAGTCCAGACACCAAAGGACGCATTGCATTGCGTCCTTCAGTTACACGAACCTCTTTAAAGGGTTGCAAAGCAAGGATGTTACTTTGAGGAGGGAGGAGCCACGGTATTTTCAATAGGCTCCTATGCACGTGAAAGTTGGACACTGAATAAGAAAGACGGAAGAATGCGTTTGATGTATGGTGCTGGCGACGAATTTTGGAAGTGCTGTGGACTGCCTGTCCAAAAAGCAAACAAATCTGTCATAGAAGAGCAACCAGGATGCTCCTGAGAGGCAATGACGGCGAGATCAGGTCTCATGTTCTTTGACAGGTCAGGAGGACCACTACCTGCAGAAGGGCATCATGCTTGGTAAGGTAGAGGGGCAGCGGAGAAGGGGAAGACCCTTGACCATGTGGGTTGACACAGTGGCTGCCACAATGGACTCAAACCCAGAAAGATGGTGCAAGACCTGGCAGCGTTTCATTCCGTCACACAAAGGGTCACTATGAGTCAGAACTGACTGTACAGCGCCTTAACAACAACAAGAACACAACACCTAAAACAGCACTCCGAACGTAGTTGCTAAACAAACAAGAGTGAAGGCTGGGCCTTTTCCATTGACTTTATTGTTTTCAGGAATTGTGACTTCCACCGTGGGAATACTTTTGAAAGATGGAAGTAAATTAGCCAACCCTGGAAAAACCCTTGGCTGAGGATCCTGATTTATGTTTTAAAACATGTGATCACTCTCCCTCACGTCATGCCTCTGATCTACTTTCCTTTGAACCTGCAGCGACCATTATCGCCTGGTACAGGAGCTTATAAATTAGACCAGTCCTCTGGGGATCACAGTGCTGACAGTGTTTGAATATCCATTTCATAGCGCCTCGTGCTGGCATTTTCTTAATGTGGTTGCTCTTGTAATTGCGGCAGCGTTATGAATGCTCCAGTAACTTTCAGCTAAATCATCACAGAGTTTCCATTTCCATCTTTAAGCCCTGCAGATAGATCTGTAATCATATTATGCTAATAAATAACTGCATCTCAGGTGGATGGAGGGAAATGATCTCAACGCACATACAAGGTAATCATGCAAGTCCTTAAGCTGACGCCAGGCCTCATTCACCTATTTCCCCTCCAGTGATCAGCAGCATATTAGCCAATTAAAATCAAAATTGGTAAATGGCGCTGACATGATTTCCTTCTTGCTGTTTACTCTAGAAAGGAGAACCTTACCTGTGCTCTCCTGGCAATTTCCCTGCCGTCAGAAGTGCTGGAGGAGAGTGGCAGGCAGGCGCGGGTGGCTATCTCTGAGCTAGTCGACGAGAGAAAAGGTGTGTTCTAGAACGATTGTTTGGGGAACTGACTGGGCATCTATGCCCCTGTCTTTTCTATGAATGGATGCGCCCGTATGAAATATAAACATCTCAGATGGTTATGGAGCATTGTTAAATATTTTGAAAGCACTTTTGGGTGTGTATTATTTGTTGGGCTCTCTTGCATTTATTTTAAAGAAATTTGCTTTACAAAGTCCTTTTTTTTTTTGGTCCCCAAATCCTTCAGTGTTTCAGCGCCTTCAGCTTCTCAGCTGTTCAGAGTGGATGAGTTCAAATTTTTGTTTAAGACCATAAGAGAGAAATAAAGAGGGATCAACAAAGTGCATTAGGAACAACAAAACTTGTCATGTGGACAGATGTCTTTGGAGAGCTCTAATTCCCAGCCTTGAGTCTTATCAGGAAAGGGGAAGATACAGTTCCAGAACAGATTGTGCTTAGTCAAATCTCCTGTCTAATAAGTTATGTACTCGTTTTATTCCAAGCACAGAACACTTAGATGGACCGGCCACAAGCTCCTCTCCCTTTGCACTGAATCCATCCCAACCTTGCTTTATTGTCCAAAAAGCAACAAATGCACCAAAGAGAATTTGTTGAGTGTCAGCAGGCACAGGCCCATGCCAACAGAGAATGCACAATTGGGCACGAAGTTCCACAATTCATGCATAGAGACCGCCTAGAATTGTAGACTCATGGATCTACTAGAATCCTAATATTCCAGCAACTATCCACCTCCAACCCCCAATGCCCTACTAGGCTCTGCCAAATGGAAAACAAAACAAAACTATTCTTGTATTTACTTTAACCTTACACAAACATAACGTTCCTAAGAGAATACGATGAAGAATTACTGGCAATTTACTGTTGATAATTAAGTTGTTTAATTTTTATTTTACCCTTGGGTGGTCCGCATGTACTTTTGTTTAGAATTTTTAAAAATCCAATTGCCATAATATTTCTAGTTTCTCTTTGAATAGTCAACAGCTTTGACAGAGAGGGACCATCGATAATGAATTAAGAGTGTGCCAAAAAGCTAAGTTTGGCTGGTCTTGGCCTTGGGCACTTGAGGTTTCATGAATATACTTATAGAACATGGTTATTTCCACATATTTCTGAATATGGCCTGTCACCCACACATTTCAGTGTCCCTAAACAGATTCAAAAAAGAGGTAATGTTATTTCTATGACATACATTAAGTAATGAAAATTGCCCTCTCAAACGTACTGTACTACCAAAACTCAAGTCAGACAGACATACAACTCAGTGGTCAGGGTGAATCCACCTAATCAAAGAGTTCTTGACAATTGGCTAACAAACAAGGCTATCTTCTAAGTACACACAGAGAGAGAGAGAGAGAGAGAGAGAGAGAGAGAGAGAGAACACTGTATAACTCAAAATAACTAAACCACAATTTCCAAGTTGTTTCATTTGATTTTAACTGCTATTCTTCTGGACTTTGTTAACAAAACAAAATAAATATAAACAAGGCTACATTCAACCTCTGCTCTTTTGAACAGGATGATGTAATAACTAAACACGTTCCATGTTGGCTGGCTCATAGCCTTTCCTTTGCTCTCTCTGTTTCTCTCACCAGGAATGCCCCCTTACCCCTCCCACATCTGCCTATTGAAATCCTACCCTGCCCAGATGTTGGTTTAGGCAAAATTCTCTAGAGAAAAAAAACAAAGAGTGAAGCTTCTATATGAGTATACATAAAGAGAGAATATCATCTCAAGAAAATGGCTTACGCAGTCATAGAGACTTGTAAGTCCTAAATCTGTGGTCAGATGTAATCCTGGAGACTTCTGACTTATTCAGCTGCAGGCACTGACAAGCCCAAGATTGGCTGGTAAGATAGCAAGCTGCTGGCTCACAGACTGGAGACTGATGAATCCCAAGGTCAATGAACAATAAACTAGGCCACTGGCTCAAATCCCAAGATTGAAAGATCTCATGATGATGAGCCATCGGCAGAATCCAGACTGCACAAAAGGCAAGAGAGTTTTGAAAGAGCATCTACACATATTCTATGCAGAGTACATCCCTAAAGAAACACCCTTTCAACTGATTGACTGCTCAGAGCAGACCTCATCGTGACCATGATTACATCATTATGTGACTGCAAAAATACTGAGAACCATGACCTAGACAAGTGGACACCACTGTAAACAACACACCATCTGTCTCACCAAGTCTTCCCTCAATCTCTTTCCCTCGCTGAGGGACATCACCTTCCTCAGGGCATTTGGCTTGAGTCTTGTTCCTCTTTACTGTCCCCTCTGTAGATTGTTGTGTGCTTGTCTGCTCAGCCTCACCCATTGGGAGAGGCTCAAGGGTAGGGCTGGATTCTTACTTTTCTTTGAGATTTGCTGCATATCATCTTTTGATCCAAAACAAATAGCCACCGAAGGAAACAAGACAAAACAAAAGTTCAGAGTGGTATTAAAGTATTCAGGGGATTCACAGGGTATTAGCAAGCCTGATTGCCATTTCATTCACCCCTACTGTCCTACAGATGCTAAAAACCAAAAGCCAACTCAGGTGCCATCCACCTCGTGGCGAGCCTATGAGTTCAGAATAGGACTGTGGATTCAGAATAGGAATAGGATTCAGAATAGGAATTTCCATCGAACTCCAGGTCTACCTTCCCAAGGGACACTAGTGGAACTCAAACCACAAACCTTTGGATTGGCGCTTAACCACATGTGCCATCTAGAGACACCCTCATGGATGTGAAATAACATCTTTCGTCACTCTGATTGCTTCCCACAGAGAAGAGTGTAAGGTAGTCTCGGCTCTTCACTAAGCCCCCTTTATAGTTGGTGCAAGGACCGTTTTTTGTTCACAGTGGTCAGTTCTATATTGTTTATTCTTACAAAAGATACAGCAGTAAACATATAACAATTGTTGAGACTAATGAACGGAGTCGCTTTCCAGCCATCCGAAATCGGTATACAGTGGTGGATAATGACTTCCTGCTACTTCTGCCTTACTTGACACTCTCACTCTTTAGGCCCCAACAAGTTACCAAAACCTGCTCAGGTCTCCCTGAGGACCCCTCTTGAAGCCTCAGCTCTTCGTTTCTATCCATCTTGACTGCTTTTTTGCCCCCAAAGCTATTATATTCTATTCATCTCCTAAATGGTCTTCCTGGTCTAGAAGGTGAGATTCCTTTTCCCAAAAGGCAATGTGTCACACTCACTCATCTATCTGTCTGTTCAAGGCTAGATTCCAGGGACTGAATCCCTGACCAAATCAAAGCCCAACTCTTTGTCTTACACCTAAGACAGAATTTTCACTCCTGAGCACCTATCAGAAACACTGGGCTTTGGCAAAACTAAGCATGATTCACTTCCCAAGAATGGCAGGACCTTCCTGGATTTGCACAGGTTGACACCTTTGCCTGGCCTGTCCACTCCACCTGTCTGAGAATTAGTACCCACCTGCCATTCAGCTCCAGTCCAACTGCTGGTTCTACCTTGACATTCCCCTTGATACTGCAGTAAAGGGTTTTCAAAGCCTTCCATATGTTGCTAAAACACCTACACAGTCCTTCATTTCCTTATATTAATCCCTTGCCGTTGCCATTGAGTTGATTCCAACTCACAGAGACCCTCTGTAGGGTTTCTGAGACTATAAATCTTCACAGTGCAGATTTCCTGATCTTTCAAGGTCAGAGTGGCTGGTGGATTTGAACTGTGCACCTTAAAATTAACAGTCCAATGGCTACACTAGCACCCTTGGGATCCTTTTCCTTTCATCAAGGTTGTTGAATTCCATATTAAGAACCATTCATTGAAGTCTACTCGACTCCAGAAGCCATGTAAGCCACAGGCTTGCTCATCTACCATACCTAGTACTGGTATCAGAATGTCTACCCCACGGTCCCATGAAGAATATGTCCTAAGGAATATTTAATACATGCAATAATAAATTATAGTATAAGTCATGTATCTCTCCTTTCAAATAGCAGCTTTAATTCTTGGGAAAGGAATGGAATTTGTGTACAAAGGAGTTAATACACACTTCGGGAGCAGAGCACCATTACTTGTGCCTTCTCCCTGTCTGCTCCATGCCATCTGAGAAACAGCAAGATGGGAGGACCGAGAACTTTCCACCTCCATGGTTTTAACCCACAGGGGCTAACGACCACTCCCCCAACATCACAGTGCCTTTCTCCCCATCTGGCCATGGCTCCTCTTTTTCATGTAGCAGAGGGAAGAAAAAGAGGAGGCTGGCAGGAGAATAAACTGAATCTACTAGCTAAACAGACAATCTGAAAAGTGCATATCTTCACAGCAGACATAGCAAGAGACAGGCCAAGTGCCTGCCACTAGGCCAGGAACCATATC
Organism: Echinops telfairi; assembly: GCF_000313985.2. Classification (NCBI taxonomy): domain Eukaryota; kingdom Metazoa; phylum Chordata; class Mammalia; order Afrosoricida; family Tenrecidae; genus Echinops; species Echinops telfairi. Next base: position 6,387,978 of record NW_022103905.1, read on the forward strand.
TCTAGGAAAGTCTGCCAGGCGGGCGAGGCTTTGGCCCAAGCCTCCTCTCTGACCTCCTTGCCACCACAGGGCATCACTGTCCCAGCCTCACAGAATTTCCTCCCATCATAGCGGAGGGCTGTGCTCAGCAGTCCTGGTTGGCGCCAACCAGACCAAGGGCATGATTACACGGGGCTATTTCCACCACTGAGCCAAGGTTTTGGGGTGAGAACCCACATCCTGTGTGGGCAGCAACAGTAGAGGGAGAAAAGTGGCGCTGACCAAAACTGGGAATCTGGGCCAAGCACGAAGAAGGGCATGATGACTGACGGGCTTGCTCTCGCGGAGCCCCGGTCTCTGAGGCTCTGAGGGTAAATGCAAACTGATGCTTGAGGAAAGAGGAAAGCCTCTTTGCTCACAACCCAGCCATCACTGGATGAGCAGATACTTACCGATGATGTCAGGGTCATCATTCCTTAATTTCTCCCAGTTGGAATCCAATCTCCAGCGTAAAAGAGTGTCAACGCGCAGAAAAATTCACACTGTTTGAAACCAAAAGCGAAGAAGCCGATGACAGGAGGAAGCTATGTGTGAATTGGGAAACCCAGCATCCTACTGGTCAGAGGCCATACAGGCGGGAATATCAAAGTATCAGGAACTGATAATAGAAAGGATTCTGATTGGTTAGTTGTATATACCATCGAGGATATGCTCAGGAAATTGTTTGTGCACGAAGGACATTCCCAGACAAGTTACAGCAGTTCTTTGTGTAAGCCCTTTTCTGTACACTACTTAATCTACTGTCAACCACATGCTCTCTGAGGGCAAGCTGTCCATCGCCAGATTGCTCAGACTTCTCTACTGGTCACCAAGCACTTCAGGAGGAACATAAAGAGCTCAAATGGAGTCAAGACTCAAAAGACAGTTAGGACTCCAACTACAGATCTCAGCTTCCACAAACCAAGTGCTTTCGGGTCTGGGGCAGTGGTTCTCAACCTTCCTAATGCCGCCACCCTTTAGTACAGTTGCTCATGTTGTGGTGAACCCCCAATCATAAAATGATTTTCGTTGCTACTTCATCACTATCATTTTGTTACTGTTATGAATTGGGCACCCCTGTGAAAGGATCATTTGACCCCCCCCAAAGGGGTCACAACCCACAGGTTGAGAACCGCTGGTCTAGGGTCTCATACAGGAGACTTCAGGTGAGTGGGAGAGACAGATCCACAGAGAAGGCCACGGTTTCTGGGTCTATCAGCTGCATGGAAAGTTCTTCGGCGTGGTGGAGGGAGGTAGCAAGTGCTCGAGAGAGGAAAAGGTAGACAGTAGGGGTTCATGGCTAGATTGGGGAAGGTTTGGAAAGGGTGGGGGAAAGAAAAGCTTTCAGGCAGTGGTGATAGCTGACCTCTGCAAAGACAGCCACACCTTCATAGGCTGTCAGGAGAAGAGTAACTCCACAAACAAAGGGGAGTTCTTGATGGTCAAAGAGGAAACTGTCAACGTGCTCACGAGCAGAGAGCTAAGGGTGTCTAAGTGATGGGACATTCATCCCTGAATTGGTTATAGTGCCCAGAGGAGGCACTTGCTCTCCAACCAGCGTTCACCAGAGTTGCCTGCAACATTTATTGAAATCCACATTCCTAGATTCCAACCCCCCTTCCCATCTGCTGCTTTATCTTAGAGAGTGACTTATGGATCAGTATGATAGTGGAAACTGGGGCATCCATATTTTAAATACCAGCGGCCGTATCATGGTACATAGGTTTTAGTAGCACTTCCAAACGAAGACAGACTAAGAAGACAAGCCTGTGAATCTACTTCCAAAAATGGCCAATGAAAGTCTATGGGTCACAACAGAACCTTGGCAGACAGTGTGGTGCGATGAGGTCCCTAGGGGAAGACAGCAAACTCCATTGACTCCAACAATGGCCTTGAGTATGGTAATGCCTGTGAGGATGCTGCCGGACCGGGAAATTCTTCATTCTGTCATACGTGGGGTCACCGGGAAGCTGAGCTGACAGGAAGACAACTATCCACACCAACAGAAACTCTCTGTCACAGAGACTTTGATCCTGTAGACCTCAGGTTGGCCTCCAGAACGATAAAACCTACAAACCCAAACCAAACTCATGGGCCTCGAGACAATTCCTACACATGGCAACCCCGTGAAACTGCCTGCGAGAGTTTCCTAAAGTGCAACGCTTTACAGGAGTAGAAAGCTCCTTGTTTCTGCCCTGAAGCTGCTGGTGATTTCAAACTGCTAATTTGCAGCTTGCAGCCCAGTGCATAACCACTCCGCCACCTGGACTAGGAGGCACAGAAACACAGAGGGGTGTGGCCTCAAACCAGATATCAAAAAATTGGACTCTCATCCTCAATAGAGCAGTTATGATCATCATCATCATCATAATTGCTACTAAACTTCATTGAACACTTAATCTGTGCCCAACATACTTGTTAATCCATGCATGGAATTTTATGTGCCCATTTGCAGGAGAGGAAACAGGCACAGGGAGGTGACATGGGTGGGGGCCCTCCAAAGCCTGTACTCTGAACTACTTTGCTTTTCTTCTTCTGGATGCTGTCCCACTCCCCCTACCCAGGGTTCTACCCTCGTGCTACCCTGCACTTCAGGGTCCTGGGAGAAGCTCATTTCATCCTCACACCCACCTCATGCAGCACAGGGAGAAGAGGCACCCCTGCCCAGGAAGTCTAGTGCGTGTCCAGCCCTAGGTGGGAAGTGGCTGCTGCCAACACACTCCCTTTCCAACCACCATTCCTGGGAGAAGACCCCATCCTTTCCCCCGAGAACGTGTTATGTTCTTCCTTGCTGATGTCCCCTAACCAGGCCTCGTGGCCCCTTAGCCCAAGTGCTTGGTGCAACCCTGACAGCAGACAGCCCAGGTGACGGCACCAGAATCCAGAGATGAAGACCACGCCCCACCCAGAGAGGCCAGAAACCTCTCCAGGTGCGATTTTTGTGGGTTTCTCTCCTGAGGCTTCTTTAGAATTATTTCCCATTCGATAATCATCCACTGAAATCCGTGGTTTCTTCTGCTTTCTCCTCTGTATGTCCTCCTCTGCCGGCCTCCCTCTCACGTGACCAGAAGAATTTTCAATGTTGCCGTAACTCCCTAAGTGAGTTAGTTAGTTTATTGTGCCAACCTGGTCGATAAACACAGGTGGGGTTAATTGAAGGGCAGAGAGATAAATGGCCCAGTGAGCCTTGCCTTTCTAGTTCTCGGGTCTCTTGCTTTCTGATGGTCACACCAGGGTTCAGCTGCCTTGGCTAGTTCCCTGCTTCAGCTGGCAAGTCTCACTTCCTGCAAGACAACCCTGAGGAGAAGCTGCACGGACCTACCCCAATGCAGCCCTGGGTGCTGGCGCAGCCATGTGGAGACCCCTGCCAGTGCTGAGATGCTTACACGTTCACTGATTTGGCTTTTCTCCTGCAGTCGGCATCATCGTGTGTGTTTTGTGAGATGGAGGAGGATTTTGTGGATTGGTCTCAGACATATGGGTTAATGTTGGATTTGTGGGCTTGGGCAGCACTGGGTTGGGATGTTTTCTTGATGTGCACTTACCCTTTACATAAAACTCTCTCTTATACATGAGTGTCTGTGAATTTGTTTCTCTAAAGTACCCAGACTAATACACTAAGGAATTCACAAGGACTGTTCAGTTTATCGGTGGAGCAGCTGTGGAATGAGAGGACCACTGGACTTGACAACAAAAGCCCCGTGTTGGGAGCCCATAAAGTTACTTCTCTCTGCCTCGTGGGCAAAATGAGAATGCCATACATAAATAAATAAAAGATAAGTTTTTTTAAAAAGATAAAAATACGAGCATACAAAGTTCTTTATAAGAGGCAAATCACTAAACAAATATGTCATTTTCTATAGCCTGATAGATCTTCTCCCAGAATAAGCCAACCAGTTACTGTTGAGTGAATTCTGTGGCATGGCCACCGCTGTGTGTTAGACTAGAACTGGGCTCTGTGGGGTTTCAATGGCTGGGTCCACTGAAGGTCACCAAGTATTTCTTCGGAGATAACTCTGGGGAGACTCAAACCTCCAGCTTTGCAGTTAGGATCCCAGCACCTTAGCCATCTGCCCTATGCAGGGACTCCTAAACCCAGGCTACGCTATCAAAAAATAAAAAGATTCTGGCCCATTGGACAATGCACTGCTGTTGCTTGTGGTCTGTACTTGCCAAGCCCCCTTTCACCACCTCAGAGAATGTCAAGAAGTCCAAGTGCAAGGGCCTCCCCAGTGCTTAGGCTGTGAGTCAGAGGCCAGATCAAACAGTCAAGGAGACCACGCATCTTTCTTCCCAGTTAACCTAACCCGGAATCGTGAGGGATTGGCTGGGAAGAAGGACATATGAACAACAGATACGGTAAGCTAGATGACAGATATATTGCTAGAAGAGTCTCTGTGTTCTGCCCCCTCCAACAGAGAGGCAGGACAATGTGCTCCTTTCATTCCAGTGGCAGGTGGGCAGCAAGTCAGACCACAAATGCTGACGCTTAGCGCTCTAGTGTCAGCCCACGGAGTTTGAGACAGGCTGCGACGGCGCACACCTGGGCCTGGTGGATGGGACTCTGCATGCTTATGAGGCTGAGCTAAAGCTGTTGTTTTTCTGAAGAGCAAATTGTCTCGAGAAGTTCTCCACAATTGCCCCCATGAGTTTGGAAGATGAATATTAATGAAATAAAATGGTACACCTACTGCTAAAACTTTATTTGTAGATTTTATTTTCTGCTTACAGGAACATTGATGGCAGTGCTTAGGTTTTCGCTGCATTTAAAGTGCCTCTTTAAAAATCTCATTTGGAGTGAATATCCTATAAATGTTTTGTAACACTAGGTCTTTGTCTCTGGGCTGTTTGTCCTTCTGGAGGGGATAGGGAAAAGGAAAGGCAGACGTTGTTTGTCCTTTTCTGCAGGGTGGGGGAGGGAGGTAAAAAATGAACACAGAGTCTTAGCTTTGCATTGAGGAGGCAATGTACACCTACCTGTTCGGGTAATAGAACAGGAATCAAGTGGCAAAACCCTGCGAGATATATTCTTGTCTAGTACCATGTGAATTTTATTCCCCCACAGGTCCTCGCCATTCTTAACCAATCCTTCTTTTTGTTGAGTTTCTGTTAAAGCTTCATCTTGTTCTGGAATGGATGTTATGTGGTTTGTAAAGGATTATTTGGATTACTCTATTTTGATGGTTGATGAAACCATCTCTTGGTTTCCAGTTTTCTGCCAAGGGTCAAGCTCCTCAGGAGCTGAGCGAAGCTATCTTCCCAAACTGGTTACAATAACTGGGGTCACACTTGTTGAAGGCCTTCTACAAATTCAACTGGCCAGTTGGCTGGAGGTGTCCCAGAGTTAGGATGAAACCATCCCTCACCTAGAACCTTGGGGTGAAATCCAACCATTCTTTTCACCAAAGCTCTCTGGGGGTGAGTCACTGGCTGCCGAAGCTCAGACCGGCAACCCAAGACAAGAAAAGTTCTTTGTAGGGAGCCAGAGCCTTGGGGAAAGGCTCGCTGCTTCAAGGTGCAGAAAATCTTCACCGAGTACAGCCTGCTTCACCCCTCACCCTAGAAGGAGTGCCTATGAGCCTCGAGTGACAGCTAACATCTGATGCTTCATATCTGACTTCTACATCGCTCTCAAGAACCAGGTGCCATTGATGTATAACCACCTTCTGTGTGTCAGAGTCGAACTGTGCTCCAGAGGGTGTCTGACGGCTGTGACCTTCAGGAAGAAGATCACCAGCCTTTCATACAGGAATCCTCTGAATGGATTCAAACCACTAACCTTTCCGTTTGCAACCAAGTGCCTGTTAGCCATTTGCATCACCCGCCCAGAGAGCACAGCTCTACGATGAGAAGCAAGAATCCAGGTAGCCAGCTTCACCCTTGAAAAAAGGCAGCAGAACTGTATTTCCAAGTCTCCACCGAAATTAATGTCAGTAAGCGTCAGTACAAATGCATTTATTATGCACAACTTCCAGGATGAAACAGAATAAAAGCCCCAGCCCATAGGCCATTCAGAATGTAAAGGGTTCTGAAAATTATGTAAACACAAAATGGAAAAGCCTAACATTGTCAATGTCATCAAATAGTTGGTGTCACCTCTGTTTGTTCCCCAGAGGTCAGATGCGCTGTTGGTTCCTTTCCTACCATAGAGCCTGCGGTGAGTCCGCACCCCAGTCAATAGGAACAAGGTACCATTTCACCAGCATCCGTAGTGAGTGCTCACATTCCCGGAGCAGAGCCCTGGTGGGACTGTGCAGTAAATACTGGGCTGCAAGCTACCAACTGCTCTTCCAGAGAAAGATGAGGCTGTCTGCTGCCATTAAGATTTATGATCCAGGAAACCCTACAGAAGCGTGCTAGGAGTTGGGGAATCTACTCGGTGGCAGTAGGTTAATCTTTACAGAAGCAGAATCCAGGTCTCTCCCACAGAGAAGCCAGGTGGGTTCTTGGCACTCTGAGAATGCTAGCAACAACCAAGGGCTAAATTCTAACTTCTGTAATCAACGTTCCACATATCCTTTATATTAAAAAAGCCCTTCACGGTCTCAAAGCCCTTTGGAGGCATTGGAAGTTTCTAGTGAAATGGTAGAGCCTGCATGACACACCTTACACTGGGAGTGGGGGTGTGCTTGCTGGGATCCTGGAGCTTACTACTCACCAAAGTTCTCAGCCAAAGGGCCACAGTCATTCGTCAAAGCCCAGCCCCAACGCCCTTCTCTTTGCTGTAATCCTGCAGATCAATAGAATAATTACTGCTCCAGTCTGAAAGTTTTAAATTTTCCATTATTCTTTGTTGATCGCCAGCCAGTGTTTCATGTTTATTTTTAACATAATGATTTTTGTAGAGAGGGTTTCTGGTTCATTGGAGATTTTTGGTTTTATAGCAGATTTAAAGAAACATAAGAATATGCTTACTTATGCTTACCTGGCAGGGGAGATACCATGATTATGAAGGTGGTTTTCCCAGGGCGAGGCTCACCCATTGCACTCCAGATGTGCTGACCCCTGCAATTTCCCCAAATGTGGGAAACTCGACTGCATAATTTGTGGTAGTGGGGGACTGTGTTCATGCTGATGAAAAAAAAAAAGAATATGCTTACTCGTGTTTTTTTGTCTTGTGTTGAGCTGTGAATCTTAGTTTGAGAGGACTTACCAAAGGGAAATTTCTCCGAATGGGAGTCTTCACACTAGGGTCAAGTAACCAATGTTTTCATGGAGGTGTGGGACTTAGAAGAAACCCTGTTGGCGCCACAGTTAAGAACTTGACCGCTAACCAGGACTGGGAAGTTCAAATCCAGACCTATGAGGATCTATCTGCCTCAGTTAAGATGACAGCAAATGAACCCTGAAGGGACAGTTATAGTCTGCCCCATGTGGTCAATATGGGTCGGAATCAACCCCGTGGCCCCAAACAACAGCCATGGGAGTTCATGATAAGCAGCAGGATTCTGTGTTGCAAAACAACTTAAGGGTCTGAGGACATGTGAGCAATTCACCAGGGATGGAAGTCGATTTCCTTTAGGGACCCTAACTTCCCTATTGTACGAAGAACGTGTGCTGTTGGACCCTCAGCTCTGGGACCTTGGACAGGTCACTCACCCTTCTTGAACTCTGCGTTGCTCAAACGCAATGGAAGAAAATCATATCCAACCGGAATGTATCAGTGTTCTCAGTAATGCATGCAGACTCTGGGCGTTCTGAGGAACAGCGCCCAGAACAGGGATCTGCAGGGCTGATGGCTCAAGCACTGATGCCCGGAGACAAACTGTCTGGCTGTCTCTGGAGGCACCTCCGTTCCCAATTGCATTCACACAGACCAGCCGCTGACATTTCCAAAAGACTGAGACTAAGGTGATTAGGGAAAGGAGCATCATTACTCATCAGGAACATGCAAATCAAAACCACAAGGCACCACATTCACATCCAGGAGGAGGGCTATTTCCCAGAAAATGGAGACTAGAAATTGTTCATTCGTAAGGATGTGTAGAAATGAGAATCTTTGTCTGTGGCTGATGGGATGGAAAGCTGTACAGTCACTGTAGAAAACTGTACGGTGAGTCCTCAACAAGGTAAACATAAATACACTCGACACCTTGGCATATGCCAGGAATGACTGAGAGCAGAGTCTCTGACAGATCCTTGCACACCACTTGTGATAGTCTGGGTACTTTAGAGACACAAATCCACAGACTCATGTATAAGAGAGTTTTATATCAAGGTTTAAGTGCACATCAAGAAAACATCCCTACCCAGTGCTGCCCAAGCCCACAAGTCCAACATTAACCCACATGTCCAACACCAATCCACAAAGTCCACCTCCATCTCACAAAACACATGCAACAATGCCGACTGCAGGAGGAAAGCCGAATCAGGTGGTGTGTAAGCATCTCAGCACTGGCAGGGGTCTCCACATGGCTGCCCCAGCACCCAGGGCTGCATTGGGGTAGGTCCATGCAGCTTCTCCTTGGGGATGTCTTGCAGGAAGTGAGCCTTGCCAGCTGAAGCAGGGAACTGCTAAGGCAGCTGCACCCTGGTGCGACCATCAGAGAGCAAGAGACCCGAGAACTCGAAAGGTGAGACTCACCAAGCCATTTATCTCTCCATCCTTCAATTAACCCCACATGTGTTTATCAGCCAGATTGGCACAATAAACTAACTCACCAATGTTCACAGTAGCAGTAGAGTATGACTCCGTCATAAAGGTCTGATATAAGCAGCAGCCTGCCGGAAGGCTGAAGGCACAATGCTGAGTGAAATGTTAGACCCCAAAGGAAAACTAGTCTGATCCCACTCACTTACATACAATACCTAGAAGAGGTAAATGCATAGAGCCGGAGAGTAAATTGGACGTTACCAGGGACTGAGAGGCGTGGGAAATGGCAACTTATTGCTTAATGAGCACTAAGTTTCTGCCGGACGTAACAAGCTTTGGAAATGAATGGTGGTGGTGGTTGCATAATTGAGTACACATAACTCATTAAATGGTAAGAATTGCAAATTCCGTGCTCTATCTTGTGATATGCATATCACAATAAATTCTAGGAGGGAAGGGTGGGAGAGAGAAAAAGAGCCGGAGACTGCTCTCAGCCTGGGAGAAGGAAACTAAACACCAGTCCCTGTCCGGTCAGTTCAGACTTGTGGCAGCTCCAACGGCTGTCTTCCTAGAGCAGACATGGACTTCACTGGGTTTTGAGTGGCTGATGTTTTAGACGTGATACCAGGCTTCTTTCTCAAGGTTCCTCTCATGGACTCAAACCTCCAACCTTTCGGTTAGCAGTCAAGCACATGGGTCATTTGCACCGCTTCCTACTCCTGTAAGGAGTTCCAGTCTCAGAGACCCCAGGGCCAGTTCTATCTTGTTCTACAGGGTTGCTGTGAACCGGAATAGACTGGAGGGCAGTGAACTTGAAGCATTCCTCAGAGAAGCAAGAAGAACACTGAAAACCAAGGAAGGACCGAAGCCCACCGTCTAACGCCCATCGTCTAACGCCACATCCACTGCTAGTTCCTCTCTCTGCGGAAATGTCTTGCACGTGGTGGCTTTGCTTCTGGAGATTGCTTCCAATCCAAGCAGTGAAGCAGGATGGCTGGTAGGTCTACGTACTGCTGAGATATTTGAACCCTGTGTTGAGTCAGCTCAACCCACTGCTGAGAACATGAAGCCCTTTTCCACAGTTTGTGGACATCTAAGCTATAGGCTCCATGCAGAGAGCTATAATAATAATATATAATATATATAATATCCACCGGCCTCTGGACCCTGTTTGGAATAGCTTACCATGAAGCCAGTTTGTAGTTCCACCCTGCTTCTGCTGACTGCTTCTTAGATCCTGCCTGCCTGAAGCCGGCCCCCTGTGGATGAGCTTCAAGGTCAGACACTCTTCTACCCCACCCCAGTTCTAGGTCAAAGCCACCCTCTGTCCAGTGCTTCTACTGAAAGCTAACAATTCATTCCTTGGACTATCCAACCAGAATCTCTCCACTTTTTCCCAGGTCTTGTGCTCTGAAGGAGTCCCTGGGTGAGGCTTGGGCGGCTACAAGGTTGGAAGTCTGAGACTAGCCAGAGGTGCTTCGGAAGAAAGACCTGCAGATCTGCTTCGGGAAAACCCTATGCTGCGCCGTTTACTCTGCCACACACACAGTCACCAGGAATCAGAATTGCCTGCCTAGACTGGTGTGGTTGAATTGATTTGGGGAAGAGGTTTGTTTTTTCTTTACTTTTTACCCACTATGTTTCCACCTTCTTTCTCTTTGGCCCCCAGAAAACTGATCTGGTCCCTGTGATGCTTGGTCGGCAGACCAAGGATTCGTTTAGCTCTCCCCTACCCCATTCTCTGCAGTGATTTTGAACATTTTCTTTATATTTCCTGCCTGGTCTTCCACATCATAATCATCTCATGCTCTAGGATAAACCAGGCTTAGGATATGGCAAGCATCAAGCATATCATCTCTTTAATGCCCTCATAGACCTTCCACTTCCCCCACCAGTTCTCTTCCACATCTCTCTCCACTTTAAGAAACACTCAACACAATGCAAGATTATCAACCAGCCTCAATCCAGTATGATATGCACCCATTTTATCTCAGCAAGTACAGTCTGTAAGAGACAAATTCTATTCCACCACATAAAAGGAGATCAACCCCAGATGTGCATTACCTGAAGCACATATCACAGAGCATTCTTGGCCTCTAGTCTTAGTTCCTTCCTCCCCTGGCTTCTCCTCAACCAGGACTCCATAACCCACTCCTTCACTCCACCACAGCCAAAACCTAGCATGCTCCCTAATCTTTGTAGTTCAATGGGGATGTAACATCCTCCCTAGCTGGCTTCTCCAAGTCTCATCTCTGAACTGAGGCTGGGCTGAACTCTAAGCCCCCATGACATCCGGAGAATAGATACTCCCCTTTCCGTCCACAGATTTCTCCCAGGATTACTCTCCCCCCTTGGCTCACAGCCTCCTCGTCTCTCTCCTAAACTGTTCCATATTGCTTCTTGCAGACTTTTCTTGTCTTTGGGTCATTCTGGACCATTTTACAAAGATGCTCATTTCACTGGGAGCTCAGCTTCCAGTCTCTCACTAACACTCCCCCTCTTCTTTATTCCTGCCTTGCCTTCAGAGAAGACATTTGTCCAAGAACAGGTTTGTGGCCACAACTGGCACTAGTGTTTATGTTTGCCCTCTCTGGTCAGGCAAAGTTTTTGTGGGGACAAACAACAACAACAAAGCAAAGGCATTATTTCAACCCCCACTGATCCTTAAAATGGGCATGCAATCTCCCCAACTATATCCAGCAAACCTGCCCAAGACATAGACTTTGAAGTTCAAGCAAGGAAGAAAGAATAGAAAGCAGAGTCCCCCAATACGTTGGGTTACTTTCCCAACATCATGCACAGCTAGGGCAGATTTAGAACTAGAATCAATGCTTTCTGAATCCCAGCCTAGGTCTAGTGACCCTTACATTATTAGCACACTCAAACTCACATTCAAACTGAGGAAAGTTCCTGATTCTGTCAGGTAGGAATCTTTGACAGCACAGATTAAGGGAACGGAATTTCTAAGATTTCATATCTGTGTTATATCCATCCTATCTTAGGTTCCAACCCATCTCAGTCCCATGAAATAATCACAAGAAGAAGTTTGTGTCTAGGAGGAGAGAGACGCACGAAGAACGAAAAGGAGGTGGGAGGAATGGAGGAATGAAGAAGATGAGATTTGAACTCCTACGACTTTCTGGGTTAATTCTGATAGAAACATAAAATAGTTTTCCATGCGCTTTGTCCTGATTGGGATCTATGTGTTTTTAGGAGAACCCGTTCTGAATGGTTGCCTCTGCCTGTGCTCTTTGCCTCACTCAACCTATCTGCCTTTGTTTTGTGATTTGTGTTTGATTTGTGTTTGCTCCCTTTCCTTTTAGAATCCACAAGACAGCCACCCCTCCCCCACCACCACCACATTGTGAGCCCAGTGGCAGCTTGCATTCTGCTGTGTTGTTTCTATGATCCCGCAGCCAAGTGGTGGTCTGCCCTACAGAGAGGTCGATGGAAGCCAGGGAAGAGACGCTGCGGAACCATCACCAGTGCTTTCAAAACAGGCAGGAGGTCGCAATGCTGAGAAGTTGATGTGGCAAGAACTCGGGAAGGAGCATGCCGCCTCACCCCCACCCCCGCCCTGTTGCTTGAGCACCCCCATGCTTCTGCAGTGGTTGGAGCACATGAGGCTACACAAGATGTCTTGGCAGCTGGAAAGAGCTTTAGTTTCTCTTAACGCACGTCACAAGAGCACCTGCTAGATGCTTGGTGCTGTGGTTGGTCTACCCACATTCTTTCTCTGCCTTGTTTTGCTTTTGAGATGAGGAAACAGATTAATAGAAAACAATTTGCATGAGGTCACAAGCTAGCGAGAGGGGCCCTTCAAAGATGTGAAAGGAAAGAGGAAGAGGACAAAGCACCGCACTCACCCTTAGACCAGAAGTTAGATGCCAGGACATAAGTCTCTAATGATGTGAACTTGACTCCCATCTTGAACCCTGTCACTCCTTCTCAACCTGTGCATGCCTGGCTCTGCTCCAGTACAGTCCTGAGTGAGGTAGTGTGTGAACTGGAGCCAAGCAACCACTCTCCTAACTCCCCATCATCTGATTCTTTTCACCTGAGTGTTTTTAGCTTATGCTTTGGGGCCAATATCCTTTGAACATACTTTCTCCAGAGCTACCCTGGTGTCTCAACCACTTTCTTATTCCCACTCCTCATAGAACAGATGAAACTTCCCATGGCCTGGCTGTTGGCTTCTGGCCTGAAGAATGTATCTTAAATGGCTTTTCATCTGTCTGAGTGGACACTGCCCTCTGGTTTCAGGCGAAAAGATAATTGGGGAAAATGCAGCTTCAGTAACAAAGCCCTTTGAGAGAAATCTAAGATGGGCCTTGGTTATAATTAACTGAGACTGATAGCTATAAAATATTTGTGGGTTTCTAGTGTAGTCCTAATTCTTCCTATATGTTAAGAAAAAGAAAGATTTTTGAAAAGACAAGTCTTTTAGGTACTAATTACCAAAGTAGTTACTATTGAGTCAAATATCAGAACAGTATCGCTGCCTAATTCATGGGTTCCCATAAGCATTTATTGACCCTCTACTGAGACCAAAGTTTTCTGATAAAAAAAAAAATCATGAAATACAGCCGTGATGTCCTTAGAGGAAAGTCGGAAGACAAATACACGGCATGGAAGGCTTTTGTTTTACTTTATGGGTTCTTTACTCTCTCTGGAAAAAGGTGCAACAGCAGACAAAGGAAAATGGAAGCGATGTTGCCTGATGAGAAAACATGGTTACATCTGACTCTCTGGTCTGATGACCTTCACTTTCCAGACCTCAGGAAACTTGGTGGTGGTGGTGGATGGGGGGAGGGGGGAGGGGGGCTGCATGTTCATCAGTATGCTGGGTTTGGTTTTTTCCCCTTTGTAGAAACTTTTAGATGTTTATTTTTCCCTACTGCATAGGAATGAATGCACTGAAGTGCTGCATTGACAGAGGCTGTGAAGGCGGCCAAGCCACTTGTGTATGACAAGGAATGAACTAGACATGACCCTTGCCCTCTGAGAGCTTATGATCTGGCAAGTTTGCTAAGGCAATCACAGAGTGGTATTGACACGGGGAAGAACTTGGTAAAGATCCAAGTTAAGTGCAAAGTCAAGGCCCTGCAGAGTGGAGTGAGAGCTTCTGACACTGCCATTCTGATACTGCTGACTTTGAAGCTTCCGTGCCACTTCAGCACTGCTTTTTACCGGCCCATCTGGTGAAGCTGGGGCGGGGAGAATGAGGAATCGTGTGAGCATGTCTGTCTGGCATCTCACTTTGTGTGAGAGAACTTGAAAATGGGCAGCTGTACAGGGCACAGAGGATAACTCACAGAAATAGTTCTCTCACCTTGAAACGGGAAGGTCTTTTAAGCAGGATAGTGAAGCCAGAAATAAAGAAAAAGACGGATTTGATGATCACACTTAAACATACACATGTGCAAACCTACAAACCCAAACACGTGCTCACCAGGGAAAAGGATGGCAGCATATACAGCAACTTGTTTTCGGTTGTGTTTTGTTGTTTTTTGAGTTAGTGTAGGTTTTCCCTGGCTTCGCACTTACCAGTAACTCGGGTCCTTCACCATTGTAACATTGGATTATATAAATCATTAACAAAGCATAAACACCCGAGAAACTGTCATCAACCAGTTGATAACTAAATGCAATATGGGATCCGGGACTGCATTTGGGAACAGGGAGGGGAAAAAAGACATTAGGAAAAAAACGTGTGAAATCTAATAGATTTGTGGTTTCATTAACAGTAGAGTACCAAGATGGGCTTCTTAGTTTTGATGATTGCTGTATGGTTAAATAAGGTGTTATGAGAGGGGGAAGTCAAGCAAAAGAGACATAGGCATTCTCTGTGCAATCTTTGCTACTCTTCCAGAAAGCTAAAATGATCTCAAAATATATGTGTTTTAAGACATATATGCCAGCAAGAAAATGGACAAAGAACGGAAAACCATTAGCTCACTGCCATCCATTCGATTGTAACTGGTAGGGGACCTAGAAGATAGAGCAGAACCCTCATGGGGTTACTGAGACACTAAATCTTTACGGGAGCAAACAGCTTCGTCTTCCTTTTGCAGAGCTCCTGGTGGGATTGAACAATCAACCTTGCAGTTCGTAGCACATAGTACCACCAGACGATGTATCAAGCCAAACATCAAACTCTCTGCCATTGAATGGATGTTGACTCATCGTGACCATATAACATAGGGTCAAACCACCCAGAGGGGCTTCCTGAAACAGTAACTCTTTACAGGAGTAGGAAGCATCCTCATTCTCCCGAGAGACCAATGATCATTCAAAAGAATAAATAAAAATAAATATGACCAAAGAAGTATAAAAAAAAATCTAACTTCACTAATCATCATCACTTGCTGCCAGCAAGTCAGTTATGACTCAGAGAAACACTGTAAAGCAGAATAGAACGGCCACTTTTTTGAGTTTCAGAACTTTACAGAAGTAGACAGCTTCATCTCTCTCCTTCAGAGCAGCTGGTGGGTTCAAACTGCTGACCTTGAGGTTTGCAGCCCAATACTTAACCCACGGCATAGCCAGAGTTCCTCACTAATAAATCTAAGAAAGCAAAATTACATCTATACACATATAAAATGATTCTATGTGATATATACAAACACACACACACCTTTGGATTGGCAATGGTCAAAGAGATCAATGATACTGGGTCTAACTGGTAAAAGCATAAAACCATTCACTTTTCTGTATTTCCGCCTTGACCTATTATCATCTATCATCTCGGCTCATTCAAGCTATTGTCATCTGGCCCTTAGCCTGCTGCAATAACCACCCATCTTGTTGATCTGCCTTCAGTTTAGGTCAGTTTTCCAGTTCTCCTCGCCCAGTCAAAATGATGTTTTCAAAAAGCAAATCTGATCTTAACACCTTGATTATTTCTCTCCTTGCTACTGGAACAACAACAAAATCCTTTAAAAGACAAACAGACAAATACGTCTGCTATATAGTCCCTACCCATCTTGCATAAGGCTCCCCCCACCCCCCAACCCCCCCGCCCTTTCCACTCCAGCCGCATGCATGCAAGCTGTGGATGAAGATCTCGTCCCTCCCCACTTGGCCTAGTCAACTCCTCCTCAACCTTCAGGCTTCACCTGAAATGTTGCTTCCTCCAGGAAGCCATCCTTGAAATTCCCAGTGAGGTTCAATTTCTACTGTACCCTCTAGCAGCAAGCACTACACATCTTTCTTTAGTAGCATTGGTATCAGACTCTACAAGGGAAGGGATCTGATATTGCTGACTACCAAAAAGCCTAAACCGTCCTAATTATGGTTGAGTTAGCTCCAACGCATGACTATTTCTTGTGTAACAGAGTACATTTGAGAGCCAGTGATATCCTAAATACTTAGCACCCTGTTCAGAGTATACAGTCTGCTCTCAATAAATGGCATTGAATGAATTAGAAATCTTACTAAAGTAAATTTGGCAACATATGTCAAAATTTAAATATGTGCATGTTTTGGCCCAGGAAAACAATTCTGAAAAAAAGTTTGCCTTTATTCTAATACTTACACACATATACACACAGGCATATGAGTGAGTATTGAGAATCTTCATTTTTTAACATATGTAAACATTACTTGGTATACTGTAGTGGCCCGTCCCTGCTATGATGTTGGACGCTATGCCACTAGCATTTCAAATACTAGTCACACATCATCGACAGGCTTCATTGGAGCTTCCAGACTAAGACAGACTAGGAAGAAGGATGAAGGAGTCCACTTCTGAAAACTGGAACACCTTATGAATATCAGCAGCTGGACACCTTATCAACAGCACAGGGACTGATACTCTGCCAGAAGATGAGTCTATCAAGTTGAAAGACACTCAAAATGCAACTGGAAAAGAGCTATGTCTTCAAAGTAGAGTCAGCTTCAATGACGGCAATGGAGCAAAGCTTCTAGGAGCTTTGTTTGTTGGTGTAGCATAACTCAAAATGAGAAGAAATAGCTGCAAACTATTTCTGATGAGCTGATGAGCAAAATGTGTAATATACAAAGTATGAATCTAGGAAAACTGGAAGCTGTGGAGAAGGAAATGGAACTCATAAGGATGGATCTCTGTAGGCATTCATGTGCTGACATGGAGTGGTACTGATCATTGAGTCACATAATCGCCAGACAAGCATATATGATCTACTGTGCCAAGAATGACAAATTGAAAATATTGGAAATCTTTTATTTTTTTATCCTAAAGTACGACCCTCCAAGATAGGATAATATTCGTACACCTATAGTTCGTAGACTATTAAATTTACACACCAACCACTGCCAAATGATGAGGAAACTGGAGCATTTTACCAACTTCTGTTGCCTGAAATGGATACACATGCACTCGAGATGGATTAATCGTTACTGGTGATTGGAAGGAGAAAGTTAGAGACAAAGGAGGATCAGCAGTTGGAAGATATAGTCTTGAGGATAAAAATTATTCTGCAGACACATGACACAATTTTGCAAGACCAATGACTCAGTCATTGCATAAACATGCATGAGGACTCTAAGGAGACCTGCTGGGTTAGTGGTTACCCCAGGGTCGGCAGTTTGAACTAACCAGCCACCCCTTGGGAGAACAAAGAGACTGTCTGCTCCTATAGAGACTTAAAATCTCAGGAACCCAAAGGGGTGGTTCTACTCTGTCCTATATGACCACTATACATTGCGTCGATGACAGTGCGTTTACTGGGTTTAACATGGAGACGTTGACAGATGGAATACACATAAATGAAATTATTATATCTGTGGAAAGAGACAATAGAGAAAGGAGCTCAATATCAACCATCAGCACAAGGTCAGGAGCTAACCTCAGAGCTGACTGTTAATTGCTCTTATGGAAGTTCAAGTTAAAGTTGAGGAAAATTCAAACAAATCCCTAAGAGCCCAAAATGACTTACAGTATATCCCACCTGAATTTAGAGACCATCTCTCTGTAGTACACTTGACACATGGTACATGACTGACTAAAGGCCAGAGGAGTTCTGGGATGACATCAGGAACATCACACATGAGGAAACCTCAAAAGACAGGAAGGACCAAAGATGGATGTTGGCAGTGACGCTGACATGTCTTCTTGGACAAAGAATAGCTGAAGTGAAAGGAGTAAGTGAAGTAAAAGAGCTAAGAGATTTCAAAAGGCAGCTTGCGAAGATAAAGTATTATGACAAAATGTACGAAGACCTAGAGTTAAAAGAAAGAACAAGCTCAGTATTTCTCTAGCCAGAAAAAAAAAAAAAACAAGAAAAAAGTGTCTTGAATTATAATCTTGAACAATTCTATGGAGAAAATATTGAACAATACTGGAAGCATCCAAAGAATATGGAAAGAATGCATGAAGTCACTGAGCCTAAAAGAATGGAATAACGTTCAACCATGTCAGGAGATAACATAAGACCAAAACTGATTAAATTGAAAGAAGAAATCCAAGCTGCACTGCATGGTTTGGAGGGGGGGAAAAACTCCAGAAATTGATAGAATACTAATTAAAATGTTTCATGATATGGATGCAGCACTGGAGGGAGTTACTCCTCTATACCAAGAAATTCGGTCACTGACTACCCAGTCAGTTGTCGAGAAGAGACCCAGATTTGTGCCCATCCCTAAGGAAGGTGGCCCAACGAAATGTAGACATGATCAAAGGTTATCATTATCACTCAAGTGTGATAATGTTGCTGAAGACAATTAAAAAATTGATAGAAGAAATACATCAACAGGGAGCTTCCAGAAATGACAGTTGGATTCAGAAGAGGACATGGAACAAAGGGGTATTATTGCTGACATAACATGGATCTTGGCTAAAAGCAGAGAGTATCAGAAAGATGTTTCACCTGTGTTTCATTGACTATGCATAAGCACTTTAGTGTAGGGATCATTATGGATAAAATTACAAAGAATGGGAATTCCAGAATGCATCATTGTGCTCACATGGAAACTGCACACAGACCAAGAAGATACGGCATGATTTAAAATAAGGAAAGGTATTTATCAGTGTTGCCCCATTTGTGTGCTGAACAAATCATTTGGAAGCTGGACTATATGAAGAATCGCTTCTTTCTTTAGTAACATTTATACCAGACTCTACAAGGGCAGGCACCATATTTGGTATTGTGCCACATCAGGATTGAAGCAAGAATCCAGATCAATCTGTAACAGGCAGATGATACACATTTGCTTGCTGCAAATGAAGAGGACTTGAAACTCTTACTGACGAAGATCAAAGGATACAATCTTCAACTTGGATTACACCTCAATATAACTAAAAGAGAAAATCCACAAATTAGACCAATCAGTAGCATTGTGGGAAACAGGAAGATTTCTCCCAAGTTGTCTCCCTCAAATATATGCCAAACTTAACTGGTTGCTACACGTGGCAAATGACTATACACTGGGAGGTCAACAAAAGTAGGTCAGAGTTTATTCTCCCTAAGGATTATCAGCCATCTAGAGCAAGCAGACACCACCGTTTATCCCACAGTAAGTAGGGCCCACTCCCTTCTGATAAGGATAGTAGTAGATTGTTTCCCTGAAGGAGAGCCCAGGGAGGTCAAGCCCACTCAAGGGTGACCAAGGTTAGGCCGTTATCATGAATCTAGGGTCTGCCCTTCTTGTCACATATATACCTCTAGTCATACTCCTTCCTCTCATGTATACACCCCTAGCTCATCCCCTTCTTGTTATGCCTGTGCCTATGGTATATCCCCCTCCTATTGCGTGTATACCTATTGTACAGCCCCTTCCTGTGGCATGCACACCCCAAAAGATATATAAGCCTTGGTTAACAATAAATCACTCTCTCTGGCTCTCTCCTGCCCACTCATCTTCATGTGAGCCACCAAGTGGGGCTGAGGTGAGCATGCTACCATGGAATGTGTCTGACTCCATTATTTCCATCTCTCTTCTGTCTCTCCTTATTCTCTATGACTTTACTATAACTTTTATTTATTATCGCTGTACAATGGCACCTACTGGACCGGTGATGATTTGTTAGGGACTGGCTACCCTGACATAACATCATGATAGAAAAAAGAATAAAGTTGTCAAGGATTTCATTTAACTTGCTACCCAATCAATACCAATGTAAACAGCATTTAGGAAGTGAAATGAAACAAATGATCTCTTTGCAGCATTAAAACGCATAGATATACATTTGAGGGCTAATGTGCACCTGACCGAAGCTATGGTATTTTTAATTGCATTACAAGCATCCAAACACCAGACAGTAAATGAATAAGAAAGACTAAAGAAGATTCAATGCTTTTCAGTTACAGTCTTGGTGTAAACAAACTGCTGGAAGAACAAATCTGTGTTGAAAGTTCAGCCAGGTGGCTCCTTAGAATCTAGGATGGCCAGATTTCCTCTTCGGTACTTTGGGCATGTTCTCAGGAAGATCCAGTCCCTGGAGAAAGACATCATGCTTGGTAGAGGGCCAGAGAAAAAGAAGAAGACCCCTAACAAGATGGATTGACACAGCACTGCAACAATGGACTCAAGTGTGACCATTGTGAGGATGGTGCAGGACCAGGCAGGGTTTGTTCTGTTACACAGGCTAAGTAGGAGTTGGAGCCAGCTCAAGGACATGCAACAACAATAACAAGATATTTCTTGTATAATCAGAATCAATGAAGAGGTTTTTGTTCTTAGGGCATAAAGAAAGCTAATAGTGTCTTAACACAGGTGATATTGAAGTGTTCTTATTCTAAGACATTTACATCCAAGAGATTGACAGAAATTGCTGTGGCAGAGGGTCACGTCAACGTCCGCACAGGCGGAGATTTCCTCCTGGAGATGGGCATTTGGGGGTGGGGTAGGGGTGAGGGTGCAAAGATATCTTCAAAAGGAGCATGTGAGTCAGATAATTAGGGACAGTTAGGACCTACTTGATGAGGAAGAGGAGAAAGAGGCTTTCGGGACGGTCTGTATGTCAAGCAACAGAATTAAATTGATAAAAGAAAGAAACGGAGGTGGGAAAGCACTGACAAATAATGTCAGTAACCTGGAGGGTAAAGAATATAGAGAAACAAAACAGACGGCAGAAGAAATAGGCTGGGTCCTGGTCACAAAATTACCCATAGCTGGTAGGAGACAGAGAAGGAGTTCAAGTGGAAAGTCAATGTGAAAGGACTCACCCATGCATCGTTCTTGCAACACATCCTAGCACAGTCGCTCTACAAAGACGAACCTCATCTCTTCCTCTAGGCACCAGTGCAAACAGAGCTATTGTAAGAGAAATCCCCAAACATAGTATTGCTTCTGTGTAAAAGAGTATGTACATTTTAAATTTTGATTTAAAATGTAGAGGTGACATCAATTTAAACACCATTATATATGAATGCCAGTCCCTCAGCACCCTTGCCAAATATAGGTTGATAAAAAAACATTGAAAATAGCTCTTTAACTACTTGTGAAAATGCAGTTTACATTGGTGTTTTATGTGAGAGGGAGTCTTCTACACATCTAATATTATTGGTATTTTCTTTCTTGACCTATTTGTCCATTTTATTTGTCAATTACTCTATTAAAATGCTGATCTACTTATGGATTAGTAGATGTTCTTTATATTTTAATGGAGCTAGACTTTTGTCTCACATGTTTGTTACAAATATTTCTCTGTGCTTATTTTTTGACTTTATTTATAGTGCTTCTTTCATGTAGAAATGTTGAATTTTCACAGTCAAGTATACCAATCTTTTGGTTTTGGGGTTTGTTAGTTTAGTTTTGTTTTTTTTGGTGTGCTTTCCAGATTTTGCTGCACTTAGAAAGACTTCTTCTATTCCAAGATCATTAAACACTTTTTCTAGTGTCCATAGAACTCTGATAGCTTAATTTTCATATTGATAGTCCATCTGGCACTTATTTTGGTATGAAAACTGAGAGAAATACAACTTTATTATTTTCCAGATGGCTATCCAATTGTCCAACAGCACAAATTAAATAATAAAAATGTTCCCCACTGCTGTCATATGAAACCTTTATGAGCTATTAAATCTTCTTAAGTATTATATTAATATCTGATTTTATTCTATTGCTCTGTTTGTGTGTTCATTTGGTAAATATTAATCCATATTAACTGTCATCACACTGTAATAATTATAATATCCATGAAAGGCCTTGCTCCATTTTTATTCCTCATTCTCAAAAGCTTCCTGGTCATTCTAGCACACTGATTTTTCCATAAGAACTCAAAAATCAGCCTGCCTGATTATAGAAAAGTAGTTAAAGTCCAGTTGTCATTTTGGGGGAACTCCATTAAAACTAAACTTAATTTTGGAAGAATGATCAGCTTTATAATAATCTGAGCTCTTAGCCTTCCCATTTATGAAGTCTTCTTTGGTGTCCCTCGTTTGCATTGGAAACATTCCCTCACATACATGTTGTGGCTGCCCGACTCTGTGCAGATTATGAGAACCGTGGGATGGCAGACAGTTAGGAAGGGCGCCAGGCTGGCGATGGATGGCCAGTTAAGGGAGCACGCCCCGGGCACGGGGCGATGAAGACCTGTGAGATAAAGGTGATAGAAGTCAACACACACAATTTTTTTTAATGATTGGGTATTGGGAGAAAGCGAACAAAAGCAGCAGTACCTTCCTGAGGGCTTAAACTCAAGGACTGGGGAGTTTGGGAGTGATGCAAATCATTCACATTCTCAACTGCTTGCTACGCCATTGAAGGCCCCAGTCCACACAGAGGTGCCCCACTCAAAAGCCCTGGTCACCTACTACAAAGCAATCAGCCACTGGAAATCTGGGGGGACACAATTCGCTTCTCACACACGCAGGGTTTTCAGGAGTAGAAATCAACTCTACAGTCATTGTTGCTGTGGGTGAGAGTTAAGTTGAAATGTATGGCATCTAGGGTCCCAGTTCATACACGTGTGAGTTTGCTCCCAAACAAAACATGCATAAACATGTCTCTGAGATCAGTGGATGGCTACAGATAAGTTTGTTCAGTGTCTTGGTCTCATAAACCTCCAAAGTGTATGTGTCTAGAAGCACACATACATGGCTTCCGAGGTTGTCTATTGTATACTCTGTTTGGTGTCAGTATTCCACTAACAAACCCCTTGGAGTATTTCCTTCCAGACGTAAAGAAAGACTCTTTGTTCTTGCATGCATAGACTTGCAGAGAATGGAGATATTATCATTTAATCTGTCTTCTAGTGGTCCGCCGTTGGCTTGTTCCCGGGGTCCTGCTTTGATAACTAATGCTGCACTGATTAACCTGGTGTGCGCAGGATGGCATAGACGCTTCTACCTGTAGAATAACTCTCCAAAGAGAACAAGACAAAATCTTAATCACACATAACAGGCGAATCCACTCCTACAGAGAAATGATGGCTGTAATTCTTTGATGAGGCATTCAGTTTAGCACTGGGACAGATCACTAAAATCCCTACAGGGAAAAAAAATTTGTTTTTATTCCCTTTCTAGAAACAGAAAACAAACCCAAATACCCACGGTGAGTGTGCGTTTTACTCTCCACTTAATGTACTTTGCTCCAGATGTTCCAGAAGCCATGGAGCTTGATGTACTCTGCTGTAATTCTTATTCACGGTGCTGTTCGACGTCTTTTGAACAGCATTAGGAGAGTCGCTGAGTTTTTCCAGAATTCATATGCAGGAACCTGAGTTGGCGTTTGGTGTCGTGACAACCACAGAGCCATTCTATGACCACATAAGCTCAACAGTCAGTTATGGCTGAACTACATTATTGCATTTGGGGATGGCATGGAAAGCTATCTTCATATCGCTCCTCTGTTCCTTTCTTGGCTGCTTCCAGCATCCCAACCCCCAGACACAACTGTAGCACCTACACTGTATAACCAGGGACCTCTTCTCCCACAAAGCCTCAAGCACAAGATCAGCTAGTAGGTCCCGACAGCTGGGAGTGGAGATTTGGCCTTCCAACTGTGTGGGATGGAAGAGAGCCACCAGGTGGCCTGTTCTCCTTATTCCTGCCAGCAATCACCTCCTTCTCGGAGGATCTGATAGCAAGAGCATTGAGTCTTTCCAGAGTGCTCCATCCCAGGTCATGGCCTCCTAAATCAGCATAAGCTGCCCTCCCACAATCCACTCCTAGGACCAGCACCAGAGACAGAGCAGCAGCCTAACTCAGACCCTGAGAAGGGAAGTTCAATGCAAGGGCCCTGCTCTCCAGGAGGCACTTGACACAGTGAGGCGAAATAGGCAAGCAGGTGTGAGTACCAAAATACTGCCGCCTTGTTCTTCACAGCATTTTCCCATCAGATTGAAATAATAACAGTCATAACAAAGATGTTTAAAGCTCAGCCCACGAGGAAGAAACGGCAATGAAATCCACCCTTTAAGACAACATAGCCGAGGCCGCAGTCTCAAGAGGGTGCCACCGTGCGAAGAAGCTGGGAGACAACACGGGGTTAAAGAAAGGAGCCCAGGAAACTCCAGCTAGTGGGGTGAGCATGGAGGAAAGGCACCAGAAATCAAAGTGCAGCTGCTCTTTTTGCTGTTTAAATCATGATATATTAGCTGCAAATTTAGTTTGTTGGCCAACGCTCAACAGTGACATATGGCCAATAAAAGGTCCGGTGGAGTTTTCCATCTGCTGTTCAACTTGACCGTGGCTTACACGCCACGGCTCAGTGTCAGGCAGAGCAGGCTACCCTTCAGCATCCTTTCATGAGCTCCATGCCAGCTTCTAAATGGGCATGATTCTATGCCAGCGTACGCCACCTACCCAGCAGAACACTTGACAAGGGGATGTGCATTTATGCATTCCCTCACATCTCATCCCCAGTCCGATCCAACCCACTATCCAACCCATAGACTAAAAGGGTAGCATTCTCCTGAAGAGTCGTCTAGTTGCTCATTGAAGAGCCTTTGGGAAGCAAGGTCATTCTGGGGAGCCATTAACCCCCATGCCAAACACAGAGGAATTGGCAAGTGCTGGTAGTTCTGGACTGGAAACCGTTTCCATCAGTATTAAAATGCAGAGCAAAGAGGTTTATTTTGCTGGCCCCGGATTGGTGTTTTCATCCACCTGGGGCTGTTGCCGTCTCCTGTTGCAAAGTGGGGTAAGTTGGTGGAACTTACACTCAGGTGTTTACACACCCATCACTCCATGTGCTCTTGGTAAAGGCTGCCCAGACACCTCCTGTGGACAACCTTCAGGGACACCTCCAGAACCCTCTCACACTTAGACTTTTGTAAGCAAATGACCAGCAGGAGACAAACCTTCATTCCCACACTTGAGATAAAAATAACTAGATCCTTAAAATCATGCCAGTCTTCTCCTCATGATTTTGCTTCCTAAGCAATGAAGTGGGAGAGGAATGATCACCACAGGTGATTGGAGTAGGGAAACAATAGCGCTCTAGAAAAGGTGACTTCACTGTGTCTTGAACGGCCCCTCACAGACATCAGGATGATCCGCACCCCAACTGTGCTTGCGTTTTGCAGGATTCTGCTGTTTCTCTGGCTCTCTCTGCATCTGTGGGAAATATCCTCCAGCAATCAGAGCTGGACTTAAAGAAGGCAGCCCACGTTCCATGATGCTCACCTTCCCGACAATCACTGAAGACAAAGTGGGTGCATAAGCAAATGTGGTGAAGAAAGCTGATGGTGCCTGGCTATCAAAAGAGATAGCATCTGGGGTTTTAAAGGCTTGAAGATAAACAAGTGGCCATCTATCTGATAAGCAACAAAGCCTACATGGAAGAAGCACACCAGCCTGTGTGATCATGAGGTTGCAAGAGGATCTGGTATCAGGCATCAAAGAACAAAAAATCATATCATTGTAAATGAGGGGGAGTGCGGAGTGGAGACCCAAAGCCGATCTGTAGGCAACTGGACATCCCCTTACAGAGGGTTGTGGGAAGGCGCTGAGCCAGTCAGGGTGCAGTGTAACAATGATGAAACATACAACTTTCCTCTAGTTCTTTAATGCTTCTCCCCGCCCCCCGACCCCACCCCACCTCACCCATAATCATGATCCCAATTCTGCCTTACAAATCCGGCTAGACCAGAGGATATACACTGGTAAAGATAGGAACTGGAAACACAAGGAATTCAGAACAGATGATCCCTTCAGGACCAATGGTGAGAGTGGCAATACTGGTGGAGAGAAGGTGGGATAGAAAGGGGGAACCGATTACAAGTATCTACATATAACCTCCTCCCTGGGGGACAGACAACAGAAAAGTGGGTGAAAGGAGACATCGAACAATGTAAGCTATGACAAATTAATAATAATTTATAAATTATCAAGGGTTCATGAGGGAAGGGGTGTGGGGAAGGGGGGGGGAATAAAGAGCTGATACCAAGGACTCAAGTAGAAAGCAAATGTTTTGAGACTGATGAAGGCAACAAATGTACAAATGTGCTTGACACAATGGATGGATGGATAGATTGTGATGAGAGTTGTATGAGCCCCCAATAAAATGATTTAAAAAGAAAAAAAGAAGGCAGCCCAATCACTGACTCCTGCTTGAATCTGTTGGCACCTAGAGGTGAGGAAGAACGGGAGCAAGGCAGGGCGGGAAAAGAAACGGGTTGATGGACTGGATCATAAAAACACAAAGCAAAACGTCCCTGAGTCTGTGAGGAGGTGGCTTAAATGATAACGATGAATCATTCACACAGAAATGGGCTCTCCATCCTGACAGACAGCGAGGATTTAGGAAGATGGGTTCCTCCTGGGGTCAGCAAGAATCTGAGACACGGAGGACAGTGGTGTTTGGGGTTTGGCTCTGCCGCAGTCTCCCTCTCCAATGTGCTGAGTGGGCAAAAGCGCAGCCCTGCAGGAGCCAGCATCTCTCAAATCCTTTTTTTTTTTAACCCGTGTGTATTTGAGGGAAAATTTAATCTCTCTGACTCATTTACCCTTAACCCATCAAAAAGTTGTTTTACTTTGTGCTATTCGATGGCTGGTGAGTGAGAGCTCAATTTGAAGCAGGCTCCAGTCCTGGAAAAAGACCCCAAGCAAGTCCAAGGGCTCGGATCCAACTTGTGCTTTGATTGTGACGGAAAAAGGTTATTTCTTGGGGTAAAATATAATGGGAGGAGGTTTCTATATTTTAACCTCTCTCTTACTCTGCTACCACCCAAGAGGCAGGTGGGGAAGAAGAGAGAGAAAGAGAGAGAGAGAGAGAGAGAGCAGTCAGAGGTAAGTGGGAGAGGATGCCTGAAGGAATCTTCCCTAAGATGAAATTGAGTCGCAATAAACCTGCAAACAGTAACAGATAAGCTACCTAATCAGTGTCTTAAGATCACAGGCCCTGGAGGCAGACAGTATGGAGTTCAAGTCCTGACTCTGTCCTTTTCTTGCTGTCTTACCTTAAGCAAAATCTTTACCTTGGCTAAGCTTCAGTGTCCCCACAGGTAACAGGTGGATAATGCTCAGAGCGTCTCTTTCATGAATTGTGAGTCTTGCGTGTGCTGATCTAAACAGTGCTCAGCACAGTTCCTGGCACAGGCGAAGTACTTATTTTGAATCCAGTTAGAACCCAGGAATTGCAAACCTTCTTGCCAGCTTTATCAGACACCTTGCCTGCACCCCAGAAATGCTTTTAGCCTCACCTGGCTTTTGTCCTGGCTGTAGCTGCAAGTCTCTGTGTGGTCTCAGAGCGAGTTCACATAGGTGCGATCTCAAGTAGCGCCCTATTCCTCATACACTCCGCACAAGGACCTCTCCCCCATCGTCATAGGTTGAGTTCTTCCAAAGCTGGTGGTCTGTAAGAATCTGGTCTGTAAGGTCTGATGAGCCTAGCAGCACTGGTAAGGGACTGAAGGAAGAGTGAGGTGGGTGAGAG
>NW_022103905.1:6416644-6422959 GCF_000313985.2 Echinops telfairi
AGGTTATACAGCTATGAGAGGGGGTGGTCTAGGGACAAGCACGCAATAGGAAGAGTAGGGATTGGGGGTATACATGTGACAAGATGGGCGGATCCTAGATTTAGGATGGCAGCTTAACTTTGACCTGTTCCCTGGGTCTCCATAGGAACCATTATCAGTAGGGTGTAAACTCCGCCTACAGGAGGCTGTCCATTGTCCCCAGCTGCAGGGAATGGGCCCACTGCAGTTTGTCAACTGATCGCCCTCAGGGGAGATGTCTGCTAGCATCTACCTCCCCCTACACCCACCCTTCACTATTTCTCCCTAGAATTAAGTTATGCCAATAAACCTCGCCCTCAGACTGTGCCTTCTAGGGAGCCCATGCTCAGACCATGGGATTGATTCTGACTAATTCTGAGTCTCTATCCTTATAGCAAGTTTATAGAGTCCAATTTTATTGAGGAGGATGAGAGGTGCATTGTGTGTATTAAAGCCATATGGGCACTTGTGAGGAAGGTAGGCTTTCCCAAACAACCCAGAAAAAGAGAGAGAGAGAGATTCCAGAATTTGGGTGCCCTGACAAAGAAGAAGGAGACTCCAGGTGTCACCAATACTAGCTGAAGTACCAAGAGTTAAACCTCCTCAGAGGTCCCTGAGAGAAAAAGGCTGGGCAGTCTGCTTCCCAGCAATCACAGCCTCAGGAGCGCTATGGCACACGGTTCTCCTCCGACCCGCACGGTCCTCCTCCGACCCGAATGAGTCACCATGAATCAGAACCCACTTGGTGGGAATTGGTCAGCAAGGGGGATCAATCTCCACAAAGAATGACCCACAAGGACGAGACCCTCCTTGTGGTTTGGTGCTACCGAGTGGGTTTTGACTCATCGGAACTACATGTATGAAGGAAACATTTCTTGATCCTGCAACAGCCTCAAAACTGCTGTGATGGTTGAGTTTATTGTGGCAACCACTCACTGTGTCCATGCGTCTCAAGGGTCTTTCCCATGCATGTCCCTCTCCAGCAACTGGTCTCTCTTGATAACATGGCTGGGGTAGTCTGGGTACTTTAGAGGAACAAATCCACAGAAACTCATGTATAAGAGGAGGGTTTTACATAAAGGGTAAGTGCACATCAAGAAAACAGCCCAACCCAGTGCTGCCCAAGCCCACGAGTCCAACATTAACCCATAAACCCATATGTCCAACACCAATCCACAAAGTCCTCCTCCATCTCAAAAAACACACGCAATGATGCCGACTGCAGGAGGAAAGCTGAGTCAGTGAATGTGTAAGCATCTCAGCACTGGCAGGGGTCTCCACACAGCTGCTCCAGCACCCAGGGCTGCATCAGTGTAGGTCCATGTGGCTTCTCCTCAGGGATGTCATGCAGGATGTCGTGCCAGCTGAAGCAGAGAACTGGCTAAGGCAGCCACGCCCTGGTCCAACCATCACAAAGCAAGAGGCCCGAGAACTTGAAAGGCGAGGGTCACTGAGCCATTTATCTCTCTGCCCTTCAATTAACCCCACCTGTGTTTATCGGCCAGGTTGGCACAATCAACTAACTCAATGGCCAAAGGCCATGAGATGAGGACTCCCTGTCCTCCCTTCTAAGGAGCGTTCTGATTGTACTGAACTTCCTCCAAGTGAGATTTGTTTGTCATTCTGAGAGCCCATGGAACTCCACCCATTCTTCACCGACATCATAATTAAATGCATCAATTCTTCTCCCATCTTTTTTATTCATCGTCCAGATTTCACCTGTATCTGAGGTCATCGAGAATATCGTGGCCAAACCATGACATTCCTCAAAGCGGCATCTTTGCACTTGAACATTTTAAAGAGGTCTCATATGGCCTGTTTTCCCAAAGCAATCCATCATTTGATTGCTTGACTGCCGCTTCCATGGTTATTGATTGTGGATACAAGTAAAATAAAATCCTTGACTACTTAAATCTTTCTCAGCTTATCAAGCTGTTGTTTACTGCTCCAGTTGTGAGGATATTTGTTTTCTTTGCATTAAGGTTGAAGCCATGCAGTCTTTGCCCTTCATCAGCAAGTGCTCCAGTCCTCCTTGCTAGCCGCAAGCAAGGTTGCATCATCTGCATATCGCCGATTATTGATGGAGCCAATCCTGGTGTCAAGGTCTTTTTCATAGAGTTCAGCTTATTGTAGTTCAAGATACACATACAGTCGGGAGAAAGGAGGCCATTCTGGTGCCCGTCTTTCCTGATTTTCAATCATGCAATAGCCCCTTGTTCTGATTACATGACTGCCCCCTGGCCTGTGTGTGGGGTACATGAGAGGAAACCTAAAGTGAGACCCTGCTTCCCCAAAGTGAGAGCAAGCAGGACTCGGGCAGAAGCTGGGGGAGACAGGAGGATGCCCGTAATCTCTTCCCAGAGTGAGGCTGGCACCCCCACAACTGAGCCATTTGATTCTGCTTACTGTACCTCCACCACACGCCTGCCCCTGGCCAGCGTGGGTAGAAAACAAGGATCTCATGAAGGAGAATCCTCCTTACGGACAAGGCAAGCACCCAGCCGGCACTGCAATTCGGGTCAGATGTCTCAGGGCTAATGTCAGGTTCTAACATTTTAAGCCTACTCCAAGGGGGGAAAGGAAGCCCCTTCTTTCATGTAATATTCCCATCTGATGGAGGAAGCATGCACCAGGACACATAGCTCTCTTGTTTTCCTAATGCTGAGGCCTCAGGCCCAACCTCCCACCTCACCACCACTGGCACGGAAGTAGCACCCTCACTTCTAGGCAGCACTCACCCCTCTGGGCCAGCCGGGCTGCTTCCTTGTCAAGAGAAATGCATAATTCAGTGCTTTGTTTTCCTGAGGATTCGTGTCACTCTTTCACCTGCCAAAGTGCCAGCGAATATTCAATGCGGATTGCCTCTCAGCCGCCGGCTGTGAAGAGGCATGGTCAGCGGTGACCCATGAGATGGGATTGCAGCGTGCTCCTCCTGCCCTGAACTTGCCCGCAGGGGGGAACTTGAAAGCTGCAGAAGAGAAAATCACCACGTCTTGAGCACCGATGCATCAGAGCCTGAGCTCGAGATGCTCCATTGTTTAACTCCAAACTCCAAACCCAACCCACTACTGTCGAGTGGGGTCCGCCTCCTGGAGATCCTGTCGGACATAGAAACAGCCCCACAGGGTTTCCACGCCTGTAATCTTACCAAAGCAAAGTACCACATCGTTCTCCCGCGAAGCAGCTGGGGAGTCCAGATAGCATACCTTTCATATAGCAGCCACGCTCATTAACCACTGCACCACCTGAGCTCCTTAGTTTAATTCACTTATCACCACCAATGCAGCCACAGATAATAAGAACACAGGTGGCAGTGGCTGCATTCTCATGCAACTTTATTTACATCCTCAGGGCTTGGCCAGCAGGCTAGAGCTTACTGCTGACTGCAGAGCTGGCGTAGGGTGCCTGCATCAAGCACACATGCGTGGTAAGCAAGGTCCTTGTCACGGGATCCCTCGCCGAGTATAATCACTCTTGAGAGGAATGACGCAGCCAATCACATCATCCGTCATCATGTGTTCTCACTTATGATCTGCTCTTCTGGCGAGGAGAAATGAGCGGAGAGGAGAGGCAAGACCTCAACAGCAGATCAGCAGATGGAAGGAGAAAAGCAGAGGCAGGAAGGACAAGGGGCAGAAGCTGAGTGAGGATGAAGGGTGGGTGGTGTTGAGTCTAGATTTGGAAGGAGATGAGGTAGTGCTTCAAGGACACATGTTTACAAGGTCACGGCACCTCACCTTTACAGGGCAACTTCAGGCCTTCCTCTCACACTGGGATTTGAAACATGGTCTCAAAGTCAGAGTGCTTTCGAACAGAAATGGCTCTATTTCAGATAGGTTGTAGGGCTTTGGGAAAATTATTAATTCCTGAGCCTCAATTTTCTCATCTGTCAAGTGAGGATTAATAAGATTGAAGCAAGGATTAAGTGAGATTATGTGAAAAGTTCTTGGGGGTATGGGGGGGGAGGCGGGGATTCCATTATCTTTTAATTCCATTTTTTCACAACCTTTTTGGAAGTCCCCTTCTACCTGCAAAGGGTTCGGCCAAATGCCTGACATGACTATTAGCACTCAATCAAGGTCAGCTGTTAGTCTTGTCCTTGTATTGTTACACAGAAGGAGCCCAGGCAAAAGTTTTAAAGGGAGGGGCTCACCGAGAATGCTAACTCACCCCATGTTCAATGTCTTTCTTGCTGTTGGTGTCAAGTTGAATCTGACTCCTAGTGATCCTACAGCCAGAGGAGAATTGCCCCATCGAGTTTCCAGGCTGTCATCTTTACAGAAGCAGAATACTACATTTTTCTCCCCAGGACCAGCTTGTGGGTTCAAACTGCCAATCTTTGGGGTAGCAGCTGGGCACTGCCTGGGCCACCAGGGGTCCTTACACAAATGCGCTTGGTAGACCCTTTAGAGCTCCTCTCCACCTTATAAATAAGAATGATACCCATGGGTCCACCCAGGAGTGTGGACTAATAGTGAATTGTAGGCACCAACACACAATCAGATTCAGACCAGGGCCCCTCCAAACACCAGAAAGCAGTCAGTCCTCGCCTGCTGAGAGGCTCCCTTCCCTAGTTTTGCGGACACCAGCATTCCGTGTGTTGGTAGATGATCACGGAAGAGCCCTGCCGGTGTTCGTGGCTGAGAGCTTGCAGTCTGTATTTATTGTGACACCCTGCTTGGCTCATCAAGACACTCGGCTCCATGCTACCCTGGTTTCTGGCATCTGGCACAACCTACATGACACAGAGCAGTGGCTCTCGGTCCAAGATACATACGAGCATTATCTTGAGAGTCTGTAATACATACTAATGCTCCAAACCTCTGCAAGAAATTCGAAGCCAGTCAGTCTGGGTAGGACTAAACATCAGCATAATTTTTAATTCTCCATCGAAATACACGTGCGCAAAACAAACAAACAAAAACCCTCTCGTTGACTTTGACTCCTGGGGACCCCATGCACACAGTGCAGAGGGACCGTTTCAGAGGGTTCTCTGCCTTACTGATTGTTGGGTCGCTGCTCTTTCCATGTAAGGAAACGAACCCGTTACCCTGCCTTCTAAGTTACACTTGCTTCCAGTGTGTTCTTGCCATTGAATTATGTGTGTATGCAGACCCTAAGAAGACTCTGATTTCTCCTGGGAAATGTGGCTCTTCCATTATTGCACTGATCTGCATCTTCTCGGCTGTATAGATAATGAGCCCACCCTCTGGGATCCCTAGTGTTTCTCCCTTTTCTTACCCATCTTGCAGTTGGCCTTGGATTCAAAAACTGCACAACTTAAACCTCTGGCATCAACGCTGGTCTTTCTGATTTGGCCATTTCCAGCTAAATGTGTACACCTGCAATGAAGTAAAATTACTTGAAATGGCTCTTCTCTGTACCTTCCACAAAAGATTGGGTGGGTGTATGCAAATAAAGTGTAAAAATAAAACCCCTAACAATTCCAAATGCACTGCCATCAAATCAATGCCGACTCATAGAGACCTCTGGGTTTCCGAGACTGTAACTGTTTATGGGAATAGAAAGTCTAGTCTTTCTCTCAGGGACCTGCTGGTGGTTTCGAACTGCCGACCGTAATATGAAGGGATTGGTCATTTTTGGCCATTCCATTGGGTATAAAGTGATCCACTGCAGAAACAGGAACAGAGAATCTCACATTACTATGAAGGAAGAGCTACATTCTACATCGCTATGCAGACTTAGAAGCTGCGACAAAGTAGTGGGTTTTCCAGCCCACAGAAAGAGTAAGCTGAGCCACTTTGAAACTGGCTTGGAGACTGGGATGCCCTTGAGGCATTTATTGGCGGTAAAGGAGCTTTATAGCACTAGCCTTGGCGGGATAGAGGCCCAGGGCCCACATGGCTAAGGCTGAGAACATGAGCAAGAGGCATGTCTGCTGGCATGACTGAGCCAAAGCAAGATAGACAAGTTTGCTGAGCCTGGCTTGCAGGAACTTCTTAATTTTCATTACCAAACGCACATACCGGTGAGTACTATCTGTGAGATCTGTGTGTTCATTGCAAGGGGAGAAACAGAGTGCTGGAGACAGGGCAGATGGTGCATGAAAGGGGGAGGCATGTCTGATCTCTGTTTCATCAATATCAGGCTTGATCTGTGGTGGAGTGGGACTCTCCTTCCCCCGTGTAGCCTGAGGAGGTCAGATGTGGCCCCTGCACCATTTCCTCAGCATTTGATGTTGGACTCTTCCTGGCGGGCGTGCCTAAAGCAAGAATGGCGCTGATGATTCAAGTATTAATGGATTCAGCAGCTATTGACTCGGCTGAGCATGGAGTT
>NW_022103905.1:6423804-6428857 GCF_000313985.2 Echinops telfairi
GTGAGTCTGAAGAGGACTTTATAGATTGGTATCAGACATTTGGGCTAATATCAGACTTATGGCCTCAGATTGGACTGTGTTGGGATGTTTTCTCAATGTTTAATTCCTCTTGTACATAAGCCTCTCCCTTATATACATATGCGTGTTTATGAATTTGTTTCTCTAGTCTACCCAGACTAACATATACCTCTTCTACTTTTCATTGTTTGGATCACATCCCTCTCCCCCTCAAGATCTTGCAACGGCTCCCTGCTTCAATGCATCAGAGCCAGGAAGCTCTGGCAGACTATTTTATTGTTGAGTAGGTGTAAGTCATGGTAAACTAGGTTTTTAAAAGATCCGTACTATGTAGGCATGGAAGTCTAGAAGCTCATCCAACAACAACCTCCCACTTCTGCTTGTTCATACTGCTGCAAATGGGGTTTCAGCCTCATCTCGCCGGTGAAGGAGCCTGGGACGTATCACATCACCAGTGCTGACACACCCTCGAGTCTCAGTCGTGAACTCCTGTTAAATGCCCTTGCTGTTGTGCGGTGCTGTCAAGTCGGCTCTGACTCAAGCAACCCTAAGTACAACAGAAGGGAATACTGCCTGGTGCTGTGCCCTTCCCCACTGCTCTATTTGAGCCCATTGCTACAGCCCTGTGTTCATCTGTTCATTTCATTGAGGGTTTTCCTCCTTTTCATTGACTCTCTAGTTTAACAAACATGATGGGGTTTTCCAGGGACTTTTCCAATAACATGTCCGAAGTACATGTGCCAAAATCCCATCACCCTTGCTTCTAAGGACCATTCCTACATTAGTTTAGGCAACCAAATGTCTTTAAGCTGGTATGAGGGTTATCACATAAAACAGAACATTATAAAACAATTGATTTGAGCTCCTAATATTGTGTGTGTGTGTGTGTGTGTGTGTGTTTAATGAATCTGCAAAACACATAGATCCTTGGAAGGCACAGCTGGATTGGTAACTTGAAGGTTGGCAGTTCAAATCTATCCAGTGGTGTTGCAGCTTACCCCTGCGTCATCTTTACCATGTCTCTGACTCTCCCTCACCCTTCTTCCCTCCTATCCTCCAGACTCACAATATTCCGTATGCCCAACTTTTCTTATCTCACACTCAGTAGGTAAAAGTTGGGTAAAAAAAGAACCGGTTATAAAGGGTAAGATGAAGGCTGTGATTATATACTATGCATAGATACTTTTTGACAATTTTTCAGTGAAAGTGTATGTATAATTCAAGTCAAAATATTCTCATGTCTGATCATCTGACTCAAAGAATCATGTGACACAAGAAATAAAAACTGGTCATTGTTATGGGAAAGGGACGATGTGGAGGAAAAACTGAATTTTTATCATATGTAATAGGTCCTTTTTTCATTTTGCATAGTGTGCCTGGATTACCTCTTCATCAGAACATACCTGAGTTCTCTTTAAGATCCCGGGTGCCCTGAGGGCACCCCTGGGACTGAAAGCATTTGTGTTCTTGTGGAATACTGTGCATCAATTCCAGGAGGCACAAGGGCAAACTCCCCATGAATTCTAAAGCACGTGGGACCCAGCTTCATGAAAGCTGGAACTTCGAAGATTCTCTCTCAGTGCACTGAACATGAAGTCTACAGTTGGCTGTGAGCTTATGAATAACCTTGGAACACAAGGATGTATATTCAGCATTACTTCTCCCACAGGAGGGCCGGAGAACTATCCAAATATGTATGAGAGAAATAAAGGCACCTTTAGAAAGGTGAGCTCATGCTACCTGGTTGGGGATAAATATTACAGTCCTGAAACTCTACACACACAGCTGAGAACCGTGCCATAATAGTTTCTTGACTTATTTGTTTTTCTGAAACTCATCCAGCAAAATACACTGTGTTGCAATTTTGTTTCATTTGCTACCTTCAGTTGACTCCAGACAAGCTATGGAAGTTATTCTTTTTTAAGGCTACCGATAGTTTTTCTACCAAAAAGCTATGTTAATTAATCATTGGTGGGTTTTGTTTTGTTTTTAATGTCACTGTCTATCCCTACTGATGGTAAAGGAAAACATGGGGAGGGAGGGGAAAAATGAGGACCTAATGCCAGGGGCTTAAGTGGAGAGGAAATGTTTTGAGAACGATGAGGGCAATGAATGTACAAATGTGCTTTACACAATTGATGTATGTATGGATTGTGATAAGAGTTGTATAAGCCCCTAATAAAACGATTAAAAGGAAAACATGGCAGGAAAAGTGGGACACTAAGTCTAAGAATCGAACCATTGCTCTTGATTTAGCATGGTGCATGAAATGATCTCTTCTGATGCAAGCCCATTAAGCAATGCCTCCATGACCCAGACGGAGATCAATGCCCATCGAACTACGAATTAATAACCTTGGCCACTTTTTCTTCACTCCCCTGCCTGTTTCCTCATCTCTGCCATAGAGATAACAGTTCCACCTCGCTCATGAGGTCCTCGTGTGGGGTTAAGAAGATAATCAAAGACGCTAGGGAAACCAGTAGTCCAAAGGACCCATGGAGCACACACACCACAACCTCCATTAGGCTGGGACCAGAACTAGATGGTACCTGGTTACCACTCTCCACCGCTCTGCTTAGCATCACAACAGTAGATCCTGCACAAAGGGGAAAAAATTGTAGAACTAAATTCAAAACCATAAAAACAATCAGAAGTACTGGTCTGATAGAGACTAGGGCCCTAAGACCTCCTTCAAAGATAAGAACTGAACTGGCCCTCAGAATTCACCTGAGGCCAAACAATGAACAGGCCCGTCAAGTGAGCAAACACCACCTGTGAGGAATACACCCCTTCGAAGTGACTGAGGCCAAAGGGGGCAACTAAACGCAAAGCTGAGGAGGCAGGAAGGGACAGGAAAGAAGGATGAATGAAGCAAGGAAGTCACAGAGAAGGTGGGAAGGGTGTTGTTACACTGAGGGGATTGCAATTAATGTCTTAAAGCCCCATGTGTATAAATCGGAACAGAATTCAATTTGCTCTCTACACGTTCACTTGAACCAAAATGAAGTGTTTGGGGGGGTTTTAAAAAGAAAATAAAATTACAGCCCAGGAAACCCTACCGCGTGGCTGTACTCTGAAACACAGGGGCCATCCTGACCTAGAATGAACTTTATGACAATGAACACCAAGCGAGGCCCCAAGACCATTTGCCTGTCTCAACCCATTCCTGCTCTTTGAAAAATGTCTGACATTACATCAATACCTCAGTTAAATCCTCAATTAGAGAGAAAATCAGAAAGTGGAGAAAAGATACAAAACTGAAGTTCTTAAAAAACCTCAGCTTCTCAAAAAAAAAAAAAAAGATCGATAGATATTTCTATCTGAATTCAATCTATCTCAAGCCCAGTCTTAAAGATGTGATAGAAGAAATATGGTGGCTTGAGTTGCCTGTGAGATATCCTAAATACCAGTTACACAGATTTTAGCTTTAATACCTCGTCAAGCAGGCATGGTCTGGATGACCTATTCTTCTACTTACTTGCATGCTACCCAACATTTAGGACTGTTCTACATGTATTCTGTGCAGAAATGAGCTCTTCCCTTCTCTCCGTGGTCAAGTGATTGTCACGCGATTCTAGCCCTTATTAATATGATAGCCAAGGAAACCCTACCAGGTGGTTCTACTCTGAAACACAGGGGTCATCATGACCTAGAATCGAATACAGTGAACCCTCGCCACTTCGCGCTTCGACTTCCGCGACTTCACTCTATCGCGGTTTTTGCGTAACAGCACCCACTGCCTACACCCGCTCCTTCAGAGGAAAAAGACGGCGACCCACCTGTAGAGTACATCCCTTAAGTCATTTCATAGGCTATTGATTACAGTATTTCTAAGAACTATGTATAATAATACTGTATGTGAAATATGTAATACTGTAAACTAGATGCCATAAATAATATAATAAATAATAAATGATAATTGTAACGTCCAAAATGTTTTAGTGTATTTTCCCTTTTTCGTTTAATAAATTGGGTAATACGAGTGTAATGGTGACTAAAGAGTGTTTTTTTATGTCCTCTATGCTCTAACTATGAAAATATTTGATTTACAAATAAGGAATCCTACTTCGTGGAATTTCATTTATCACGGTAGGGTCTAGAACTGATTAACCGCGATAAATGAGGGTTCACTGTACCTCGCTTGCGAGGCCCCAAGTATAGGGCCATATGCTAAGGTTTTTCATGTATTGTAATGACTGGTGACTATGCTGTAATTTGGGGGGCTTCGGGAACCTGAGGAGAGAGCTCTTGCTCTCTCAGCCATGTTTGTGTGTGTTTGGCTTGCACTGTTCCCTTCCTGCCTTCTTGTCCACGTGCTCCAGCCTGCACTCACGGCCCCGTTTGCTGCATGAGCAACGACTATTAGAGACTCACACTTGGAGTGACGTACACCTAATGACATCACATGTCATCACAGCTTCGGAAACGATGACATGAGCTAAGGAATAATCAAGAGCACCAGTTTTCATGGTGTGAATAAAAGGGGATGATCTTCTTGCATGTATAGGATAATGTTGTAGCTAGGACTATTATTGGAGGAGGATGGGGGCTGGGAATTGGGGGGGTGGATGCTCAGCAATGTGATGTAGAAAAGATCATGATGTTACAAAAAATGGATGATCTTTCATAGTGCCAGCCTGGAAATCAATATTCATACACAAGGAATTGCAAATAACATCAATGACCAAAATTCTTCAAAACGTTAGCTTCTACCTTCCCCTTCCTGCCCAATGCCCATATTTCCCCTTCAATTCTAATGTGCAAGAGGAAAGGATCTAATTGATTTCTTATTAGAGTCACCAAATTCAGAAATCGATTTGTCTATAAGGATCATCTTGAAGGCATATGAAACAGAAACAAGGTTTTCTGAAGGATGTTTCTGACAAACTTCACACCAGTGGAATTACAGCCTGCAACGATTTCTTTTCTTTACTTCCATTTAGATCTACATCATAGCTCATATCACTCAGACTGAAGAGACACAGTCTCTCAGAGTTTATTTCAGCTCCCAGTACCTGGAAGATACATGAGAACC
>NW_022103905.1:6429308-6430606 GCF_000313985.2 Echinops telfairi
ACTCCTCTTCTCAGTCTCGGGTGTGATTGGACGAGTCAGGAGCTTGCCTGTGCCGAGCCTGCTGCTGCCTGAAGCCCGAGGTAAGAACAAGTTAGGATTTATTTATTTTTTATTTTTTGAAGGTAGGAGGTCTATTGTTTTTTTATTTTGCAGTTAGTAGGGCCCTTTTTTTGCGGTTAAGGGGGGGCTTTTTTTCTGAAGTTAGGAGGGCTTGGTTTTAAGTTGGTTAGTTGGTTGGGGGTGATTTCTAGGGAGGTTGCATCACAGTGATAACGCAAATAGTCAGCACTCAGTACTAATGCAAATTGTCAGTGCTCAGAGGTAATGCAAATGCTCAGTGCTCAGAGGTAATGATAATTGTAAGTGTTCAGTATTAATGAAAATTGTCTGCAGTCAGTGTTATTGCAAATGGTCAGCAGTCAGTGTTATCGCAAATGGTCAGCAGTCGGTGTTAATGTAAATGGTCAGTGCTCAGTGTTATCGCGTGGAGGTCCCAAACTGGTAATCTGCCTACGGCCCCATGGGAACTTAATCCAGCTCTGCAGACAGCCTAGGAGTAGGAAACCCAATTTAATTGACAGGAAGTGCATTTATATTCTGATTGCTATTCAGTTGTGTATGATGTAGTATGTTATGTGC
The DNA here is from genome assembly GCF_000313985.2 of Echinops telfairi. Classification (NCBI taxonomy): domain Eukaryota; kingdom Metazoa; phylum Chordata; class Mammalia; order Afrosoricida; family Tenrecidae; genus Echinops; species Echinops telfairi. Next base: position 6,429,948 of record NW_022103905.1, read on the forward strand.
TGTGTAAGCCCCGGTTCACACTGTTGCGATCTCTGAGCAGGGCGAGTTGAGCCATATGCTTCTATGGCTGAACTCGCATTAGATTCGGAAGAAAAGAGGCATATATGCCTTCTTTTTTCCTGCAGTGGAATCTGATTACATGGGTGTTCTCACCCATGCGACCAGATTCCTGTGCGAGTTCACAGATCGCAGTGCAGTTCACACAGGCTAGTGGAAAGGTGGTGGAGGAACCGGCTCTGTAATTGTGCCAGTTCCCACACTGCACCAGTGTGAGCCTGAGGTAAAAGCAGAGTTCCACCAATATGGGCACTGGTGAGCCTGTAATGATGTGGACTGGCAAGGCTGCATTGATGGACACTGATCAGACTGCATTGATGGGCACTGATCAGACTGCATTAATGGGCAGTGCAGTCTATGTGTCTCTGTGTGGGCAAAGTTATTGTTGGTATATAGCACTATATATATATAAAATGATATTTTACTAATAGCAATTTGGAATCCCTAGAAAAATTGACTCAGAGTATAGGATATTCAAGGACAGTGGACTTATGATGACTTTTTCACGCAGTACAAGGAAAGAGCTGTGTGTTTGATGTGCCAGAATATAGTGTCTGTGTTCAAAGAATACAATTTGCATCAACACTATCAAACTCAACATA
>NW_022103905.1:6432389-6475072 GCF_000313985.2 Echinops telfairi
AAAAAGTTTGAGGACCCCTGGTCTATGGCTTTATGTAACACAGGAAGAACTTCTACCGATACGAAGCCTCTCCTCTCTGCCCTGCAAAAGTTCCCAAAGTAATGGAGTATGAATGCCCTTGGTCCGCATCAGAAAGAAAGGAACATCCACATCAATTAATTTCTCAATCTCTATTTTACCCGGGACAAGGAATATGAAATAGAAACATAAACAGGATGCTGGTGATTACCCCAGGAGAAATGGGAACTTATCTGATAAGAGCACTCCGAAAACTGACCCCAGAACTGGAACCTGAACTAGCGGAGTGAAGGAGTCTCTCTACGTTCCTCGGAAGGAGAGAATGGGGGAAAGGACAGATCCCAGTGCATATCCTTCCTTCCCAACTGGGGCTCCATCGACTCACTCTCCACGGCACCTATGCCATATTCCTAGAGCTCAAGTCAAAAAGCATTCAGAATAGACATCAGATTTGGAGTGAGTCCGCTTGAACAAGAGTCAGAACCGTGGGCAGAGCCAGACAGCTATCTCCTCCTCGAAGGCTGGCTTTCCTCATCCTAGATTACCACTCTCTGCATGGGCAGCGTTTGACAATCACAGGCTTTTAGAAAATGAATCCAGCTGCCCTGGTGAGACTGACACAATAGGGATTTTGCACAATAGGAATTGTTTGGCTATGAAAATTAACAGATCCTTTTGGGATGTCTTACACTGCTCTATTAATGAGGAAAGGGAAACGCTGGAGATGGGCCAGCTACGTTTAATATAAAGGTGTGTGCTTTCCAAAAAGGAGGGAAGATAAACTGAGCTTATCCTTCCCATCACAGACATGGACACCACAAGGCAGATGTTTTCCAACCGTAAGATACACTTCCCAGCGTCTCTTTTTTCATTGTCTTTTCCCCTAGCTGTTTGCCGAGCATCCCTGAAAGGACCACCAGAAGGATCCTAAATCGGTGTGGTGAGCAGGAAGCCAGTCAGTCCACAGACAATGTGGGAAAATAACACATACTTTTGTCTGCACAATTAAACAAGTGCTACATGTTTACTAGTAAACAAAAATGAATTAGAAATGTGATAGATATGGCCATCATACAACTTAAGAATTTCCCATAAATACTACCCTAGGATAGCCACTGTTACACTTCGGCACATTTTTTTTCAGATACTATACATAAGTAGCATCTATTTCTAACTTTCATAAGAAAAAGATCATTAGATACCTGATTTTGTCGTTTTTTTTGAGGGGCGGCATTGAGGAATAGACTGCCTTCAAACAACAGTGCTGTATTGCACTGCAATGATCTTAACCACGCAATGTAGAAGTCTCTGGTTGGCGATGCTGTAAATAAAATACTATTCTAAATGCATTTCTAGCTCTGCCACCCAGGAAAGGACAGTGAGATCAGAGCTGTTCCAATAGCAGAGGTTTGGGGGCTGCATCCTCAACTGCCCTTCCGCAGAGCAGTTCCGATTTGTACTCCCACCCGCGTTGTGTGGGTGTGTCCCAAGCACTCGTCCTCACGCAGTGCAGTAAACACAATGGCTGACCTCCCTTCTCCTTCTCCTGGTGCGAATCCGAAGCCCTGACACACACTGGCCGTCATTCTGCACACAAACACACACGTAACAAATAATAGCGCATGCTTCCACCAATAAATAAATAGACAGACAGACAAACCCATTTAAACAGAGCAGCCCTCAGGAGATTCTCATTGGGCGAGGGGGAAAAAATTAAGTTGACATTAGGGTCTCAGTTTCTTCAGCAACAAGATGCTCTCTTGGGCTCCTTCTTGCAGAAGGTCATGGTGCCACTTCCCAGAGGGAAAGGAAAAAGACCAAGAGTAGGACAGCCAGCTTAGTCTGGGGCCCTCTTCTCGCCTGCTCAGTGTCAAATTCAATTCCCAAGGACCTTGCAAAGCTGTCCCTAAGAGTTTCCAAAGCTGTACAAGGGCAGCAGAGCGTGCCACACCTTTCTCTTGGGGAGCAATTGGTGGGTCTCAACCACCAGCCTCTTGGTTAATGGCCCAGGGCTTGCTGAACCACAGTGCCCCCAGGCCCGCCTTCCCCCACCCCACTGTGACACCCACTCCCCATTCCCTTCAGGGACATATTCGTGCCAGCTGTGCTGTTTTGTGTGAGCCAACATAGGCCATTTCCAAATTCCACGTCATTGATTATACAATTGCTCCTATCTTAGACTATTACTTCTCCCTTGGAAAGTTGTTCTGCTCATTCTCGGGGATTGAATCCCAATAGAAAAACCTTCTCTGTGAAGCCTTTTTAGCTCCCACATTGACCTGGTTCAGCCTCTTTCATGGCGATTATCAAACATTGGAAGCAATGAGCTTTTCATTCTTCTCTCTCCCACGAGGCCTCGTGTTTGCTGAATCTCCTGGGTTAGAACTGTACTTTGCAGGTTGAGGGTGCTTCGTATGTACTTGATAAATGTATAAGTGAGTGGATAAATAAATGAACAGGCTGTATTCTTCTGAGTCCTGCTGGAGTACACCAGTTCCAGAGACTAATTTAAATCTACATCAACCGGGAAGCTTGTCATTATGCACATCTTGTTGCTGTTCCCTCAGTTTTAACCTACAGCAACTCTGTAAGACTAGAAGAAGTGCCCTAGAGTGTTCCTGGGCCTGTCATCTTTACAGGAACGAGCATTTACCCATCTTTCACCTCTCAGTAATTCCTCTCAGATACATTTCAATTTTAGACCCCTTGCTATTCCTCTGTCCCTGTCGTTATTGGCTTACCACTCTCCTCCTCTCCCATGTTCCCACCCCCACTCCCTGGAGCTGTCAGTCCAGTTGCTGTCTCCTTGGGATTGCTTATCCTGCCTGTCTTATATACATAGACACCAAGAGAACAACAAAAAAAGAGAGAGACCATACAAATAATTCCAAGTCTAACTGTTGTCCTGACCAGTGGGGCAGGAGGAAATAAAAAAGAAATAGAGGAAAGAACAAGAAAGTAAAAATTCAATTTAGGTATAAATATGTATATATGTAAATATATAATGATAGGCATATTTGTTTATGTATATATATGTTGTGTGTACATATATATATACACAAACACACACACAATAAATAGGCACATGGACTTCAGGCCTCTACTTAAATCTTGCCTCCATACAAGAACAGCTTGTTCTAATGATGTGGCAATGAATCATGCTCACCCTCTCAACACAATCGCTGAAGACAAAACAGGTAAATAAGCAAATGTGGTGAAGGAAGCTAATGCTGCCTGGCAACTAAAAGATAAAGCATCTGGACTCTTAAAGACTTGAAGTTAAGCAAGTGACCATCTAGCAGGGAAGCAAAAAAGCTCACCTGGAAGAAGCACACCAGCCTGTGTAATCATGTGGTGTCAATGGGAAGAGGTGTCAAAAGTTGAAAAACAAGCAATGAAATTGCTGTGAAGGAACATAGTCAAAGTGGATAGCCCAAACCCACCTGTGAGATAATTGGACAGTCCCTCACAGAAGGGCCACACAGAAGGGAAAATATAACCAGGGTGCGTGCAGTGTAGCACTGATGAAACACAAAACTATCCTCCAGTTCTTTAATATTTCCTCGCCTTATTGTTATGGTCTTAGTTTTACCTCATTAATCTTGTTAGACTTGTATATGCTCATTTGTATATCTAAGTTCATTCTATGCATGAAATCCAAGATAGATTAAACCCTTCAAAAATAGTAATAGGACTAACCATGCCCTAAGAGTTCAGGAAGTGGGGGGAGGGGAAACTGATAGCAATGATGACTTTATAAACTTACTCTTGGGGAACAAATAACAGAATTCTAGGTGAATGGTGTAAGATACAGCAAAATAAATACATAATAATAACATAGAATATAACAATGAGGGTTCCTGGTGGGGGGGCGTTGGGTGGGAGAGAGAGGGGATAAAAAGGGATATCAAAGAGTTCAAGAAGAAAGAGAATATTTTGAAAATGATGGTGTCCAACACCATAGACAGGGAAATAACTAGGGAATTAAAATCAACAACAAGGAGGACATAGAGATCCTGGGGGTAACTGGGCAACAGCAATCTAGTTGAGAGGCATTACTAAGAGATGGAAGAAGGGTGAGCGTGATGGTGGGGCAGGAGGAAGTTAAAAGGAAACAGAAGGAAGATCTAGGACGCAAAGCTATGGACAGAGGTACATATAAGCATAGGTGTGTACATATGTAAATATGTTATTAATTCACAAAAATAGAAGCGTTGGCCTATATACATCTATTTAAAAGGTAATACATAGAGGTAGTGGAGAACCTTGGGCTTCTGCTCATGCCGTCCCTCAATGCAAGAACACTTTGTTCTAACAACCTGGCATTCTGTGATGCTCACCGTCCCGGCACAATCGCTGAAGACAAACTGGGTGCATATGCAAATGTGGTAAAGAAAGGGGATGGTGCCAAGTTATCAAAAGATAGAGCCTCTGGAGTCTTCAAGGCTTGAAGTTAAACAAGCAACCATCTAGCAGAGAAGCAACAAGCGCACACTGAGGAAGCACACCAGCCTGTGCGATCATGACCTGGTGAGAGAAACTAGTTAGATATCTAGCCAACATACCTCCCATGCATGCACTCCCTGTCCCTCAGGACTATATTACTGAGCAGGTTTTAGTGAGATTTCTAGACTAAGGTGAGCTAAGAAAAAAGACCAGTGATCTACTTCCAAAAAGTAGTCTTTGCCAACCCAGTGGGTCACAGTGATCTGATCCTGAGTATGACCCAGGACTGGTCAGTGTCTTGCACGGGGTCTTCAGGAGTGAGCGGGCGGGCAGCAGGCAGCAGCTCACAACATCATTTTGTATTTATGTGATCCTTGACTCGTTGTTTAAGAACTTATTTGAACTCTTGTTACACCTTTTATAAAATGTCTCATACTTTCACAGTAAAACAATTTCTTCTCAAATATCACCTCCTCATGGAGGCTCTAGACTAGGAGATCTTCCTGTCTGGAACATTACATCCTGTCGCTCCCCATGCCCTTGGCTAGCTTTTCATTTCCCCCAGCCTTCATCACTACCCATATTTTATTCTGTGTTTATTCTCCTCATCAGTGAATACGTGCCAAGAAATCAAGCTCTTTGTATCACGCACTCATGCATTCCCTGCCCTTCGAAGACTAACCGGCACACATTAGACATTCAATAAACATTTGCTGACTGAGTGAATGGGAATATCATCAGATTGCTATAAGGATTAAATGAATAACATACCCAAATATGTAGCATGTTGCTTAGCATATGAGAAGCATACAGTATGTGGTGGTGGTTAGTCGTTCTAGTAATACTAATAACAAACATTTCCATTTTAAAAAATCCAATAGTGAAAAATAAGATTTGGTGTAGTCTTGTTTTATGTTTTCCTTATGAGCAAACCAGCTTTCCCAGATAAAGTATTTAAGCGAGTTTATGAAAATCTATAAAACTAGAAGATGTGACAGTTGTTGATAGCATTGCAATGGGCATTTTATTTATTGTTGCTATCTTGCCAAGCACGATTTAAAAACTCCTTCTTTTCCTGTACAACAGTTAATGAGTCTAGTGATCAAAACGTGGACAAAGAAGCATGCAGATACATGATAGTAATAGTCTAGTCCTTGGTCCCTCTGATTCAGTCCTGGTCCCTCGGGAGGGCGTGCGGATGCTAAACTGCCCCATGCATCACTCCCTGTCCTGTGGGCTTCCCGTTTGCCATTATTGGAAGCAATTCTCATAAAATACAGTCGCTGTCTCAACGAGTGGTTTGAAATAAACTTGCCTGTCGTGAGAGTATTTAATGTGTTTATTCATTGTCTTTAATGGCTCTCCAAGTGGGGGATGACAGAGCTCACGGGGGTAACACACTTCCTGTTCTCCTCCCTTTACTTTCTTTCGCTACTTGAGCAGGCAGGTGTTGGTGTCTGGTCCTCCCGTCGATTCGGCTTCCTGGAAAGCACGCGAGTTGCAGAGTAGAACTGCTCCCTAGAGCTTTCAAGGCTGTGAACTTGGGAAGAGAGTGCTAGGCCTGCCTTCTGAGGGGCTTCTGGGAAAGTTTGAACTGTCCACCTTCCCTCTAGTAGATAAAGGCTTAACCATTTGTACCAACCAAACCCCAAACCAGCTAGCTGCCCTTTATAAAGGATTTCTTTGCTGTTAGTCTTTATGCGAGTAGACAGCTTCATCTTTCTCCCGTGAGATTACTGATGGGTTTAAACCACTGATCTTTCAGCCCCTAACACCTCCCTAACCGTGTCACCAGAGTCCTATTAATACAGTCCAGGAACTAGAATTTGACTTGCCATTTCATTCCTTGTAATTATTTTTCTCCTACCGTGACGTCTGTTAATATTTGCCGTCATAACCTCTGCTTTGTTGTGCAATTGCACGTTTTATAAGGTCCTCATCGTTCTTATTCTTGATCCGGTGTTTTCACACTTGCGGGATTGTTTGACGAAGCAACTATTGTTGTCGTTGGGCGCCACGGCGACAGTTCTGACTCAGACGGACCCTGTCTGTGTACAAGAGAACAAAACACCACCTGACGCCAGCGCCATCCCCACACTGTTCTGATGTTTGGGCCCCTTGTTCCAGCCCCCGTGTCCATCCGTCGCTCAAGGATCTTCCTCTTTGCCACTGCCCCACTACTTTACCAAGCATGATGTCCTTCCGCGGGGACTGGTCTTTCCTGATCACAGGTCTGACGTATGTGAGATGAAATCTCACCGTTCTCCCTTCTAGGGAGCATTGGGAGTGCACTTCTTCCAAGCCTGATGTGCTTGCTCTTCGGCAGTCCGTGGTACTTTCAATTTTCTCCGCCAGCACCAGGGTTCCAATGCACTGATTCTTCATTGGTCTTCCTTATTCGATGTCCAACTTTCACAGGCATTTTTACTTAAATATTATGGCTTGGGTGAGGAACACCTTATCAGTCTGACATTTTTGTTGCTCGATCATCTGAAGAGGTCATGTGCACCAGATGAACTCAATTCAATGTATCACTTGATTTCTTCCTTTTTTTTTCTCCATTTGATTTCTTTTTTTTAACATTTTATTAGGGGCTCATACAACTGTTATCCCAATCCATACACACATCAATTGTGTAAAGCGCATTTGTACATCGTTTCTCAAAACATTTTCTCTCCATTGAAACCCCCAACATTAGGTCCTCATTCTCCATTTGATTTCTTGACTGCTGCTTCCAGGAGCACTGGTTTTAAATCCCAGCCAGATGCAACCGTTGACAACTTCAATCCCGTCTCCATTTATCATGATGCTATGTCGGGCCAATTGTGAGGATCGTGTTTGGTCTGACTTACCTATCAATCTGTGGTAATGGTTTGCATGTTGCTGTGCTGCTGGAAACTATGTCCCTAGTATGTCAAATACCAGCAGGTCACCCAAGGTGAACAGGTGTCAGTGGAGCTTCCAGACTAAGAACAGACTACAAAGAAGGATCGGACTGTTCTTTTCTGAGGAATTAACTACTCAAAACCTTATGATTCAACAAGTAAATACTAAAAACAAAAAACCACTCATTTAAAAAAATATAATTGCAAAAATATGTTGAGTTGGTTTTAGTTGTATATATGCTCAACAATAAAATTTAGGGGAAAACAATAACATTTCGGGAACATGTGTCACATTATTAATTAAATTAATAAAGTCTCAGATAAGGGTCTTGGATTAAATTAACAAATACCCAGGCATGTTTTTACTTATTCTAAACAACTGGTGCTCAGCAGAAAGTCCAACATGGGTGCTGTGTTGAGCATTATGTTGTCCAAACTCTGACCTGAATTTAAAAGAGTAACTAGATAAGCTTTCAGAAATATGTGCTTACAAAGGGTCATCATCGGAATCTTCACTATCATCGTTCCTGAAACCACAGGCCTGCTTTCCACATGCTCTCCGGCAGCTGACACACGAGGAAGTGATCAAGAGAAAATTTAATGCAGCTGAACCCTGGGGAAATAACACTTTATACCAATAAAATGCCAGTGTGACTCAAGAAGTGGGGGCGAGGGTGGTGATGAAGAAGTCGTCACTAGGATAGGGAAAAATCACGATGAGAGCGTCCAGTAAAGCCAATGGTAAAATTATTCCTAAAGCATAGATACTATATTGTCCTGCAATAGTTGCGAATGTTGAGTCAGAGGCACACATCTGACTTTCCTGGGCAAAAGGAAGAGATAACTATGTTTAGTTCTGAGGACACAGAAATGTCTCCTTTCACTTAGAGTCTCACAGACCTACCTAGTGATGACAAAATATCCCTGGTGGGTCCTAATGAAAGGAATGCTGCTTAAGGGAGTAGACTACTTCCCCTGCGCGTGTCTGTGTGAAACAGCACAGCGTAAAGCAGGAGCGCTTTCTTCCAGCACCCCCAGAAGCTGTGGATGTGATTACTCATGAGGAGCTCACACAGGCGGCCCACGAGGAGTCCACGCAGCAGTGTCCCAGGGCACAGCTCTCAGCTCAAGAATATCTTTTAGGGTTTTAGAAGAATGGATTTATTTGTTTACTCAATAGGTATTTGGCGAATGTTTCTATGGTTCCAGGACTACACCGGGCACCAGGGAGGATGCAGTGACAAGACAAATGTAGTCCCCTTCTTTCGCAGAAGAGAAGACTTGTTGAAAATATCAACCAACCAATACAAAGCATTAAGATGGACACAGGGAAGGGCCATCTAAAATCCCTGGCTTCAGCTCATTAGCTTTCTGATTTCCATATTTTCCTCCACTTCATTGCAACTATCCATTCTTTTGTGTGTGTGTGTGCCAATTTTTAAAAACTTTGTATTGTGACGCAGGTGGAGGTTGACAGGGCAGATCATCAGTTTCCCATTCAACGGTTCTTATACATTTTATTCCCACACATCTACTATAAACTCCTCAGTGCACCGACCCCACTTGCTCCCTGCGTGGTGTTTGCATTTCTCCTCCGTTCCTGACCCTCTGCACGCGGTCCTCGGGTACATGTGGCCGTGTTGATTTAAATGGCTGGTTATTTAACACTGATGAGTGTAGTTCCAGAGTCTTGGGGTTCCATCAGTGTCTAGACAACTGATAAACCTGATCTCTTGTATGATTTTAGGTTTCGTTCCCCCTTTTTCTCCCACTCTCTCCAGGAACTTCTCATAGGATCATTTGAAGAGCAATTGGCAGTGGGGGCTGGGCACCCTCTAGTTCTTCTGCTCTTGGGGTGGTGAAAACAGAGGTTTTGAATGGCCGACTGGGCTCGGTGTTTCCATGGGTCCTTTACTTTCCTCACTTTTCTTCCCTCCAGTCCAGGAGAGACCGATAGCAACTCTCCATTCCTGTTGTCACACACAACCTGTTACTCGGAGTCTCTGGTTAGTACCTTTAGCTGGGAAGCTGAGATCAGAAGAGCCTTATGAATTACTTCTGAAAACCATGTGCAGGACACTTCCATTCATGACATAGCCATGAGTTGGTGTCAATGACTTGGGGGTGAGGGCTTACCTTATTATGACTGGAATTGGCACTATTCAAAAGAAACATGGGTCCATCTTATGAATGCATCAACATGCTACAGAATTTCCATGGTTAAAAATAAGCGAGCAAATCCTTCCCCCATTACCCGTCTCCAATTTCTACTACCCAACTTCTCTCCCACACCCAGTGAAAATTTTCTTTCTTTCCAACACCTCACCACAATCTTATTTCTATCCACCTTTGAGATGCTTTTGTTCAGGTTATCAATGGACTGTTTTCATCTCTTCTCTTAGTCAGCATCTATCTTTCAGAGCAACCCTGACTTGACAAACTTCCATCGTTCTGCTCTGCCTTTCTGCCTAACTCCGTGAGCCTCTTTCTGAGACTGTGTGCTGGCTCCTCTTCTTTTGCCAGGCTGTTCCTCTGAGGGACTTACGTCCATACTCGACTTCTTACTTGGCACACAGTTGTGGAGTGGACAGCGGGATGTAGGGTAGCAAGAGAGATGGAAAGGCAGCGGCAGAACTCTGACCGAGAGGTAATGGTGGCGATGAGTACAGAGAGAAGTGAGTTGACTCCCAAGATGTTAAAAAGGAGAGTTAGCGGATTTCATGATTGATAACTGAAATGGAGAATGGGAAATCTAAGGATACCTGTAAGATGTATAAATACATTCTTTAGAGGTTTCCCCAAACCTGGTTTCTTTCTGTTGTTCCTTTATAAAAAAAATCAGGTATCAGACCCACTGGATAATTAAAACACATCCACTCCTCGCGAACAATTTGGGATGGAACCTGAATGAGTGTCTATTTCTTACGTCTCTTTCCTCGTGTGTAATGTCGGAATGGTCAAAGGGAAACTCACTTGGGGTTACTGTGAAAATTGAATACAGCCACCACCATAAAGGTTTGCAATGGTGTGTGGCTCTTGTAATATACTCAGAAAAGTTGTTTTACTTCAGGGGAAGGGCCCCTGAATGACTTTCATGATATTCTTATGTGAAAAGCCTCTCTGGGGTCTTGAGGAGCCCTGAGACATAGTGTGTTGTGAGATTGTGTGTTGCGCTGCTAACAACAAGCTGAGCAGTTCAAACTCTTTAGTCTCTCCTTGGGGGGGTGGGGGGGATAGATGAGGCCATCTGCTCGCAAAAGACTTAAGAGTCTGGGAAATCCTAGGGGGAAATTCCACTTTATCCTAGAAGGTCACCATGAGTCATAATCGACTAGCCGGCCGTGGACTTGGTTTGGTTTTGGAAAGAAAGCGAGGACAGCTCTGGACACTTGGTTTGAACCTTTGATCTCCACGTTAGCCGTCCAGATACATGCATGCCAGACCTGCACTGAATGACCACTGGCTGCTGAGAGGCGCCACCCCTATTCCAGCCCCATTCCTTTGACACCCCTTCCTCAGAAAGCCAAGTCGGCTCCAAAAGTGTTGGGTGAGTGTTCAAGGTTACCTTTTCGTCTTATTCTTTCCGAAAGAATCCCAAGGCTGCTGGTCACCTGGGAAGTCTCCAGTGACATGCATGAGAGCCCACTTGCAGGGCAGAGCAGTGATGGCACAGCAGGGTCAGGAGGGAAACCGAGAAGGCATGCAACAAGAAACCCTTATTCCCTGTGTATCTCTGTAGCTAACTCCGAAAACCTCAGGAGGAGAAGGCTCCTTCAGAGCCACAAGACTGAGCACAGGCATCAATGAGGGGGAAAAGCGAGCTGTACAATGGAGAGAAGGCTGACACTAAAATATGGATTAAAGGCAAACCTACTGTCGTGGTAACTGTTCTTTCCGTTCTACTTACTGAGCCACTCAACGTTGCTGGAACAGTAGCATCGCTGAGGAAGAGACGAAGCTGTGGACAGCCCCGGGGGCACTGCAACCCATGTCTGCATGGGACCTGAAAGTAGACGAAGCCCTTTCATAGAAACATAATGGAGATAATGTTTTTAAAACTATTTTCCATTCTTTCTCCCCACCCCTCCTCCTCCCTTGCCCTGTAGCTCCCCACCCATTGAATCGATGGCATTCATTGACTTATGCCAAGGAGAGGCCCAGCCAGGCACAAAGGAGTCGTTTGTCCAGTTTAAGTTTCAAATTCAATTCATTTTTCTATCCAGAGAAGAAACCATTTTGAAAGTCAGGGGAGGCCCCAAAGTGTCTTCTAAAATTCAAAACTTAGTGGTTACATATCAATAATATATTTTGAAGGTCCGGCATAGAAAGGTACCAAACTCCCAAGAAGGCTAGAGCCTGCCGGAGGCCGGGCTCTTCAGAAGCTGAACTAAACTGGAGTCTGGGGTCCAGGGTGTTTATGGAGGCTCAGCACCTGTGAAGGAAGAGGTAGAAGCAGGACTGGAAAGGAGGGGCAGTGGAGCTGACGTGCCAGTTGAACAAAAGCTTCATCAGACTAGTAGGGAGCTCTGAAGAGGATATTCCCAGCAGAATTGTCTGTGACCACTGAAATAGCTGAGCTTTTACGTCTCTGCCTTCCTTAGCAACTGGGTCCAGTATGCGAGCAACTGGACATGTGTGTAGAGTTAGTCATCTTCCAATGGTCCATCTTTGGGGTCAACTCTCACCTCTCCTCCAGCTGGACGCCACACACAACAACAGATATATGCCCAATATATCCCTCTCCAATTGCTAAGGGAGTGTTTCAAAGCATATTCAATTATTTTCATAGCCTAACCCAGCAGGGGGAGGAATTAAAAAGCATTTGTTGATTTTCCTTAGGGCTAGAGTCTCATAAGTTCAGTCTGAAAAAACTCGGTGACTCTTGAGTTCCAAATTCAGGGGAGAACTTCTAAGCACAGCACATTTTGAAGAGTTCCTGATAAATGCCTTCCCGCCAATTATTGAGAGTAAAAGGGACATCAATCTCCCCACATAGGGATGTCAGCATTCACACAGCAGCCTAGGGGAAAAATGGTGATCTTAAATCATGCCCTAGAGGGTGGTAGTTCTGTTGAGTCATGAAAATAAACCTCGACATTCTAGAATACTCAGAGGCATTCCATTTCTTGTTCTCACTCACCATCCCCTCACAGCACACAGTAAAGGAGAACTGAAGGAGCAAACCAGACCAGACTGGAGACAAAGCTTTGACTAGCTCAGCCATTACTCTACCCAAGAAAGGCCTGGAAAAGAGCTTATAAAAAATCCAGCCCCTGAAAGCCCTAGGAAGCGGAGTCCTGCTCTGACCCACAGGGAGGCACTTTGAGTCAAAATGGCCTCCACAACGATGGTTTGGGGGGTGATCAGGTGGTAAAAATAGACTCGGTTGCCAACTAAACATGTTGAAGTTCAAGTCTACCCAGAGGCACCTTGGGAGAAAGAACTGTCAATCAATTTCCACACAAAACAAGCATGGAAAACCTGATGAGTTGAGGTCAACTCCACAGCAGCTGATGACTAAGGGTCGACTAAGGATAAGGGAGGGTTTTTATTAAACTCTGAGACTGAAGACAGGGTAAAGCTAGCGCAAAAGAACTGGGAGTAACAAGCATCCAGAACATGGATCAAAGTCCAATTTTATTTCATAAATCAAGTTAATAAAAAACTCCCTATCTGTTCATTTCTCTCCAGCCGATGGTCTGTCCAACACATTCAACTTCACTGAGACCTAAGCACTCTGCCAGGTTCTGGTACCAGAAGAAGTACTTTCCTGGGGCTCTGGTAGAGAGGGAATGGGGAGGACGATTTACATTCGAGACCTTTAGTCAGGCAACCTCAGAAGTGTGCAGTGGTATTTCCATTTGCTGACCTTCCCCAAGAATGGGGGAAAAGAGATTTAACCCAAGTTTTAGCTAATTCTAAAATCATTTCCACTCTCCAATGTCACTTATTTTGAATACTATTTGGCCTAGAAAACTTGGAATTGTTCCAACTGATTTGAGCTTCCCTTTCATATTTAGAGCAATGGAATATGCCTTCCAGTGAAATAGGGGGTGGGGGTGGGGGGAAGCTCAATGTTAAGAAGATTGTGAAGGCCTTCTAAGAACTGAAAAGGTTTTAAATCATTTTCATTGAGTTGGACCCAGACAGCGGTGGACGGAGGCCAATCTGAACTGGGTTGAAGCTTGGGAGTGATCACTCCTCTCTAGGCCAGTGCTTGACCCTGATTTTTGCTGATAAACTCAAGAAGGGTGAACGTGGAGGAGACTTGGCAGGATAAACGAACCATTGAGATGAGCCGAATGCTGTCAAGTCCTGGCTCGGCCCAAGCTAGCATTTGATGGCTGGCAACCAAAAAAAAAAAAAAAGCTCAGTAGCACTGAGCTAGAAGTTCCTTGTCACGCTGGCTCTCAGACGTCTGCCTCTCTCTACCAACCTGAAGCAGAGCCACTTGTAGACCAGCAGCATTTGAGACACCCACCATGCCCAAACACAGTGCGTTTGTAATTGGTACTCATATTACCCCAACCCTCTCAGGTTGTTCTTAGTTTTGTGGTGAACACCTTATCAATGGCTACTCCCCTGGCTCAACTCCGCATCTCTAAATTGCAGACATCAATGACAAAATGCATGCATTTTTTTCTATATGTAAATTAGATTTCAGTACAAAGGTAGCCATAAAAGTAATAGCAGGGGCAACACCTCTAACCATTTGCCCCCTTTCCTTTCCTCAACCTTTAGAGCAGGGGTCCTCAAACTTTTTAAACAGGGGGCCAGTTCACTGTCCCTCAGACCCATTGGAGGGCCAGACTATAGTTAAAAAAACATCATGAATGAATTCCTATGCACACTGCACATATCTTATTTTGAAGTAAAAAACAAAATGGGGCAAAAGCACCCGGTGGCCTGGATAAATATCCTTGGTGGGCTGCATGTGGCCCGCAGGCCTGAGTTGGAGGACCCCTGCTTTAGAGAAACCAGGGCAGCCTAGGAAAATCCTAATTTCGGGGATGTGGTTGTCAAGGTAACAAAGGACTCTGGGTGGGCAACCTTCCCAGCTCTTGGTCCATGGAGTATGGTCCAAAGCTCTTTGCCAGCAACAGATTTCTCTGGGGCTCCTAACAGTAGGGATGTCTGTATCTACTCCAACCCAAAGCTGGAGAAGCCAAAGCTGCATTTGAGGCATCAGCAGGTGGACGAGAAGTTAAAAGAGCCCCGGGGTTAGAGGTGCCTTGGGGAAGTCCGTGGAGCTAAGTCCAGACAGATGACGTTTTGAATGGACAAAGACGCTGTGATTTTTACAGGGTCTGACGGACACTGCCAAGAGAGATTCATTGTGGAGTTCCTTATTTATTCCCTTCATTTGTATGTTCATTCAATATTTATTAGACACCCACAAATATATTAGGGAATTACAAAAACATAGTTTTGGTCCTTATAGAACTTAGTCTAAGGCAACGGTTCTAAACCTGCAGGTCATGACCCCTTTGGGGGTCGAATGACCCTTTCACAGGGGTCGCCCGGTTCATAACAGTGACAAAATGACAGTTATAAAGTAGCAACGAAAATAATTTTATGATGGGGGGGGGTGTCACCACTACCTGAGGAACTGTATGAAAGGGTCACAGCATTAGTTAGGTTGAGAACTACTGGTCTAAGGCATTACCTCAGTAGTTCAGGTTATGCGTAACTGCTGTGGAATCAGACTGACTGTGCACAATCCAGTTCTGTCACCTGGGACTTATATAACCTTTGATTTTGGACAGTTGACTCATCTAGCAAAGCAGGAATCATAATATCCACTCCAGGAGTCTTCAACCTTCTTAAAATCAGCTAGGACTTGTTTTTACTTTAGCATCCCCATTCCTAAATCACCCCCACATGTTTGCCTTCAATTTGTCTGACGCAGCAGCTACTTTTATTGAGCAACCAAGTGGGAACGACCCCGCTGTCCTTTAGTGTTGGTGGGAGGATCGTATTAAATAGTGCACATAAACTGTTAGCTTTCATTCTCAAGCAGAGCAGGTCTGTAGCTCAGCGCCACTCCAGGTTTATGCAAGAAACCCATTTACCTAGTGTTGGTCAGTGAGCAGGAAAAGCAAAATTAATTTTTTTAAAATGGCTGACTTCATGTATAAGCTTGGGGGCATCATTTATACCAGAAAGTATGGAAGCAATCATACGATTATTACAGCACGAAGCCAACCTGAAGAGGTTCTAGCCAGCGATGGGTGAGACCATTTGAGCTTCAAGAAGGGTCAGACCAGCAGCTCCTTGGAGCCCCACCAACATCTTCGAGTCTGGCTGAACAGTGTTTTAAAATCGAATCGGTCAGGTTTGGAGGATGAGAGAGAACTAATTTTTTTTATCATGAGAACCTGTAAATAAAAGGAAAAATTCAAGCATGTATCTTGTCTTTTCTATATACATTCTGTCATGCAGGAACCAACGATGATAGGAATCATTTCTGTATGAACTAATCACCACCGTTTCAACGAATGCATAACGATTCATTGAGAGCACTGAGTGTTGCTCCAGAGCAGCCCCTTAGAAAGGATCTTGGCAGAGAACACAGACAGCTGTCAGCATCACAGAGAGAGAGGAACCACCGCGAGCGTCCCTGTGGGAAGGAAGGATAGCACCACTACCACCCGCCATCTTGCCAAAGGGATCACAATCTGAATGTGATCCTGTCTCTACTCCAGCGGCTAATTTTCAAAAGTCCAGGAAACAAGGAACATGTAAACCTATACTGCAAGGATATGATCAACAAGGAGTACTGTGGGAAGCAATATAGATCCGAAGGCCCTGGTGTTTTCAAACAAGCACATTATAAGGAATGGGGGAGAAGGGAAGAAAAACCTAGTGGACTACAAGAGCCTTAGGAATAATGTTTAAGTTAGACTCCACTGCAGTGTCTAGGGATGTACTCAATTAGGAAGGGAGCCGAAATAATTCCACACTCACATAAGTGATTCGTCTAGAAGTCAGAAAGGGGGCTACTTTCAGGGGGAAAGGAAGCATTAACCTTGAGGTGAATTGTGGGGTGTAGAAATTGACAACATTCTAATTCTTGACCTGGGGATAGTCACAAGGTATTTGCCCTCTTAGAAGAATAACATCAATAATAGTACAATATCATAGCATGATAAGCTATACATTTATTTTGTGTGCCTTTCTGTGTTTTATTTTACAAATTGCTTTTTTTTTAATCCTTTGGAAAAAATAAAACCAAAGAATAAAGTGTAAAGTAAATCAAATTAGCCTGCTAAGTCCTAAACAAATCTGTTTTCTTCCATAGTTTGTTTAGGCCAATTACATCTATGTTTAGGGAATGTGTTATCAAGAATCAATCATCAAATGTTTTGGAGAACCTACTATGTGACATAAGGAGCCCTGGTGGCATAATGTCGTCCACATGGTGTCATACACGCTGAGATGCCAACCAACAAGGTCAGTGGTTCAAACCTACCAGCTGCTCCTCAGAAGAAAGATGGGATTGTCTAGTCCCGAAAAAGACTGAAAGGATCAGAAACCCAGAGGGGCAATTCTACCCGTCCGACAGGCTCGCTGTGAGTTGGCAGTGAGTTTATGGAGCGTTGGACAAAGTAAGACACTCCTATTCCCTGGAAACTGGATGTCTTCTTCATATACTTGCTCCATTTCTTGAATTAGTAAACATCATGCATAGGAATTATTCACTGTGGGTTTGCGTTTTTATGCTATTTCTGATCATGTGGGTTTAAGATATTTAATTGAGGGGTAGACTGAACAACTCCAGGGTAAAGAGAAGGAGCTCATGTGTCCCTTCATTCAGCATAAAACTCAGTGATCCCGGGCCCTTGTCTTGGCCACTGTTGGCATTGAAGCCACAAGCCAGGGGCCCAGGGTGCAGCCTCCTGGGGGTGCCGGCAGCTGGAAGTCGGTTTGTTGAGAATCAGCTCATACTAGGCTACAGTGTGATGACTCATCCCCCCAACCTCACAACCACACCACACATCTGACTAGCCAGTTCCTAGAAATGACAACTTCAGCAATGGTTATAATGGGTAGCAATTCCCAGCAACACAGGAATGTTTGAGAATTTTTACCAACCCAGGATCACAAACACCCGGAAACAACTTACTCCTTCCCATCATAAAAAAGACAAAACAACCCAAAACCAACAACTGATTTCTGAATGCAAGCACATCAAGGTTCACGATCATTCTACAAACCCAAGAAAACCTAAGCATGGAGAGAGAACTATACAATTGCTTTGCAACTAAGACGCTTCAATTGTAATCAAGATGGACTTATCTAGTCACATGTACTTTGTCTAAACAACAACAATAACAGTAATGGTAATAATAATAATTAGAATAGGTAGCTAGGATTGACTATGTGGTAGATGCTATTCTAAGGAAACTCCATGTGGACACTTATGAATTGTCATTACAATCTGATATAGAGGTGATACTCTGATACCCCCAGTTTACAGATAAAGTAAAGGAATCACAGAGAAATTAAATAATGTGCCCAAGGTCACAAATCTAGTAACACTTCTAGGATTTGGACCAAGGAGCCTAGTTTCTCAGTGCCTATCCTATTAAGTACGGCTATGCTACAGTGCCACCAGTTCTCAGCATCTACCCAAGTCTAGTAAATGCTGGAGTGGTGAAAGTGGTTGTCGATATTCAAACATTCCCTGACTTATCAATTTTACATTTTAGATAGGTCACTCTGGCAGATCACACACTCAATCAATCATCCAATCGTGTCTTATCTGCCTCCTTAATAGATCTTGAAGCTGGTAGGCTCCCTTCCCACAGCCACCTCTTGATTCGAGCCACCATCACCCTCCAGATCACTGTTGTAATTGATCTTCCTACCTCTCCCTGTAACTGATGAAGGAGGTAAAAAGCCACAAGAGAATTGTACAAAGAGATCAAGTAGGCCAAAGGACACACACACCCACTAAACCATTCTCTATTTAATCAATTATGTCTTGTAGAGACCGAGTGTTGCAAGGTAGACCAGCACTCCCTAGTTTTCAAGCCTGCGACTTTTAGAAAGAAATCCTGGGACTTTTCTATTTTCTCTTTTCTTCTTTCTTGAGGTGCCTCCAGATGGATTCGAACTGCCATCCCCTTGCTTAGTAGTTGGGCACCAGTAGTGTACTACACCAGCCCCAGTGATAATGGAGCAAGGGCTAGGGAGCGGGATGGAAGCAGCGGCAAACCTGGGCTCTTGCAGAGCTAACGACCATCAGCAGCAGAGCCAGTAGAAGTCATTCAATGACAGCACCTGCTTTCCTTATGGACAAGCTCCCACGGGGACCTGCCCTCTGCGACTGTGGGCCCCAGAAAGAGCTGACAGGGAGAATTGTTTGAACTCCTCCCGCCCCTTCCGCGCCGCTGTGGCCTCCAGAGTCTCCTGATCAGAAGAGCTTGGCCGGCTCCGGCCACCCTCCCTCCTGTTCTGGCCTTGTTGAGATGTGCCCTAGGCAGGAGGAAGTTTTCACATGACCAGTTAATCCTCCTTTCTCTGCTCCCACAGCACACGCTACAGCAACAGCTCGGCCAACATGCTAACACTCAGGGGCCCACGGTGGACAAGAAGGGCCCTGCTGCTCGCCACCCTTTGGGCTACTACACACCTGCCGGCGCCAAGTGCCTCCCTGCCCCGGAGACTCCCAAGGGCCACAGGTAGGTGTTGTTCCTCTTGTCCCACGGGACTGAAGAACTGAGAGGGAGTCAGCGTTGGACTCTGGCTGATGCTTCCTGTGTTTGCTCTGATTTGGGGCTTGGCCGGTTATCAAACCCTCTGGATCCCTTCAATAGATTCTCAAAGGTAGCCCCAGAAGCATTCATGCAGCAAGAGAGTGGCCTGTTCCCATCGCTGGAGAGTTCATGGAGTCGGGGCTGGAGGGAGTGGGAGTGGGGAGATCTTTCTTCTAGGGATTTCTTGTACAACAGTGACCGATGCTTTGCAGACAGGGGGAGTCCATGGGCACTGAGCCGGGACAATGAAATTGTACGGGCATTAGAAACTTACTCATCAGAGATGTGATTTCTGCTTGAGCGAGGAAGGGGCTTAGCATAACCTTCTAGAAGCCATGCAGACAGAAAAGAAAAAGAAAAGTTGTCATTAAGCTGATTCCATCTCCGGGTGACCCTGTGTGTAGCACAGTATAGCTGTCCTGCAGCAGGTTTTTCAAGCTGTGGCTTTGGAAAGCAGATCTCGGGCCTTGCTTGCAAGCAGCCTTGAGGTAGAGCTGAGCTGTACTTCCCTGAGGACTGAACCGTGGCACCGTCCAGGGACTCCACAGCAGGCACAGAAGTATTTCACAGGTTTTTCTTTTAAAAAATATATAAGTCCACCATTATCATCTTTTTTCACTAAGGCACCTGTTCCCTGTTGCAAAGATATTTTAAAAAAAATACAGCCACATCCCATTGAGAAGTGCTTTATAAATGTCCAGTGGGGTTCTTCAACATCCACCCCACATGTACAGCTTTCTAAGCAATCTTTCTTCTGGGGCTTCAAATCCGCGTGCTACAAACTCCATGTCCTTTGCCTTCCCAGGAAATGCTACCCAATGTGCCACCTCTCGATCCTCGGAGTTTCCTGAGGGTTTTTTCACGAAACAGGAGCAAGTGGAGGGAGGCATCATCATCTACTTCCTAATCATCCTGTACATGCTCATGGCTGTGTCTCTGGTCTGCGATGAGTACTTCCTCCCTTCCCTGGAAAGCATCAGTGAAGGTAAGTAGCTGGGAATCGGCCCCTATCCCTTCCAGAATCATTGTATCACAAACTGTGAACTAGCGCAGGTGGCAGCAGGCCGTGGTCTCCTGTGCCTCAAGGAGCTGGCCACCATGTGGCTTCCTTCGCTAGTTCATGTGAAGCGAAGCCTTTTAAAATGAGTGCCTCGCTGCTCCGTCGCAAGACACCCTGCTTGTTCTACCCTCCAGCTTGACTGTAGAGAGCGCGTTCCCAGGCTCTGCATGGGTGGACTTGATGGTGTTAGGTGCCATTGAACTAGTTCTGACTCACGGACAACAGCACAACGCACCACCAAGTCCTGGGCCCTCCTGACGATGGCTCTTCCATTTGAACCCATCGTTGCAGCCACTGTGTCAACCCATCTTGTCGAAAGCCTTCCTCTTGTTTTGCTGCCTCTTTCCCAAGCATGATGTCCTTCTGCAAGGACTGGTCGCTCCTGACAACATGTCCAAAGTCCATCAGACAAAGTCTGGCCTCTAAGGAGTATTCTGGGTGTACTTCTTTCCAGAGAGATTGGTTTGTTCCTCTGGCGGTCCGTGGTGCTTTCAATATTTCTTCTCAACACCATAATTCAAACGCATCAATTCTTCATCAACCTTCCTTATTGAATGTCTAGCTCTCACATGGGATAGTGGTTAAGTACCGGACTGTGTTCCCTGTGGTCAGCAGTTGGAAATCATCAGCAGATTGGAGAGAGAAAGATGAGGCTTTCTACTCCCCTAAACAGTTACAATCAGAAACCAGCAGGGGTCGCTATGAGTCAGCACTGGCTTCATCGCAGTGGGTTGAATTTTTGAGCTTTCATGGGCATGTAAGATGACTGAAGAGACCATGGCTTAGGTCAGGAGTGCTTCCGTCCTCAAAGTAACATTCTTGCTTTGCAACACTTACTTACAAGAGGTCTTGGGCAGCATAGTTACCCGAGTGATTTCTTGACTTGCTTCCTCCACGAGCCTTCGTTGTGCATCCAAGCAAGATGAAGGTACTTGATGTGCATCTAATATCACAAAGTCCCTAGTGCTTACCATGTTATACTTGAAAAACAGCTTCATTTTTACTCCAAAGTCATTTTTTCAAGCTAAAAGAAAAAAATTGATTTTTTTGTCTACTCTCCTGGTTGTTCCTTTTCGAGTATCCTCCCATTAAATGAGATTATAATTTATGCTTATGAACCAAACATTCATGGTGGTGGTGATGGATAGGTGCTGTCATGTCAATTCTGACATAACAAAATACTGCTTGTTCATGCATTACCTTAATGATCGCCTCTGTTTGAGCCCCTTGTTGGAGCCACTAAGTTCATTCATTTCCTTATTTTCAATGACCTTCTCCATTATCAAGAACGATGTCCTTCTCGAGGGACTGGTATCTCTCAATATCACATCCTAAGTAGGTATGTGAAATGAAGTCTAGCCACCTTCCCTTCAAAGGAGCATTCTGGCTGGACTACTCCCAACTCTAATTTGTTCATTCTGCCGGCAACCCACACAGGATGTAGCCAATCTTCTTCGCCAGCACCGTAATGCAAAGGTATCAAGTTTTTCTTGATTAGGTGGGTGGGAGGGTGGGGAAGAGAAAAAAGAGGAGCTGATACCAAGGGCTGAAGCAGAAAGAAAATGTTTTGAAAATGAGGAAGGAAATTGATACAATTGGGGTATGGATTGTTATAAGAGCTGCAAAAGCCCCCAATAAAATGATTATGAATAATAAAAATAAATTAAAAAGAGCAGGTGTACCTTGGATCTCAACGTGATCGCTTTGTTTTTTTAACAGGCCTTTGGCGGCAGACTTGCTTCATGCAGTAATGTCATTTGATTTCCCCACTGCTGCTCCCAGGGGCTTTGATTGCAAAAGAAAGACCTAGAAATCTACTTAAAAAAGAAAATTAGGGGGTCTGTGGGGGTGGGGGGGAGCCAGTTAGAGCCTTACAAATAACAGCAGAACCAAACGTGGAACATAAATAAATAAGTCCTGCATCCTAGGGAAATTACCCCTCCCCCCCCTTCCAGCCATGTCCGCTGCCCAGAATCCTCAACCATAGGTCTTTTATTGGCGGTGGGGACCTCCAGATCAGATTTAGGAAT
Organism: Echinops telfairi; assembly: GCF_000313985.2. Taxonomy (NCBI): domain Eukaryota; kingdom Metazoa; phylum Chordata; class Mammalia; order Afrosoricida; family Tenrecidae; genus Echinops; species Echinops telfairi. The sequence goes on from NW_022103905.1 coordinate 6,454,591, forward strand.
GTTCTCAGACAGATTAGCACAGGTGCCAGCGTTCACAGTCTCTGTCTCCTGCTTGGTTCATTAGTTGAGCAAGCTCATTTCGGAGCAGATAATTAGCTATGGTTAGGTCCCTCTTTCTACTCAGGAACCGCATCTCTTGCTCTAGCATGCATATAAACATACTGGAAACAGCATGAAAATAAAAGAAAATGCACGGCCATTGAGTCAATGCCGACTCATAGCAACCCTACTGGACAGGCTAGAACTGCCCCTGAGTTTCTGAGACTCTGTGGGAGCAGAGAGTCCTGTTCTGTAGAGGGGTGGTGGTTTCGAACAGTGGACCTTGAAATCACAGCCTGATGCGTAACCACTGCGCCTTAAGAAAATACACTCTTCCTTTTCCTAGTGCTCTACTCTCTACCCTTGGTGAAATGCAAATCAGCCTTCGTTTCCTCTTGCTTACTGGGGCATGCAGCATCTTCAGGATCTAAAATAGTACCTCACAATAGAGGAGGACGCACTCAACACAAATTCCATTAATAATGTCTGTGTGTGTGTCAGCATATGTTTACTACAATTACTACTATTTAGCTTAAGTAAATGCAAATGTTTTTACGTTTCATTTAGCATTTCATATTAACATTAGCATTAGATCAGAGAACTGCGTTGTTGAACTAAATGGTATCTCTTTCTGATGAAACGCAAGATACCCTGTTTGTAAAAAAAAATCACTAGAAAATGTGAAAGGAAAATTTAAATCACAATAAACGGGAAAAGATGGAAGTTATCAAGGATTTCGTTTTAGTTGGATCCTTAATCAGCTATGATGGCACTTTGAAAAGTGAGTTTGACGCAACCCATTGTCTTTTCGCTCACCTCATACGCCTAAGAAAACTGGACAATGGCTGACTACGAAGACGGGATGCCTTTGAACGATGGTGTCAGCAATGGATAGTGGCTAAACCCTGAGCCACCAGAAGAATGCGGGAACCTGTCTTGAAGAAACAGACAGAATGCTCCTGCGAAGCGAGCTGTTGACAGTTCTTCATCTTGCGCCCTTCAGGCCCGGGATGCAGCGTGACCAATCCCTGGGAAGGCCTCATGCTTAGGTCAGCAGCCTGGCTCCAACCCAGCCCTGGTGAGGAGTGTGCAGGAGCCGCATCCGTGCACTCGCCATAGGGTCCAGAGGAGTCCCAACTAATGCACCACCGAACCACCACAACACGGGCATTTTTCAGAGATCCCAGGGATCGGTTTAATGGATTTCCTTTCGATCTTTGGTGGCTCTCTCTCAGACACACACACATACACCCAGAGAGAGCCTGAGAGCCCTTTCTTCACATAAGATGTTTTCTGAGTGCATTTCCACGTTACCATCATTTGAATGGCAGCGTATCGTATCGACATGTCATCTAAGCATGGAACACATACTAAAAACCAAAAAGCAAAGCGGCTGCCATTGAATCAGTTCTGACTCGTGGTGCCTCCACGTGTGTTTCTGTAGAGCTGGGTTCCACAGGTCTCCAAGGGCTGATTTTTGGAAGTCAATCTTCAGGTCTTTCTTCTGACGCGCCTCTGGGTGGACTTGAACCTTGAACTTATGGGTTAGCAGCTGAGCACTCCAGCTGTTCTTGTCACTCAGGGATTCCTGTCTCAGCGTTGCTGCTAGGTGCTGTGGGGTGGTTTCGATCCACAAAGTTGTTTGGGTTCTCCAGAGAAAGAGGCTGATCATGATTCTTGGAACACAGAGGGCTGCGGGGACATGAGTCCACGTGGTGGAGAAAGAAAAATCACACTCTACTGTCTGTTTTACCTTTGGAAAGGAAACAAGGCTTCCTGGGCTAAAACAGGTGGGGCCTTCGGAGAAAGGGGGTCAAAGATGTGCTCAACTTGTGTCGGATACCAAGCGGAAGCTAAGGAAGTCAGAGGTAACGGGATGAAGAATAAACCTAAGGGAATCTTCCTTATTCCCTCCCGTTTTGCTACTCTAGCCCCTTGTGTGGCTGAATCTTCTAATGGGTGTGTGGAGAGAAAGAGAGAGAGAGAGAGAGAGAGAGAGAGAGAGAGAGAGAGAGAGAGAGAGAGAGAGAGAGAATGAATGAATCTAGATAAAAAATGGCAGGACAGAGGGAACTACGAATGACTTCAAGGAAGAAAGCGGAGTTTCTGTGTTCCTGGATCATTCAGGTCAGCCTGACCTAAGAATCTTCGTCTAAACTGTCCATGCTTGGCTTGTAAAGTTAGTCACATTACCCTGTTTCCCCCCAAAAAAGACAGTGTCTTATATTAATTTTTCCTCCCAAAGATGCGCTAGGTCTTATTTTCAGGGGATGTCTTATTTTTCCATGAAGAAACATTTATTGTTGAACAAAAAAGGAAATGTATTTCCTGTATAAGGTACGGTAGTAGTTGTCATCACAAACCAGGATAACCAGACAAACTGTGAATCCTACAGTATCAAGAATTTCTTGTTACTACCATTATTTCCATGTACAACAATCTATGGTACATTTACTCATAATCTATGGTACATTTGCTCACACTTCCTGTCTGCTCTGGATGCGCTGCGGCCAACAGCGAGCTGTGTGGCGGCTCTGCGGTCCAGAGTCCAGAGTTATGGTAGCTTCGGGGGGCCTATTATCAGGGAGGCCTTATGTTCAGGGAGGTCTTATTTTCGGGGGTTGCCTTATATTTCAGCGAGAGGCAAAACTCTAAGTAGGTCTTATTTTCGGGGGATGTCTTACTTTCGGGGAAACACGGTACCGTGTACTCATATTTGGCAATGTTTGCTTGCAGTTTTTTCACCTTTTTTAAAAATCATGGCGTTGATATTCTTCCTTGCTGAATGGTTGATGACGGTGCCAAGAGTCCTTAGAGAGGCAAGCCGTGCTGGCCTCTGCTGCTGTGCCACAGTGTAGGGAGGTAGCTGAGGATGCCCGCCGTGCAAGTGCCTAGCAAGGCACCACCATTTTGTAGGTCTGAACCTTTGGGTAAATTGTTTGATTTCTCTATACGTCAGCTACCTCCATGGTGAAACAAGGATAATAGCAGTTGGCAGTTCTTAGAGCTATTGTGCCAATTGAGGAGCTACAAATGAACTGCTTACACAAGTACCTAACACCTAGGAAGCATTCACTAAATATTACATAAGGACACATTAAAAAAAAATAGAACCCTTTACTCTAGGAAGTGAAAGTTAAGGAGGCAATGAGTAAAGTCAATAGAAGTATGTTTGAGGCAAATAACAAATATGGGGCATATCTGCCTAGAGCCTGAAAACCAAGTATAAGGCAAATGAAAGCAAGTACTGCCTCAAAAGGTAGGAACTACATTTTGAAATCAATTATTTTATTTAATTCAATTATCCAACTTTATACTTGAAATATTTCTGGAATATTCGATTTAGAAACACAAAAGATCAGCAGAAAAGTCAAAGCAAAATGTCCTTTTCCTACGTACCGAAGATCCCCAAGAGTTAGTGAACTGCTGCACTGAGCCACTTTCTTTACATTTTTCCAAGCTACCTACACAGAAAACTTCCAGAAGCACTTCAGATGAGTTGCTTGAAACCGTCCTCAAAGTCCCCTTCGGATGAGTTGCTTGATACCGTCCCCAAAGTCCACAGCGACCTCCATATAAAACAGTCTTTTATTTTTTCAATGTTACACTTAGACACTGTTCAATTAGAAATTCTATTCCCTGTGCCACACTGGTATCTCTGCATTATGTCTTAAATAGAAATGATCTCAATAAATAGTACAATATTCAAGTACTTAATATTCAAGTGCAACATACTTGAATAAAATATTTACTTTTTTAGAAAAAAAATCACTTTCAGTCACTCTCCATTGAACTAATATTTGCTCATGTTCTACTTTGGGTTTTGGAAATAGACAATTGGAAAGAAAAAAGTTTTAATTCCAGGTGGAATTGATTCTAAACTGATAAACTTAGAAGGGAGTCTAATAATTCTGTGTGTATGACATTTGGATAGCCTACAGTTTCTGGGGATTGTTTGATTCTTAATCCGCATGAAATTTACAGACAAAAGCCTTCCCAAAGAACAAAGAAGCTAAGCGCAAGGCTTCCTCCCTGCCACTCTGGTACCCATCTTCCTCTGAAGAGCATTTTTTATCCTGTTTTCTTTTCTCTCTGATAGAACTTGGGGGCCCCTTACACTGCAGCCAATCAATCTACAGCAGGCACACGGACCTAACTGAGGGCTAAGTATCGGGCATTACCAGCAGCCTTGGCATGAACAAGGTGGGGAGGGAGTGCTAGAGGGGGGCAGGCAGCAGAAAGTAGTCATGAAGACAAGCTATATTTTCACTTTACATTGCCCACATGGGGAGCTGAAAAAAATAGCTTTAGATGCCCCAAATTTCTAGGCTTCCAACCTACCTGTGCAATCTCCATATGACCTTGGGCCAATTACAGAGAACATCCCAGGTGACACTGAGGATTGAAGACAAAGTATCTTATGCATACTTTATAGAATAGGCTAAGGGGAAGGTGGATGTTCATTGTAATATGACAGCTACTCAATGGAAGGGGGTACTTATTTTTCAGTAGAATCGGGCCTTTAAGAACATTATGTAAGGTTTCAGAATTCACTCCTTCATTGCTTGGGCAAGTATCAAGTAATCGAATTGATTTTATCATTGAAAACATCATGGAGTCTATACACACAGCTATCCATAGTTGGGAGGCTATGGTATTTATTCCCATGATGCTGACTTAACTCAAAATATTTCTAGAAATATATTTGAACTTAATTCCAGATCCGGTTTTGCAAATCCCACGTTTTGTAGGTCACACATTTCATTTTGAACCCTCCTCTATAACTAGAGTTAAGTCTGTGACTTTTGATTCTTTCCAAAATTATAATCCATTCACAGAGCATGAATATTTGCCACCAGTGGGTCAGAGGGCACCTAATTGTATATTGCCTATGACTGTAACCTGGAGCCCTGGTGGCATGGTAGTTAAGTCCTGGGCTGCCAACTGCATGGTCAGTGATTCGAAACCACAAAAGAGGACACGCGGAGCTTGTTTTCAAGCAAGGATCCATCTACGGGGGACGTCAACTAAGTCCACATGGAAGGAGCACACCAGCCTGTGTGACCCAAGGATTGTAAATAATAGGATCCAAACCTAAAGGAGGGAATAGCATCAGAGCTTAAATTGCGAACATCCAGTTTGCAGGAGGCTATAGACGGCAGTGGAAGCCCCAATTCCATTGACAGGGTACACACATGGATTAAGCCTCTGGTAAACCCCCTCCGATCAAAGGTACAAGATGTGAATAGCCCTGTTATCAAACAGAGAGCAGTATAAAGTCACTGATGACAAATGCAGTTAGGTCAAAATGTACTATCTTATCTTTGCCCTTCCTGGTGACCCATTTTAAAGCTATTTCAGTTTAAAAAACAAAAAGGGAAGGGCAACTACACATGGATGAAGCCCCTGGTACATCCCCTCTGATCATGGGGCAGGGATGGGATTGGCCTTGCTAAGATGCAGAAAGCACTGGAACGTGGACTGTACCAGACACAAGTAGGCTAAGATCTACCACCCTATCGTTTGATCTGCCTTAGGAATCACTTAAATTTGATCATTTTTAATGTTTTCAACTTTCTTTTTGATTATTTGTCTCTCTTTTACATTGCTATTCCTGTTGTTTGTTTTCTCTTCACGTTTCCCTGTGAAGTCCAGGACAGGTAAGTCAATAGAGACCGTCGCTGGATGAATGGTTCTTTGGAGGTGTGGCCAAGACGTTGGGGAGAGTGGGGGGCAACTAATGAGTGCAAGAATGAAGACAGTGCTCTAAAACTGATGGGGTGATGATGGCACAACTCCTCTTGATGTGCTTGAACTATTTAATTGTGTGACATGTGCATTTTATGCCAATCAAACAATTGGGAAGATAAGCAAATAAATGCAAAATAAAAACGGTCTCAGAAACTCACAGGAGCCATCTACCCTGTCCCACAAGGTCACTACATGTCGACATCGACCCAATGGCAGCGAGTTTTTGAGATCTTATGACTATATTAACAGTGTACTGGAAAGACATCAGATGGCAGCAATGGTTAAAACACCATGGTACACGTGTGAGTGACTCCTCTCGGTCTCCGCATTCCATTCTCTAAGCTTTCAATGACGTCTAGTTATTCTAAATTATAAATTAAATGTATTTATTTTCATCATGAGCAATGTTGTCTTAAGGCACACAATTCAAATTCTACATTTTGAGTCAGTTGGATAACATTCGAATACACTGTAGTGATTGTGTGGCCCAACCTCTTTGGGGGTTGAACGACCCTTTCACAGGCATCGCCCGATTCATAACAATAGAAAAATTAGTGATGAAGTAGCAACAAAAGTAATTTTATGGTTGGGGGGTCACCACAACGTGAGGAACTGTATGAAAGGGTCACGACATTAGGAAGGTTGAGAACCTGCTTTAAGGGGATAGATGGCTGGCATAAAATCACCTGTCAAGTTACCGGTGCCACCAGAATCCAGGTGCCAGTCAAATAGTCTTCTTACTGTAGCCTCAGGAGGGACGTTTTCCCAAATGATTATAAACTATGTAACACGACATCACAAAGCAGTCCATGTTTCAGAAGTGAGGCGAATTTAAACGATCAGCTCATTATCATGAAGTTGCATTTTGCAGGTCACATTTCGCCTACAAAGAGAACTCACCTTGAACATTGCTACGCTATCCTGAAGGACATGTGAGTTTTCCCTTTAGAGCCATGGTGAGTGAGAGAGGGGCGAGGAATAACTAGGGGGAAAAACCTGAACAATTTATCTTTAATAATAAACTATAGCAGAGAGAAATACTTCTCAAAAGCCAGAAGAGACAAAGCTCATCTATTCTAAAGTTCAAAGATATAAACCATTTTACAAAAATATGCTCAGGACCCTAAAATATAACTTGTTAAAATCTTTGAAGTTTTACACACCCAACTACACAGGCTTCCCTTTCATACCTGATTAGAATCCAGGGGGTAGCAGCAAGCTTCATTCCTACCTCCTTTTCAGAATGAGTGTTCTATAGGAACGCTGGTTTCGCCTTCCTCTTGATAGCGAACCTTTCTAAAGAATCCTGCAGCTGCACCGGGTTAGGATGGTTATTTCAATGTCCTCCCCATCTTATCTAGCCTTAGTTTGAGCGTAGAGGGCACTGGTGATGCAGTTGGTTAAGAGCTGGGCTGCTAACTGAAAGGTGGGCCCACCAGGCACCCCGCTGGACAAAGATGAGCCGGTCTGCTTCCATACAGGTGAGCAGCCTAGGAAGCCAGGTACAGCAGCTCTACTCTGTGGCGTGGCTCTGGGTTGGAATTAACCTGGTAGCAGTGGGCTTGGGTATTTGCTTTGGGTTAGATTTGGGGAGAGGATTTGTGCTAATACCCAGGAACATTAAACTTAGGAATTCTCTGAAATATGTAGGAAAACTTTCAAAATACTCCTCACTCGCAGTAACTATTTTTGTCCTACAAAGGAATCGAATGGGGGTGGCTATGTGGAAGTGCCCATGCAGGGAAGAAAATATACCCACCAGGTTCATAACTGGCCTGCCTAGCTGGCCTCCTTTTGTAGATTCAGAGTTGGCCTGTGATCCTCATGGTCAGAGTTTGAAACCACCAGCAGGTCTATGGAAGACCAGCCAGGCTTTCTACTCCTGTACACAGTTAGTCTCAGAAATCCACAGGGGGATTTGCTAAGAGTCAGTCTTCTTGACTCACTGGCCGTGAGTCTGCTTTTTTTTTTGGTTTGGTGGCGAAATAGAAATAAAACTTCACTTGAAATTCATAGTGTTTACCCCCAAGAACTCCACATTTGAGATCTTTATTGCCCAGGCAAGGAGCCTGGTGGCCCAGCTCAGCTGCTAACGGAAAGTTTGGCAGTTCAAACCCACTCCACAGGAGATAAGACTCAGCAATCTACTCTCATCTAAGTTATAGCCTAGGAAAACTGGGGGCCATTCTACTGTATCCTAAAAAGTCACCGAGTTGGAATTGATGTGGTAGCACACAACTATTCGTGTGACTTTGAGTTACCTAGCCACCTGAACTTGTTTCTTGGTTTGTAAGATGAGATCAGCATCCATCTTGGTTTTAACTATTAAACTATGTATGTGAAAGTGACTTATATGCTACGAATATAACATATTGTTTATTCCTCAATAGTTCATTCCAAAAAGGAAAAAAAGTGGCATTGGCCAACACACATCTTCATGCCTCAGATATTAGACGTGTTTCTAGGTATATTTGACCTGCTGATTCCAAAAATGGCACCAATGATTCCCTTTCCCATCTAGTTTTCAAGAGGCAGAACATACGCTGTGTAATGATTTCTTCCATAAGCATTAATACCAAACTAGTCCCAAGAAGTTGAGTATTGAAAAAGTCCAACTCTTGCAAGACGACAGTCTGGCTCCACCTCTCCTGCACGCCTGCTTTGCGTTTATACCCTCACCACCCTGGCTCCTGTGACCGCCGCAGTATTCCATAAAACCCAGAAAGGTTCTAGGACACGGTTCCTAGGGTGGCGGCTGCACTTCAGTCCAAAATCTAAGGGTCAAGCTGGGGTAAGCCAGATGCTGGGGTCAGAGCACACACATCACTCCTGGCTCTTACCGGTGATGACCTCACACCCTCTGGCTTCTCAGTGGACTTGTTTTACACCCCGCAGGATGGTATTTGGTATTGCAAGGAATCCTGTTTACAATGAACCCAGGCAAATACCATCAGTACCTTCCCCCCACCTTCATGGCAAACTCGTGCAGGGAAAAGTCCCTTGGTGAGAGTAACATGGTGCAAATCTCACTTTAATGTAACCATCTGCTCTGCACCCCTGGACTGCATCTGATATATGCCCATTTGACCTTGGGGCTCTGACAATGGCCTCCTACCAATCTTACTCAGCCAGGCTTTTTCCCGGGCCACTTGAGAAGGAGTTTTCTTTCTCCTCTCAGCTGTGGTATTTAATTTTCCCACACCCATTGTAAGTAATAAACTCACCCACTGCCATCGAGGCAATGTTGACGTATAGCGACCCGTTCTGGGTTTCTGAGACTGTAACTCTTTATGGGAGTAGAAAGCCCAGTCTTTCTCCTGAGGAGCTCCTGTTGGTTTTGAACTGCCAACCATTCGGATCGCAGTCCAACGCGTAACCACCACACTATCAGGGCTTCTAAGATTGTTAAAAAGCAGTAACTAAAATAAAGATTAAATAGTGTGGTCTGATTCACACCCTCTGCTAAAGTCAGAACCCAACTTCATCCCATTCCTGTTTGTTAGCAGATAATGTCCTCCAAAATGGGGTCACAGCCACAGGGGAATGAAAGCCAGAATTATTATATATCAAATAAGGGATTATAGCTGGAAGGGTCATATTAATCAAGTATAAGTCATATACCATAAACCACTCTTCACTCTGCTTGCCCATAAAAAACCAGGATGTTTTAATGTGATGTTAGCTAGCCTGGGAAAGAAGAAGTGCATGCTAGCTTTATTTAAAGTAGTTGTTGTCCTAAATATTCAGGTCAAATGATACTTCTTCCTAGGGTCCTTTGATCCAAAGACAGATTTAAATAGTGCAATTACGTGAACTTGAAATTTCCCCAAAAATATCACTTAACCTTTATTGAGTAGCAGGCCATTCCAATGTGTTGTCTTGAAAAGAGCCAGGAATGAGTGACTGCACCGTAAGTGGGAAGCCCTGGTGCCATCGTGGTTATGCGTTGGGCTGCAGTCCATAAGGTCAGCAGTTCTGAACCACCAGCCGCTCTGTGCGAGAAAATGGGGCTTCTACGACTCCTGGAGAGTTAGTCTCGGAAACTCACAGAGGCATTTCTACGGTTCTTCCAGGGTGGTTGAGCAGGCATGAATTGGATGCAGTGAGTTTGGTGTGGTACATTTGACGACTAGCCACCAGGTCAGCTATTTGAGTCCTCAAGAGAGAGACGAGGCACTCTGCTCCTCAGAAGACTTACAGCCTCGCAAACCCACAGTAGACACCCCACTCTGTCCTGTGGGGTTACTGCGAGTCTGAATTATCTGACTGGTCGCTCGTTTGGTACAATAGGGATTCAAATGTTCTGAAACTCAAGTTGAGTCTATCAGAGTTCAAGCTCCTTTATTAAAATTAAAATGTTCCAGTTTTCATATAAGATGGCACAATTTTGCCACCGGTGCACAGAACCTCTTGAAAGGTTAGAATTTTTCTTATAAAGAAGCCTGCAGTCAACCTTACCTCTGAAACATTGAACATGGGTTTTCTATTTACTTTTCTATATTAAAATGTGTTCTGAAATGTTGACTGCATTATTTGAAGAACAATTTCATCTTCAAAATATTTAGGAAAATTGCCGTGAAGTCTTACATTTGTGACATTCAAAATTGCCCTCACACCTTCCGTCTATGCGACTTTTTCATTGTATTTTCCATTTTTCCGAAGCGGTGTCCTGTCTTTCCAGTATCCAACTCGTAATCTCTGTATATAGTGCACGGCCTCCCACACTCAAAAGAAAAACTTGTTGCCATCTAAATCAATTCTAATTCACAGTGACGCTAGACAGGTTTGGGGTTCTCAAGCCTTTAAATCTCATAAAGGCTGTAGGGTGACTGGTGGGTTCAAACCACTAACCTTATAATTGGCAGCTCAATGTATAGCCAACTAGCAACCGTGAGTCCACACACAGCTTTCTTTGGGAGTCCCTTAATACCTAATGCTTTGTCAAATATTTTTTACATTTTTTCTTACCCTATAAATTGTCTGAATTCTCCTCATATTTAAAAGTAGGATGATCAATGTAACTTCACATATATCTATCATCCTTATATTTGATATATCATCTAATAATATATATCATCCTAATATATATATATAATCATGATAGAAGTCTAACAATAGCTGAAATTTAGTGGAACACTATAGCTCAGAAACTATATAGTGGATGTTGTCTATGTAGTGGTATTGTCTGAATCTGCCCGCCCTCCCCTCCAAATAACCCCAGGAATAGGCCTAAAAATCAAGACACCAAGAAAACAATTTTCTGGTTGGACTAATCATCACAGAGCAGTCTGCCTTATCTTGTTCTATTTTTACCTCTCATGGCTAGTTGGTCTCACTACCTATCACAGAGATGCAATGAAGTACGGAAACGTAAATTGCTCTAAACAGTATCCAAATGCTAGATGATGTAAGCCATGCAAATCATTACCTCTCTCCCTTCATTAAACATTGCAGGTAGCTGTTCATCAAGTGAAATGATCGAAGGCAAACATGGAAGGATAGAAGACCAGGTTAGAAATCCCACTAGCGTGAGAGCACGTTTCACATCAGAGACTTAACAAGTGGCAGACGTGCTCAGGACAGAGCTGGCTGGGCCTCAGACCTGATCAACAGATAGCTGGTGCAGATATGTTCCATAAGCAGAATTGTTGAGAACTCTCCCAGTGGTCCCCACGTCCTAAGAATAAAATCCAGAGTCCATTCCAGGATGCACAGGGTTTCACGGGAGCTAGTTGCCTATTCTTGTTTCTCTTTATCCACAGCTCTCCCTTCACACACTTTATTCCAGGCATGCTAGCCCCCTTGCTTCTTGTGGATAAGCTGGCTTCCACCTCGGGCCCCTTGCATCCCCTTACTGTGTCTAATAAATTCTCACCCCTCTCTCACTTCAAGATCTCTAATCAAGGTCTTTCATTTGCTGAGAAGTTATTTTAGGTAGCTCCATCCAAACTGTTTATCCTTCCTCCCTATTTTATACCTGTCCTGTGCTTTTGCTTTGTTACTTATCTCCAATATAATACTTAGCTTCCATATTTCCCCTCTTTGTCTGTTTCCCCAATCCCATACTGCCTTCCCAGCCCATTAAAAAAAAGTGCCTAGCGTGAAAGTAATAAATGAAAGACAGCCAGTTCAATCGTATCTATCACTTTAACAAATCACTTCCCAAAGCAGTGGCTTAACAGTCACTTTGCTTTCTTCACAGCCTTGGGGATGACTGGCCCTGACTCTGTTCAGTGGGTTCTGTTCAGTCTCTCCAGCAGTTACAGGCAGAGGACATGGGATGATCCAAACAACACTGGGATGACTCCAAAGTTGGAGGGTGGGGCTCCTCAGGCATCTCTGTTTTAATATGGTCTTGTATGTTGGTTTTGAGAGTAGCAACCTTTTCCATGGCAGCCTTAGGGGTCAAAAGTAAACCGTCCAAGACAGAACCATGCAGGGACATTTTATCACATTTCATGTCACAGCGTCAGAAATAAGGATCACTACAGCCATACTCCCTTGGTCCAGCAGTCACAAAGGCTCACCCAGGCTCAAAAAAGCCTCCACTCCACCCCACCCCCACCCCCACCCCCGTAGTGTGGAAGAGCAAGGTTCTGGAATAGCAGCAAGCTTATTGTTGCAGCCATTTCCATAAAGTACTGTCACACCAAGAAAAGTAGCAAGGTCAAAGGCAGCTGTACCAGCAATAAGGAGATACTGTGGTGAACCTAAGAGCAGGCAGCAAGTCTTGGCTCCCATAAGCATGATGTGAAAATAAGAAAATGTGAGTTATAGAGACTCAACCAAATGGATCAGTTCGAGGATCTGGGAAGACAAATGCCAGGAAAATAAACAACAAATATCAACCAAAGATTGGTCTCAAGAGCCTAAATTCTAGTCAGGCTTGGAGACTTAACTTTGAGATCATTATAAGGTAGGAACATTGAACCTCTAGTACACTATAGCAACTAAATTTTAATTCACTGGCAAATTCTGGTTAGAGGATTCTTTTTTATTTTTTTAATTTAATCATTTTATTAGGGGCTCGTACAACTCATCACAATCCACACATACATCCATTGTGTCAAGCACATTTGTACATGTGTTGTCATCATCATTCTCAAAACATTTGCTTTCTACTTAAGCCCTTGGTATCAGCTCATTTTTCCCCCTCCCTCCCTGTTCTCTCCCTCATGAACCCTGGATAATTTATAAATTATTTTGTCATATCTTACGCTCTCCGATGTCTCCCTTCACCACTTTTCTGTTGTCTATCCCCAGGGAGGAGGATATATGTAGATCCTTGTTCCCCCTTTCCACCCTCCCCTCCCTCCACCCTCCCTGTATCGCCACTCTCAGCACTGGTCCTGAAGGGATCATCTGTCCTGGATTCCATGTGTTTCCAGTTCCTACCTGTACCCTGCTTAGAGGATTCTGATGCAATCTTTCTTCCCCAAAGCAACTCAAAAGTCCATTTAGATGGCTGCCACTTCTCATTCCCACAGTAAGCCCCCTACCTCTGAAACTGAGTCCAAAAGTCATAAGCCATGTGTTAAGCTTAAAGTTCGCATGCTTCAAAAACTGCGGGATATATAACATTTGGATAGTCTTATTTTCTCATATTTCCTACTCAACTCCATGTTTCAAATCACTAGACTCTACAGTATGTCCAATTTTATTTGGCTTTTAGTTCACTAGGTAATTTCTTAATTTGTATCGACCAGGTTGACATTTCAAATGCTTTTAAAATAATTCAACGGCACATATATAATGTTTAACAACTATATGCTGAACAAGTAATCTGGGAAGCTGGCTGGTCCATGAGGTAGTAGTCATTTCAACCAACAGGTGGATACTGCATGGGATAAAATCAGCAAAGGTGTGATTCAGGGTTGTTTCCTTTTACTATAGTGATCCAACCTGTAGCCTAAGCAAATAAAACAAAACTAGACAAAAATGTTAACCTGCCATATACAGAAACCACAAACCTTCCTTACTGAAAATGAAGGATATGAAGCATTTACTTAAGAAGCTCCAAGACTATAAAGTCTTTGGTATGGATTACATCTAAACATAAAGAAAATAAATCCTTACACCTGGACCAATAGCAACATCATGAACAAGAGAATGAAGTTGTCAAAAAAACGAATTTTACCTTTGATCATCAGTACAAGAAACAACACAGTGTACTGTATTGCATGGATGTTATTACAAAGCAGAGCTGTCTCTTTGAAGACTAAGGTGTGCCTAACCTAGGCCACGGCATGTTCAGCTGCCTCGTATGCATAAGCTGGGCACTAAGGATGACGGAAGAACTGGTTTATTTGAATTAGGGTGTGGGTGAGACTGTCTGAGAACTACATCCAGAATGCCCTTCAAGTGACGGTGAGACTGTCTCAGCATGTGGGGGCATGTTATCTGGAGGGACCAGTCCTGCAGGACATCATGCAGTTAAGAGGACGGCCGCGAACGAGGCGGACTGACAGCAGATGAGCAGCTGCAAGAACAGGCACCAACACGGTGACAGCTGAGGAGGGTGCAGGGACGAGGCAGTGTTTTGTTCCCTTGTACTTGGGGCCACCAGGACTCAAAATGAGTAACAACACTGAAGACTAACATTCATTTGTTTTCCTCTTTCCACCTGGGTTAGGATTCTCCAAATACCTTGCAGTGATTTACTCTTTAGAATACTCAACAGTATAAATGAAATGATGTTACTAATATTCACTTACAACTAGAAAGTCATTTCTGGATTCCAAATAAGCTCACCGCGGGCTCATTCATGAGGAACAGCTGCCTGGCACCTCCCCCGTCTCCTAGATGCATTCATGAATTCAGACGCAGCTCTGCTTACTCTTAACCTTCAGGTTTGGGTTTTCAGCTTGCTAGTCAACTGTTTTGGTGGGAAGCTGCTGCTCTGAACAGTGACTGCATTGAGGTATAAAGACATGCTTTCATGTATCACTTTATCAGGCCTAACCATCCTTTCCTGTCTTCAGCTCTCGGACTGTCTCCAGACGTCGCAGGGGCAACCTTTATGGCAGCAGGCAGTTCCGCTCCTGAATTGATCACTGCTTTCCTAGGTAAATGCTGCCCCTTCGCATTTTTCCTGGCCGACTGAAACTTAACGTTCCTCAAGGCAACACTAACAGCCACTGTCCCGCCACAGGCGTATTTGTCACAAAGGGAGACATTGGTATCAGCACCATTCTGGGATCGGCCATGTACAATCTCCTTGGCATCTCGGCAGCCTGTGGCTTACTATCCAACATGGTACGTAAGAACATGGTATTCAACAAAATTGTACGACAAATCATCCCAATTGCTTAATAGTCTGAAAGAAAAAAGCAAGGCACTAGGTAAGTGTTCAATCAAATTTATTAATCAGTAGGAAAGCAATGTGTATGCAATTGGAAATTAACCCAAAGAGAGCTCTTGGTCTAATTTATGAAAGTCAGTGGAGATCTAGACACACAAGTCTTCTTTAAAATCCCTTTACTTTGCCCTAAGCAATACATAAAAGATAACAGTTTAGCTATAAATATGCAATTTAGGTAATAAACTAAGCATCGTACTTCATAAAAGAACTTACATTGTAATGGATACTGCAAATTATCATTTTACAGGTTTCACCGCTCTCATGTTGGCCGCTATTCCGAGACTGTACAGCATATGCAATTAGTGTAGCGGCAGTCCTCGGCATAATATGTGACAACCGAGTTTACTGGTAAGTTTGAAATGATTGTTACTTCTGTGTCAAACACACTTAGAGATGGTTTTCATTACATTCCATGGCCTCATTGTTTTCGTTTCAGAAATGTCATTTCACGGTCACTTCTGAGACCAGCTAGCTCGGCCCTCTTTAGTGTCCTTTCTGGCGGCTCTTGAGACACCTATCCTGATCCCAATTCGTGATCATGTTTTCCTTTGATCTCACAACTTTGTAGTCACTTCCATTTCCTATCAACCCTCCCCTCCTTACACCCCGGAGACCACCACGCTCCCTCCTCCCCACAGGTGCCTGTTGGAAAGTTTCCCCATTTCTGTTGCCAGTTAAAACCCCAGCTGTACGCTGTTTCTTCTCCCGCTGGTCACTGCTTACTCTGCCTCAGGTAGAAGTGGCCACGTCCATAAGATTGGTGAAAAGGTAAAGAAAAGGAATTCTCTTTAAATTTCCCCAATGTTCTCTATGATGTCCATTTAGCAGGAGGAACTATAACCACCTCTTCTCAGAAATAGTGAGGTTTCAATATCCAAAATGGTTTACTTGAACTGTAAACTCCCTGTGTCTAGTGAGGGCAAGAAAATGGAAGAGGATGATCCAAGAAGCAGAAATTAACTTCCACTAATAAGCACCAGGTATTTACTTACGAGGTGTCTGTCCTGATGCCCGGAACAAGAAAGAAATGTACAGCACGTCCCATATCTCTGAAGTATGAAAGACAACGTGATAGCTCTGCACACTATCTGTTTTCCAGGAAATTCAAAGCTATCACGGAGCAATTCCAAAATGCATCATCTTGAAATCGAGTCTGATCCCCTACTACCCACACACCCTAAGGAACCACAATGGTGAGAGCGTGTTCAAGCACTAGGGAAACGAAGGCTGCTCTGTCGGCCGAGGCAGAGATTCACTGGCATAAATGGTGAACGGAAGCAGGTTCCCAATGTGACGGCACAAGGCCATCACAATTCTTCACATAGGTCATCAGAGTATAAAGCGACAATTGTTGGTAACTGACATCTAATTTTATTGGAGAATAACCTTGACTTCGTTTAAATACAAGCCAAATGTAGTTACATTAAAATCATATCTATTAAAATTCTAGCAAACTCAAAAGCCCCAAAACCCAACATTCTGAATATTTTTACAAAAGTTTTATACCAGAGAATTTGAACAGGTCCATGTGGATAGACACAATTAAAAGGTACCTATATTCTGTTAATTGCACACGTTTGGTAGTGCGTTCTGCCACCAACGGAGGTGGGAATGGTCATCGCTGTCCATGGGTCCCGGGCAGCCCTGAGCAGTGTCTCACTGTTCTATAGAAGGTCGCCCTGAGTGCGAGCCAACCAGATGGCAACTGACAATGTGTCCAATTCGCTCAATTTTCTTGGACCTAAGCTTTCAATAAACATAGGTTTTAAAGTTTGGTAAAATCAATAGAATGAAAAATATCTAAAAAAGTTTCTTCTAGTCTCAGGAGTGAGTTAGAAATTAGATATCGTCCAAGAACTATTGGCTCTAAACTAAAATGACTTTCACTTTAATTTCAAAACACGTATTTCTCTTCTCTAATTTTCAGGTATGAAGGCACTGTACTGCTTCTGATATATGGGTTGTATGTCTTGGTGCTTTCTTTGGACATTAAAATTAGGCAGTACGTCATAAAGAAATGCAGCCCTTGCTGCACGTCCATTGCCACAGCTATGGAGGAAAGAGCTGACCAGCAGCCACTGGTGGGATGGGAAGATGAGGATCGACCATTCATACGTCGACGATCAAGAACTGATAGTGGAATATTCCATGAAGATTCTGGCTACTCCCAACTCTCCCTAAGTTTACATGGTCTTATTCCGGTTTCTGAAGGTAATAACTATATCTTGCCTACTACTCCTCACTGGCAAATGATAACTGGAAAGACAACCTCATTCCAATTTAGCAAGTACTGACTGTTTGTTCTGTGAAAGGCACAGTGAAGATTCGCAGATGAAAAGGCAGCTCCTATGCCCTTAATGTGCGCCAGTGTTTAACAGGCAAGTACTACACAGCTACGGTATGAAAGTATGAGTAAGAGAGAAAGTATGACTCTGCTGCATAACTGGGGAAGAATGTACGCAATTCATAAGGAACGTCAGAAACGATCGCCATGGAGACCAGACCCATCACCAGCAAGCTGCTGCTGCCTCACAGGGAGCCTATGGGGCAGAGCACAATTGCCCATGGGGTTTCCAAGGCTCTTAACTAACTCTTTGTGGAAGACAACTACCACATTTTTCTCTAACAGAGGGACTTCTGGGTTCAAACCACCCTTTTGGTTGGCAGCCGAGCACTTAAGCCATTGTGCCACCAACATTTAAACAAGAACATGTAGAATATATATTTAGATTGATAATCTGATATTATGACTAAGTGTATACTCTAGAGATCGAAGTCAAGGGGATAACATGAGCAAAAGGTGTGCTCAAGTACTAGCTGAAGCACAATATGTGCACAGGAAAGAAGTCCAGACCAGGTGGATAAAGAGAGTCTTACAAGCTAGTGTAGAGTACAGAAATGATTAGAATTGTACTTCAGGACTATTTCCCTGAAATGATGCTTAGAGAAAAAACAAACAAACAAACAGCGAGAGAAGAGAAAAGGAAGCCCGTAAAGGCTATTAAAACAGCTGACATATTGAGTAGTCACCTACACAGACTGAAGGCTGCGGAAAGGAAAGGAAGAGATGTGAGACCCACGAGGTGGCATCACTAAGACTTGGCAACTGAAGGGCTGGACGGGACCGGAGAAGGGAGCAGTGCTAGGTAACTAAACGTCATGAGTGACTGAGGAAACAGCGAGCCCACTAATGATGACTTCGAAGTGAGAGCAGAGGCTGTTTGGGAGGAACGGAAGCAGCTCCGTTTTGCGCATGATGTGTGAAGCAGTAATAAAGCATTGGGTGTGCAGTAGGAAATGAAATCTACCTATGAATAGAAATAAACTTAAAAGGTTACTTTTAATAAAGTAATTAAACTAATTTTAATTAAGTATATTAAATATGGAACTTAATCTAATTTACAATTCTAAAAAAATTCAAACCTGACTCCCCTGCTCACCAAAAAGGATAATTTATTACAGTCTTTCGGGTATAAAAGTTATGCCTAAATTAGGTTTAATAACAAAAAGTTTAAAAGAACCAGCCCCAATTACTGTATTACCAACACAATACTACCTCTCCTGTTTGGTAAGACTTGACAAACTTTCATGTGAGTAATTTTACTAACCTTACTTGTAAGGCTATTATTATATAAGGGTACTTTTACTGCATAAATGTCAAGCAATTTAAAAGTAATTATTTCCACCTTTACCAAAATATATTATCCCTAACATTGGATTCTCTAACAAAGTAAAGCAAACTGAATATATAATCATATACTCCAAATTTAAGTTATACTGTCTTTCTAGTTTCTAAGCCGATAACAGCAAGGTCAGCAGTTCGAAACTACCAGCCACTCTCTCGGGACAAAAATAAGGCTTTCTACTGGAGTCGCTGTGAGTCAGAGTGGACCCGATGGCAGCGAGTCTGATTTGGTTGGCCTTTCCGTTTCTAAGAAATACAGAGAATTAAGTTAATTAATCAAATAAAGTAATAACAGGCCAAAAAAATCACTTATGAGAGCTGGAATAAAATATGTAAGAAAAAGAAAATGCTACAACCATTTTCCTTGGCGGTGCTGTGACACTGCTAACTGCAAAGGCAGTGGTTCAAACCCACCTGCTGTCCATCAGGAGACAGATGCGGCTGTTTCTGCAAAGACTGCGCGGCTCTCCCTGTGCTGTAGGAGCCCCGAGGAGGCTGAAGAGCCCCCTGGGAGTGGGAGGTCAGAGGCATCATTGTGATTGGGTAGTGGAGGAAGAGGTGGGCTAGTCGGGTGGACTTCACGCTCAGAAGAAAGGCAATGAACACAGACCTTATTAACGAAAACTCAGAAATCTCTCCAATATATTCAGGGAACGAATGGCCTAAAACATTTGGATGGATTTAAGGCCCCAAACTAAAAAATGCTGAGTATCACACATTTTGAGTTTTCTACTCTAAAATCTCAATTAGTTTCTGTTTGCCAGCAATATCAGTAATGAGGTATTCAAGTGTTTTAAATAGCCTTTTAAAAACTGATACAGCTAATTTATTTTAATATAGCTTTCTAAATAGGCACTATCAACTTAATTGGTCATTTGAGGAAACTCACATTGTTTAATTTTTCGACAGATCCACCAAGTGTTTTCAGTATGCCTGAAGCAGACTTAAGAAGAATTTTGTGGGTATTATCCCTTCCTATTATTACGCTACTTTTTCTAACTACTCCAGATTGCAGAAGAAAGTTCTGGAAAAGCTACTTTGTGATAACATTTTTTATGTCTGCACTATGGATCTCTGCATTCACATACATCCTGGTCTGGATGGTCACACTAACTGGTAGGTACCGTAAATACAAAAGCACAATTTACAAAGAAATCCATTCCCTATAAGAACAAATTGCGTATGTCCCCTAAAAATAATAATCTAGATAAAGAGCAAACTTCTTGTTCTGCAATACTAAATATAAGTGATATTTACAAAAAGAGTAATTACTAATTCACAAGATCATTCAGATTTTTGTGAGCTGTCTATTACATGTCAACTATAGTCTAACACACAGCCCAGGGATACAAGAGATTTTATAAATGAAATCTAATTCACAGAATGTCTTGCTATTATGCTAATAATTAAATCACTTGAGATACAATTCTAGATACTTAAATCTTAATACACTGAATTCCACCCCATAATGAAAAATATCATACCAAAGAACCAGTGTTTTGGGAAAATGATGGGTCTGTTTAACTGGATCACATGTTATTTTGCTGTTGAATATTTTTTTTATCCTTGCTATAGAATTTGTATTTGTTTTTCTTTTTTCTTCTAATCATTTTATTAGGGGCGCATACAACTCTTATCACAATCCA
>NW_022103905.1:6476906-6479872 GCF_000313985.2 Echinops telfairi
CCACATTGCTCAAGCCTACAAACTCTAAATGTACAACCTGGCCCTTTATAAAAGGAAGGAACAGTGATTTGTTGATCCCTTATATGGAGCTTTTCATACATAAGACTTAGATATGGTAGTAAACACTGCATTTTTTTTTTTAAAGGAAAAACGTTTTTTTTTTTAAAGGTCCAATTAGCTTGACTAGCCTATTTCTAAAATCTTCTCCGCCAGAAACACATTTGATATTAAGAAAATAGGAAGAAACTAAAACCAAGAAATAAATCATGGAAAAGCCTCCAAGATGTAATTTATGCCTTACGTACTCTGGAAAGTCAGCAAAAAATTAACAACCAATTTTAATTTCAACATAAATATATAAGCATGCATAAGTAAGGTACTTTTCTAATTAAGGTTTATGAATAGTCATTTTAAGCACAAAAGCACAAAACGAGAGAGAGAGAGAGAGAGAGAGAGAGAGAGACTAAAGACTGAAGTTTCTAAAATTGAAAGGAGTCTTTCAAATAAATTTTAAAAATAAATTCCTGGAGCAATTTTTCAATTACAATAAAAAAGCAATTGTAGGAATTTTTTTATTCCCCAATTCTGTCTCCCAGCATGGAGGCAGTTCCAAACCAGCTTGAACTGGCATAATTTTGTAAAACCGCATTCGCAAATGGGGCCACATGTGAGCGAGATTCAAGAAGGGCCCTCCTATTTACCATGTTTTCCAAAGAATATTAAATTGTGATACTGCCAATTAGAACTTAAAAAAGTGTGCTAATGACCAAAGTAAGTTAAAGATGGCATCAAGACCATCATACGTGAAGACAGCAAAAGGTCACTGAAGACAAGGACGAAAGAAAAGACCAAAGTGGACGTCAGAACGAGCGTGAACAATCGCTCTTGGAAAATAGAGCAACTGGTTCTACAAAAGAAATGGGAAGAAATGGAAACTTCCAATGTTAAAAGCAATGGAAGAAAGGATGAGGTCAAAAGCTGAACAGAAGATAGTAAAGGACAGTCCAAGAGGACACAGCATCAGAGGGAAATGTGCGATGGCCTGGGAGTTGAGAACCGGAAGTGAAGCAGGCACTCAGCACATCTCAAGCAGAACGAAACGAAGAAAAAAAGTTTCACACTGCCAGATTAAACGTGGGCAAAACGCTGAACAAAATGGGAAGAATGAAAGGAAGTGGGAAGGAGTAAACAGTCACTGGAGTGCAAAGGAATTAAGTCAATGAGTAAGCATTTCAGGAAGGAGCATGTGTACATGCCAAGGGCACTGAAGGAAGAGTCCAAGCTGCACTAAAGGCACTGGAGAAAAACAAAGCTTTGGAATCGACAGAAAACCGATTGAGATGTTTCAACAAGTGGGTGCAACATTAAAGCCTTCATTGTGTATGTCAACAACTATGGAAGACAGCGACCAGGCTGTCTACAAATAACTGATGGGAAGAGATCCGTATTTGTGCCCATTCCAAAGAAAGGTGATCTAACAATGTGGAAGTTATAAAATAATAAAATCAGTATCACACATGTTAAAGTCTTGCTGAAAATCATTTTTAAATGCTTGTAGCAATCCAATGACAGGGAAATGCCAGATAGAAGACAGGTCTCATTGCTGACACCACATGAATCTTGGCTGAGAGCAGAGAATTCCAGAGAGATGTTGGTCTAGGCTTTATTCACTATGCAGTGGCATTTGACTGTGTAGATGAGAATAAATTATGGGTAACATTGCAGAACCTCTACATTGACCAAGAGTATTTGAACATGATTGAAAGTAAGGAAATGTGTACGTAAGAGTTGTACCCTTCACCATACTTATTCAATCTGTATGCTAAGCAGATAATATGAGAAGCTGAACTACATGAAAGCATGGATGGTATCAGGGCTAGAGGAAGACTCATTGACAACCTGCAATATGCAGAAGACACAACCTTGCTTGCTGAAAGCAAAGTCGACAACCACATTCTGATGAAGATCAGAAACTACGTCTTTCAGTGTGGATTACACCTCAACATTAATAAAGCCTCACAACTGAACCAATAAGCAACATCATATTAAACAGAAAGTAACATTATCAAGTATTCAATTTTACTTAGATCCACAATCAATACCGACAGAAGTGGCAGTGTAGAAATCAAATGACTTACTGCATTGGGCACAGAGGTAACAAAAGATCTCTTTAAAGTGTTCAAAAGCAAAGGTGTCACTTTAAGAACTAAGATCCACCTAACTCAAGCAGTGTTATTTGCAATCCCTAATTTGAATGTGAAAGCTGTACACCGAATCAGGAAGACAGGTGCAGAACGAATGCCTCTGAACTATGGCGCTGGCAAAGAATATTAGGAATACCATGGACTCCCAGAAGAAAAAGTCAATCTTGGGAGTAGTTCAGCTGGAATATTCCTTAGAAGGTGAGACTTATCTTTTGTACTTTGAACATGCCGTCAGTAAAGTCCCCTGAAAAGTCTGAGACACGCATGGTCACTGACGAGAGGCAGACTCTCCACAAGATGGACTGGTGAGAGTGGCTCCGACAAGAGGCTCCCTCAGAGCAACAAGGAGGCGGCGGACCAGGCAGCAGTGTTTCTTTCTGTGGTTCACAGGGCTGCGATGAGTTGAACAGATTCAAGGGCACAGCACCTGACCCCACCACACTGTGTTACATAACTTACAGAGAGCTATAAATAATCCATTTCTGATCACTTTAAGAAAAACACTTTAAAGCAAAGTTGGTCAATCTCATCAGAAGGTAAACACAATAGTGCTATGACGGTAACAGTGACCATCCGCAGCTTGTTTATCTACTTCTCGTGATGTGCCTTTGAGTCGATTCCAAACCGTTGGAATAGAATAATTACCCCGTGATAAATGTCAGCTGTTAAATTTTTTAGTTTTCTGTCATTAAAAATCTGTGTTACCTGGGTTGTACAAAATTGTAAATTTACCAACCTTATTCAGAAATTTTCTAGCTAAAA
>NW_022103905.1:6481202-6482353 GCF_000313985.2 Echinops telfairi
GAAAATGGCTTATTTGATTAAAAACAGTATAACCATTCATTTAAACTGAATGACCAAACGCTCTGTCTTTAAAAACCATTAACAAAACTCACAGTATATTTTAACACTATACTGTAAAAAGCTGGTGGGACTTGTAAAAGTTCATTTTGTACAGCTTTTATAAGCATACGTATTACTAAAAAGTGACACTGACTAGGAGATTCAGCCCAACAGGTTTACGGATGTTCTACCCGTGGCTGAACTAGGCATTACGGTCCAGGCGAACGTCGATTTCCCTGCCGCTGATTTTGATGCCGTTCATGATTCTGCAGGCTTTCTCCGCTGATTCTGGAGAGTCAAATCTGACGGTCCCACAGCCTTTTGACTTCCCATTCTCCATTTTTATTTCTGCAAACATGACATGACCTGTAAATAAATTAGAGAATTCTTATTGGTCTAAACAGATTCCGTTCATTTCTCTCTCAAGGTCTGAAATTCCTCATAAGTATCCAGTAATGTGGTAAAGTGACATTACCATGTACAATTTTAAATACATATAAGCATTATTCTCAGTTTATATTTTGAATATAATGCAATTAACATAAAGTAATGAGTATTAGGACATAATCAGAAAGTATAAGTTTGCTTAGAATTTAATACTCATATATTTTCATTTTTATGCCAAATCCTTAATTTCTCAAATAAACTTTATTAGCAATAAGACAAGATAGCACAAAATGCCGTCACCATGCCAAAAAATCAACTTGCCTATTTAAACAAAATTAAACGTATTTTTCAGAATAAGCTCCTACTCTCTATCCAGCTCCAATCTCTCTTCCATCTCTTTATCTCCCACTTCATCCCGTCAGTCCTACCAATAGCAGCAACACCCCACTCCCACTGACTTGATCTAAATTCTATCGAAGGTTTCTAAGGCTATAAATCTTTCACAGAAGCAGAGCGCCTCAGCTTTCTCTCACACAGGTGCTGATGAGTTTGAACTGCCAATCTTGTGGTTGTAGTTCTAAGTAAGTAGTTCTACCAGGCCTCAAAAAGCCCACTTTCTGATTTCCAGCTACTGCCAAAGTCATTTACACAGTATCACAATTTTAACTCAAAATCTTAGGGAGGTACCAAGTATGTTGTGGAAAAAAGTCAGAGACAAAACAGGT
>NW_022103905.1:6483584-6485241 GCF_000313985.2 Echinops telfairi
ACAGTTTTTCTTAATACAAGTATCACACCATAGACTTACTGAGAATAATGATGGTCACTCAAGCAAGAGAAGGCCTTCAAACCTTCCAAGGACAATACTCTCTCTCTAAACTTTCAGAATACACGTTACTTGTAGTGCTTTCTCTTGCCTTCCTGAGGTCAGGAAACCAATGTTCCTCACCTCATAATGATACGAAGGCTTTTTCTAGATTTTCAAGGTCCTCAAATTGAATCTTATTAAATTGTTTGGACACTCAGATGATTGAGTGACCCTATAAATACTTGTTTTACCAGTAGACTGAAGTGACACAGGATAGAAGCAGAGTGGAAAGACTATGTTTACTCCAAATCCTAGAAAACACCAAATCTTCCCTAATGCTAAATAGGGGTGTGTGAGAGTTTCAAATAGTTGATTTAAATGAAACCTTCCTAGCTTTTTACATGCTTTAGAGTCTAAGGACTTGTTCAAATAATCTAAATATCTACTAATCTTGTTTGATGCAAGGAAAAAAACACAAAGGAAAATGAAACTGCTAGTTTAGCAGCAGTGGAGGACAAAATTATATACCATGAGAAATTAACACACAATAAGAAAACTGATTGCCACTATATGTACTAGTAATAGAAATGTCATCCTGCAGTAAATCAAACTTTCCTACGTGACTTAATCTATTAACACCTTTTCTTCTGCAGAACGATGAGGCTTTCTGCACCCATGAAAAGTTACAATCTCAGAAACCCAACCCACAGGGGCAATTCTACCCTATTCCCAGAGGGTTGCTTTGAGTCTGAACTGATTCTGTGCAGTGACTTGGGTTTGTTGTTTGCTTGTTTTATTAACACCTTTTTAAGGAGCCCTAGTTAGTGGTGCAGTTGGCTGTGCATGAGCTTCTAGAACCACAAGATTAGCAGTTCACACCCCTCAGGCCCTTCCTTTGGAAAAAGAGGAAGCTTTCTGCTCCACTCACCATTTAAAGTCTCAGAAATTCAGAGTCAATTCTATTCTGTTCATCAGAGTCATTATGAATTGGAATCGACACATTGGTAGTAGGTGTGACTTACAGTTTTTTGTTTGTTTGGAGAAAGTCTGATACAAAAATAGACAAAATTAAAGCATTTATTAATAAATAGTTCAATAAAATCTACTGCAAAAGTGAAGCCGTAATACAGTCCCAGGAGTAAAACCAAAATCAGATTTTACCAGGAGAAAGCAAAATTATGATACAAGGGACCAAAAAGCAGAGTTTTAGTATTTCTTTACAAACAAAAGAAAGTGACACTGTGGATGAATGCTTCTCATATATTATATTTATTGTTGCTGCATTATTTTTACTGTTAAGTTATTCTAGAATTAAAGTCTACTAATGATGCTTGAAGCAATAAATGGTTTAATAAATGAAGTTTCCCAAAAGTCCCCATTTTCTAGATAGTCAACAAGAATACTGATGCAGAAATACTACAGAATAAAACGGGTCGAGCATGGTTCTGCCTACTGACCTGATGGATAGCAGGAATAACTGAAACGGGGTTTCTTTGCACTTCATCACATGAACCACAGGGACAGACGGAATGCAACTCAACCAAAGCATGAATATACTGAGAGCAGGCTTGAGAGCCTCTGCCTAGCTGATGTAGAGTCCAATTCTGAATGGTTAATT
>NW_022103905.1:6485668-6489040 GCF_000313985.2 Echinops telfairi
CTGGCAAAAGGTCCAATCCTGGCTTGGGCAGGCTAAAAAAGAAACGTCCAATACTAAGAACTAAACCAAATCCACTATCGTCGAATCTATTTCCACTATCATCGAACCTATTCCAACTCATTAAAACCCTATGTAGGATCTACAAGTTTGTAAATCTTCACAAGAACAGACAACCTCATCTTTATCCTATGGAGTGGCTGGTGGTTTTGATCCGCCAACATGGTGGTGAGCAGTACAATGCTTATCTGAGTGCACCACCAGGATTCCTAACACTAAGACAGGGAGGTTTAAAATAAATACAGAAATAAAGTGCTATGGCAAAATCCAAACCACATCCATGGTTACCAATAGCTGAGTATTTAATTTTATATATCATTATACCTTAATTTTATATCCCATCAATGCATTTCAAGAAAAAATTGGCAGATTAGCATTATAAGGAATTACATAAGTGTGATACTAATATAAATCTAAAAGCAAAGGTTTTACAAAGAATTATTTTTAAATAAACTCATGATCAGAAATTAATATGAGAATACAGTTAGAAAAATAATTTAACCAATTTGCTTTATATGTTTAAATAACTGGATACATTTTTAAGTGTGTATTTGGATATTATTTGTTTCCTTTTGAAAATGTCTCTCTATTGCTGATGTTTGTCTATCACAGCAACATCACTTCGACCAAAATTCCACCTGAAAGCCTCGGGCCCTCAATATGATAGAAGCAGGACCTCAAAGGAAAATCTGCTCACAGAGGTTATAGGACAGTCAAACTGAACATTGGTCCTATGTTCACAGTGTCATTTCTTAGACCTGCTTTGTTCTGATCTTTTCTTCAATTTTCATCTCTACTGTTGAACATAGTGTCTTATCTCACTTGGAAAAAAATGTCAATGGAACTATAATACTAATGATCAATGTTGTGGCTTCTGCTCCTTATTAGATAAATCACGCTAAGGTGTTAATATGTTCATTCCTCTGTAGACTATGGAGCTCATGGTCCTGTGCAGGCATCATTCTCATTTACTTTCTGACTCCCTCAAAGACTACCTATCTCCCAAAACAACTTCACTATTTGGCTTTCTCTTAGTGGTAGCTATTTACTACTTGACTAGCTTTCAACAGCCTTTATCTAAGAAAACAGTAAGTTTCTCGTCCTTGAAATTTAGAGTACTACAATCAAGTAGCTAAGCCTTTGAAGGCAGGGACAATATCAACTTTGCACATCGTCCATGATTCTACTGTCTAGCATATTTTCAAAGATGTCATACTTATGGATTTCATGTATACCAATAACTGAATACATGCATGAAGATCTCAGACTGCACAATATATTCATATGCACTCGTAGAGCATGTAAAGGCGCAATGAAAGGTGACAGCATAATAAAATAAAATAACTACAGTGTAGGAAGGAAAAGTTATGATATTTTCAACACAATGAAAGCTATAGGTGTTACCATAAAGGACTGCGAGAACATAGCAACACTACTAGTATTATATAACGGAGAGCAGCCAGATTCTTTTTTTGGGAGAACTAAACTCATCCTCTTTTACAAACTAAAAATATTCCTCAGACTCTTTCCATTAGCTCTAAAACATTCAATGTACTACTCTCACCCTTTTTCATTAATGTGCACTACCTACACAGCTTGTACACTTAGACATGACATGTTGTCAGAAGAGACCAGTCCCTGGAGAAGGGCACCGCGCTTGATAAAGGGGGCAGTGAACGAGAGGAAGGCCCTCCAAGAACGGGACGGACACCGCGGCTGCAGCAACGGGCTCAGGCACAGGGACGACTGAGAGGTGGCGCAGGACCGGGCAGGGTTTCCTTCTGTTGTGCACAGGGTCCTTCTGGGTGGGAACAGACTCAACGATGCCTAACAACAACATATCGCTTACTAAGGACCCATGGTGGCTACATCAAGTTACGTATTGGACTGCTAGCTGCATGGTCAGCAGTTCAAACCCACAAGCAATTCCAAAAGACAAAGATGAGGCTCCCCTGTGTTTGCTCCGTTGTAAAGATGTACAGCCTCAGAAAGCCTATATAGGGTTACGATGAATTGGAATCAACTCCATGGCAGTGGGCTTGGCTTTAGGTAGGTTTAAAGTGTTATTACCGTCTCTGGGACCCAACACAATAGCAACAACAAAAAACACTAGCAAGATTATCTGTTATGTATGTCACTATTTCTGCCATTGGTAAACACACAAAACAGGTGAGAACTTTACCAATTAAGGTATTTGATCACATTTGACAGCACAGGGAGCTTTGGTACACACTCAAAAACCCAAACACTGCCATCGGGTGATGCAGACGCATAGCCACCCTGTAACAACCCTATCGGAAAGGGTCTAACTGGCCCTGAGATTCAGAGACTGTTACATATTTATGAGAGTAGAAAGCCCGCGAGTCTTTTAAAAGTAATAAACCACCCACTCACCTGCAGACTTGATGACCAAGTTTGCACATGTATTACCATTATTGGGACAAAAAGTTTGTAAAAGAATAAGGTCTACCACAAAGCACCTATATGTCGGGCATCCTTGCAGTGGGGTCTATGCTACCAATAAGAGTGCTGTGCTGCGTAGGCAATACAGAGTGTGCAGAATGGGTCTCACACCACAGTTTGGATGTCAGCATCTCAGTGGATCACGGCACTGCACTACAAATAAGGAGAGGAATATACTAACCAGAATACTACCATAAGAAAAATACTTTTTTAATGCAAATAATGATCATATTAGTAACTTTAAATACTGGGTAACACAAAAGTCACTTTCTTTATCCACTGGATATAATCAAAAGCTCTATATTAAACATGGTTATTTAGTAAAAAATTTTCCCGAGTAAATGTCTAAATGGTGTTTTAAAATTTTCACACCAGTTTGTCCTCCATAATCAGTATTAACAAATCTAAAAATCTACTTTGAACGGCACACTTACCACACTGACTGAATTTCTCTTTTAGCTTCTGCCAAGTCAAGTCAAAGGGAAGCTAAAATAAAAAGTAGTATTAGTAACAGATCTACAAAAGGGAGAGAGAATTTTAAGTATCCTCTATATATACATACATACATACATATATATATATTTGCTTACATTTCTGACAAAGATCTGGTTGCCTTTGGAGCCTATTCTCTCTCTCATTCCGCTTCCCATTGGACCTGATAAAAATCCACGATCCATATCGATGCTCCTTTCCAAAACAGCGCCAATACCTGGTCCCATTCTGTCGAAGCTCGAGCTCATCCGGTCCAGTCCCATACCCACTCCTCCAGTCATACTGTTCACGCCACCCAGTCCACCACCTGGATTTTCAGAGAAGGGAGGGAGGAATTGAAAATCCAGTGATTTTGTCTCA
>NW_022103905.1:6489140-6512199 GCF_000313985.2 Echinops telfairi
ATATAAAACTATTTTCATACAATGAAATAATTTTCCAAGGAATAGAATTTAACTTGGTTTACATATGATTAGTTGAGAAATCTTCATTTTAACCACTTACATGAAGACAATACAAATATGTACCTCCAAAAACTCTATTTTGATTCATAAAACACATCACAAAAAATCATATGCATCCTCTTAGCAAGTACTTTACCTATTAATGCTATAGTAGTTTTTATCCTACCGAGCTTAGCAATTGCTAGGGGAAAAAGGGAACAAATTCAAGGATTACAATTCTAATACATCAAATGCTGTTATTATACTCTCCTGCCCCAAATTCCTGTCCTAGCTTATGTTTCACCATAATATTTTAACTTCTGTTTCCCATTCAATTTTTCTTCTTACATCAATATTCAGCAACCATATAAAAATACAACTTTTAAAGGCTTACTATAACTTGCGGAGAAACTTGCGGAGAAATGGAATCATTCCCCTTTAGCAGTAGAGGTCCTAGCATATGCCACCTTCATTCTTAAGATTTGATCCTATTATTCTGTCCCATTTAATTATAAATATCAATTTTACTTAAATTTCAAAACTTACCCTTTTTTCTTGTACCTAAAACCTCCACATATAAAATTCTAAGATTTAATGTTACCCTTCAAATGGCATTCTGTGAATAACAAATATAAAATCAGAGAAACAGAGATTTAAACAACTAAGGTAAAAGACAAAGGGAAGAAAGTTAGGCTGAACAGGCCAAAGCTGTGAAGACAAAAAGAGGAGGAATAAAATAAACTGTGTGGATGTAAAGCCTACACTGCATTCGTGGAAAAGATGGAAGAAATCCAGCATTCCCCAGGGTTACAACTGTTCTTGACCCGTTCATCAGAAAGGCTTAAGAATAAGCACCTTCTCAAACATACAAACAAAACAAAACCCACCACCACTGAGTCGATGTCAACTCATAGCGACCTTCTAAGGCAGGGTAGCACTGTCCCTGTTTGTTTCTGGACTGCACCTCTTCGTGGGAGTAAAAAGCCCTGCCTCTCTCCCGAGGCGTGGTTGGTGGTTTTAAACTGCTGCCCTGTGGATTGCAGTCCAATGTGCAACCACGTCAACCTTAACAAGTCTCTAAAAGGGTGAGATCTGGGGCAATTCCCTGGTCCTATCAAAATACACAAGATGCTCAGAAATAAAACAGTTAGTCACCAATAACAGTTATAGAGACTAAGCAAGAAACAAAGCTGGTGGTAAAGGAAACTTTGCTTCTTGACACGTGATTAGATAAAAGCTCCAAAATGTTTAGTTGTGAAGCAGGCTCTTGGATTGGCAGTATTAGTTTGTAAACGTCAAAGAAGTAAAATTCCACTAGTTTAGAAAACTCAAAACAGTTCAACATAAAAGCCTGTTCAAGACCCACCACAGCTTCTTGAACTAATTAATGACAAAACATAGTAATATAAGAGAACGCAGCATTGCTATACTACAATAACTACTTTTGCAAAGTCTTCTGCAAGCACTACAACATTACGGAATAGATTCTAGTAAAATTTAAACCTACTTCTTCCACATCCTACTGGACCCATGTTAGAAGCTCCTATTCTTCCTGAAAACCCTCCAATCAATGCACTGCCTAAACAAAGATGGAAAGATAATATACTAATTAAATAATCATACTTTCAGCATCTTAAGATACTAAGCTCTCAGAAGCACACAGTGACTAGAGATTATAAAGCCTTCCAGGTATGCTAGTGAAAAAGAAAGCTAGTATATTAAAATTGTTAAGCATGTTCTTTAGGTAAATCAAAACATTATAAATTTCTTTTTTAAAAAAAAGAGAAGATTTGAATAATGTAGACTGCAAAAAGAAAAGGAGACGTATGCAGCCCTACCAAGTCTACCAAAGGAATCTCCAAATCCTCGATTTATTCCAATATCACCACGGCCAAAATCTCTCTCCATGCTACTAGTCATCGCACCACGGTATAACTCTGAAAAGATTACACAACAAATTAAGCTTTTTCAATACACAGCAATCCATTTAGGAATCTATCTAAATTACATCTAAAAGATAGAAAAAGTCACAACTACAAAAGTGTGTGTGACTTACCTAACTGACCTCACATACTACACAGATTCCCATTCCTACCACGGTGGTTCCTATTCTCTCACGTACCCCTCCGCTCTCCGAAAGCATCTAGCGTGCCCATTCCTAAGGAGGCTTTGAGGGATTGTTCTAATAGTAGGGAGGACTAAATGGCACATGCATATCTCACCATACACAATTACTTACCTCCCATTCGGCCAACTCCGCCAAATCCTCCCATGCTGTTCATTGCCTCCAAGCCACCAAACCCAATGCCTGTAGAATAAAGATCAGCTTTGAGATCTGTCAGTTGTATCAGAAAGACACGTTTTGTGAACGCGAAGCCTCGCCAGTAAGCATTTCATCCATCCTACATTTGTGTGGCTACTTCCATCTACACGGAAGCACCTACCAGGCTCAATGTCTACTAGTAGACTTTAGGAGTGAATCAATAGTAAACCTTGACTTTTTCCCCTTTCAAATGCTCCACATGATTTCTAGCTTATTCAAAAATCATGATGGATGCACACAAAAAATTAAATGCTTATACATACCTCCTCCAATTTTATTCATTCCTCCAAAACCTGGACCATCCATTCCCATACCTCAAATAAAATACACAGTATGTACTTTCAGTAAATTTCATTTTTATGGCTAAATGCATAACGAAGTATAGCAAAATAGTTACTAAAAGGTACTATTCGTCTGATCACAATGGAATTCTAGACAGGAAGCAAGGTGCAGGAGGGATGGTTTAAAATCCGATGCCTGGCAGTTTTCTAGCCCCAAGGCTTTACAACGGCCTCGGCACACTGATTAGACAAGAATGCAGAATTCACTGCAGGCCACGCCTACAACACTCAGTTATGGAATATCTAGGACTAGGTCATCTTTTTCTTGATTTTTTCCTCCCCAGAACAAACACAGAAATATCACGATAGACAATTTAGATATTAAACCAGAAGGGGAGAACGCCACTAAACACAGACGCTACAAGAGCAGTAATAAAAGGAATAAAAATAGTATGAATTTGGGGTGAGGGACAAGCAGACTAAGGGTCAGGGAAAACTCTCCAACTGTTGTGGATCAGAATTATTACCATAACCAGACTCTTAGTTTTCAAAATAACAAGACTCTAATAGTATGTATTAGACCATCAATATAAAACGGGGGTCTCAAAAAAAGTGTGATCTGGGACTCTAACGGTTCAATAGGTCAAAATTATTGTCACAATACTACTAAGATATTAACTGGTTTTTACTCTTTTGCTCAGGTGTCTAAGTGGGATTTTTTTTCACACTACAAAATTTATGATACTATAGCAACGATGAAACATACAACTTTCCTCTAGTTCCTAAATTCTTCCTCCTCCTCCCCCACCACCACCCTCACTATCATGATCCCAGTTCTACCTTACAAATCTGGCTAGACCAGAGGATGTACACTGGTACAGATAGGAACTAGAAACACAGGGAATCCAGGACAGATGATCCCTTCAGGACCAGTGGTGAGAGTGGCAATACTGGGAAGGTGGAGGGAAGGTGGGGTGGAAAGGGAGAACCGATTACAAGGATCTACATATAACCTCCTCCATGGGGGATGGACAACAGAAAAGTGGGTGAAGGGAGACGTCAGACAGTGTAAGAAATGACAAAATAATAATTTCTAAATTCTCAAGGGTTCATGAGGGATGGGGGAGTAGGAAGGGAGGGGAGAAAATGAGGAGCTGATGCCAGGGGCTTAAGTGGAGAACAAATGTTTTGAGAATGATGAGGACAAGGAATGTACAAATATGCTTTACATAACTGCTGTATGTATGGATTGTGATAAGAATTGTATGAGCCCCCAATAAAATGATTTTTTAAAATTTATGATACTACAACAAACTGAATGAAGAAGTAGCTATTTTGTATTAAGTAAAACATTTAGAGATTTATAAAATGATAAAATGTCACTCCACTAATATTTTTTTCTTAAAAGATATATAGTATATATAAAAGAACATATAAGCTTAAAATTATTTTTAAATATGTAAATAGTTTTGAGTAACTCAATTTCAATTTTAAATACAGTAAATATTCATGAATATACACACAAACACAACAGCACTCAGAGATCCTCAACAATTTTTAAAGTAAAAATATGAGCATCTTGGGACAAAAATCTGAAAATCAATCTCTAAAGTTTAAACTCTAAATTCATCCAGAACAACCACCTAGTGGCAATCTGAAAACTCTATCTTCGTGACTAAATAGATACATTTAAATGGCTTGTGATCCAAAGTTTTTCAACAGTTTCATAGTTTGATATCCATGGCACTGTGCTGAACATTTTCTCTAGCCTTAAAGGCATTTCACATTCCACAGTGCAAAAACTATGCCTACAAAATAGCATGACCTTTGCCTTCATTCTTCCACTTCAGCTACGTTATTTCTTTTCTCAGAGTAGCATCTTAAATCTGTGACTATAAAATAGCTCTTTACAAAGTATTACAGACCAAGAAACCTAAGCCTCATTATCTCACAATGTACCATTTAAAAGGAAGTAAGAAAGTTAGCATACTCACCACTTGGGCCCAAATTTCCCATGACACCCCCTATGTTCAACTGGCTGGCACTAATAGGCTGCCCACCTGGACCAAGTCCCATTCCAATGCCTCCAAGACCCCCTGAAACACAAGTAAAACCAACGTCACCAAGACTCATGTACAACTAACCACCTGACACTACAATAACATCTATGCACTGGAGCAAGTATGTTTTAAATTTTGCAAATTTTTATGTAGGAGCACTGCTTTTCATTTTCGCTGAGCAAGCAGCACAGTGAAGCCTCACCCTAACACCACACAGAGAAAACCTTTGTAAAGTAGATACGCCTGATATCCACTTAAAGGAATAATAAATAAGGTTAATAAAATACCAAGGAGAATCAGAACAAAAGCATATGGACAAACTGCTAAACCCCAGACTACTGAACAAGACAAAAGGCTGGAGCTGGAAGTCATCAGAGGACCCTCAGAGACAGAGATGACCAACTCTTTCTAAAAGGACAGGGTCTTAGAAACTCTCTGGAGCGGTGCAACTCCACAAACACGGACCTGCCCTGCCATGAGTCAGAATCAACAAGACGGCAACCAACAACATGAAGAGCACGCATGTTTAAGAATGCTGTGCAAGTTACCAAACAAACTCACTGCCATCGAGCCAATGCTGACTCACTGCCAGCCTACAGAGACAGGGGGAACTGCCCTGTGAGTCCTGTCCAAGCACAGCTTGTTAGACGCTGCTGAGCCAGCCACTACCCATGAACCAGTGACACTACCTTGTGAAACGCTTCCAAGACAAACTAAGAGTATTTCATTTACTAACAGATCCTCATTAAAAGAGCTTGTAAAACTGATCTGCTATGTAAACCTCCACTCACACAAGTTCTCAAGAAAGTTTAAAAAAGAGAAAGCTCACAAAAGATCTGTTTCAGGAGGGGAAAAAAATAATGGCGGAGTCTATGAAGGCAAAGAAATGATGAGACAAGAAAATGCTAAGTAATAATGTCTAATTTGTAGAACAGAGGAGAAAACAAGATGAAGAACTACAGTACTGAAATAATAGCATCTGAGGGGCTTCTAAAACTCATGGAAAAATGGAATTCAAATACAATGGAAATTTTCCACAAACTTTCTGAAGCCCCCTCATTGAAATTAAAAACAAAGGCTACTTTACTCCTAATAAGATTAAATTAATGTCAGACTTTTAACAGAAATATTAAAATATTCAGGATAACAGAGGAAGTACCACAGAATAAATACTTGTAAAAAGTAGAAGAACCAAACACAAAATGCTAAGAATTAAGCCAACCAACAAAAAGTAACCTCACTTTCAAAGGAAAAGACTGTGTCTAAAAACAAAACAAAACTCTAATGTCAATTATCATGTTGCTTAAAACGGAAACATATGCAAACACTAAGTACAGTTGTGAGGTCTACTTAATATTAGACAAAAGACTTAAAAGAATTTATTACTGTATATTCACAAAATGATAAAATGTGGCATTCACTAATATATCAATTATAAGCTTACTTAGATTCAAGATATTTAAAGTAAAATCTTTAAAAAGACAGACAAATCAGGGATATTTTATGATATAACTCAGAAATTGATAGTAATTAGTAGGGATATGAGATAATTCATATGATTAGCATAGTTGACTTAAAGAACATGTATACATGACACTGCACTCACCCAGTACACCTGGATTATGTGTCGAACTATGCCACTTAATAGGCCATAATACAAATTCAAATTGAAATATCAATTCTAACCAAAATAAAAACAAGTCTGATAACAGAATATACAATATTGTCAATTAATATGGCCCTTCTAGTCATAATCATCTTTGTGGTGTGTTTTAAATTCCAGCCTCTGTGTTTGTGGCTACAATCTGATTTTGGAGCCTAGTTCTCTGCTATGCTAAGGGGAAGATTAAGAAGAAGTATGTTGTTAAGTAGATGTAACCTTACTAGAAGGTATGAAGCCAATCACTACACTCTTTATTTCCTTGGGGTAGGCCCTACTGAAAGACAAAAACCTAAGAGCCATCTCAGAAGCAGAGAGAAAAAGCCCCAGTCCGTCAGTAGAGTGTCTTGGGAGTAACAGCCGGTGTCAGATTAGGTACAGAAGGACAGAGGGTGGAGGCATGTCTGACTTCTGCCTCCTGGTATTAGGGAGACCAGAGGTTATCCCATTTGGCCTTGTGCTGTTTTCACAAGATTATAACAAGCTCATCTTCTAAAAGTCACACGAAAGACTGAAACAGAATCAAACGACTTAGAAAGGAAAACAGTAAGGACAATGTGATGGAGACAGAGCCGGTAGGACGGAGGACGTCATAAACTACCAAACTTCAAGACTTCCTGTAAAGTCAGCAATTAAGACTGTGCTATTACATGTTGGTTCATACATGTACCAGAACTTGTAAAACATATCCTTGGAGAAAGAATATACTATTTCACAAATAAGGCTGAAGCTATTTTCACAGGAAAAGTAGAAAGAGACCTCTGCCTTAAGTTTAATCAAGTCAAATGAAAATGGATTAAAAACAAACACCCTGAACCCCAAAGAAAGAGAGGAACAAATTTAATATTAAAATTTAAAACTTCTGAACACCGAGACATCTCAAACAAGACTAAACACATGTAACAGACTGGGAGCACATAAATGAAAGCATGCTTGCATTTCCAATATAAAAGAGCTTCAAAAAGTTCATGGAAAAATTCCATTATCTTTTAATTCTTTTTTTCCATGAGCCTTTAGAAACCAAGCCCCTTATATGTAGAGAACTTTCAAGAGGCAAATGGTAAGCTGTCCGGAGGATGCTCAGTGAATGATCGGTGGGTTACACTGGTCCCCAGGGAGAAAAACCTGGGTGTCTGCACTGATCAAGACGAACGCCGGGGACTCCCATGGAGCAGTCCTGCTTTGCCCACAGTGTCACATGAGCTGAAACCCACACAGGGCAACAGGCTTGAATTCTGGTTTTCTAAAATGGGAAACACTCGGCTCCTAAGTGGTTTCCTCTAGGTAAGATATCTGAGAAGACGTGGTAGTATTGGTCTACCTATAAAATTTTATTTCTTAAAAATTAAATATCCAAAACAAATACAGTACATATATAATATCTGCGTGACTGATAATTATTTTCCAATCTATATACTAAAATACTTTATAGTAAAACTTTAATAATAACTGAAGGTGCAATAAAAGAGTAGAAACAGATGACAGTTAGCATACTTATACCCTGCCAGAACTATTCTAATTCCAAGAGCCCGGGTGGCTACACTTTGTGCTGCAATCTGCATGGTCAGCAGTTCAAAACAACCAGTCATTCTGCAGAAGAAAGACAGCACTTTCTACCCCATAAACAGACACAGTCTTGGAAACCCACAGGGGGGTTGCTACGAGTCAGCATAGACTCAAAGGCAGTGAATGTGGTTTGAATTCTAACTAATATAACATCCATGCCATCCCCAAGAAGCAAGGATCATGATTATCCCTATACTGTAGGTGAAGCATTGAAACATAAAACATAATAAACTATTGCTTCTTAAGTTTCTGGAAAGCAATTAGTACTAATCAATGAGCAGTGTGAGGACTTGTAAATCTACCTCAGGATATCAAATTTTTATGCCCAGCAAGGCACAAGTGCTACTAGCCAAAAGTTGGCCATTCAAACCCAGTCAATGGCTGCTCAATCGGAATCACTAAAGGTTCATATTAAATGCACTAAATATACTACAGATTTATTAACGAAAATAAAATGTACTCTGATGGCTATTAAAGGAAAACATTAAAACACTTAAATATGCAGAACAGTGAAATAGTTAAGCAATTACGGAACTTCTATAAGATTGACTGTTATACAGCCAATAGAATAATTGGAAAGAATTTCCAATGTATAAAAATTGCTTGTGTTAAAAAATACATAAGCAATACATATAGCAATGTTAAAAAATACAAAAATATCTACATATTACAACTTCTAACAATGGACAAAATATAAACATTGAACGAAAAACCAGCAGAGGATACTCAAAGCGTTACTTAATGTGGTTGGCTATCTGTAGGTGGGAAAGTTTCAAGGGGATTTTCCCTTCTCATAAATGAACTTGCCATGATTTTTGGTAGTACTGCTTCTGGGATTAAGAAAAACTACCGAAAAGGGAAAAAAAAGGCATCCCAGTGGCTACTCAGAACAACGGTGAGGATGTCACAGGACAGGACAGGGCTGCCTTCTGTCATACATGGGGTTGCTATGCGTCAGAGCAAACACGATGGCATTAACAATAGCATCATTGCTCAGTCTCCCTAAGTCATGCCAAACTACCTTCATAACTTCAAACTAAGCCCAAACTGTGGACAATTTGGAATGCAGAGTAAAAACAAATAGTTGGCTCAGCTTATGGCAATGCTGAAAAAGAAATCTCTCACTCTCTCTCACTGTCATGGAGTCAATGCTGACTCATAGTGACCCCGTGGGGATTTCTGAGACTGTAATTGTTTGTGGGAGTAGAAAGCCCAGTCTTTCTCCCACGGAGCTGCTGATGGTTTCGAACTGCCAACCATGTGGATCATACCCCAACACTTAACCACTATACTACCACAGCTCCTTAAAAAAGAATAGTCTAATCATAGTTTTTACTTACGTGGTAACTGTGGTGTCTTACTATCAGGTGAACGGTAGTCTTCATGAGGAACAGACTTGTCATCCTAATTGAAAATACATTTATTGTATTGTTACTACATAGCAAAAGAAAAAAAAATTGTAATGTAAAGAAGAGCAAACAGAGGGTTGCAGCAATACAAGAACTCACCATTTTCACATGCATTGGTCTATCAAACAAAAATTGACCATTGAACATCGCTGTTGGTTCAGTCAAGGAAAGCCAGTTAGGGTGACTGAAAAATCATACATGAACACAAACTAGTTTTTTAAATCATTTTATTTAGTCACACTTTTCATATTTTACCACTTTTAATGTATTACTTAAGTGTGTTAATCTGTTAGACACTTAAAAAAACTTTTCACGTTGTTGCTTTACAATTTTATAAATTAAATATTTTACTCCAGCAATTGAAAAGAAAATTAATACTACTTCACTTAAAGCAATTGCACTAATCTACAATATACTACACATAATATATATATATATATACACACACACACACACACACACACACACACACACACACAAAGTTGACACAGGTGGGGAAAATGAAGAACAATTCCTACCAGGTCAGTACGTTATAACTAATTCAGTTTAAGAATGACTTTAGAACTTGAACACAGTAGAGGTTTTATATGTTAGAGACTAAAGTCTAAGATATATTTCTAAGTCAGGAAACCTCTATAACCCACACAAAATGGTAACAAGCTTCTTCAAACGCATTAAATAATGACAAAATACCTATGCGGATACAGATTGCTTGAACTGCTTCGATTGCTTGTTCGAAAGTGACTGTGCCCATTCCTCTGCTCTTGCCCTCTTTGTCTTCTTTAATATCTGCCCGCTTCACAGTTCCAGCGATGCTGAACACTTCCTTAAGCTTCTTCCAACCAACTTTAAAGTCAAGCTTAACAGAAAGTTTTCAAAGTTAGAGACCTAGTAAATACCTCTGACTCTATTTTAAAGAGTAAAAAGAATCTTTCCTGAACTCTTAAAACTACAAAGTAAATATAACTCTTGTTACACAATACAGTACAGCAATAATGCATCGATAAAAACACTAAGTCACATAAAATCAGGCTAGCGAGGTCTGTGTTGACACTTATCCTTCCTTTTTTTTTTTCCTTTTTATTCTTTCCTTCTTATTTTCAAAATTGTCTCTCAGTTGCTCAATCTTATTTTGTACCTTTGAAACTTTCACATCTACTTCTACTGAGAGAAATTCAAAATTTTGAGGTTTCAAAAGATTAGAACAAATGACAAAAGAACTACAAAATCTGCATTCATAAATAACAAAACTAAGAAATTCACCGATCACTATTAATGAAATACATAAAATCAGCTTAAGAGTTGCTCAAATAAGTTTATAAAGTCTACAGTTTTTAAATTTTAGACTAAAGTTTAAACTTACATTAGCAACAAAAATTGTGGAGCCAAGTCTACCAGCCTGCAAATTACTGATAACCTCAGGAGGAATGTTTGGATTATTGAGAATGGATGGTGGCAAATTCAACAACCCTGATCCCATGTCAGGGCCATGTCCTCCTGGAAATGTTCCTCCCGTTCGTTGCAGTGCTCTGCGAGCATTTTCTCCATCAGGATCCTGTAACACACGTTGAATGTTCAATGCTACCTAAGACAACACCAGTAAATCCAAATCACTAAAAGAGCAATTTCAAATTCTACAGCAGTTATCCCATCTGCCTCAGATTATGGACCCTCTTAAAGAGTGAGTTTTCTTCTTCAACCAGAAAACTGAAGACCATAAAAACCTGTGGATAAGTAAGGCATTGCAGTCTCTAGAGATGTTAGTTAAGTGCCTCTTTCCAACCACTAACGTCATTTAAGAACTTGCCACTAGTTTCATTTTGCCCTGACATTAGTATATAAGTATATGGCACACAAATATAAGTAACTTAAAAAAGAAGAAAGTACTTACTGTGATTTTTTTCCTTCCAAAATGCAGTAAAGGTGAATTCTCAGCACTAGAATGTCCCCAATGCAATGCAAAACTCATATTAATTAAAAAGTTTTCAACACAGAAACAGATTGTTATAATACCAGGGATGCTGGGGTAAAGGTAAGCTCTTCTAATATTAATCCATCGATTTTATTCCTGAACAAAGTACACAAACATCCACCTTCTAACCTCTATCCTTCCCCTCCACTAGGATCATGATCTCAGATGGAAGGAAAAGACAAATGTACACCAAATGTTCAAATGAAGACTATTACTAAACATTTCTTTTAAAAAGCACAATCATTTCAGGAGAATAAGTAAACAAACGGGCAAGTCGAATGCATTTCTCATTCATCCCATTAAGTGAAATAAAAAAAAAGAAGAAATCTTAACCTTAAAACACAGACAGGTTGATAGTCTATCATCTGAATGATAAACTATCAACCGTACTCTGTCAGCTTCAGTCCAGGTTACTCATAAAAAGAAGTCAGATGACTACTAATGTCTCTAAGAGCTGAGACATCAGAAAGAGGTAAAGTGAGTGTAGACATAAAAGTACTCTATCTTCAGTGTTATTTCCTCACCATGAA
Organism: Echinops telfairi; assembly: GCF_000313985.2. Taxonomy (NCBI): domain Eukaryota; kingdom Metazoa; phylum Chordata; class Mammalia; order Afrosoricida; family Tenrecidae; genus Echinops; species Echinops telfairi. The sequence continues at coordinate 6,500,981 of NW_022103905.1, forward strand.
GAAAATATAAGAGCAATACAGGAGAAGAAATGTTTGAAAACGTGCTGTGAGACAATTAGGTTAATAGAACTGGTTCAGGTTTAAGGTTTCAAAAATCACGCAACAACACAAAATTTAGGATAGCGATTACTACAGGGAAGGAAAGCACAGTAAGGGAGAGCCACTCATTAGAATTGTTTGTAGTCACCTGTAGGAAAACGTTTTGCTATATTTTTATTTCTATTATTTTGTATGTATTGTGTATCTATCACATAAAGGGAGCCCTGGTGGCAACGTGGGTTAAGCACTGGGCTGCTAATTGCAAGGTCAGCAGTTTGAAACTACCAGTCACTGCATGGAGAAAGACAAAGCTTCATACTCCCAGAGAGTTCTGAGCCCCAGAAACCCACAGGGTAGTTCTACCTGCCCTATCGGGTCGCTATGATTGGGAATCAAGTTGATGATACTGAGTTTGGTTTTATAAGTTTTATCTTAAACAGAACAAATACAAAATAAAGACTACATAAAATAAATCCCCTACTGGTCTTTTCTCCCTTCATGTCAGCCTGTCAGTCATTGACTGCTGTTACCAGTACTCCTGGCCATCGAGTCAATTCCTCGGTGCACGGAGCAGCACTCCCCACAGGGTTTGTGGAGGCAGACTGCCACATCGTTCTCTGCCATCTCTCAGGTGGCAATGAGGTGTTTGAACTACTGCATTGCCTGGGGTCCTTTGCTATTGCAAGTACAAGCCTTAATGTCGGGGGTTTAAATGGAGAGAAAATGTTTTGAGAAACGATGTAAAATGCGCTTTACACAATTGATGTGTGTATGGATTGGGATAACAGTTGTATGAGCCCCTAATAAAATGTTAAAAAAGAAGAAAAAAAAAGGAAAGAAAAAAAATAATAATTTTACAACTATTGCTAATTTCTACCCAATTAAAAATTTTAAATGTAATTATAAAAAATTTCAAGAAACATTAAAAATTCTTTTCTTCAGACTTTCTTCTCACCATACTGCTGCTTAGGACTTAAGCAGTGATCCCAGTCGTTCATCTGTAGATCAGATAGTCCCAGGAAAGGGATGGCCTTTAGTGATGATAAATCCAAAAATGATCACTGACTAAAGAATGCCTCATCATTTAACATGGCTAAGCATTTATTCATTTTTCTACTAAAAAAAGAAGTTACAAATGGTGACATATTATATATCAATTTGTATAGCCATAAGATATTGCCCATTGAAGATCACTGGTGGTGCAGTGGATTCGGCATTGGGCCGCTAACCAAGCGGTTTGAATCTACCAGTCTCTTCTTGGGAGAAAGATGAAGCTGTTTGGTCTTGTGAAGATTTAGTCTTAAAAATCCTGTGACAGCTCTACTCTGTCCCGCGGGTCATGATGAGTTGAGAGCACTCAACAGCAGAGAGATATAATCTGTTGGTTTTGTGCCACCTGGTCCATGCTGACTCACAGTGACCATAAAGGACAGAGCAGAACTGCCTCACAGTGCTTCCTAGGCTCCGATCTCTCCAGGAGCAGACATCAGGTCTTTTCTCCCAAGGAGCTGCTGGTGGACTCGAACCACCAACATTTCAGTTAGAAGGCGAGTAGAGAGACTTTATTCTAAAGCTCTCTGAGATACTGACAATCCACAATGTGCTAAAACTTAAAAGGAACACTCTTATCCCTTCCTACCTAATTAATATCTAGCTAGTAAAAAATATTAAAAGAAACCAAATCTATAAAACATGTCCTTGGAAAAACAAAAAACATATTTAAACATAATTAAGTAAAATTTAAGTTCCCAAATTACCATATATACTTAAGTATAGGCTGACCCAAATATCAGCTGAGGTGCCTAATTTTACCAGAAAAACTGCATTAAAAATGTGCTGAAAAATTTGGCTTATCTACAAGTATATATGGCATGATTTCCCATCAGGGTGGGCTGTTGTACAAGTATGAGTCCTATGACTAATTATTTGAATGCCAACATATTTCGCAAGCATTAGTTCTTGTCTATGCACAGGAGCCACCACATAAATGGGAAGACACAGATCAAATCAAGTTAAACTTTCCACATCAATTCTCTATGTCCCTTTCAAAAAATTCAAATAAAATAACCCGAAATTATCCCAGGTTCACACAGTTTGAAAAAAATAGGAGTAAACTGTAATTACAGAATTTAGGATACTTCTATTTGTTAGTAGTGATGCCTTTAAGTTTAAGTATCATCACCTTACACTCAGGAACAAAGGACAATCACTAATAACCCCACCTTGACCAAAAATAACTGTATTAATTATTATTAGTTAACCTTTATAATGTTGCCATATTTTGAATGTGTTACATTTTCTGTATTACAATTCTAATAAACAGCAAACACTTATTAAGTGCTTTTATATATATTAACTCTTTGAACCCTTATAACAATACTGACACCTACGATTTATTATTATTCCCATTGCACTAATAAAGAAACAGGGCGGTTAAGTAACGCGCCTAGGTCACAAAAGTTCTCTGATGCCTTTACCATAAATTTTATTTAAATTTTATAAACATCATATAGGTAAGTATTGTTGGTAATACTACTACACTCACAGGGATTTACAGAAGTAACTTTCTCAGTCACACAACTCAAAACTAAGGGAGCCAGGACTTAAATCACTGCTATACAGAGTTAAATGCCAAGGCTGACAGTACTGCTGTACAGTCCATGATTAGCATCAGTGTAGGTGGAGAAATTTGTAACAGAGATCTTAGCAAGAATACGGGCAGGACAGCCCACGATCGAACTATTCAGAAAGACAACAGTACAAAATAATGGAGCTGATGAAAATGACTACTATCCACAGTAATCACGCCTTAGATAATTACATCTAACTACAGATAGACTTTTATATATCTTCTGACAATTCTAGACAACATATTTATACTGCTACAATTTCATATACAAGGAAAATTTGCATTTTTGGAAACTATTTGAAGTTATACAACTACATTACCAAGAATGAAAATCCCAAGGAAAGATGTACTCATTTTCATGTCTAAATTATTCCAAATATAAGAAATCTTACCTCCTTAATATTCAGAGGTCTTCCACTAAGATCATATTTATTCATGGTTTCTAGTGCTTTCTTTACAAATTCTTCATCTTTGAATTCAACCACACTTAATGGGGAAAAAAATAACAGGAAATACTTAAGTACTAAGATCTTCTTTTCCAAAACAAAAGTTTAAATTTTACTTAAGATACTTTTAAAAAAAAAGGTTCTTACCCACAACCCTATATCCAAGTAGATTTTTCAATATATGCAAAAGAAAAAAAGTCTTAGATCAGTAGACGAAGTTAATGATATAGAGTCTAACAGTTAAGTCATTAAAAAGCAATCAATATTGGGATGATTTTAATGTCTTACACCTCCAGAACATAACAGGCAAGTGACCACACATTTTCTATACATCAAAAATATCAGATTAAAAATATTTCAGGTTTTAGCATTTATCAAGTTTGAAGTACATTTTTACGTTTAGATAACTTTGAGTCCAAATCAATTTAATATCATTGCACAAATTCAATTGAAAGTAATCCAAGTAACTAAATGAAGGCACCAATATAACTATATTTGCAAAGTGACAAATATTTTCCAGAGATATACTGTACACAAACAGTTTGGGTAATGAATTCTTCAATTCTACTAAAATCAAAACAAGATATAAATATTCATCTCATTTTTAACAAAGTTCTCTACGAGAGAAAACTGGATTCATCACACAATTTAACAGCCTCCAGTTGTGAAAGCATGTGAAAAAAAATCACCTATATTAAAGAAACTAATTTTTAGACTTTTAAAAAAATAATTCTTTGTGATTATAGCCTTCCAAAATGCCATTTGAATGTGATAGCAAAGTTTCATTATTATTGTTATCTTCATCATTATTATTATGCACTTAATAGGTTTTTGTTTTTATAATTATACATCATTGAAAGCTTTCCTGTTGCTAAAAACCAAAATCTGCTGTCAACCAATTCCTGCCCGGTTGATTTAATCATCAGTGTCATTCATACCAATTGGTCAGAGCACTGCCTCTTATGTAATCCTGCAGGATTCCAAATTAAACTCTTCAGTAAGTTTCAAGCATATATTCTGAATTAACACCTTTAAGCTAGAGGCAACTCATAGAACTTACTCTTACAGAATATTGTCAATGCAGTCACTTTAAAATATCCTTAAAAACATGAAAACACAACAAAAAAAAATCTTATGTTACAATCTATTGGCTAAGAAGCAGCATTACCTTACAGCATTAGAAAAGTAGAATGCCCTTTATGGGCACTTAACAAAACCCATCCCTTCCAGGCAGCTAGTTTGGTTGTCATAAGTGTCAGACTTGCTAGTATTAAGCCTCAATCTTGCATAATAAAGTAAAACAAAATGAAACTTAGGTTTCCAAAAACTGGTACAAGTATTATACAAAAAGTAAACTGCTGAGGAACTTTTAAACCTCTAGCAGATTACTGCCCACAGCACTTACCCTTGATTTTCCTTCCGCATCCTTAAAGAGCTCCACGTATGTAACCTCACCAACTACATAAGACATACAAAAGGAAAATACCAAGAAACAATACATTTAAACACCAATATCTTGCTTTACTGCACACCTGTGCACAACTCTACAGAAAAGCACCTATTATTAACCAACAATCAAAACCGGACAAGCATACCTCCTTGGCTATGTAAATTTAACTATTTTTCAGAAATATACATCATCCACATTCTCTAAAAAAGCTAACAACTGTATTAACCTAATTCATACTACAGATCATATTTTGGCCAGCATGATATAGCTGGTGAACAAACGCACATATACATACACATGGTCCCTTAGCCTATCCCATTAAAAACGTCAACATTAGCACTTTGCAAGGAACTTTAGTCAGCCTACAGACCACAGCTGTTTTAAGGTGACTTTCTACCTGAATGTCTTCAATCACATTTGCCATCAATAAACTAAATTTACAAGTCATGCTTCACAGCAAGCCACACACTTTCTAAATAACGTCAATGAATAAAACCAATCAAATAGTTGTCACCTTACAACAGACCCACCGATACAAGGATTGTTATTGATTTGAAGAGAACAGCCTCGAAGCCAAGTACATAGTGTGCAGGAAATGTTGAAACTCAATTTTTCAAGAGATAACAAAGCTCACTTTTACTAGTATTGAAGTGATTTCCCCCCAAACCAGCCATGTCTATTAGGTGAAGTTTTCAGGTGACTCTGAAAACAAAGCTGCAGCAGCAGCAGCAGCAAAGCACATGGAGGACTGCAAAGACAGCATCATGATAGTCATGCCAATGCGAACAAATGAGCTCCACAGCCAGATTCAGACTCCACCAAGGGAATGACAAAACAGCTTTTGGAGAAAAAAAGCAGACCATATTAATCATACTTTAACACGCGAAATGTATTGCAATAGTCCTTTAAAAATCTATTAAAAACTTCAACAAGACACGGCAATCTCTTTAGCAAAATTCTTGGTGGCATGCATATACTGGCTCTCCACTGTCCCACTGGAATGGCAAAAAGAAAAATACTTCATTTATCCATACTATCTTGTAATGAAATTGTGTCAAGTGAAACAAGAGGAAGAGATTAATTGATGTGCCAATAAACAAAAAATTTTTTGTTTTGAGTCTGTGGCTCAGAATTTAAAAAAAAATCCATTCAGCCTCCTACCCCTTCTACCAGAAGAATGTGAGCAGTGGGTTATCCCAAAGGCAGTTACCTTTTTCTCGCATCAGATCTTTAATAGCTTGCCATTTCATGTCATACGGGATGTTGCTGATGAAAACTCTGTTACGATTTGGGCCCTTCTTTTCTCCAGTGCCTGCGTTCTTGTCTTTTGAATATGGATGAAATCTATTTGCCTTCTTAGTTCCTGCAGACTTTTCCTTTAAATCAGATTTCTCGTCTTTTACTAATTCATCGTTCTCCCTAAAATTAAAATGAAAAATTCGGTTGTGCTGCTTAGAAGGGTAGTCCATATTGAATATTTTGCATGGATCACTTATTCGCATTAACACTCCACTAACATTCAACGTTGTTAGTTGCCATCAAGTTGATCACGTTCAACTCAGAGTGTGTCTTTTTGGAAGCTGATTTCCAGGCCTGTCTGCCAAGAAACGTCTGAGTGGAATCAAACCTTTCAACTTACATTTAAATACACACACACGAAATCAAACCCACTCTCACTGAGTCAATTCTGACTCAGTAATACTCTACACAGGGTTTCTTAGGTTGTCTTACAGGACCGGAAAGCCTCAGCTTTGTCCTGTGGGGCAGCCTGTGGCTTGGAACCGCTGACCGCACTTGGGCGTTAGCAGTCCAATGTGTACACCTGCCACCACAACAGCTGGAGAATCGGCCTCCTGGCTTTGAAATTGCCCTGTACTATCTCAAGGCAAGGGTTTGGGGGTTATTACTTAACTTCCCATATAGCAATCCTCATTTTTCCCAGGTTGCAAAAAGTTACAGCATACAATGACTCAGTTTGTCCCACCATACCTTTTAATAAATATTTTTAGATCCTAAGGAGGAAAATAAGTCACTTCATGCCTCTGGTAAATAGAAATCACTTTTAATACAAAATTAATTTCAGGGGTCTCTTTCAGAATGCCTAGAAAATCCAACTTACAAAATGATAACCTTGAAAAAGTTCATTTATCGCTTAGAAACTAACAATTAACTTTCTCAAAACTTAAATCTGCTCCTGTTACTCCATTGAAAATATTAAAATAGGTTTATCTTCTTATCTACATTTATACATACACTCATGCAAGGCTCTCATATTCTATCTCCAATTTGATTAATACAGAAAATGTAGGAGGTATCCTAAAGTTTTCATGCTGGACAATTTCTGTAAACTAGGATACCATTTTTATTAACAGTATTACATAGCCTGGGTGAGAGTGTGAGGCGGTACTTAAAATGTATCATAAATTAGAATTTCATGAATCTAATGAGAATCAACTCCACAACAGTGGGTGTGAATTTTTAATTAAGTCCTAAGGAAAAAATTAAGATTTGTTCATAAGTTATATAATCACAAATGTCATTATATGATGCTTTCACTAACCATTCATAAGATTAACATACAGGTATATACTTAGCAAATAGTACATGTAAAAATACAATTTACTCTTCAAATGAATTTTTAATGCTTTAACAAGTTTATTTTAAGTCACTAATTACTCTAATTAATTTTAAAATCCACTTAAAGATGTTCAAAAACATAAGCTAGTACAAATCTATGTAGAAACCTAGTACATTCAGAATTCACTTTTTAAAACTTAAATTATCAACTAACTGAACTTACTATTTTCCAAGCCAAGCATTCTGGAATTCTATACATTTCAGTGTCCTACAGCTTTTACTACTGTCACCTGTTCCCTAGCTTATTGAACTTTCTAGACATTATTCTTCTAAACAGGTCATAGGAGAGCTCTGAGAACAAAAACCTTATCTGTTTTGATATTAGCAGCACCAAATATGGCGAAGGCCCATAACATATGTTCAACAATAAAAAGGTTGAATGACTGATCAATTAAGAACCTATATCCATCCCAGCACAGATGGTCCAGCTGTCTGCCACAAACACTGCTGAAAGTCAAGATTGTTAGGGCCATGCTTACTTTGCAACCATTTCAGGTCTTGACGAGGAGATGGTCGCACTCCAATTCCATGTGTCCTCACCCCAAGAGTGAGCACAACGTACGACTGACATTCCCTTAGGCACTGTAAGTCACTTAAGACAGGAAGAAGCCCTGGTGGTATCATTATGTAAGCTGGACTGCCAGCTATATGATTAGCAGTTCAAATCCACCAGCCGCTCTACAGGTAAACGATGAGGTGATCTGCTCTTGGAGAGATTCACAGCTTAGAAACCCTCTGCAGGATCGCTATGAGCCAGGACCAACCCCATGGCGAAAGGTCGGGGTTTACAGGTAATTTAAAGTCTACAGAAGGAAGTGCGTAAGTTACACGTTACACTACCCGTTTTATACAAGAGGCCTGAGCATCCGAGGACCTGGGAGTTCCTGGAGCCAATACCCTGCAGCCACCAAGAAAGGTAAGGAAGGACTTGCATGGTCAAGCAGGCCACCTCATCAGAAATGATAAAACCTAGGTCATTGCACTACCCAACGATAGCAAGTATCTGTCTGACCAGCACAGCACTTCTGAAAATGGCAGCAAGCAATCAAAGGCACAAAGGCTTTTCCTCTGGCCTTGGGGTAGAGTAACTATATGCGCAAACCCTTCTTTTTAATATACACCTACTTCACAAGCCCTCAGTGAACTCAGCCTATGATGCAGAACACTTAAATACTGAGGTTGGAAGACTAAACTAAACTCTTCTATTTTCTTCCTAGAAGAAATAAGTTGTGAAATTACATAACTCAAGTTCTAAGTCGTGGCAATGTTCTTTTCATCTTGATCTGTGAGGGGTTAAAAGTTGTTGGGGGCATCTTAAAAACACTTTTTACCTTCATTGCATAAATTATCCCTGGAAAGCAGATCCTTTTAGTGATCAAAGAAGCAAGGTCTGATTAAGAAACTAAGCTATAATTACTCAATTTCTAAACTCTACTTTGTAATTACACTATAGAAGAGAAACTTTTTAAAATAATGAAGCCTCTTGGGGTAATACACATAATTCCAAAACATTGGCACGCTACCTAGAATTCTCCAGCCATTCATTAGGGTTGTCATTCAGAAGTTCCCCTCTTACACTTAAAGCCCCTGTGATAATCACAAAATTGCATCTACTCTGAATTTATAGCTAAAGTATAATAAATCTCAGGGGTAGGGGAGAATTCAACATTAAGTGGGAAAAAAAAAGTTTCATGTGATTTTTTTTAATGTACTAAAGTGAGATATGCAAAATCAAGTCTCGTCCATTCCTTTACTCCTAATGATAAAAATCACCACTCTACTAGTAAACACTTCACCTTACTCCAAGGCTTAATATTTTACACAAGTACTTAATAAAATTTTCGTATACTTCAAGATGTTTGTTAATCGGAGATTAATAATGAAGAATAACAGTAATTCTTTTCTTCCTAGTCATTCTAAAAGAGATTTGATATACTATTATTTTGACCTAAAGGAAATAAACAACAGATCTTAAACTTCCTATCTACAAATGTGAACGTGCCGTCTAAAACCTGTTAGTTTCAAGACCTTAAAAGTTCACTTTTGTATTTCTTAAATATCTATTTACTGGGCCTTTTTGTTCGAACTTGGGGGCTAAAGAAAAGTATGACATAGTGGTCACTACTCTCAATGACTGATACTCAAGAAAAGTTAATTAAATCTTAATGAAAAAAGCATTCTGTTCACTTCAAAGCTATATTTTAATGTAATTTTTAGCCATTTTTATCAACTATAAATGTTAGGCTGTTACCTACTGATTGGGTTACCCAACACATTACTGTCCACTCAAACTTATAGTTAGGTTACAGTAAAAAAAAAAATTAAGTATATAATGTCTCTTTTGGTGTAGTGATTATAAGTTGGGCTGCTAATGGCAAGTTCAGCAGTTCGAAACCATCAACCACTCACTCCTCAGGAGAAGGATGAGGCTTCCACTGTAAAGAGTTAGAGCTCTAGAAACCCACAGGGGCAGTTCTACCCTCAACTATCAACTATGAGTCGGAACTGACTTAATGGCAATATTACTAAGTTTGAGAGAACCATGCTGGGCCAACACGTTTCACGAACAGACAGGACAAGAAATCAAGAAATCTCTGATAAACATGTGTCTTCAGTCAACTCTTGGAGAAAAATGATGGACAAGAGGTAAAGTATAAGTAAATATGGAAAGAATCTGCATTTGTATTTACTCATAACACTTCTTCACCCTATATTAGAATTGAAAATGACTTCCCCAAAAATGTCTCTCTTTTTTGCCCTTGCTATACCACCAGGGGCTTTAAAAGGGATTGGTAGATTATATTTCCTGATAAGAGGTCTAGATACTAGCTTCCCCTGTACTGATATTCCACACGTCATATCCAAGTGTAATTTGGTTTACTATACGTCATTAATGTTTCTATCAAGAGAAGAGGGTGACATGCCAGTGTTTAGCTACAAACTAAAAGCACCTATTTTTATCATGACACCATATTCATCCCTATTTATGAGGTTCAAACCTATGACAGCCCCACCTTTTGGTTCCGTTCCAGTTAATGAGAGGCACTATCTTCCATTTGTGAACAAACTCCCCTGAACCCTCATCTTCTATAACATCATTATTCTGCCTAAATGCTGCCTGCCCCATTCACACTCACTTGCAAGCCGGAGTGACAAACAGGATGGGGTAGGCGGCCCCATCTCACCTGAAATCAATTGCACTTAAAAAACCCTGGCCTAGGTCTTCGGAGTCGGCTTCAAATGCTTTTGTCACATGAGGAAAGTGAGGACATCACCCCTTCCCTTTTCTATTTTCGGCTGAGCATATATTTGCTGCTTTCGACTTCGAAGGGCAACTAACCAGAAAGGATGTTTTCACTGAATTATTCATAGACTTCCAACTTCGGACTAAAAGGGGCCTGACTTCAGATCCCTCCACATGACAAGAACAAAGGGAAGCAATTTTCGTAACATTTCCTTCTAAACGAGAAATTACTGTGGCTTCGAGTCAACTAAATTCTCCGCGGGCCTTTTGGGAACGGCCGAAACCTAAAAGTGATGGTTTGTCTTCCTTAATAAATATATATATGCATATATAAGCATATGCATATATATTTCTCATCATGCAAAAATTAACGCCAGAGCACGCAGCAGCGGGCTTTTAAATAACCGCCTGCACAGCTGAGAAATATTGGGTGGAGGTGAGGGCGGGGGGCGTGGTGGCGTGCACATTATCATCCTTTCTAAAAACACCTTCGGCCCACTCAGCGGATGCCGCCTGCCACCGCGTCGGTCCACTTCCGTGTGGGTGTGGATGGACTCCGCGGTGAGCGCAGGCTTTGGAAAGCAGCGATTAAACGGTGAATGCCTGCGGCTCCGGAGGCGGCCCGGGAGCTGGAGGGCGCTGCTTTTAAGGACAGGCCTATGATGTCATCCGGAGATCCTCCCTAGGGATGCGCGCGACCTACTGGCCTTGCCCAGGGGGACCGTTTTTTTGTTTCCTGCCAATCCCGCCGGCCGCCGAGCAGGTGCCCTGAAG
>NW_022103905.1:6513422-6517354 GCF_000313985.2 Echinops telfairi
TGACGTTCCCACTGTTTGATTGCAGTACTAGAGAGATGGAAATTATATACGAAGCAGTTATAGACTCTCACTCTAATTATTGTATGCAGTTTCAAAGTATAAACAAAGCAAATCGTTTATCCTAAGTATGAAAAAGAAACCCACTAATCAGCCGCTCGCTCCTGAGTACTATGTTATTTCACATTGAATTACATTTTTCAGGCAAAGAGTTAAAAGACTTTCTTAAATGTTTCTTTTTACACAGAAGCATGCCTGCTTGCTTTGTGTGCATTACTGAAAACTATTAGTGGCAATTAATAGTGGCAATATTCTGTTTGAAATTAATATTCAAGTACTAACCATAAGGCGTTTCGACCTGTTAATTCCTACCCTCCACCATAAAATATCATAATATGATGCATCCTGTTGCTGAAGGGTCATGCTATTTCATCAAACACACAGACACACCAGAGCAAAGTTAATCATGTATATGGTCAAATACTGCTATTGGGATGCAACCTATATCCTGTTTCCTGATTACAACAGATCCTTTGGTAGTTGCTAGGTAAATCGTTTCCCTTTCAGTCAGTCCTGGGAATAACAGAAAGAGCAATACATTTTGAGACAGAGAACCTAGGTTAGAATCCCAGTTCTGTCACTTTCTGCTTCTCATTCCTGTCCTAGAGCTTATTTTGTGAGCACTTGGAGGGCAGAAGGCTACCATTTACAAGGAGAGCCCTGAATGTTTTGTGTCTCCACACAGATCCGGGCTCCACTGAGTTCTTTCTGACTATTAAAGGACAATATAAAATGCTCTGTCCTCAAGCAGACTGTGTTTGATTGCTGTGACGCCCCAGCCAGCCCAGGGATAGGCAATTTCACCCTCAGGGCCTTACCTGGGCAGGTCCCTAATGAAAATTGGGATTTAAAGAGTTTATGTTCCTGAGCCATACCAGGATCATGGTGGTCTGAAGGATCCCAGACCAATCCTGTAAACATGTCTAATCCGCAGCAGTATGTTTATCCAAAGGCCCCTTGCTGCCACTTGCTGCCAACCTTGATCCGGTGACCATTTCCTGTCTTCTGTGAATCCTTTAGAATCCATTCCGGCCTCGTGCTCATGGTCATCCTCCTATAGAGGATTCCTTTTTCTCTTTGCCTTGTCTTTGTTTTGTTTAAGACTTAGGAAAAGGGTTTCTATAAAACACATTTGTATTTCAGTATTTTCCCCCTTAGGACGCCCCTCTGATGAGTCATTTAACTTCTCAATTCCTCCACAAGAAATAAAGGACAATAATCCCTACCTTGACGGATTAAGGTGAGGTTTCAACGAAAGCACTTTATGTAGGGCAAAGTGCTATAGGAAAGGAAAGTAGTCGAGGAATTCCCCACCTGTCCACGCTGGGCAGGGGCTTTAGTCAAAGAGAAGGGAGAAGGGAGTTCATCCTACTGAACTGCTGGGTATTTGTGGTGTTAGCACCGAGGCGTTCTGGCGGCTAAGAAAACTGCAAGATGGCCATGAGAGAGGGGAAGCTTTACTTTGGTGATCAAGCAAGGAGCGAGCAGGGGCTAAAATCAGCGAGACAAACTCTTGGGAAAGGGGACTTTCCCATTTTAGATGTGTTGGGATTGTGAATATGGGACAAACTTCTGAGGAACAGTCATCAATATGTACCAGGACTCGGGGAACCGATTACAAGGGTCTACATATATAACCTCCTCCCTGGGGGATGGTCAACAGAAAAGTAGGTGAAGGGAGACATCGGACAGTATAAGATATGACAAAATAATAATTTATAAATTATCAAGGGTTCATGAGGGAGGGGGGGAAATGAGGCGCTGATACCAAGGGCTCAAGTAGAAAGCAAATGTTTTGAGAATGATGATGTCAACAAGTGTACAAAAGTGCTTGACATAATGGATGGCTGGATGTATGGATTGTGATAAGAGTTGTATGAGCCACCCATAAAATGATTAAAAGAAAACTAGGGGGAAAAAATGGCTTATGGCTTATCGGACATTTCAAATGATGTCCAGGTTGGTCTGATGACATCTTTCCAGCGACTTCTGTTCCCTGACCACAATATTTTCATTCCAGGTGAGCTGATGGTTGCGACTGTCTTGCTCTGTGCCTGTCCCACAAAACAGATCTACCTAGAACCAATACTAGCTTGCAGTCCTAGCATCCTTTCCCAGAAGGAAAGATCGCGAAAGAGATAGGTTATCAGGAAGGAGAAAGCAGACAAAAATCCTCACTGCCATTGAGTCCCTTCCAACTCCTAGCCCCTGTGGGGGTCCCAGACTATAGCTCTTGACAGGCATAAAAGGTGCCGCCTCTCTCCCCGACTGCCTGGTGGTTTTGAACTATGAACCTTGCAGAACTGAAGCCCAACTCATAACATAGATGCCACCAGGGTACCTTTGAGAAAGGAAAGTACCTGTACTTTCCTTTAATTGGGGGTGATATATTAGGATATAGTACATGGACTGCCAAAAGAATAAATCAATTATTGGTCTCAGAAGGAGTCTGCTTAGAGCCAGTGTGCTCCTGCAAGGCAAGACTGGCGAGCCTTTGTTTTACAGACTTTGAACATGTTCCCGGAGAGGCCAGTTCCTGGAGGAGGCCATCATGCTTGATAAAGTGGGGGAGGGGGCAACATAAAGAGGAAGGCCCTCAGTGAGACAGACTGACATCGTGGCTGCAACAGTGGGGCTCAAACAGGAGAACACCAGTGAGGATGGTGCAGGACCAGGCAGGGTTTCCTTCGGTTGCACACGGGGAGGCTATGAGTTGGAACCACATGTATTTTCAAACAAAAGAGCCCTCGTGGGATACTGGGTTATGCATTGGGCTCCTAGACACGGGGTCAGCAGTTCAAATCCACCTGCGGCTCTCTGGGAGGAAACAATGAAGCTTTCTACCCCCATCAAGATTTCCAGCCTCGGATCCACCGGGCAGTTCTGCTCTGTTCTGCCCAATCACTATGAGTCAGAGTCAACGTAATGGCAGTGAGGTTTTGAAGATATTTCAAATTGTTCTGAAAACATCTCTTACTTACTAATAGTAGGTTCATTGGATACGCTATGGAATTTACTGTGTTACCTAGGGATAACTAGGTTGGGTAGTGGTCTCATTAATTAACACGTATCATTCCCTGATAGTCTCTTGCTGTATTTGAATTTAATGATGAAAATGCCTCATTCCCTAATTCTTACAAAATTCTTAATTCCTAATTCTTGCACAAATTTCTTACAAAATCCTTCAACAATTTCATTTTTTGTATGTATTAAGAATCCTTATGCTTAAAAATAGAGCAGTGGGCAAATGAGGAATATGAAAATGAGTAATGTCCTGACGTTCCCACTGTTTGATTGCAGTACTAGAGATAAACACTAAGAATAATTAAAACTGTACTCACAAAAACAGGAGACGGCCCCACATATCAGAATGTGCTAATTTGATATTTTAATCTTGCATTAAAATATTACTTAGTTACTGAGACTGCAATGCTTCTTTAAATTTTGTGCCTGAGAAAATGCCTCACTCCTCATACCCTATTTCTAGTTCTGATAGACACATTTAAAAAACAAATTCCCTGCCAGCAAGTGGATTCTGACTCCTAGCCACCCTCCAGGACAGAGTGCACCTGCCCCTGTGGGTTTCCAAGCCAGTCACTTCAAGGAAGTAGAAGATACATAGAAGAACAATGGTTCATCCCACTGCGGATCAAAAGGGACTTGACAGAGTGATGGAACTTAAATGGTAGGGAAAACGGGGGTCTTTGGGATGAGAAGAAAATGATTCCTCCTTTATCTCCGCTGTCCTTACTTTAATATTTCCTTCTTCTTTTGCCATTAATGTTGAATTTCTACACCAAAGCTACTGCTATCACGTTGATTCCAACTCAGAGTGACTCTATGGAACAGGCTAGAACTGCCCCTGTGGGTTGGTT
>NW_022103905.1:6518347-6523005 GCF_000313985.2 Echinops telfairi
GTTTTCTGATCAGTAACTTCACATGTGGATCATTTAGGAATTGTGGGCAGCTGCTAGTAACAAAAGAGCCTTGGTCGGTTAGTGGTTATACATTGCCCTGTTAACCACAATGTCCACGGCAGAAAAAAATCAGGTTTGCTAAAGAGCTAGTCTCAGAAACCCACAGAGGCAGTTCTAGCCTGTCCTTTAAGGTCATGGTGAGTCAGAATTGACTGCCTGGCACTGAGATTTTGGTTCATTAGTAACAGAGTGTAGAACCAAGAGTTTCTTAAGCAACATAGAGGTTATCTTCTTAAGTAAAAGAACTCCAGAGAGAGGCCGGAGCAGGTCCACAGACACCCTAGACTCGGTTTTTTTTTTTCTCTCTCTTAATCTTTTGGTATCCCAATGTCAGTTCATGGCCAACCTGGCTGCTGGAGAGCTAGCCATCTTGTCTGCCTTGGAGGCCCAAAGGAATAAGAACAGAAAGTTCTTGCCCAGAAGCCTCATAAAGCAATTCCACCCACAGTCATGGGACCCCCAGCTGTAGGGGAGATCAGCAAGTAGTTTTTCAGCTGGGATTTTATCCAAGCAGAAGAGAATGAACAGTGAGTGGCAACTAGGTTGTGGTTGTTCTCTGGCTTTATCTTTATGAATTAAAAGACAACCAGTGATTCTGTATAATTAAAAAAAAGTAAAGTTGAGGGGAGGAGTTTAATTTTGTTTTTCAGTCAATTTGTTTGATTTCATTTAAATTGAATGCTTGGGCTTGGAGTCACTAGGTTTGATTTTGTTATTTTATTTCCCTTTAAGGGGAGAGCACAAATGCAGTCCCCCACTACCACAAATCATGCAGCCAAGTCCCCCACATTTGGGGAAATCGCAGGGCTCAGCACATCCGGAGTGCAGTGGATAAGCCTCACCCTGGGAAAACCACCTTCATGGTCATGGTGTTTCCTCTGCCAGGTGAGTTTCATGTTTGAAAATCTTTGAGAGTTAAAGAGTACAATGCGGTTTTCACCTTTTTTGCCGGGGGTGGGGGGTGGGGGGTGGCAATTAACAGGGTATTGTTGTTGTAAGCCATATTTTTCCCCCTTTGAAGAATAAAGACTTCTTTAATTCCCAGTTTCTTCTTTGCATCTCAATTTTCTATCCCCAGTCCAATTTTTAATGTAGACTACTATTCTTCTTCCTAAACTCATCCCAAATTCCTTAAGAGCTGATCATAAAATGAATTTCCAAGATTTCAGCCCCTCCTGTTGCCAAGCTACCCCTGCACCCCATTCTACCTTTAATAATCTCCATGAATGATTAGATGGAAGAGCCACATCTGTCTAAAGCCAGGAAAGGTACTGTTTGATAATATTTTAAATTACTCTCAATTTAGCACCCAAACTCAAAATGTATGCATTAAAATAATGATGTCATCAAGGTAACTATATCACTTATTATTTTAACTTCTTTCCTTTTTTCAGTACCACCATTCTCAACCTTCCGCATTTCGAGGGCAGCATAGACTTCTCAGAGCAATACGTTGTAAAAGCCGATTCACATCCTGGACTACAGATTTGAAGATGATCCTTACACAGACAACGACAGAGACCGTAACACAGTCTTCCTTCCTCGTCACATTTGCTGATTTCTTCATGAAAAATGTGACGACTGCTACTCGCTTCGCTTGCTGGTAAAAGGGACCTCATTGGCTCTGACCAGTAAGAGGTAGGCAGAAGGGAGGAACTTGGTGCAGGTTCCCTAAAAGGAGAGGGGTTCTCTGGCCTTCTTGTGCCTCCTCCAAGAGGCTGGCACTAGCAACCATTTTGGAGCACGAAGTGACCTTGTGGTTGGAAGCTAAGTGCTGAGGATGGCGGATGGGCAGATAGAAACTCTCATGACACTGTGGAGCCACAACGACAGCCTGAAATCCTTACTCACCGATGTGCCTTCAAGAGGAAGAAATAAATGTATATCCTCATTAAATTGCTGCTGTTTGCTGTTTTTCTCTTGGGCACAGTTGAACTCGGCCCCGGCGACCATTACTTTTCCCTGGCAATGGCTTATTTGCTCCAGTAGTTTCTTCTGTGCTTAGCCGTGCAAACACTACTCTGCAAAATGCTTTCTAAGGACGTCACGGATGCTGGTTCCTGTGTGCTGCTTTGCTGTATGCTGCAGCATCCCACCCGTATAATATCCATTCTCTCCTCTCTTACTGCCAGAACCGCAATTCTTTTTAGAATAACAACGTGTAGCTGCCATACTGGGACATAACTCTACCTAAGGAGTTGTAAGGAGAACTATGCTGTTCATTGTGGAAGGGTGTTTTCTCTCATAATAAGTTTTTCGATTTCCATCCTTCCTGTGAGACTAGAGCCATTCTTTGCTTTTTCCCATGATGCTAGAGCGTGAGGAATCTATCTTGACACCGTGAGGCAGGAGTACACGAGCCACAAACTGAGGCTGATAAAGCAGAAAGACACAAGACTGAAACACTGATGGCCTGATAGAGCCATGGGCCAAACCCTGGATGTACGGGCTCCATCCGAACTTCTTATATGAAAATGAAAACAATGTCCATTGCCTTTACGTCTTGCCGTGAAGTTTCAGTTACATCAGTCTCAATAAAGTATCCAACGGGTTACTTTATTGCTTAATACAACCTTCCCCCCCTTAGTCACTATTTCTGATGGCCGCTCTCCAGTCTAGCTTAGAAGCAGTAGTGTGTTTTTATTGTTGTTGCTCATCTTCTGTTCCGTCAGTAGCACACAGATGGGATACACTACGGTGTGGTCTGTGCCAGGCTGCAGTGATTTGGTGTCATTTCGGTTCAATTCACAGACTAATTGTGTGAAGGCTGAATGGGGGTGTGTGTGCACGTGTGACTTTTTATGTAATTTAACCATTTTCATTTGTACTTTTGTGCAGTCAGAACAAGAAATAAAGGCCTGGGCTCCATCTAACTGTAGATGTTTCCAGTAGGAAAGGATCTAATGAACAGATGTATGCAATCATTTGTAGTGCTGGAGGAGCCAAGGCCCAAGAGGTAAAGTTTTAAAGACTAGCAAGAACGAGAAGCACAGGAAGTTGCCACCGGTGATCTCTGTGACCTGCGGCACCAAGGCAAACCTCGAGACTTCCTTATTCCCAGAGGCTTCTGGGCAACTGCCAGTTTTTGACACCTGGGAGATCACCTGCAGCTACTGCTGAGATTAATGGTGTCTTCCCTCTTCTCTCCCAAATGTCACACCAGTGCATCTCTTGGGTAGAATTTCAGCTGGAACACTGCTGGCAACCAAGTCTGAGAGATAGCTCAGAAAGATCTACAAGGGAGCGCTTAAAAGAATAAGGAGGATGCTGTTTTTAAGCCACTCTGTGCTCGGTGAGTACCCCCAAATTCAAAGGGCAGAATTAAGCACTATATTCATTCATTCATTCATCGGTTCATTCATTCATTCATTGTATCCGTTAGCTTTCAAAATGCCTGTGTGCCTTAATGAAATTAAGTTATGTTAGAAAGGTCATAATTTATGTGATTCTCTTGACTTAATGAATTGCAGACATCAGTTTCCTGAGCTGTCTGCTTCAAGTTCCCGAGGAGAATGCATGTCACAACAGATGCTCCAAGGTCCTAGTGTCACTGGGGAAGTGTAAGCTGGCATTCGTGTCCATTTATTTCAACCAAGAACCCCAGGTCTGGAAGCCTAATATTTCTGGAAACGCGTTCCAAAAAGCAGATCTGGTTCTTCCCAATCATTCGTTACTTTCAGCATCACCTCAAGTCCTGAAGATGCCCATACAAGAACTATTGTGAATACAGAATACAGTGTAAAATTCCCTAAAGCACTCATCAGTGCCCGAAACGTCAGATTTATACTTTCTTCTTAGAAGATTCACTTTTAAAAGTACACTTTTAAACAACAGCAACTAACGCCAACCTATTTTAAATAATATTTATTGCTTACAAACTGCAGGGTCAGCAGTTTGAGCCCACTGGCTGCTCTGTGGGAGAAAACCGAGACTTTCTGTTCCCATTAAGGTGTAAAGCCTCTGATATCCTATAGAGGGTGACAAAGTTGGAATCTAATTGATTGCAATGGCTTAAGTAGTATTAGACGATAAGGTTCCTTCTGCCTTTCCAGTTATTTTCCAAGTTGCCTAAAGTAACTTTATACTTTACTAAATAAACAGTCGTTCAATTTAGCTTTACATCGAACATGAGAAGCATACATTTTATTTCACTTGCATAGATTCAGAAACCCAATAACAAGTTTGCACAACCGAGTATCAAAAAGCTGAAAGCAAAGCCACCTCAAGCACTTTTTAAACAAAGTACACTTTCTTGAAAAAAAAATCATATACTTCAAAAGCAGACACTCATTAAAAAAAATAGATACCGATTTTTATAGAAAACATCCTGATGGGAGGTGAAACCAATGTAAAATCTATGCAACTTCCTAACCAGAACAGTATAAAACCATTTACAAGCTTGATAAAAATATTATCCTAATAAAAAATAAAACAACACTCTATATTACAAAATATCTAGAATTTCACAAATTAATTTTAATTAGAAAGAATAGTGGGGACAAATGAAGAAAGCTTGAGTTATAACAAGGGTAAGCATAGAAAAATTAAGAAGTTTAGATTAATGATTCATTTGGAAATGCATTTCCAAGACATATCAT
>NW_022103905.1:6523343-6529789 GCF_000313985.2 Echinops telfairi
TGCTCACATGTTCAAGGCAATTGTGCCCAAGGTACCCAATCATACTCATTAGATTCAACAGTAAATATAGGAGAGGGCTTGAAGTACACTTTAAATGAAACCATTTAAGGCTTATAAGCAGTAAAATTAAAACCAATTTAATTAAACTTCAGTTGAATGGATCATTTTGAACTGAAACAATGCGTGCATTTTTCTTTGAAGAAAAGTTTATCAGCAAAGCAAAACATCTCATTTTCAAATGGACCATTATCAAAACTGAAGTGTCATCATGCTCAATTCACTTATGAGTCCACTTGTCATTTCTTCACTGTTGACGAACTCCCACAGTCATTTTGTTAATCAAATCTCATCAGCCTGTTACTGTACTCTAATCTATTTGAGCACATTCAGCACTGGTTGCTCTGGAGATCAGATGTTAAAATGACCTACAGGAAGAACTCTGAGGAAATAAAACAGAAAATGAATAGGGTAGTGGTAGAATACAGCACTGAGCCGAATAATTTAGAATGAGGATAAGTGGACGTTTTTTAATGAACTCCCTGGTTTACTTTTGAACTCCAGAGCTGAATTTCCTGGGGTCTATGAATGCTTCCAGGGGCCAAGGCTGGCTTATCAACCATCTGTGAGGTGCAGACAGTGCTGCTGAAAGTGAGGAGGACTTAAAGCACTTGCTGCTGACCATCAAAGATTGCAGCTTTCAATATGGATTACAACCCAATGTAACAAAACACAAAATTCTCACAACTGGACCAATAGGCAACATCATGATAAACAGAGAAAGTATTGAAGTGGCTAAGGATTTTGTCTTACTTGAAACCACAATAAATGTCCATGAACACAGCAGTCAAGAGATCAGCCGATGTATTGCTTTAGTAAATAGGCGGCACGAGACCTCTTTAAAGTGTTGAAAAGAAGGATGGTACTTTGAGGACTAAGGTGTGCCGGACCCCAGCCATGGTATTTTCAATTTCCCCACATGCATGTGAAAGCTGAATATTGAGTAAGGAAGAATGAAGAAGAATTGGGGCCTTTGAACTACGGTGCTGCAGAAGAAGGTTGACAATACCACAGACCGTCGAGGGAACAAACAGAGGAAGACCGGTTGGCCTCTACTCCTTAAAGGCAAAGATAGCGAGAACTCACTTAGCACACTTTGGACTTGTTGTCAGGCGTGATTAATCCCTGAGGAAGAACATCAGGCTCGGTAAAATAGAGGGGCAGCAAAATAAAAATCAAAAAGGCCAGAGACCATAGGGACTGCCACAGTGACGGCAGCAATGGGTTCAGAACTATTGGGAAGACGGGCAGGGCCATGCAGCGCTTCAGTCTGCTGTGCTATCGGGTCCATAAGGACTGGAACCAACTCCATGCCACACACACCACCAACAACAACATTGCTTCTAGTTGTTAGAAAAATTATCTACATGTTTTTAGGGAGAAGACACATACGAGGGGGCACCCCCCCAAAAAAAAAACCCGGATTTTTTTCAAAGCTAAGTAGGTAAATTTTTTTTTTTTTACCAAACAACCTTATCACCTTCAAAGTATTCTCCATGACACGGAATACACTTGTCAAATCTGCAATTCTGTTCTTGGAAGCATTTTTCACACGCATCTGTTTGGATGGCTGACAGCACCTCCCTCGTTTTTTTTCTTCACCTCTTCTACGTCATCAAATCGCTGTCCTTCCATGTCCCTCTTCCTCTACAGAAACAAAAAGAAGTCGCATAGAGCAAGGTCAGGTGAGTAAGGTGCCTGGGGCAAGAGAGTCACGGAGATTTTTGCCCCAAACTGGCACACTGAGATGGCTGCGTGAGCAGGTGCATTGTTTTGGTGGCAAAACCAGTCCCTCATCTGCCGTAAACCCAGCCCTTTTTGTCACACTGTTACACAATCTTTTCAGAAACTCTAAACAGAAAGTTTGATTAACAGTCTGACCTGGTGGAATGAACTCTAAATGCACTATCCCCTTCACATCCAAAAAAAAAAAAAAAAAATTTGCTTTCAGGAGTACTAAGAATAGCACCGGTAATGACCTTCAGAGTCACTTTGGAGCTGTTTATTCAAAGTAGGGCGTTTCCCTTCGATGCTCTTTTTCCTAGTCAGTCAGAGCCCGAGGCACAAATTTTGCAGGAACCTTCTCATTCCCAAATCATCCATTAAAATCCGCCGAACCCAGGAGAGCTCCAAGACAGTGCAGACCACTTCTCCATCTCTTCGATGGCTTGTCGTCGGTCTTCAAGCACACGTGCATGAACTTTGTCACATTTTTGTCTGTTTGAGAAATTGAAGGACATCCAGAATAAGATTTGTCATCAATCGATATTTTGCCCTTTTTAAAATGAGAAAATCACTTGTACACTTGAGTTTTTCCCAAAGCACTGTTCTTGTAAGCTGTGTTCAACATCACAACAGCTTCTGCGGTATTTTCCCTTGCAGGAACCAAAATGGACAGCCACATGCTGTTCTCCTAAATCAGCCATCACAAAAAACAAGGTACAAGCAAAACTGCTTTTATGAAAAAAATTCACTGACCAGAGAGAACCTTCCCAGGCTACGCCACCGGGTGCACTAACTCAGAGCAAGTTGCTTGATGCTCACCCACTGGGAAAAATGTGTAGGATGAAAGCTACGCTCAGTGGAGCTTTTTTTTTGCTTTTTGGGGGGTATCCCTCGTATTTCAGAATTTCATATTGAAGCTTATCCCCAAGAGAATAAACCATACGAATAAGGGAGAAATAAAAAGCACGATTATCTAAAAATGATACTCCAAAATAACTTGGGTTACATTTTTTTAAAAAAAGAAACTTTCAGGGATATCGAGTTCTCAATGATCATCTGAAGCCGACTAAGCTCTGAGCTATTTGTGCCAAAAGTAATTTGAATCTGTCTTGCAAAGCCTTATATTTGGAGATTGTAGTATGCAATGTTTCGGGAAATAGTAATATTTGCATTTTTTTTTAAAAGAAAAGCATAACTACACTAAAATGTTTCAACTCAGGAAGAAAAATAAAGCTTTAGCCAAACAAGATGTGGATTTTCCTGAAAAGTGGAAACTCATATATTGGCCTAATAAATTTAAGAAACGAGAGCAAGAAATCAATAGGAACAAGAATGGTAAGAGCCACCCAGAAAACCAAAGCGCTTTTGAAAAAAATTCCCGAGTTAGCTGGTTAGAGGAACATTTTGCTGTCAGCTCCTTTGACACCTTCATTGTAAAGTGTGCTCATTGTGTGGGGCTGCCCTGCTCTCAAAGTGTTCCAGTGTGGTAGTTGAGGTGCCATTCCGGATGTTCCAGTCTAGAGCCACCCCATCATGTCATTGCTATGCAGGGCTCCATTGTTGCCGCTGGAGTGTGTGTCTTCCAAGAAAGATTTTGGGTGTTTTTGGTTTTTTGGTTTTTTGGATAGTCCATAGCCTATTCCGTATTCTTCACCAACACCATAATTCAAAAGCATCGATTCTTCTTAAATCTTTCCTATTGATTTTTCAGATTCCACATACACAAGAGGCAACTGAAAATATCATAGCTTGGACAAAGTGTACCTCGGGTATCCAAATGCAGCCTTCATTTTACAGTGGTCTTGGGCCCCAGATCTGCCCAATGCAATATGCCATGTGATTTCTTGGCTGCTCCTTACAAGAATTACCATAGGTTTCAACGAGATAGACATGAACACAATAAAAATCCTAGCCATGTGTTCTTGTTGTTAATAGATGTGACGGGGTCTATTTTAACTCATAGCGACCCTATGCACAACAGAAATCCCTGCACCACTTTCACAATTGTTATATTTAAATCCAGCCATTGTGTCGACCCATTTCATTGAAATTCTTTCTCTTTTCAGCAACCCTTTTGTTTAACAAGCATGATGTCCTTTTCCAGGGACTGGACTCTCCTGATTCAAAGTATGTGAGACAAAATCTCACCATCCTTACTTCTAAGGAGCACTCTGGCTGTACTTCTTCCAAGACCAATTTCATTGTTCTTCTGGTAGTCCGTGGGTGATAGTTAGGCTTTATATCAACTTGGATTCTCCCATCATCTGGTCTAAGAGAGTGTAGTCAACTTCCTGATGGGATCTTCTATAAAACACCCAACCAGTTAACCTCATCATAGTAGTAATACAATGGAAGGAGGTTTCCTTTGCGGCATGGCCTGCTCCTGGGAGAGACTGACAGTATATTGTCTAGACTGACAGGAAGCAAGCTAACTTCCACTTCTGAACTGGGTCCTGTATCCGGTTCCTCAACCTCCTGTTACATCGCTTGCTGATTCCAGGAGTCATCAGGGGACTACGGACTTTGGTTTCCTTCAGCCATCTCAGATTCATTCCGCTTAGCCTCCGCCAGCCTAAGGCCTTCCTGCTTTCTGTTCATCACCCCCTGCAGTTACAGGAGTCAGGAGAAACCTCCGCTTCCATCTGACCCACAGGCTTGAACTGAGCTGAATTTACCCACTTGTATCACTCTGTGAGCCATTTCTTGATATAAATCTTTCTATGCAGATGCACATACAAGACTCATTGGTTTAGCTTCTCTAGAGAACCCAGCCTAACACACCACAATACTTTCAATATTCTTCACCAGTACCGTCAATGACTGCATCATTTCTTCTGCACTCTCCCTTATTCACTGTCCCGTTTTCCCACTTATATAAATTAAACACCATGACCTCAGGCAGGCACACGTTAGAACTCAACGCTACACTTTGGCTCTTTAACACTGAAGAGATCTCGGGCAGCAGATCTGCCCAATGTAGCAACTCATTTTATTTCCTGACCGTTGTTTCCACGAGGGTTGATTGTGGATCGAAGGGAAATAAAAGTTTTGGCAACTTCTATCTTTTCTCTTCTTATCATGAAGTTGTCTATCGGTCGTGTCGTGAGAATTTTTGTTTTCTTTATGCTGAGTGTCAGGCCATACTCAAGGTAGCAGTCTTTAATCTTCCTCAGTAAGGGCCACAGTCCTCCTGGCTTTCACCAAGCAAGGTTGCCGCATCTGCACATCACAGGTTGTTAATTAGTCATATAAAGGATAATATTTAGGATACAATTAAAAAAGTAACCATAAAAATGAGTTTTGTTTGTTTTTTAAGTTACTCTGGTTTAATATGAACTGAAAATCTCATTCGCCAAGTTAATATTCTGATACATATGCATATATATTAATTTATATTTTTATCTCCATGAAAATAAATCATAATGAATTACATCAAGCCATGTATTCATAATATCAGTTATCAACATATGCTTTAGAAGAGCATTAATATATTTCAGATATTTCAACAATATTTCAGTTAAATAAAAGCTGGTCAGTAGACATTGGCAGGGTACTTGAAGTACAAGTCTTCTGGGTCTTGCGAGTTTTAAAATTCCTTATCACTTCCTTGGCAGTGGAACTCAGTCATCTAGTCCATGCCTACTGATAGCAATGCCATAGGACAGAGTAGAACTTCCCCTGAGAGTTTCCACGCCTGTAACTGTTCACAGGAGTAGAAAACCCTGATTTGCTCCCATGGAGAGGTGGGTGGTTTCCAACTGCTGACCTTGAAGATGGCAGCCCAATGAGTAACCACTACTCCATCGGGGCTCCTGCAATAAAGCATCCAGAGCATATTTATCTCCATGCTTTTACAGACATTTGTAGAATTTGCCCAATTGTTTTGCAGTGTATTTCTTTAAGGTCAGAGAGTAAATGTCATTGATCTGCCAATCCCAGCATCCAGCACAGGGAGTGGAACATAATGGATTTTGAATCTATTAAAGGATTTTGCAGATTTTTCAGAGCATCACCACCTGTCACGGAGTGTGAGACAGGTCAAGATCTGGCACATACTAACACTAAGGAGCCTAATTTGTAATCAAAGCTTTCCTTTGGCATCAACTCGAACGCATTAACTGGAAGCACTCTGTTAAATGATGTAGAGAATAAGTGAATTAAAAAATCAGAAACCCATCAGAGCAACCTTCAAACTCTAAGTAAATGTGCATGAGGACAATTACAGAGCACCATTCATACTAATTTATTTATGAAGCAATGGCCCTGCCCAACCATCTAAGCTGAGTAGGAATTAAATGAACACCCCAAAATTTAAAATCAGTTTTCATCAGCATTTATCATGGAGTCATTTTTAAAGCCATAAGATGACAAGCTAAAATTGAAACTACAATGAGATAGCATCTTCCCTCCATGAATAGGTGAAAGATCTTTTAGGGAGGAGTGGAGTGGTGGAACGCTGTGTATATTTACTAGGTGTCGGTAAATCAGAAAACTCATCCATTCCTGGTGGTAACATAAATGATAGAGCAACTGTGGAGAGCAGTTTGTTCTTCAAAATGTTGAGCATGGAACCACAACCCAGCCATCCCACTCTAATGCCCGGAATTAGGGTACCAATGTTTATCACGGCATATTACACGATAGTCAAATGGTGGAAACAACTG
>NW_022103905.1:6530781-6540268 GCF_000313985.2 Echinops telfairi
GCTGGTACCATGAGAGATGCATAGAACAACGGAACAGAGAGAAAACTCAGATAGAAATCCATCCACCTACAGAAACTAATTTTTAACCAAGGATTGAAATACATCAAGTGGAAAAGAGACAGTCTCTTCAACAAATGACCCTGGCAAAACTGGGTTTCTATTTGGAGAAGAATGAAACAGGACACACATAACTCCATATATAAAGCCAAATTCAAGATTGATAAAAGATCTAAATGTAAACCCTAAAACTATAAAGATCATCAATGGAAAAAATAGGGAAAACATTGGGGGCCCGAATGCATGACATAAATATCAAGCACAATGAAAAACACGCTCACAGCAGAAGGTGTAGTTGATGAATATGTCCAAAAGATTCTGCCAGAAGAGGAGTAAAGAGAGAACACATGGGCTGGAAACAAAAATGGCAATGACATATCGGACAAGCAATGAGTGACACATCAGACATAGAATATAGAGAAAACGTCAACACTTCAACAGGAGAAAGATGAATAATCCAATTAAAATGAGTCGACTATCAAGCAAAGTTACAAACACTGAGCAGATTTTTTCCCCTGAGCTTTGCTGTTTGAGCGGTGGAAAGTTGGAGCTTGGAGACATTGACAACCAGGTCTCTCTGTGCCTTTTGACCCAGAAATGGCACTACATGGTCTATACCCTACAGAAACACCAAATAGTGTGTGTGTGTGTGTGTGTGTAACCACCTTGTTCATCGCAGCACTATTCACAGTTGCAAGGAGATGGAAACAACCTTCATGCCCACCACTGGAAGAAGGGATCAATCAACTTGGGTCCCTACACTCAGGGGAATAGTCTGCATTGCTAAAGAATAATGATGGCACTGAGAAATCGCTCATGAAATGGGTGGATCTGAGAAGCTTTCTACGGAGTAAAGTTAGTCTAACACTAAAAGACAAATTTTGTATAAGAACACTGTTATAAAATATTTTAAAATCAATTTAAAAATGTCATACTAAAAGAAATACATTTTAATATTTCCCAGGAATGGGGAGGGGAAAGGAGGGCAGGGGAAGCAATAGGCTACAGAGTAGACCGGTGGTAACTTGAGTGAATGGGAAGCTAGTATACTACACGAGGCAGATAGGGAAGAAGTGAGGGAGAAGGAAAGGAGGTAAGCCATTGGGAAGTTTGATAAGTTGTTTAAGTTATTAAATGTAAAAACGATGTAAACTCCCACCTAATTCACACGCAAAATTTTTTTTCCCAAAAAATAGATGTCTAGACCTAGATGGAGGGTATGTCAGGAAATACAGCTGGGCAGTGTAATGCGTTTGTTTAATAAAGCTGTTATGATTATTTATATTCATAGAGCAATGTATATTTATGTCACGGCTTGGATCGGGTTCATCCTAGCTTTAGCATTTGAAAGTGGATGTGGAACCGCTTTGTTTGTCCAATGTAGTCGGTCGTCTGCCTTCTTAACGGCTGCATGGGTTGTGGATCAACCCCCTCCCTCCCCGCCATAGCGTTGATTCCAACTCATCGCGGCCCTGCACGACAGGAGCTGCCCCTGTGGTTTCTGAGTCTGCAGCTCTTCACGGGAGTGGAAAGTTTTATCTTTTTCCCTTGGACCAGTTGGTCGTTTCAAACTGATGGTCTTGCGGTAATCAGCCCAATGTGTAACTGACTGTGCCACCGGGGCCCCTCCCATGGATCAAAGCAAAATGAACTCCTTGAAAATGTCAATCTTCTCTCCATATATCATGATGTTGTTTACTGGTCTCGTTGAAAGGGGTTTTGTTTTCTTTACATTGAATTATAATCTATATTGTGTGAAAGCTGCAGTCTGACGGTCTCCATCAGCAAGTGCTTCAAGCCCTCCTTGCTTTTAGCAAGCAAGGTTGTATTGTATGCCTATCAGAGATTATTAGTAAACTTTCCTCCAAATATGATGCTATGTTCTTCATATGGTACAGCATATTGTATTATTGCTCAGTATGTAGATTGAATAAATGTAGTGAAAAGATACAACCCCAGCACATTCTTTTCTTGATTTTAAACCACCCGCTATTCCATTTTTCTGTTTCAGTGACTGCACTTTGGTCCATGTATAGGTTCCATATGAGCACAATGAAGTTTTGGAATTTCCATTCTTCCTAACATTATCCATAGTTTGTTATGATCCATACAGTCAAATGCCTTTGCATAATCAAGAAAACACAAGTCAACATCTTTTTTTCATTTTCTCACTTTAGGCAAGATCCATCTGACATGAGCAATGATATCCCTTGTGCCACATCCTCTTCTCATTCCAGCTTGACTTTCCAACAGCTCTTTGTCAATGCCTTGCTGCAACTATTATTGCTGAATTCTTTTCAGCAGAATGAGAACAAGCCCATGAAAGTAAAAATACAACCTTGAGTATATCCCATCTGACTTTCAGCAATAGATGCGAAAGATCAGAGGATGTTATGCTGAGTAAAATTAGTCAATCACAAAAAGACAAATATGAAACTACTATTATAAAAAGCAACTAAAAGAGTTTCACTTGAAAAAAGCAATAGTCTCTGATGGTTATCAGTGGTTGAAGGAGGAGGGGGGATAAATCATTTACCAGAGGGTAGATAGATCTTAACTTTTGTGAAGAAAAAGGCAATATGCAATTAAGAGGAGGTTAATAAAATACAATCAAGCCAAGGAAGACATTGAAAGGAGTATAGGAGTTAAAAACAACAGAGGTAAATATTAGTATATGCATGATCCTGCAGTAATAGTAATAACAATAATCTATGAATGGATGCATAGATAGACATGCAAACCAAACAGCTGTGGGAAGGAAAAAGGGACTATACCCATGAGTGTGTGTGTGTGTGTGTGTGTGTGTGTGTGTATGACAGAGGATACTTTATATATGCACTGACATATTCTGCAAATATACCTAAGAATATAGGAACATATTCAGGGAGAAAATTTATGAAAATGTCTTAGCCATTGATAGAGTTAAAGTTCATTGTGTCAACCTGGCCAATAAACACATGTGGGATTAATTGAAGGGCAGAGGGATAAATGGCTTGGTGAGCCTCGCCTTTGTAGTTCTCGGGTCTTCTTGCTTTGTGATGGTCAGACCAGGGTGCAGCTGCCTTAGCCAGTTCCCTGCTTCAGCTGGCAAGGCAAGGGATGCCCTGCAAGACATCCCTGAGGAGAAACCACATGGACCTACCCTGGGGGCTGGAGCAGCCATGTGGAGGCCCTTGCCAGCATTGAGATGCTTACACGTTCACTGATTCAGCTTTCCTCCTGCAGTCGGCATCATTGAGTGTGTTTTGTGAAATGGAGGAGGACTTTGTGGATTGGTGTCAGACATATAGGTTAATGTTGGGCTTGTGGGCTTGGGCAGCACTGGGTTGGGATATTTTCTTGATGTGCACATACCCTTTATATAAAACATGAGTTTCTGTGGATTTGTTTCTCTAAAGTACCCAGACTAACACAGCCACAATCAAACACCTTGTAGGAATGAGTTACTGGGCTCGAGGGCTCAGCATCATTGTCCCAGGGGACATCAAAGTCAATTGGCACAACACGGTCCACCAAGAAAACATGCTACATCCTGCTTGGGTGAGTAATGACTGGAGTCTTAAAAGCCTGTCAGTAGCCAACTGTTGGTGTCTCACCATCTTGCAACTCTGAGATCAGAAGACCTAGATGGTGCCTACCTACCACTACCAACCACTCCAAAAGAGATCACATTAGGGTTCTGGATACAGTAAGATAAAAATAAGAAACAAAAGACAAAGACATTAAAAATGACCAGGTTTACTATTCGGATAGAGACTGAATAAGACCCAAGAATATGGCCTTGATCCCGTGGCTAAAATTCTAGCAAAGCAATACATAGGCAATAAGGAAACAATAACACTAAGGAGCTACACACTCCTTAGAGCAATCAGCCATTCAAGATCAAAACGGCAGCATTTGTCCAAGGACAAAGATCAGAAGGTAAGAATGCTAGGGAAGAAAGAAGAAAACAAATGGGAAACAGAGTAGAAGTGGGATGAGAAAGTCTACATTCTGGAAATTGCAGTCAATTATATTAAACAAAATTTGAGTAGATTGTTAAATGGAAAACTGATTTAGTCTGTAATCCATCATCCAATTTATAATAAAAGTTTAAAATCGATAAATATAACCGATAATTAAAAAGAACAAAAAGTGTTACATAATTTGAAGAATGTAATCAATGTCTCACAAGTATAGATCTAGAAATGATGAAATAGTGTATGTATTTGTATGCATTACTATAATTTTTTAAAATAAAAATTTTAAAAGACTCAAAATCATGACTGAAAATGTTACTGTAAAAACACACTTCCTTCACCCTTTTCTTTGATGACTAGATAGTTCACCTATATTATAGTATCTTTAATACTCTAAATACAAAAACAATAACTGTCATTTGAGTATGTGGTTTTTAACTTTCACCTTTTTATAAGGCTTTTCTAAAGTAATACATAAAGTGTATTTCTAAAGTAATACCACAAAGTGTATCTTCAATTCATGAGCGAACAGTTACAAACTTGGTCCGTTTGCATTATGTGTTTTCAGTATGTTTTTAACTTGCAAAAAGGATTCAGATATACACCTACATTTTTCCCACTTGTGGAACTGTTCCATATTTAATAAGGTGGTGATTTAGGCTGAAGGACATCTACAGGTGTTGGCAACCTGTAGGACCTGGATATAGTATCAAAACGTAAGTAGAATTAGATCCTGGTAGCCGAATATGGAGACATGACCAGACTTGAGCAGCAAGAGAGAAGAGGGTCTCCTTGTCATTTGTGTGGTTTCGTTGTCAAAGCCATTTCGATTTGGACTCTATGTACTTACCACGTTTCATAAAATGTAGCTCACAGGTACAACGGCATTTTATCCTGGGATTTTAGTGTTGCCTGGCACGTGTTTGGGAGCTATCCGTTCTCTATGCAAAGCCCTGGTGGTACCGTGGTTGAAGTACTCGACTGCCAACCAGAAGGTCGGGTGCTCGAATCTACCAGTCGCCCTGCAGGAGAATGATGCAGTAGTCTGATTTCGTAAAGATTCCCTCCTTGAAAATCCTGCGGGACGGTTGTAAGGTGTCCTTTAGGGTATACTGCACTGTACAGTAGAAGGTTGGGGTGCTGGGTCTCGCGAGGCAACATTCCAGCACCATGGATAGAGATCAGGCACCTCCTCCTTGGAAAAGGGGGCGGGGGCGGGGCGGGAGAAGATTGGGTCCAAAAAGGGGGTGGGAGGAGTACGGGAAAGAATTCCAAATGCCGCATCCAGTCTCCCTGTCACTCCCTTTCCCCAGCACGCCTTTTCCTTGCCGGATGGCAAGAAGCACCTAAGCCCTTTAGCTCGCACTCTCCCATTGAGATTGTTGTCCCCAGCCCGCGCCCGGGCTAAGGATGCAGCGAGGAGCGGAAAACTCGATTTTAGCTACAAATCAATCAAACCCTCACTGCCTTAGGATGCCGAGATGGTGATGAACTCCGATAGCTAGGCTTCAGGGTGTGAAAGGAATGAAATTGCTCGTTTATCTAATTCCCCTTCTCCTGTTAGCAGAACTATAGAGAGCCTGTTGCTGCAACGCTGCGTCTCTGCCCCCTCGCAGTTCCCACGTCCTCTCTGCTGCACGCACAGGGCCGGACACTCACATTCGCGCGCGCGCACACACACACTCACGCACACAAATATTTGCACACTGCAACGCCGAGGAAGCCCAAGCACATCCCCCTGCAAATGCACGGGCGCGCGCATACGCACTTCGCGGGCGCCCACGTCCCCTGTCTGTCACAGACATTTACACACGTAGGCCAGGGACGCGCTAGCCACGGTGCTGCGACGCCACGCAGGTCCCCAGGACACGTCTTTTGACACGGTGACTGAGCCGATCAGCGATCGCAGACACACCTGCCCACCCTGAAGTCTAGCCGCTGGATTTCATCTCCATGGCAACAAGCATGGAAGGTGAGACGTCGCTGCCTGCGAACTAACTTTCTCCCTCCTTCCTTCCGCAGGAACGGACAGGGTTCCTTCCAGAGCAGATCCCGAGGAGAAGCAGTCCTCCTCCTCTTCTTGTATGTCTAAAGCCAAGGGGCTGGCGGCCAGGGGAAGGTGAGCCTTGCAGGTCTGGTTAGTTCACGTTCTGGAGGAGATCGAGCCCTAATCCTGCCACAACTGTCGCTGCTGCTGCTGCTGCTGCTGAGACAAAGATGTGGTCTGTATGTGGGGTGAGCTTGCTGACGCTTCCCCATATTTAGTAGGAAGTTTCCATGCTTCTCCAGTTTAAGATGCAGGAAACGAACCGGAGACAAACAAAGCAGAATGATAACCAGGGTCTAGTCTCGGGTGAGACCTTTTGGTAAATACCAGACCAGGTTTCCCAGTGCTTTTGAAAGGGATGTCTCGGTCTCTGATGGGCCCTCCATATATTCTCTTAAAAGAGGCCCATTCTCTTAAGATCGAAATTTGAAGCTTTCGAGGGTGGATTCTGCAGATCCCAAGGTTTGGATCTCTGGGAAGCCCTGAAATGTGTGCATTTCATCATGATGAAGACATCTAGGTTTGTACTTAAAGGTTTTCCGTTGATTTCAGCAGATTCCATTCCTATGATTAGCTGTGTACAGATGGGGCCTTGATAATGCCCTTTTTGCTCTCTTTAATTATAATAAGACTTCTTAACCTTGATATTTGGCAGGGAGCATGTTTGTGGATTTATGAGGAGCTTTATTTTTAAGCTTGTGTCTTATATGTCTCGTTTCATGAAATTGTGAATGCCTTATCATTATTAGCATTTGAGATTATTATACTGAATGACATACTGAAATACTCTTTACCCAGAACACCACATTCACTTTAATAGATGTTATTTCAGATATACTGTTTGGAATACCACTATCAGATAAATAAACAAGAAGGAAAACCTGTTGATTAAAAGGATCAGCAGGTTCTTTTTAAAAAACAAGCTAATATTTTTTAATATCGGTGCCTGTAATTGAACATTGTCACATGCAAATAAAATAATTATGCTTCTGGAAAAAAATTGGTATCTCCTGATCAATAAACACATTCCACAAAAGAAATAAATATCATGCACAACATTCATGCATACGAAATGGTACATATCATGTATAAAAAAATTCTTTATGCTTAGCAATTCACTATGGTATAATATGATTTGTATGACTAACCAGAGAAACATTTTTTTTCCAGTTACTGGTTAACTGTGACAGAACCTGGTGGGATTTAGACCTTTTGGCACCTGGAGGTATACCTTGGTCTGATTCTATGACTCATCAGGATTTAGAATTAAAAGCAGAACAAAACATTTCTTAGTTTATTTTTTCTCAACTACTTGTTCCTTCTGTAGATGTATATATTCAAGGCCTTGTAATTGCATGATTGAATATGTCATATTTCATGTTCTATTCTCCATGATATAGCAGCTGAACATTGTTTCCCTCCAGCATGCACCCTAATGCCTGTTGTGGGGACCTGATGGTTCCCCCCATTCCTTTCTATGATTAAAAAAATGAAAATTTACATTTCATCCAGTGTTGAGTGATTTTGGATACTTTACTACCTATAAAGAAATCAGTGTTGCAACAGAAGACTTCCATTTGTTGTTAATATTTTGATATCATTATACTCTATATCCATAGGCAGGAATAAAGCACACTTAGCAGTATGTTCTTGAAACACCTGGTGTTGACATGAAACAAGCTAATCATTGCAAAGAGCAAGGAAAATGGAAAGTTCAGAGCTGAAAATACAGTTGTCTCAACAGTTTAAATGTACAGCTCAACTTACTAAGAGCATCTATTTGCTGAACAAGTTAAGTAATTTCCTAATGTTTTATTTTGATAGCTTACCGGTATATGATTATCAGACTTTTTGTCAACCTTGAATACTACCTTTTCAGCAATTTCCCTCGACCTGCTCTTTGAAAACATTTTTTTAATATAAAGTGGAACTTTAAGATATATAGAAATGCCTAAGTTCTTCTAAGTAAACATCTCTTCTTTCCCACCTCAATTTTTTGTGAAAAGTAAAAATGCATAGTTTTTAACCCTCAAGAGAGTTTAAATTTAGTTTGTCTTTAAAATTCTTTCAAATATTAAAATACTTTGTCTAACAATCTAATCTTATTCAAGTTTAATCTTTCTGCAAATAACATTGTTCCTGTCAAGTGAACTTTGCCACCTGTGACTCCATTTACTTGGGACCTCCCCTCTCCTAAAATAATTTTCCTTTAGCATCCTCTTGAACACCCAACCCAAAGTAAGGATTAGGAGAATATTCCAAATGCTGAGTGCAAGCATCAGTGTTTCGGTTTTGATCTCCATTGTAGAATTTGGCAATGTCTACAATGCCTCCTTCTTGAAGCCATAGCCTACTTCGGTTCTGGTAAATGGCTTAATTCTATTTTACTCAAAACCCTGGTCACTCTTTATAAAGCTCAACTAGCAAATCCTGTTTTCTTCTTGGAGAAGAAGAAATATTCATTGAGACCAGTTGCTAGATGTCTTCCACCTTCAATCTATTCAGATAACTTCAAATTGAACTTTAATTGATGGACTCCCCCACCCCACCCCCCCCAAAAAGTGCCACCTGGATCAACAGAACAAGCCCTCTGACTTCCTCCATGATGAAAGCCAGTTGCCATGGAGTTGACGCTAATGCTCCACAGGGTTTCCAACGGTTCACTATTTGGAAGTAGATCACCAAACCTTTCTTTCAAAGTGCCTCTGAGTGAACTTGAGTCTCCAACTTAGCCTTCCCTTTCTTAAAAATCTCAGGAATACTTCCCTTTTTGTAATAATTGATCTGCAGATATTTTTATGTACCAAATGCTTTCCTTCCTGGGTACATTCTTCCACAAGAATTTTATATGACACTAATGCCTTACAACTATGCTCCCCGATAGCAATTTTATGCTGGACAAAATCGTTTGCATTGATTTATTTAACACTGTTATATTCAGGGTGCGCTCTGTGCCAGGCACGAGCATGGCAAATCCAGAAAGTTCAGAACTAAGCTATTTACTTGCTTTCTGAATCTACCTTTAGCTTACATTTCCTTAATTTTTACATGAAACCCCTTTGTTGACCCGGATTAAAACGTGGATTCAACTTTGGTGTCTGTGTGGAACCCTACCTTTCATCTTGCCCAAACCTCCCCTTCCCAAATGTGTTCATCTCTCACATACACTACTGTCTTCCACACATCTACTTCCCAGCCTTAGTCTACAATGATTCTCGTGTGGACTATTTCTTTTTCAAAATAACCCTTTCCCCAAATATATGTCTACTTATGTCTCTTTATGAGGAGCCTTGGTGGTGTAATGGTGATGTATTGGGCTGCGATCTGCAAGGTCAACAGTTTGAAACCATCAGCCACTCTCTGGGAGAAAGACAAGGCTTTCTTCTTCCATAAATAGTTAATCTCCAAATCCCACAGGTGGGGC
>NW_022103905.1:6540368-6542414 GCF_000313985.2 Echinops telfairi
GGGGTGGTGTCATTATGAGTCGACATCATCTCAGTGACTTTGGTTTTGTTGTTTGATCTCATTATCAAGCCACTCAGCTTTTAAGACTATATTGAAGACCTGCCCCCATGGTTACAGAGTCATAGTTACTAATTAGAGTAATTCAGTGGATGATTAATCTAAATAGAATACCGTTATGCAGCATATCTCACCACCTTCCTCACCAGGGTAACATGAAGAACTTTGTCAAATGCTTTGACAAACTCACTAAACTATGCTGTCATTTCCCTGATCGGCTTTAGTAGTAAACTTACAAAAAGTAAAGTGCATTTGTCATATCTTCTTATTAAATTTGCATCGACTATAAATTTTTTAAATGATGAAAATTTGTCTGTTGAATAATTATGAATTTTAAATGAACATAAATTCCATGGTACCAGGATATAATTTTCACAACTTCTGCATTTCGGAGAGGGGGAGTAAATTGAGACATTTGTCTATCAATTCCCATAATACTGGCAACAATCTCACAGTCACTAATACCACAAAGGTCTTAAAGATATCTGCAAGTTATAAATCATGTGAATCTGGACATTTTAATTCATTTAATTTGGTTAACTATTATTCTTGGCCTTGTATGTTGCTGTTCTATCATTTCTAAAGATCATTCTACTTTGGTTGAAAAGGCAGACATTGATTACACGGTTCTACCATCTCATTGTCGTCTGATACCATGAGACGCTCTTGAACCAGTAGGAGATTTAATTTTGATCTGAGTATATAACGTATGAAATATTCTCACCTCAAAGCTTTTGCTAATTCCTTCACCTTCACTGTTCTTCCTCCAGATTTTTCACTGCTCCATCTTTGGCATTATTCAGGTCTTGGTTCAAATGGTGTCTCCATAGAAAGGCCTTGGCTGAACTTTTCATCTAAAATAATGTCCATTAACCACTATTATTTTTTCTCTTAACCTATTTTCATTCTCTTATAGCATTTTGACTACCTGACATAACCTGTAGAGATGGCGTAGATAAGCTATGAATAGATTTAAAATGAAGAATGATTCCCTTCTCCACTATCATGCAACCTTCATTTCTAGCTCACTATCCCTCAGCACCTAGAACAATGTTTGACATATAGCAGATACTCAATGAATATTTTTCCAGTTTATAAGTTAATTAAATTGTTATTAGCTTCAATATTGTATGCATGAAAGCTCATGAGAAGATGAAATGTAAAGATAATGGAATTTTCCTCTAACTTTTGAAAGCTCCTTGTATTACCTTGCATTATACTGAACTCTTAGACTTTTAATATATTTATATATTTGGTCATTTCTCAGACTCTGCCCCATTTCTTCTATTTTGTACCAATAATAGAAAGTCAAAGAGTGCCTATAAATTAGGTTTACTGCCATAAAGTAGCCCTTTGTCTTTTCCTCCAAGGTGAGTATCAAAGAATGATGACGTCATTGATTTTCTTATACCACTAGCCTCTGTGCATTCATTTATCGCTTATATCTCTTCCTGGTTCCAAAAAGCTTCTGATGTATCTTAGGATAATCCTCTTAACAGTAACTGTAACAGTCAAGTAATGAAGAGGCAAAGGACAGATGAAAGGAATTTATATCAGAAATCTTAAGCTAACTTAAGTAACTTCAAATGAATGTCAATTTTATGTATTTCCTGGTAGTCAAAGCTATAACAAGGTGATGGCTGCATATATTTCTGTAGGCATTAAAAGGAGACACACGATTCTAAGAAAAATTGTCTTTCATTACTTTTGAGTACTGTAAATGACTTGAGTCTTTCCAGAAATGCTTTCTTAAGCAACTTAATAAGAAATAACAGAAAGGCCAAAAGTCTTAATTGGTGCTTTTTAATCTGTCTTCAAGGAAAAAATTTGAAATCAAACAAAAGTTTTTCTTATGTAAATCATTTTATATAAACGTATTTTCATGTTTTGTGAATGCTAAATAATAAGTTTTTTTAGAGACCTAGAGCCCTTTATTCATTAAAATTATATTTTCACAAATTTAATAATTCAATTAAAATATTTATTTAA
>NW_022103905.1:6543912-6553619 GCF_000313985.2 Echinops telfairi
TTGTACAATGTTAGTCTGAATAAAAATTGGCTTTCGAAAAAGAAAAAAAGAAAGAACATCTAACAATACACTAGCAGTCTGTCATTCTCATGCATGGCATAGCAGGCTATTTGTTGAAACTCCTCTCAAGAAAGCGACTATGGGTTAGCATTCCTTGGATTTCGCCATATGGTAATTAGCCTATTAAGACAGCAAAAAGAGAAAGAACACATTTTACTTCCATTGTAGATTTGGAATTTCAATTTAGTAATTTCTTAAGAGTGGAAATCTGGTTGGAGAAAGCAGAATTTGCATAGAAAGCAAGCAGTTGAATTTGGGTTTTATCTTTATTTAGTCTCTTCTGATCTCCTAATAGGCGAATGGCTAATGCTTGTTCTGTTCTGCGCAAGCTACTATGCTGGGCACTGCTCATAGTAACGTCATTTTGAAATCACAATGTCTCTTAATAAAGAATTGAAATTGAGTGCCAGGAACAGTAGTGGAGAAGAAATTACAAACACATTCTTGCAAAAGTGAAGAGGTGAAATGGCTGAAGTTGGTCCATCTGTTTAAAAGGATCAGAATCGGTATCCAACAAAATACCGGCATTCCAATTTGAAACCATGGACTGGATGTGGTCCGAGCAGTTCCCACTCTTCGCTAATGTGGCGAAAATAGTGAAGCCCTTAACTAGCGGCTGAAAGGTTGGTGATTTGCATGCACCCAGACGTGGCTGGCAACCTGCTTTTGAAAGGTGTCAGTATTGCAAACCCCGTGTAACAAATCTATTCTGCACACGTGGGGTTGCCCTAAGTTGTAATCAACTCCACAGCCATGAGCAATATAGGTGCAAAAAACTATGGGAAAAGTCGATGAGAATTCGGGTCAAAGATGTGGTGACTGCACCATCTAGCAATGGAGCAAGAGCTGCTTGAATACTCACTTGCAGATCTTACTGTACTTTTAGGAGCTATTGACACAGCATGGTGTTCACAAAAGCAATACTACAATTCATCTAGATTTATAATTCATCTAGCATCTCCGGTGATAATTTGATTCGGATTAATATCTAATGTTTCCCAACACCCTTTGTAATTTGAGTCAATAGGATGTTGACAAATGCCAGATTTTATAAAATACTTGCCCAGACCCTAAATTTATAAAACTTAACTGAGCTCAATTTTTCTCTCTAGGTGAAGTGGTCCCTCCAGAAGGAATTATTCTGGAGCACCACCATGATGTGACAACGAAGGATGAGTAACACCTACTGTGGCAACTCTTCAACCAAGATGAGTGTCAATGAAGTCTCTGCTTTCTCGCTGACTCTGGAGCAAAAGACTGGCTTTGCTTTTGTAGGGATTTTGTGTATCTTCCTTGGACTTCTGGTTATCCGATGCTTCAAGATCCTCTTAGATCCATATAGCAGCATGCCGTCTTCTACGTGGGAAGATGAAGTTGAAGAGTTTGATAAAGGGACATTCGAATATGCACTTGCATGAGGATTCCAGCTGTATTGTGTTTTGTGGCTATATCTTTACAGTGACCACGAGGGTGTTGGAGTAAAGTTCGTTTTGTTTACGGAAGTCAATAAAAGTCTGTGCCTAATTTACTCGCCAGGCTGTGTAAATGATAGCCCATTGTTGACACGCTTCACTTTCCCTCTGTCCCCACATCGAGATTTCTAATGACTAGAACACAGGTATCCCTTCATCTAAATGTACCATTTGATGCTTACATGAAACCTTGCTTCCTTTCTTGCTAACAATTGGAATGGAAGCTTCCGGCTTTCTCCCCTCCACAGTGCCCAGGTGCCCCAATTTTCAACTTGAGCACCTTTAGGCTTAATGGTTAAGTTCAAAGGATATGATCTGCTAATAGTCCACAGGTCAAAAATTGGGCCACCAGAGACAAAGGAAGATACCCCTTCAACAGTCTGATACCCGGAGCTGAACAAGTAGCCACAGGCCCTAATAAGTCCTCAAATTTCACAAAGCCGTGACCCTTCTAGATCTTCTCATTGAAAAATGTCTTGCAATAAAACTCCCCAGTTCGGGGGTCCAAATCACACCTAACTCAGCATGATCCTCCCCTGTCTTTTTATAAATACTATTAAAACGGGAATTTTAAGTGTGACTTTTAAAAATAAACAATCTACCAAAAATAAAAATATAACCACTGCTGTACCATCACCAGAACTGTGTAACTGTGTAGGTAAATTGCCTAATCTCTGGGAGATTCGCCGAGAGGCCTAGTCCGAATATGTTTAACGTCCCTGTACAGTTCAGTGCTCTATGCACTCTACAAACAGAGCAGGAGACACAGGTAGCTGAGATGAATGAGGCCTTAAGATAGCTTCCACAAGGTGTAAGATTGTCTAAACTCATACAGGTGAATTCTAACATTGACTTGGCCAAAAACCTAGTTTTATTACTTAGAAAGTAAGACACCTTAGTGGATAGTAGGCTATGACTGGTCTGCTAACCTCAAGGTCAGAGGTTCAAAGCAACCAGTCACACCAGGGGAGCAAGAGGAGGCTGTCTGCTTCCATCAGGTTTACAGTCTCAGAAATCCAAAGAGGCAGCTCTACTCAGTCTCATAGCATCACTGAGAGTTAACATCAACTCAACAGCAATGAGTTCATTTTGTTTTGTTCTGGTTTTGCCTTGACTTTGAACTAAGGAAACCACCAGCCTCTTCTCAGGAGAAAGATGGGACTTTCTAGTCCCAGAAAGAGTTACAGTGTCAACAACTCACAGTGGCAGTTCTACTCTGTCCTCCCTGGCAGTCTATGAGTTGGCATCGACTCAATGGCAGTGAGTTTAGGTTTTGAGTAAGGATAGCTTATCTTCCACATTTTATAAAAAATGATAAAGAGATCTATTCTGTACATCTTCCAGAGATGTTGAGAGACCAAGTGATATATTAGGAACATGAAAGCAATTCTAAAATCATAAAACGCCGTTTATAAGACCTCATTATCATTATTTATTATCCTACTCAGCAACGGCAATAGAGAATTTCACACTCTAAGTAGCTCTGAGACTTAATACAAGTCATTGTTAATGAGCAGAACGCTTGAGATATGTATGAAATTAAAAGCAAAGGTTTGCTATGAAAGAAAACAATTTATGATTTGTGAAACACAGGGTGAGCATGCTCAACACCCTTCTCCATTGGTTGGAGGCTGCATAGGACTTAAATGTTAAAATGTCAGTCACACTGAAAAGAACATGGCTGGCATTCTTCAAACTGAAAAAACTGAGGAAGAAAAAAAGCTCAAACCTTGACTTGAAGCACTGAAGGGTTCTCTGGGCAAAAGGTTGAATGATGCAGGAAGCATGAAAAGAAACAGAAGGGAATACAATGAGTCACTGTACTAGAAAATAATTTGGGGGGGGGGTGAATGTTCCCTAAGAGACTAAGAAAATATATTACTGAGAGAACTTGTCAGCCGCTATGATAGTTTGGTTTTGTGTCAGCTTGGCTAGCCCAGGATCCTCAGTAATTCAGCAGTAGAGGCCATCCCCATGACATGATCTGACATAGTCACTTCTAGGAAAGGATCTGTCATGAGCAACCAAGCCCTTGTAGGAAAATTTCAGGGCAGAGTGCAATCCCTTACCAAGGTCACAGCCCTTATGTGTCCTACTTCATATATAAGTAGATGTTATGGGGAGTCCTTCGCCTGCTAGTCTAGATCCTGTATCTAGTTCATTGTCCTTTGTTCCTTGGACTTGAGCCCACAGCTCACCATATTGCCTGCCATTAAACCTGCCAAGCTTGGATGCTTCTGCATCCCCTAGCTGTGATCTCCCTCCTTTGTCTTCTTGCTTCCTGACTCATCAGCTCAGGCAACCATTCGAGTTAGGAAAAGCCACCAGCTTAACACCTGACCCACACACTTGAAGCAGTCTGGATTTACCTTCTTCTATAACTCTGCACCACTTTAATAATATATATATGTATCTATTTTTGCTTATTTAGAAAATCCAGCTTAACACAGCAGCCATCCACTGATTACAGAGACATCTTTGAGCATAGTTTGCTTGGAATAAACCAGTGCATATATGGGATAGAAGAACTCTGTTAGCAAGACTTTTTTTTCAGCTTTTAAAAAAAATTGTTCCCTTAAGATGCTGAACAAAATATTACATTTCACACAAGAAGTCAACCATCTGAGTCAATGACAAAAACCAGCTTCTTTAAGTTGCCAAAAGATATTTTTCCACTCTGGGAAAGCTACTTCTTAAATATTTTTAAATATTTCAATAAAAATATAGAATTACCTTATGATAATGCCATAGTTCTTTCACACGTTTAAAAATTTTTTCATAAAAAATTGAAGTAGGGAGAAAAAAGTTCTAACCCTAACTTCTCTTAGATTTTAACAATCCCAATAATCTTCATTTACAAGTTATTTGACCAGAGAGATTCAGAAACATGAACATAGCAATTCAGCCCTACTGGATTAGTTCACAGAGAATTGGGAACATTGATCGTGAGAAAATAGCTGCTGGTCCCCAACAATAATTTCAAGAAAGACAGTAAGCATTCCCCTCCAAGCCACACTTCTTCTGTCCTGGGCCCTGATAACACCTGAATCTTTTCTGCTCTAGCAAAGAGCAGTCCACTCTTCACACAAATGTTGACATTCCTCCTTTAATCTTTCACCAAGTCCTGTTTCACTGAATGCTCTCAAAGAGTACATGAACGATTAGGAACACTAGAAGAAATAGGAAGAATACATACCTTTTCACATAGAAAAGCATTCGCAAATCCAAGTAGCTCTTAAAATAGAAATAAAAACCGTGAAACTAGGACGGGTGGGATAGTTCGGTTAATCATGTCAACTAGGCCAATAGGAATGTGTGGGCGGAGTTTAATCCCGTTGCAGCTTGATTCCAGGGCAATGAGACAAATGGCCCTGCAAAGCCTGCCCCTGTTTCTCTTGCTCTCTGGTTATTGGACCATCAGGCTATTGCTTTAGCTAGTCTACTGCCTCAACCTGTGTGCTACACTACCTGAGGGCCAAGCCAACCGTGGATTGTGTGTACCCCCCTGGTTTCTTTAATTTCTTGAAAAATTATCCTTCAGAACAAATCAGAATTATAACTCTTATCACAGCATTTCTAGACTATTCTTGTTGCCCGCAAACTC
Source organism: Echinops telfairi (assembly GCF_000313985.2). Lineage (NCBI taxonomy): Eukaryota > Metazoa > Chordata > Mammalia > Afrosoricida > Tenrecidae > Echinops > Echinops telfairi. The sequence continues at coordinate 6,549,049 of NW_022103905.1, forward strand.
TCTCTGACCTACCACTCAAGACCTACCACTCAAGAAAACATTCATTTTAACATTGAGTCACTTTTTGATGCCAAAATAAGCACATAATATTCCTGATACTATAATGTCTTATTACTAATTTGGCATTTTATTATTATTAAAAGGGTAAAATTTTAAATGTAAATTTTAAACTACATAAAAATCCAACATATATATGAGGGCTTTGAGAAGGCAGACATGATTATTAGAGTTGTCTTTTCATGAATGTCATTGTCACAAATCAGATGGTTCATTTCACATTCTAATTTGCAATAGTGACATTTAGCTTGGCTTCCAAATTATCAAATTCTAGAATTTACTGGTGGCTTTTAAATCAATTCACTATAGAACTATCTATAATTTTTAAATAAAAAACAAAACTATATCTATAATCCACAAATGGAGATGGATTTAAAGAACCTATTACTGATAGATTGAACAAAAATTTAGGAAACAGATAAGCTTACCCAGGTAACCCATACAACATCATCTAGAACAGGGGTCGGCAAACTTTTGAGATGGAAAAGCCTATCATGTCTCTCACAGCAATTTAAGAATTATTGGAGAGTCAAAAATACATTTTTACAAACAAATGAAATCACCATCATCTGAATAATATCCTGTAAAATTTTTATAAATGAAACGATGGTCATTTTATTATCATTTCACGTTTCCTTCAGAGCCATGTGCGCATACTGAGAGAGTCACTGATGGCTCAGGATCTGCAGTTCCCTGACCCCTGACTAGGAAGAAGCAGGAGTTCACATTAAGCCAAATAAACCAACACTGTTTAACTGAGGTTTTTAAAGAAGCTTTAAGTTTTCCTGTAAGTAAGCTCCCAGAACTACTTTATTGAGATAGAAACCACCCTCTGAGTACACTCTGGATTTTCTTAGCAAATTCATCTCTCTTCAAAGATATGCATACGTGGAGCAACTTCATAAAGGCCCTTACACCAAGCAGTAACAAGTTTTTTTTGTTTTTTGTTTTGCTTTTTGCTATCACTGATGAAAAACAAACTTACAGATGAGCCTGTAAGCTTCAAAATAACACTAATATTTTAAAGCATGAGAGTTAAATAAAAAGACTAGGCACCATTACTGTCATTCCCCATTATTTTTCATATTAATAATCAAGAATAACTCCAAAGGACATTATTCTTAATCCTCTGACATATCTATACTCTTGCTGCTACTCATGATGAAGCAACACTAATATGTGTGACAAATGCAAAGATTAATCATGAAGATCTACTCCTTTTTAAAAAAAGATCTACTCTGGTTGTCAATGAACTTAGACATTAAAATAAGGTACAGAAAATGCACCATTTCCAAACTCCAGAACAGTCACCTTAAAAGGGCCCTTACAAGATGCCAACTTGTTAACTACATTTCATAAAAATGAAAATTATTTTCACACATTTTAATCTGTTGATTAGAAAGCAAATACCTGATTTATACTCGACAAATGGGCTGGCTAAGTCCCAAGTTCCCAACTGTAGTTTACATGACACTACCGAGGGCATCTTTGGAAGGATGAACACCTTTGGAGAACAGTGAATGAGCAAATTACACATTTTGCATACAATTATATATAAGGTGTATAACTGGTCAGAAAATGTTTATTGGGACATACAATTCCTATTGAGAATGCAAACGGTGGTCGGAGTCTTATGGGTGGTTTACATGTTTAAGGTAAGTGCTACCTTAGAGTCCAATAAGAGTCTTTTAATCTTTTCATGGAACTTCTCTCTATACTGGTTGAAATACATTATGCTTTCTGGATTTTCTTCAAACCAAAACTTGTCAAACTCATAGACAAGATAACAGTAAAACTGATGGAAGTGTTCCATGGTTGGTCCACCCGCAACAAAGGTATAGAGATAAAACTTCAAAGCGTCGCTCTTCAGCAGGCTGTAAGCCATTTCCATGAGATTGATTGCCACTATCGCGTAAGAATACCCTAACTTTGGGTGATTGGAGTGGGACAGAATCTGACGAGCTGCCGTGGGATAATTTTCACTAAAATACACCAGATTGGTTAATCCAAGCATGCCCATGCCTCGGAAGTCTGTTTTGGGGTCATCACCTTGGAAACCAATGTCAGCCCATTGCTTGGAGATTCTAGCCTGCAGCTTTTTCTTGGGCATTAAAAGATTCCAAAGTTGGAGGAGCAGTTTTTCATGTTTCACGTTATCTGAATCATATGGGTTTTGTCTTTCCTTTTCAACGTCCACATAAAGCTGTTTATAACCAGATATCTGCAGTAAGCAAGCCTTCAGAGAGCTTTTAAAACGGGCTTCCTTCTCCGCGCTGATGTTCTTCTCCTTCATGATCGCTTCTACACACCCGTCTATTTCGCTCTGCGTGATCCACGTAGCTTCCCGTAAGACCTTACTCTTCGAGCACCTTAAGGAATGTTCTATCCTGCAGGTCCTTTGGGCGCCTACATAGGTATCAACAATCCGCTGCAATTCACACTTCCCAGTCATCTGTCGTAAGAGCCATTTCATCCAGTATCGGGGAAATTTTCCTTAGAAGGCCCACAAAGAAATAACCCTATTTGTAAAACACTCATCTCCTTCCTGCCTCAAACGTTCCCATAGACACATCATCTAGGGCCAGAGGGATTGTAAAACTCGACACCCGAGCAGCTCTGTGCAGGAAAGGGGCTGTATTTTATCTTTGATGTGGATCCACCTAGTCTGAGCTCATCATCACAGAAGTATCAGAAAGAGCACTCCCTGGCAACCATTGTCTCCCATTGTCTCCTGGTGCCTGAGCTCCCTAGGCCTGTGGGGTTCGCTGCCTGGTCCCTCCAGCAGCCAGGCTCCAGCTCCCCAGCTGGATGGAGGAAGTGGATCCTACCAAGCCTCGGCAGCCCAGCCCTTCGAAAGACCTAGGCAGGCTGCTGGCCTGGCACAATCTGCCCCGAAAAACAAAGCAAAAACCCAGCCAACTCACAAAGTGTAAGAAATAGGGGGAGCGGATGATGTCTCGTTTTCCCCGAGGTCAACCAGCAACGGAAACCTGTTAGTAATGCTTTTAAACCTTCCCTGATATTGTACACCGTTGTTTAATAGTAGGTAGAAACAGTAGAAGAAATAGTTAACATATAAAATATTGACCCTAAAGAGAAGCAGGTCTTTCGATTGATTTAACATGTCTCATGGAATTTATAACATACTAAATAAAGCCTTTTCTGTCACACCCTTTTCTTTATAACACAGGAAAAACTTTTTATAGTTTTTCATAAGGTTTCTAAATTGTTGGGAATTTATCATGTCACTGAGAAACAATGTTTACGTTTTCATGTCACTGAGAAACAATGTTTAAGTTTTCAAAGTTCTTAAAGGTAAAATCCTTAGTTGTTTTTCTGCCCCCAAGATCATAAAGGTCGAATCATAAAGATTGAATTCAGAGTATTATTCTAATGCTGTGGGAAGCTGGGGACCTGGAAGAGAATGTGTGCAGCCAGATTCTCTGGGCTCATAATCACAGGGTTATAATCTCCGGGCTCAAAATCAAGGCAAGCTCTGGTAGAGGAAGGACCTCACATATATGAGATAAAGATGAAGTCCAGTCACATTCTCCAGACTGAGGGTCAGCCCCACAATATCCCCCATAATAGTGATACTTCAATGCCTCTTACAAGCATGTGGTTGCTCTCTAAGGGGCCTGAGGCTACCTGTCTCTGAGAGCAAACAAGTTCGATTGTTTTTCCGGCTCAAAAGTCCCTTGACCCGCTTTCTGATGCCTGCCTCCAATACTGGTCTCGGGTTACACCCCCAAAGAGCTCAGGGACATCCAAGGGTTAAGCCACTGCCCACCTCTCTACTTAGGTGATTGACAGGGTTTGCCGGCCCCAAGACTACTTAACCCTTCCTAAAAAATGCATTGGCTCTCTTTCTCTTGATACTGATATCCGGAAAGGTGAGCCCCTGGCCCCACTCTTTCTGTGTCTCTATTTCCTCTAATTCCTGGGGGTGGGGTGGGGTGGGGGTGGGGAACCCCACACCTAGCCTTTTAGGTAGATTGCACAAAGGATAAAATGAATTCTTCGACCAGTAATCAAAGAAACTTTTGTTCTTTTTTTTAAATCATTTTATTGGGGGCTCTTACAGCTCTTATAACAATCCATGCATCAAATGTATCAAGCATATTTGTACATATGTTGCAATCATTATTTCCTAAACATTTGCTTTCTGTTTGAGCCCTTGGTATCAGCTCCTCTTTTTACCCTCCCTCCCCCACTTGTGACCCCTTGATAAGTTATAAAGTATTATTATTTACATATCTTACACTGACCGCTGTCTTCCTTCCCCTAAGCTTTCTTCCCCCCATCTCAGCGACCTCTTCTTCCCCCTCCCCACTTCTGTTCCTGAGAGGTTTATCTGACCTGGATTCCGTGAGTCCTGAGCTCTTATCTGTACCTGTGTACATGCTCTGGCCTAGCCCGCAGTGAAAGGCAGGGTTGGGGTCACCAGGGCAGGGCTGGGGGGTGAGGAAGCCTCAAGGAACCAGAGGAATATTGTGTTATATCAGTGCTATACT
>NW_022103905.1:6555348-6603183 GCF_000313985.2 Echinops telfairi
TTTATAGACTCTACCACTAAAGCTCCTAAAAATATCATGAATTTAATCATTAAACTCAGCCAGATGGATAAAAATATGACCATGTCCAAGAAGTTTATCTTTATTAAACTCTTAAAATGTTGTTAGAGTTCTCTTATAGTATATCCCTTTATTGGCAAAAAAGTACACACTTATTTGTATACATATTTATTCTCTGTGACACAAAGAAAAAAATTGCGTACTTTTAAATTCTAAAAAATACCTACTAATCTATTTAATATCACTAATCTACCTAAAAGATCTTGAATATTATTTTAAATATCTGTATCATAAAAAATCATTTCTTTTGAAATAAAATTTGAATATTCTGATTTCATCCAAATGTTTATCAATTCCAATATTTTCCCCAAATTAAATTTAGCTCTTTCAGTTATCAATTCATGCTAAAAATCAGTCTCTACTCCAATTCACTGCTGGAGACAAAACTTGTGATCTCTGTCTAGTGGTAAACATTTCCCCAGGGTATTTCTAATGCACATCATGGTGATTATTACCCCTTGGCTGCTTAGGCTTCTTAGAATTTCTATTACAACATAGAGAAATTGTTTACAGTTCTTTTTTTGATAGGGCTTCCTTGATTTTCTGATAATTATAATAAGGCTGAATTTTTCCCTTTATTTTTTTGATTATATTCTAAGGTCTTCCTGTAGTTGGAGGGAGCCTTCAAGAGCTTCCTTAAAGTGACAGAGCTTTGAAAACTAACTAGAGAGCTAGGGAGGCTTGAGCCTGGAGCTCCACTTCCCTTTGGCTGAGAGTCAATGACAAGAAGCACGCATTGACATCTATTTAAGTTGGCCCAGATATTTTGAAAGACAAATAACCAATTTCTCTTTTATTAAGTAGGCTTGCCTACTCCTTATCTCAACCTTTTATCTACACAGTAAATACCAAAACTCCTTAGCAAGTTTGTAAATTAGCCTTATCTATTCTTAGCTATTTCTTTCCCTTGAAGGCGTATCCTGTGCCTCCTTTTCCCCATTCTGTCTCTGCCAGTTTTACTTTATGACAAAATTATCCCTTGTTCTTAAGTAGTGCACATCCCAAAGCATTCAACTTTAGTTACTTGGAAAGATTTTGCTTTTACAGTTGCATAAGTATAAAACCCTCTGTCAAAATGAATTCAGTTTCATGAAGGCCTTGAGATATTAGGAAGTGTTTATTTATCAGTACCCATCAGACTGATTTTCTGGAAGATGTATTGGAATCTAACTCAATAATACTTTCTGGAGGTAGGAATTATTACTTTTCCATAACTTCATCCTTTTTCTGTGCTTTGTAAGATCCTGTGAAGAAGCAACTTTTGCAATACTTTAAAGGCCTTATCACACCAATGAAATAGATAACTTATTTACTTTTCAATGCACTTTTCAAATGAACCAATTTGTAATATATTTTTCAGAGGGTATAAAGAAAGCCTAATTCACAAGACAGTCACAAAAGGACAATTTTTTTCTTGGAGCTGAGATTTAGAGTGACCTCATGATGTTGCACAGAGGGGGGGGGGAAAGTAAATACACCCAAACCAAGTGCTCTCTCTAAAACTGAAATCCTTAAGACAAAATCTCATCAACTTTTCTATGTGACACATCGTACAGTTTGTCCAAGAGGTGAGAACAACACACTCACCAGGTCTTTGGAGCTAGTACAAACAATCGACATACAGGGTTTCTGCCTGCATTCTTCCTTATAATTTTCCATTTTATAATAATAAATAATAATACAAAGCCAGGCAACGCATATGCACACACTCACATACAACAATAAGTCTGACTTATTTTTCTTAAAATTATGAGAAATCTATCTAAGATCCAGGCTAAGAGCCCAAACGTGGGACAAGTAGCTCCTATGTTTTTTTATAGTCTTAGTATTCTAGGTCAAAGGCTTCTTATGAATAAGTAAGGCAATAAGAGATCATGTGACTTCAAAATCAATTAAAATTTTTGTAAGGTTCTCCATTCCTATTCTTGATAGCTTTTTTCTGAAAATGTAATGCTATCAAATGAGAAGGAACCACAGACCTCTGTTAGGTTCCCTATTAGTCACCGGTCTGGTTGTGTACCATTCTTTAATTTCCTCCTCTTTATTGTTGACCAAAGCATTCTGCAAGACCAACACATTCTTGGCAGCTAGAAAAAGCTGCCTATTTGATAACTGAATCAGCTAGTTTATTGCTTTTGATTTCCTGTTTGGAGAGGTCTCTTGAGGTGGATGGGTCAGGAACTTTCACTACAACAATTGCAAAGGGAAGAAGAGTTAGTTATTAGAGGATTGTTTTGAATTTAGGTCCCAGATGAGGTCACAAACCATTGATGTTTTTATACTATCCCAAAAGCATACACCGAGTTCATAAAATGTTTACCAATTTTCCTAAAGCTAGTCTGTAGCACCGGCAAGTGTGATCAACTCAAAATGAGAGGCAACAGTCACGATGTATCCTCCATGATGAAAATTAGCAGGAGTGTGTGTAAATGCAAACCATCAACAAAGGATTACACATGGCATAGCAAGGGGACTAAATCATAACCAAATGTCCCATATGGGGAAAACTTACGCTTTCTTATCAAGCATAGTTTTTCAGTAAAATTTATACATATCTTAAAGGAATTCCTTAAGGTCTCCAAGTTCATTCACTATAAGCTTTTGTTGAAGAGATTTTTATTATGTTTTTATTACTTTGTGTTGAATGGTCTTCGTGAGAACTTTAAAAAACCATTATGTTAAGGTGACCAGATCTCCCATTTTTGGTGATACAGTCCCGATTTTTGGCATTTTTTAAAAGTCCCGATTTTTTGAAAGAATGCACGACAAGCTAGGGAACAGTCTATTTGGTCCATATAGACCAAATTTTTAATCAGACCCCTCCCATCCCACCCTCAGTCAATGGTGTCCTGCTTTAAATCTGGTCACCTTACATTACGTGGAAATTTAATTTTTCCAACCTTGTGAGCCTCTATTTGGTTCTTTATTAATTAAATCCCTTCTTTCATTTTCAGATTAGAAGAAAATCCCTTTGCCTGACTATGATATAGACTAAAAATAAAAAAACACCTAGTGCCATCAAGTGGATTCTGGATCACAGGGACCCTATAAGCCAGCATAGATCCAGTCACGAAGGTTTCTGTCACAGGAAAGCTTCATGAGAGCAGGTAGCCTCACCTTTCTTCCAAGAAGCCGCTGGTGGGTTTGAAATGCCAACTTTTCAGTTTGCTGAACCAACTATACAGCCAGACTTAATTACATGGTCTAGTTGATATAAATCAGGAGTCCAGATTGATAAGCTTTAATAAAAATTCTAGATTCTCCCTTACCCAATTCTGACTCACAATGACCCTCTATGACAGAATAGAACAGGTCCCTAGGATTTTGGGGATTGTAAACCTTCACAGAAGCAGGCTGCTGGGAGTTCAAATCACCAACCTCTCAGTTAGCAATCCAGTACTTAGCCCACTGCATCAGTAAGGCTCCCCAGTAGATTGTTTAGAGAAGAGAAAAAGGTGGGGAGTAGTTCCAATATAGGAAGCCCAGGCAGAGCAGACAGCCATTCAAGGAAAAGGTCTTTGCATACTTCATTATAATACTTTATCTTCTTCAGTCTCCCTTTGGAAATTTCTGCTCGGTTCTTTCACTTCATCATTTAATGTGCTGTAGGGAAAGCACGTTCGAGAAAGCTTCAGAATCTTTCCTGACGTCCATTTTGGTCTTTCTTTCCTATCGTCTTACTGGCCTTTTGATATCTTCATGCATGTTGTTTGGGATGACATCTCATAATTCACCTGGTCTTCGATTGTCACTGTCAAATCTGGGCCATGTGTACAGACTAGTCTTGAGAGGCCTTCTAAATTCAGGTGAAATATACTCAAGGTCGTAGTTGGCTACTGGTGGACTTGTTTCCATTTTCTTCAGTTTCAACATGAATGCTCACAGGAGCAATTGATGGTCTCTTCCACAGTTGACCGATGGCTTGGCTCTGTCTGACGATGTTAACTTTTTCCATCGTCTCTTTCCACACATGTAGCAAATTACAGTCCTGCGTATCCCATTAGGTGAGGACTTTGTGTATATAGCTGCCGTTTTTGTTATTGAAAAAGATAATTAGAATGAAAAAGTCATTGATCTTATAAAATTGTATCATGTGTTCTCCAGCATAGTTTCTATCATATTTTACAAATACCAATCTCTCTTCTTTGTTTCCAATTTTCACATTCCAATCACCAGTAATTATCAATGAACCTGCATTAGGGCAGTAACATAAGGAAATTAAAATGAAGCTTGAATGTCTGGCGAGGCTCAAAATGGTGTGAGACCTCCAGCTGTAGAGACTGCAAACTTCCCCAAACCCGGTGCTTTAGGTTTGGCCTTGGGCTCTCATACATTATTCACCCACTCCAGTCCTCGCTGTATTTCCAAAGTCCTTCTCCACTACAAATTTGGGCTCTTACTAAATGGAAGACTCTAACAGTATATAAAGAAACACAAAAATATTTATACCATTTGAGAACACAAAACCGACAACCATACCATAAAGGAAAGACTTATCTAAATATTTGGGGTGGGGGGATTTGGCGGTAAAATTAGATGTTTTCCAGAGGCTATGTGATAGGATACTCTTATCAGTCTTTTGAACCTGGCAGTGCTATCTCCATTTTATTGTTATATCCATTCCAGAGATGAGGAACTAAAGCTGACAGATATTGAATAACGTCCTCAGGCCACCGAGGCAAGGGGATGTGGCAGAAGGAAGTTGACAGTTCTGCATCAGAATCCCTGCTCACAAACACAGCTATACTCCTCAGTACTCTATCTATCGGCTGCATTGCTCTAGATCTATGAACATGGTCTGTCTCATGACTACGACTCTCCAAAGCCAGTGTCTACGGGAGACTCCCTGATGCCTCCCGCTTCTGCTAGATTCAGAATGCATCTGTGTTGGCTGTGGCTCTTTTGGACCCGATCCAAAATTCAAGGAGACTGTTAGTGCCCCAGTGGGTAGAGGAGTATAGCCAGCTAGTGGTTTGGCCCAACGGCGCCACTTTGAGCCAAGCTCAGCTGGGCTCAGTAACAGTTGCATATGCCCAGATGCTAGGCACCTCCTCCGTGACCTAAGATTGTACAGTGCACTCTAGGATACGCACCCCAATACCATATGCCATATGCCCATTTGAAGATGCCCTCCAAGCCCCTCAATTTTGGTAATGTACCAAGGTTAGATGGTTAGTTTTAAAAGAAGAAAGATGTGCAAAACCAAAAGATGAGAAAACTTTATGAGATATGAGCATGTTTGTTGTTGATGTTTTCTTCTTCTTTTTTTTAATTTAATGTATTCCTGGAAATTCCGTTTCCACAATCCTTCACATATGACCAACGCTGCCACATATTACTTGCAGTCCCACGAAATTTTAGTGACTAAAGAGAAACTCTATTAACCAAAAATGTCATCATCCATTGCTTTCCTTGAGCACCTACTGTGTACAATCAACTCTCGGGGGAGAGATGAGCATGGAGAGGTCCGCATCTGTGTTCATCGGAGATAGAGAAAAAGATGGTTTCCGCAGGGATACCACGTAAAAATGTGTGAAATACCTATCTTTCTAAATGTTCATTGTCACGATTGGATCAGGTCCAACTGCCCGTCTCCCAAACCCCCTATCAGGAAATATGAAAAAAGGAGAGAGCCGTACCTCCTTAAAAGACTGCTTCTGTTTTCTTCCCACCTGTCTGAAGACCTAAATCGGGTTTACCTATCAAGGTCGGCTTTCTCCTTCTGCCATGGAGTCCGTTCTGACTCAGGTTGGCTTTATAGATGGTGTCATTTCATCCGTATCCCCAAACCATCTCCCATCTGCTTCAGGATGTCTGAATCCTCTTAATAGAGAACAGAGACGTTCATTTCTCAGGTAGGCATAAAAAGCTTAGCGTGAACGGGTCTGCTTGATGTAAGACCAAGACTGAACCTAATTCGCGCTCCAATAGTCAGGCAGTCAGAAAGGAGGGAGGAAATTGACTGGCCTCAGAAATATTTACTGTTTGGTGGAGAAAAAATGGTTAAAGAATAAATAAGAGGGCTCTAGAAAAGGAAGGGAGAGATGGGCTGAATGGGGGCCTGAAAAGAACGAGAGAACAGAGCTGGCCAAGAATAACTGTAAGGCAGTTCAAAGCTCTGTCCCGGTCTGGTGAGTAAGATTAGTTTCGGGTCTCAGCCCCATCCTTATTGTCCCCTGAACTGAACAACCAGCCCTACCTAGATGAATCGAAAATGTGACCCATTCCTATGCCTGTCTTCCACTGGGGAATCGCCCTTTAACAAACAGTCAAGTGGTTTGTGCCGGTGGCCTGTAATAGTAGAATGAGTGCTAGGTAGAACAAAGAAACCAATCTAGTTGTCATCGAATCCATTCTTGCGGTGATCCAATGTGCCACAGAGCAAAACTACTCCACAGGGGTTTCCTGCCTCAGCGCTTTCAGAAACAGCTTGCCAGGCCCTTTCCCCAAGGGACCTCTGGGTGGGTTCATATCACCAGTTGCTGGGTTGGTAGCCAAACACTTACCCATGTGGATAACGAAGATATCTGCCTCATTGGGAGCATCTAATGGGTTGTACTCTCTGCACATCCAGATTCCTATCTAGAATCCTCTTATCTGTTCATCAACCTACTATTTCTCTACAACCTACAACCTCACATGACTCACTCCAGAATTTGGGATGCGATCAAGTAAAAGTCACCAATTTATACTTTTGCTAAATAGTAAAAGCATGCACTATCTACAAGCCAATACTGTTCTAAATCCCATACGCTCATCTAATCCTTACGACACCCAGAACCCTTGGGGTTCAATGTGAACCACTTCACTATTAACGTAGAAGTTTGGTGATTCAAATCTACTCAATGACTCTATGATGCAGAGAGCTAATGATCTACTCCCGTAAAGATTATAACGGAGAAAACCATGCAGGGCTATTCTGCTCTCCAACATGGGGTTGCTAAGCATTGGCGTGGACTGGCTAGCGCTCACTGACAGTGTTCACGATATTGGACAATAAAGCACGTGCCATTGTCATCCACAACTGCATTTCACAGATGAAGGAATTAAACCACGGGCAGGGTGAGAAAACCATGGGAGTTCACAGCAGAGTTTCAACCTAGTTTAAGCTGGTTCAATCCAGGCCACCAAAGCAAAACCGGGAGAGACTCAATTTCTTAAAACTTGGGTGAGGCAGAACAATAACGAGAATGAGAAAAATCACTGGTCAAAACCCTAGGGTGAAAGATTTGGAAGGAGCCTCCATATCCCTTTGTGGGCCTTGATTCAGGAAGTTGGGTGATCTCCAGGCCATTCACAGGGGTGTCGTTGCTGCCATCTTGGAGGTAAGGCACTCTCATTTCTGGCTCTATTGATCAAGAGGGTGGTTGCTTATAAGGCACACTCTATCCTGGTTTTCTAAAAGGGAGAGTATGTTTCTAGCAGGAGTTGACATGTATTTTTTTTCACCCCATTTAAAGTATTATCCTGGTTCAACTATGTTGGGCAACTTCAGATCTATTCTGGTATGGCTTCCTTTGTGATGACAAACCTGAGTAAAACACGTTGAAGCGCTGGGGAGGTAGTTAATTGTGCCAACCTGGCCGATAAACACATGTGGGGTTAATTGAAGAGCTGAGGGATAAATGGCTCAGTGAGAATTGCCTTTCGAGTTCTCGAGTCTCTTGCTTTGTGATGGTCAGACCAGGGTGCAGCTGCCTTAGCCAGTTCCCTGCTTTAGCTTGCAAGGCTCACTTCCTGCAAGACATCCCCAAGGAGAAGCCACATGGACCTACCCTGATACAGCCCTGGGTGCTGGAGCAGCCGTGTGGAGACCCCTGCCTGTGCTGAGATGATCACACATTCACTGACTTGGCCTTCCTTGCGTCTGTTTTGTGAGATGGAGGAGGACTTTGTGGATTGGTGTCAGACATGTGAGATAATGGGTTAATGTTGGACTTGTGGGCTTGGGCAGCACTGGGTTGGGATGTTTTCTTGATGCGCACTTAACCTTTATATAAAACTCTCTCTTATTCATGAGTTTCTGTGGATTTGTTTCTCTAAAGTACCCAGACTAATACAGCTGGTTTAGACAGTGCCCAGTCTGGATCCAGTCTCCAGGAATACCGTTCATGGTAAGGTTGGCATCTGTATCCAGCCTTCTGACTCTAGAGCCTAGCAGCTCTTAACCACTATATTACAGTAAAGTGCTGACAACAGGAATCACTCGGGTTGGTTCATAGAAGGCATGAGGAAGACTCAATCATGCTGATTGAAAACCAGTGAGAGAGCTTGCAGGGGAAAAGGTTGTTTCTGCTACCCTGCAGTTTTGAGCAAAAGCTCTCCCTTCGTAAAACTAAGAAACTAGATTTGATGGAAATGTTCTGCCAGTTTCAGTCAAAAAAGTCACGTAGCCACTAGAAAACTTACACGCGGTTTGATTTCTGCGTGGAACCATGTCCCCACAAGGTTGAACTATTTTCAGTCAGTCACTGATTCTGTGCCCAATCTGATCCCTTTCCATAAGAGAAGAGGCAAGGTGATGTCTACTCTAAGCAAGATGAAATAATTTCAAATAGCACTTTTTAGTTGCAAAGTAAAGAAATCATCTCTGGGGGACTATGTTTTTGATGTGCCTACTACACCATCGCAAGTCACTAAAACTTATCTGAAGTATGATGAAGAATTCTATTTGTTTAGCCCCAAACAACTGAAGCCATGCTCATATTTTATTAGATGGCAGCTGTTGAGCAATCCAATTCCCCTTATGAATTAAAGAAACTTTCCTTTACTTCCTGCCTAAAAGGATTAATGGTTTACTAGCAGTTACTAGTTGATGTGGTACTTAAGGTTCCTTAGGGCTAATGATTGGGCAGGGCTTACAGCATGAATCCAAGCCAATCTTTGCAAAGTCCTCCCTATCAATAAAGGTGCTAGCCAATAAGAAGAAGCCTGAAGTTCTGGGCAGGAAACTAGGTGCCCCATATATGCCTGAGTGATGCTGAAGCAGATTACATTTCCTCAGAAGAAGGCTCCTGGGTGGTAAGTTAAACATCTCTGGACTGGGGGAAATCACTTCTAATATTAATGCCATAAATTAGATTCTGAGGTGTGAGATTAAAAAGAGGGTGTAAAAGTCTATGAAGAGAAGTGGGATGTTCTGTAAAAACTAAAAGATCATTAGCAGCTTGGCATCAATTCCCCAAGAAAGGTTATTTAAGGGTTGAAGTTGAATGTTTCCTCTTGCGAGAAATAGTTTTAATGACGGCATGAGGGAGGCAAGTTTTTGTTTTAATTTATCTCATCTTTCTAGATGATTCTTTGAAAAGCCAGTTTCAGGCATTGATAAAGAACTGGTATTTCTAAGGAACAACTGCCTTAAGAAGGGCTTATGGCATGGGATTGAGAAACGGATTATGTAGGCTCTTCACAGCACAGTTAAATATAAACCACTCAATGAAGATTGAGAATATTTCATTCAAGGGAGTCAGTAGAGCATGATTATTCTACCTAAATTTAGCATGCAACTTTATTAAGGGGTATGATTTATATCCTTCGTTCCAATGCTCATATATCTTATAAAGCTCTCATTTGCATTTGCAAAACAAACTGAAAAGTGTGAGTAAATGGAACATTTGAAATAATAGCAAAATACTCAAGAATTTACAGAGACGTCATTTGGCAGCAGAGATTTTTAATGTCACATTTTAAAGTGTGAATATTTTTCTTACCTGTTATTTAGATAACAGAATGTTTCTCAACAAAGTGTATTCTTTGAATATATACAGATTTTTATACAGTAATAGGAATGGAAAATTTTGAGATGTTTTCAAATTCCATTTTCATTTTATTCATCAACGTAACGCGTATTCCCCTCCAGCATGTAGCGTCTGGTCACAGCATTTAGCTGAGTGAACTATGTGTTTCGGGCTGAGAATACATTCTCACAAACCCCTCCTGTGCTATATTGATTGAATTACATACATCTTTTCCAAAGTCATATTCAACCTGACTGCATTACGTCCATGAAGAGTCCAGACACAAGTAACCTGTTAATGACTCCATGGGAAACTCAGCTTGTCAAGGCCAGTCCCGATTATTTAGATTGAATGGCTCAGGCAACCAAACTTACTGAGCAAGTCCTTTCTTTCTTAACAATTCATCTTAAAAAAATACTTGGGGAGAAGTAATTTGTAGTACACTCTATTTAAAAGCGTATGCCTTGTGAAATAAAATATATCTCCTCATACCTCAAGGCCCTCCTATTGCATGTATTTGTATTCCTTGGAACTTGCATGTGTGTTAGCTGGCACACGTTTAATTTTCTTTTCTAAATGACAGCCTGGAAGACCATTCTGAGGATTGTTCAGAAGAGAATACATCAAGGATCTCTTTATTGAGTTTCTCTAGAACAAAAGCCACAAGCTACCCGATGTAACCACATTGGTGGTTATTTAGAGGAAGAAGTATCTTGGTTGTCTTTAACAACTGTAAAGTCGAGAGCTTAGTCCCCTCAAAAAGATCCACTTTGGAAGATGTCACTTCACAACCCTTCCAATGTATTTCTGGATCCAGCCCCCAGTCACCCCACTCGCTTCCAAGTCAATGTTATCAATGAGGGGCCGGAGAGCTGCGCAGCTGCCGGCGACCATGCTGACCCTCCACACTACGAAGAAACCTCTTTTGGGAACGAAGCCCAAAACAGACTCAGGATCAGCTTTAGGCCTGGAAACCAGGAGTGCTATGACAATTTCCTCCCAAGTGGGGAACCCGCTAAAACAGATGCCAGCGTTCATGTCTATGATTCACACACAAACACATACTACCTGCAAACCTTTGGCCACAACACTCTGGATGCTGTGCCCAAGATTGAGTACTACCGCAACACCGGCAGCATCAGTGGGCCCAAGATCAACCGGCCCAGCCTGCTCGA
Organism: Echinops telfairi; assembly: GCF_000313985.2. Lineage (NCBI taxonomy): Eukaryota > Metazoa > Chordata > Mammalia > Afrosoricida > Tenrecidae > Echinops > Echinops telfairi. The sequence goes on from NW_022103905.1 coordinate 6,566,339, forward strand.
GATTCATGAGCAACTAGCCAAGGTAAGCTTCAGGGGGCCCAGGGAAGTAGCCTCCCTCATTCCTGCCTCCAGGTGATTTGTGCCTCTTCCATAATAACATGGATGGAAAAACTTGATTCCCAGCCATCCATCTTACTTGCACATCTATCTCAGGTTTTCAATGATCAGAAAACCTGAGATAGATCAGAAAACCTGAGAACAGGGTTCACCCGCGTTGACTGAGGGTGAAGAACCAGCGCTAAATTTGGCAATGTCTCATTGCCCATCTACAATTAGTCGATTCAATTACTGTCAGTTTAACCTGAACTGAAGGCCAGGCTAGTTCAACCTCGGTATTAAAGTCTCCAAAGTACCCTCTACTGGCTGCCCCCTGGCCTTCAGGTGGATTCCCACTGATGGCAGTCCCATAGGGCGGAGTAGAACTACCCTGTAAGCTTTCCGAGCAAGGAGAGGGCACCAGCAGCAGCCATCCGCGTGGACGCAGATGGCCACATTTTTCTCCCATAGAGCATCTTCTCATGCAGCCCTACAGTCCAGGGTAGAATTGCCCCTGTGGGTTTTTGAGACTGTAAATCTTGATGGGAGTAGAGCATTCTAGAGTTCCCCCCCCCCCACAGAGCAACTGTTGGTTTCAATTTGCTGATGGTGGGTTTGGCAGCCCAATAAAAACCCACTACGCCACCGGGGTTCCTGCAGACCATCCGTCTAGTGGGTTCAAATTGCCTACTCTTTTGGTAAACAGCCAAGCACCTAACTACTAGGCAATCAGAGCTGCTTTTCCCAGTCCCTAGGTGGGTGGCATTTTGAGAGAGGTGGGGACCATGGTGAATGGGTTCAGCTGCTAAACCAAAGATTGGAGCCTCCAGACCACCCAGGAGCGGCTTGGGAGACAGGGGTGCTCATTGAAAACCCTGTGGGGCGTAGTTCTAATCAGGCACTTGCGAGGTCATCAAGAGTTGGCCACTGTTGTTGTTGTTGTTGTTGTTTTAATTTGTGTGTTTTCTTTCCAGTTGTAAACACAGACAGCCACTTATGCTAGCAGTAGTTCATGCCGGGTGTGGCAGCCTTTGATGTGTACAAGGACTTTTTTATATTTTTTGAAAGAGAGAACGGAGATTTATAAGATTCAGCGTTGTATCCCTTCCTCTTCAGAACTTTGCCCGAGGCTGCTGAATGCATTTAAGCATATGAAAGTAACTAAATTAAATTTAAGAACAGATGCAGCAGACCTGGCTACACTTTTCATTATTTAAGGAATATAGCCAGGGTTCCCAATTGGCTAGAAACATGAGGCGGCATTTTTTTTTCCCTTCAGTCTTAGCAAAGCATTTAGAGGCTTAGTAGATCCCCCACCCCACACCCCCTAACTGCTCTAACATATGCTGATGGACTTCATCTTCCTGCGCTTCTGGAATACGCTTTGGAATGAATCCAGTCCTTTACTGGAATGTAATTACTCGCTAAAAAGAATAATTAGCCGTCATGTATCCAAATACCATCCACTTTTGCCTAAGTTTTGAGGTGAGGGGGAAAAATATTGGGACAATTCTTTTCATAATCATTCGTTGAATGTTCTGGAAATTCAATGATTATTCACCCCGGGGATTCTTGGAAAACTGTGTTCAGGAAAGATATTGATAAACATGAAAACTGCCCATTCGCTTTTGCTCATCCTTTTGTCTGCAAGGGGCCCCATTGAGAAAAACCATTCTCCTCAGTTGCTCAAGGTCTGTGACCAGGGACTAACTTGCTGATACAGGAACCTACACTCATAACTCTTAACCCATCTCCTACCTAGCCTTGCTTGTAGGCTATTGAGTTAATACCAACATGGAGGTTCCAGGTCTGTCAGAGTAGAATTAGCTCTGTAGGGAGTTCAATAGCTGATTTTACAGCCTTTCTTCAAAATCAGTTTGGAAGTAGGCTCAAATATCTAACCTTTTGGTTAGCTGCTGAGCCATTAACCAAACGCTGCATATACTACATAACCTATCAGCAGTACTCTTGCTAAATGACAAACTATATATGGGATGCACATGAGGCTGCTAACTTCACTGCAAGATCAGCAGCAGTTCAAAACCACCAGCCGCCTCACTGGAGAAAGATGAGGCTCTCTGCTCCGGACAAAGTATTAGCCTCAGAAACTTTGGCATGAAGTGTCGCCATGAGTCAGAAGCAACTCAATGGGAGTCAGAATCTAATTGATTGCAGTGATTAGGGAGGCATATGGTGTAGATTTTAACCAGAGTATTTGGTGCTTCATCCCAAGTTAATAATGTGGCCGTTTCAGGTAATATGGCAGCCCTTGTGAGTGGATTTACTTATTTCTCTTTGAGATAAGAGGCCTTTAAAATCTTTTCAACTCAGACTTAGGTGTCACTTTCCCAGTCTATATGAAAGGGGGAAAAAGGAAGGGCGAGAGGGAGGGAAGAGGAAAAGGGTGGGGGGAGGAGAAGTTACAGGAGTTTCCAAGGCGAGGGAGGGAAAAAGAAAAATGTAGAACCTTGTGGAAAGCTTCCAGTTTATTCTGAAAGAGAGAAATGAGCTAAAGTCCTCCAAAAGAAACCCTGAGATTCTCTTCCATCTTTCTCTACATGAAAATCATCCATGATCATTTCCAAGCCCACCTCCTTCACTCAACTTGCAATCAAAATTTAAATATTGACTTGACTCACTGAAGTGGACAGATCTGATATCATATCATTCCTGAAAAGACCGAGTGAGAGTAAGGATTTAACTTTGACTTCTAGCATATTTTCCTCAGATACAAAAGCATGATGAATTAAATAGATTAAAATTTAGATTTTGGCTCAATGCTCCCAACAATCATTCAGAACTAATATAGTAACGAGTTTTTCTTTTTATGAATGTATTCAGGATACTTCATTCTGGTTAAGCCATGCCTTGGGGTTCATATGACGAAACTGGAAGCAGAATTTAGATACAACCATGGACATGCGAAATGGACATATTTTTGTAGCCAGGCCCAATCTAGCCTGGAAGTGTGTAGCCTGCCTCTCCAGGTGTTGGCTCAACGTTTACCCTTTTACTGCATCCTTGTATTGCTGGCGGTAACAGTCAGGCACTGGTACACTCATCGTTCCTGCCAGTCTGTGAGTTTGATTCCATTACCTCTCCTGACTTTTCCCACCCCACATCAAAGTTAAAGACCTGGGCTGCCACCCCTCTGTGGCACTGGACAGTCGCTGAGTGTGCCTCCAATCACGGCTAGGAATAGGACAAAGGTCACATAATTATCATCTGGCAAGTCACAAATTTTGCAGGCAAAGATAAAAGAGGTGGTATGAACTTAAATCACTTAAAACTTAAAAATGGAGAGTAAGGTTTACAATGTTTTTAAAATCTATATAACCATGGTGTATTCATGCTGACTAAAGAACATATTTACTGCTGGATTTTTTGCAAATCCTGGTTCTAATATCCAAGTTAGTAACAGAAAATTACATGACAAATTGTCCTAATAGATAATGTTTTAAAAATGGCTTGAAAAACTATTTGAAGGCCCTCCCTTAAGTATAACTCTAGGAGTTACGGTTACTGGCAAAGTTTGTCATCTCAGTTATCTGTGATCACGGTTGAAGAAAGCCTTCTTGTTTTCTGTGTAGTACAAAAGTAAATGCCTATACTGGTGGTGAAGTGTGGTGGATTTCTGGAAACACAAGTTAAAAGCAAAAATAAATGTTCTGTGCTTTTATTTGCTCTGCATTCCTACACAGGCTTCCACTTACTTTTCAGGATGCATGTGAACATTAGCGTTAATGCATGTACAAAGCCTGCCTGCACACTGCCTACAGTAGGTAGGGACTCAATAAATAATAGCTGATGATGATACAATGATGATGATGATAATTGTTAAACCAGTTTTTTATTTAAAAAGTAAAGCATACACTGGTAAAATATTTAACAAGTACTAAAAAAGCCATAATGAAATGTCTCTTTTCTAAGCCAAATCTTTATTTATCTTCCCCAGGGCAGTCCTTACTGACAGTTTCTAGTTAATCGTTCCAGAAATGTTCTATGCTTATATAAGCATGCCCCTCAATCTATAAACATCTATATTCCTATCTATCTAACTGCCTGTCTCTAATCTTTCTTCATAGTTATACCAAGGTAGTTTTTACAGGGTTCAGCATAGTGCTGCTTTCCCCAAACAATATATCTTGGAGAACTTTCCATATCAAAACACATGTAATCATTGTTAGACATCAGGTAAAGGATTAATCTAATATTTTCAATTTGTCAAGAGAATTTCTCCTGTAAGTTATCCAAACTTGATTCTGTGGGTATCTTTGGAAGCACAGAGTGAGCCAATACGGAACGTAGGAATCAGACTTGCTAATGATTACTCTAATTTGTGTTCCAGAAAATTAAAACTATAAAAGGTCATGAAAACATAGTCTTTCTAGCAAAGTCGGTGTTTGGATGTCACGGAACTAAACATCCATGAAACGTATAAAATAGCATACAAATTAGGACGGAACTGTTACTCTAAAGGAGGTCAGTCATACAGCAATGGAACCAAATGGAAACAGCAAGAGGACTTCACACTTGGGTCACCGTTGAGTCAGTTCTGGTTTTGGCTGCTCTGTCCACAACAGAACCAGACACGGCCAACTCGTCCCTTGTCATGTTTGAGCCCACACTTGGAGCCTGTGTCCGGCCGTCTTGTTTCGGGATGTCGACTGAAAAACAGTTGGAAACCAAACTTTCAGGGGGACACCAATTTAACAATAAGCTTTGCCTGAGGAACTCTTTTATACGAGAGGGAATGAGCTCACATTTGTCGTAAATGCTCCTGCGCTCCTTACAACCACCCTCCTAAGTAGGTCCTGTTATGATTGCTGGTTGTGGAGATGAAGGTTTTATAGAAATCATCTGGGCCTTTCAGAGGAGAAAACAGAGACTCGGAGAACCCAGTGATCAACCTGAAGTCACAGGGCTAATTAAGTTGGGACTCATGTCTTCATGACTCTACGGCCGTGACCTTTCTCCCTATTCCCCGTTTCCAAGACTAGTCCAGGAGAGTATGCCACTGCTTCCAGAGATCGCAATGATTTCCACTGTCATCAGCAAAAGCATGTACGAAGCACTGCAAAGTCAGCTAGAGAGGGTTGACCTGCGTCACCTTGAATGGTATTCTGTAGGTGACATTGTTTTGGATAGTGAAAAAGAACATCTGATTGGGTTAACCGTCCCCCACGCGGTGCAGGCGGTTTGAATCACTGACACATTGGCAGCCCGAGCCCACCCAGAAAAGGCCTGGCAATTCGCTTCAGTCAAGAAAACCCTAGAAAACTCAGTTCGACTTTGTAACAAATGAGACGGCTATGAGTCAGAATCAGCTCTTGCATTTTGTTGGTCAACTGAACAAACACGATTCATGTTTTTAACATTTATATTCTTTAAATGTACAAATAAATTCACTAGACAATATTTTTTAAAGAGTTTCAAAGTTCAAATTTGGGACACTAACATTTAAGATGGAGCTATCTAAAAATGCGAGATAATGGCATAACTACAGTCAAATAAAGTACACATTAACATTTTGAGGCAATGGATGTTTTAAAGGCCACTGGCGACTAGCAGCGACCCCTAAAATATATTTTGGAGTCAAACATTCCAGGAAGAGCTCGCTCAGACACGAGAGTTTCTCATTCCCCAAGGTCACTATTAAACTAATCTATGAAAACAAAAGAAAAACTCATTTCCTATCATAAATAGTTCAGTGATAGACAATTAGCAGAATGAGAGTTTTCCTTTAAGGTGAATTTGGAAAATAGTAAAGATATTGTATTATTATTTTTCTTATGCTGAGTTCTTGAACATAGCTAACTTTTAGCCTAAGCAATGAAAAGCACAGGCCAATGTGTGTGTTTCTTCAGAAATATAAAAATACTATGATTATAGATTATGATGATTGATCACGGCCTATAATCATGTTCGAAAAATTCATCTTCATCAAAGCTATTCTGAACTGACATAAGTGATGGAGTTTTGCAGACCGTAATAAAATCCATCTATCAGATGGGGAAATATGGTTGGAATATGTGTCATTCATTCTGAAATGAGCATTAAGAATTATCTGGCTCTTACTGAGATGGGTTTAAAAATAATCCCGTAGGGGGTGCAAGTGACATACTTTCACGACTGAGAGTATTTTGAGAATTTTGTGATGAGTATATCTGCTTTATTATATTTTCTGTCTACTTTCATGTATGTTTGACTATTTCAAATATTAAATAGAATAATAATGCAGCTTTTAAAACATTTAAAATAATGGGAGGGGGTGGAGAAAATCATATAAGCCTAACTATTTATGGAACTATTTCTCCATGAAGGCTTAGGTGATCTATAATTCTGAAATTAAAGCCTTGAAAGTTGAAAAAGATGTTCAAGTAGCGATTATTCTCTTGTTGGGATCTGAAAACTAAATAGCTTTGATGATACCTAGAAGGGCATTTGCTGTTTTTCTGAAGTCTACGAAATCACTTTACATATTAAATAGAATAATTTCATCTTTCATCATTTATTTTTTAATCAAGAAAACCCATTCAGAATTTGCCCCTCAAACTGCATGTGATTGAAGCTTCACTAATTTATCAATATCGGAGGAGGAAAAGCTTTCATCAAATGTTTTTTTCTTCCTTAAAAAATAAATAAATAAACTTCATTTTACCTTCATTGAATACTTAATGCCAAGGTAAAACTCTTGGTAAATAAGTAATCATTCCCTAAAGCTACACAATTTAAAATGCATTTATGGAAGGTCACGGGTCATCATTTATGGTAATGGAGTATGAGCAAACAAATTAATTCAAAGTACAGAGGAAAAACTGGTTTCAGGCAGCAACCATAAAACTTGTCATCGCTGAAACGTCCGTTTCAAGAAACATGCTTCAGCCGGGAGTCTGCATCCACCGGTTATAGCTTGCAGCCATCGAATCCCTTTCCGAGCACAATCCCAAGCCAGGTGTAGGACCATGAAGATAAAAGTTGAATTTATAATTGCTGCGTGGGTTTACCAGGAGGCTTTTATTAAAGTGGGAAACCAAGTTTCCTTTTGCCAAGTCAGATGAGAAAAGCGGCAAGCCGAAGAATGATTTTCCCCTTGAATGGACGGCTTGAAGATACGATTTTCAGGACACCGTTGGGTTTGTCCTCATTGGTAGTAACCACGAAGGGTTAAACAATGTGCGGGAGGACCTGCTCTGAAGGCATTACAAAGCCCAAATTCCAAGTCACGTACGTGACACCGTGCACCTGGTTTTCCGAGTCTGTACGAAAACGAGCAACTGGAATGGACCTTGTGCCTGTAAATCAGACGCTCATAATCAACCAAAGAAGTATGCACTTGAGGGTCCCCCACCCCAAGGTATAAACATATTTAACACGTTTTCCCCTGGTTGAATGGGAGACTGGAGCATCCTGTGTTGATTCCATTTTTTAACAGAGAAAACTGATCGTACGTATGATTTCCATAGTGGATGCTTTTCTCCGCCATGCCCTTGTAGAACATTCGTTTATCATGATGCTGTGATGTCTTAATGATAGATTGAAGAACTGCTCCCCTGCCACCAAAGAGGGCATTCATCAGGAAAAAATGTTCATTTCCGGGGAAATTTTAAACATCGGATTCATCCTTGAGCCTCCTTTGTAAAATGCTTTTTACAGCCCTTGGTATCCTCATTAATCCAAGTCAGAGGATTACACCGCTGGAGTTCATTGGGAGCAGAACAATTTCCGGACTGCACTCTCCGGCTCAGGTCTCATCAGAAAGCGTGGGTTCTATTCCCTACACTGCTTTTAAAAAGGTAGTGATTAAGGCTGTGTCTCACGGGATCCTCAATTAATCCAGGAAAAGGAAACTCCTTTTCCTTAATGAGCTGCTGCTGATTGTCTGGTCATACGATCGTGATTAACTAGACGACTGGTATTCTTTGAACAAAAGAAAGCTTTTCTCAAATCAAATCAAATAAATGAATCTCTTAACTCAATAACCCTTTTTCACACTTATAACCATGTTAACAAATTTCTCAATTACCTACTCCTGGATTACCAGTTTCAGTTTGGGAAAAGGAAAGGTAGATTTGGTACTTGTTCAGCTGTTGTACTTGTATTGGTAAAGAATCATTTCAGAGAAAATCAGAATTTGTGAGGGAGTGAAAAAGGACCTCACATCTTGTATCCTTCTGGAATTGGGTGCATTGTGGATTACGAAGTGTATCAGCCACTGGCCGTGGGTACCGGTGGAGCACACGAAGCACGCACGGCTAGCCCAAGTTGAGCAGGCTTGTCGATGTAAAGTGCCCTTGTGGCGCAGTGGGTTACAAAATCAGCAGCCCCCACCCGAGGTAGAAAGACGAGGCCCTGTGCTCCCCTCAAGTGTCCCAGTCTCTGAAGCCCCCAGAGGCAGTTCTCCCCTGTCCTAGGGGGTTGCTGTGAGTTGTCATCAACTCGGTGGCAGTGAATTTGGTTTTGGAGTTTAGTCAGGGTAAAGTACACACTGATTTTGAAGGTGTGGTGTGCAAAAAGATTGTAAAATATTTCACTGACCTCCTCAAATGGATCGTATTCGGATATGATAGTTGCTTATCTATAATTTTACCATATTATTTTACCTATTTGCTTGTCTATAATTTTACCATATTACCAAATGGATCACATTCTGATATGCTAGTAGCTTATCCATAATTGATGTATTACCATAAAGATAAATTTAAGCTAAGGTAATTTTATTATTAAAATGAGTTTCACCAATTGATTTTTTTAATGTAAACAAATAATAAACTACAGACATGGCTTATGTTTATGATATGACTATTGGATGGGGTTAGTAGAGATCACCAGGTATGTCCCGGCCAGTACATTATATATATATAATTTTTATTGTGACTTGGGAAAGGTTCACAGACAGATAATCAGATTTACGTTAAAAACATAGATACGTTTCATTCAATCCCTTCCGTGTCCCATGGATTAACCCACTTTCCCTTCAGGCTGCTTTCTGACCCCTCTGTCCTTGGAGGTAGGAGCCGCCTTTCTGATTTCAAATGATTATTTGAACTTGAGGTCTGTGATTTCTATGGACCTCTGCTTCCCCTGATCTCACATTGAGATAAAGATATGAAGTCAGCTTTCATTTATCTATGCGATGTTCATTATCTATGATTAAATTAAGATGCCCTGGTGATGTAGTGGCTATATCATTACGCACTAGCAAGGCTAACCAACAGGTTAGTAGTTTGAGCTCACCAACTGCTCTGCTGAAGAGAGATGAGGCTGTCTCCATCAGTAAAGATTCAGGAGCCCTGGTGGTATAGTGGCTTATGCACTGGGCAGCTAACTGTAGTCGACAGTTTGGAACCACCAGTCACGCTGCAGGAGAAAGATGAAGCTTTCTACTCCCATAAGGAGTTATAGTTTCAGAAGCTCACACGGGGCAGTTCTGCTCTATCCTATGGACTCACTGTGAGTCAGAATCTAATCGATGGCAGTGAATGATTTGAAACTCTGTCCTATAAGGCCACTGTAAGCTGGGTTGCCTCTAGGGCAGTAAATTTGGTTTAGTTTTAAGATTAAAATATCCCCCCCCCACCCCAGGTAATTCAGATGTGAATTTTAAATACGAATGCCAATCTCTCCCATCTAAAAAAGTCCTTATTGTAAATAATAGTTATTTATTATACCTGAGTCCTATTTTAAAGGGGAAAAATGCACTTGTCCAAGACTACTTAGCTAGTAGTATCAAAAGAGGGAAAATGCTCTTGTCCAAGACTACTTAGCTGGTAGTATCATTCTTGGCTTAAACCAAGAATGATAGTAATGCAGGGCTGGATCAAAAAGAGTTCCCCAAAGATTTGTTAAATCTGTACTGGAAAAGATTGCTCTGGGGGAGCTCATGGAGATGCAGCACCCCCCTTAAAGAGCCCAAATTAAAAAACTCAAAGACATCACATTGATTCCAACTCCTACCAGTCCAATAAAGTGTCAGGTAAACACTAAGGGAAACGGAACTGTCATCGAGTCCATTTTGATCCACATCAACTCTATACAGGATTCCTGAGCATGTAAGTCTGTAACAGGGCAAGACAGCTACACCTTGCTCTCACAAAGCACCTGGTTGGTTTGAACCACCAGCCTTGCAGCAGCCCAAAGCCTAAACCATAAGACAGTCTTCAGGGTCCCTAACATCAATCATGAAACTAAGCTCCCCCAACCAGAATCATTCTTTTGCTAAAAGGACGAGAGCATTGTTTTAGTTCTTCCTCCTAAAGTCCTCTGTGCATTGGATTGATGAGCCATTGCAAGTTGCTTCTTAACCAAACGCGTGTTTTCCCTCTCTGTACAAATGCAGAATGTGCCCGTGGCTCCGGGTTCAGCCGACAGGGTGGCTAATGGCGAAGGGATGCCTGGTGATGAGCAAATTGAAAACAAGGAAGAAGAAGACCAAGGGGGTGCTGTGAAGTTTGGATGGGTGAAAGGTGTGCTGGTAAGAAGGTTTCTATGTTTGCAAATAAAGACGATCCAGGAAATGCTCTAGTGGGTTCAGCAAGCCCGAGCAGTGCAGTGACAAAGACCGCTGGGTTTTGCATGATTGTCACTCAGCTTTCAATACCACTCTGATCTACAGGTACGATGCATGCTGAACATCTGGGGAGTCATGCTCTTCATCCGCCTCTCTTGGATTGTGGGGGAAGCTGGCATTGGTAAGCCCTCCTAAATAATCTTCAGTGGGGATTATAAATTCAATGAACAAGATTCATGCTGGATGTGAGATGAGAACCACAGAGAAGTCTGCTGGGGGTCCCTTTACTTTACCTCTTTGACAACATTTATCACAGGAGAAAAGTGAAAAACTAATTCCAGAAAGACTAGCCTTTTCTAGTTTATGAATACCCATCTAACTATTTCAACTTCAGGTAGAATTTAAGTGTACAACTATATGAAGACACAGGAGACCTGTGGGGCTGCAAACCACAAGGTCAGCAGTTCGAAACCACCAGCTGCTCTAAAGAAGAAGGAGGAGGCTTTGGACTCCAGTAAAGAGTTATAGTCTCAGAAAACCCACAGGGGCAGTTCTACCCTGTATGTAGGGTTGCTATGGGTCAAAATCAACTCATTGGCAGTGAGCTTCATTTGGCTTATTACAAAACCAAAAATTAACTGCCACTGAGTCAGCTCTGACTCAGAGTGACCCTGTATGGCAGGGTACAACTGCCCTGGGTGTTTCCAAGACTACCTCTAGCAGAAAGCCTCGTCTTTCTCCTGTGTAGTACCTAGTGGCTTTGAACTGCTGACCTTACAGGTAAGAGCCCAATGTAAAACCACTACCCTACCAGGTTTCCTCTGGTTTATAATAAGGTTGTTACAATGTTATTATTCTTACTTCCCATAATCATTTTGAAAACTTTTATTGGGGATTAGGTGGAGATTTACAGAGCCGATCATCAGAGTTACAGTCAACCATTTGAAACCAACACAGTGTGTTTCAGGTCATCAAACACAATCCCCTAATGTGCCGTCACTTACGAGTCAACTGCTGTAATTCCTACTTTTCCCCACGGTTTTGAGGTTTTTGTTTCTTGGTTTGATATTTGTGTCTCATTTTCCACAAAATGCTTCCCTTATGATTATTGCCAAAACTTACTAGACCAAAATTACTTGTAGGAAAACTGGTGAAAAATGTGATCTGACTAATAAAAATGCTGAATTCCTGAATATTTTCCAAAGAACATAATTGTGCTGCTTTCAGCTATCACAGCAAAAAAATTAAGGTTAAGAAAGTATTGCCAGATATCAGGCTAAAATGATAGATTAAACAGTAATTGTTTATTTCTGTAAGTGAGAAATTAAAGATGCTGAAGTCATTTTGCATGATTACTGACTGTGTTAAAATATTATACTTGATTTCAAATTTCTCCTAGCATATCGTTCTTTTTCATTAGAGCATGTTAGTAAACGTTATATAAAAAATGGCTTGTAACTTTATAAAGTTTCTTATTTAATGTGATCAAGATTAATGACGCTTTACTTTATATATGAACATGTCTTGGAAAATACATTACAGATTCAAATTTGAGGGAAGACATAAATCTTTAGAATCAAGACTATGGAGGTTCAGATGTGCTTTCTGACACTACGCCAGAACATTTCTCAATTCACACTTAAAAGTCATACTTGAAGCGAACTCTGGTGACATAGTTCAGATGCACTGGGCTGCTGACCTCTAGATCAGCAGTGCTGGCCGATCGGTCACTCAGCAGCAGAAAATGAGGTTGTCTGTGGTGATAGACATTTTTGAAAGTCTCAGAAATAGAGGGACAGTTCTACTCTGTCCTATAAGGTCGCTATGAGTGGGAATCAATTCAGGACAGTGCATTTGATTTGATGGGGGGCGGTGGGGGGTGTCATCATAATGCAGTGCCTTCACTCCTCAAAATGCATCCCCAGCCTTTAGAAGCCTTACCTGGAAAAATAAAAGGCTGAGTTGTAAATTGAAAAGCTGGAACCAGTTCCCATAGTTTTTCCCTGTGGTGGCTGCTGAGTTCCTGACAATGGGCTGCTTGCCTGTGTTATGATGCATGTCAAATGAATGCTTACAGCCCCAGGGTCCGAGATAAGTACATGCTGCTCCATGAAAAATCTGCATCTTAATATTGCCACGCTTTTGCTCCAGGGTTTCACGCAAAATTAGGTTTTTAAGGGCAGTTTAGTAACTTATTGAGATCATCAAGAAACACTACTTTGTTTAGAGGTGTGAGTAGCTAAGGGCAAGAGTAATTCTTTTTGATGCAACTTATTTAACATCCATATGTTTGGGCAATCATCTGAACTTTAATCAGATCTTACATTACTCGACCCAATTTCCTGGTTATTATAAAAGTGTAAGCTACGCAGAACCTAATTCTCCAGTGAGTTGTTTTAACAGGACCTTTCACTTATGTAGGGAGTCATGAAAAGAGCCCTGTTCTACCTGGATGGATTTTTCTTTTGAATGGAAGTTTTGCTTTTATTTTTCCAATCTTCATAAGAGTGACAGTGGTGATGAATAGAGTTCCATCAGCCCTTCCTCCATTTCATGGGCCTTGGCTGTGAACCTCAAGTTAATGATTGGCTGGGTCACCGTGGGGGGGCTACTGGTCTCCCTTTATTGTGAAAAGAAAGAAGCAGACAGACACATTTTCATCTTGTTTAGGGGGTGAGTTTGGGGAAGCAACCTGAATACATGTTCAAGTCCAGATCCTAGAAGAAGGCCCGCAGAGGACTGGAGCCAAGAGACGTTAACAGTGATCACAGCCCTCGGATAATCATGCTGCGACAATGACCTTGTTCCCCAAACACGTTATAGAATGAGCTGATGATGCTGTCTGCTTGTCCTCTATCTGGGAGATCTTGGGCTGGGGCAAGATTGCTTCTAATGAGCTGAACCTTCTGGAAGGAAAGAAGGGTATGCAAAGCAGATAACTTAACGCATGTCCCTAGGTTCCAGGAGTTTCTCATTCTTGTATAAGACTTAGGGAGTTGGCTTCTTTTTTTCACAATCAATTCTTCAAAGATAAAGCCCAAAAGACCTTGCTGAGCAGAACAAGCAAGCATGCAGTGAGATATTCTAAGGGTAGGTCAGTAACCTTTAGACTATATGATGTGTAAGAATTACCTGGGTAGTTAGATAGAAAACTGCAGAATCCCGGAATCCATAGTCAAAGTAGGATCAGGCATTTTTAATAAGCAGCCCAGGCATTTCCTGAAGCAGATGGTTTAAGAAACAAACTTTGAGAAAACAAGGAACCGAATGTTCTCTAAGTTGCCTCTTAACGCTCTAATTCTATGTTAGGCTGTGAGAGAGAAGCTAATCCCTCAGTGATTAAAAGTAAAAAACTTCCTTCCAGCACTTTACAGGCACATACTTGATGCAAAGGTGTGAATTAGAAGTTGGAGGCCTGGTGGCATAGTGGGTTACCTGTTTCCCTGAAAATAAGACAGTGTCATATTGATTTTTGCTCCCAAAGATGGGCTAGGTTTTATTTTCAGGGGATGTCTTATTTTTCCATGAAGAAGAATACGGTACACATTTATTATTGAACAACAAAAAAGGAAATGTATTACCTTTATACAGTATGGTAGTAGTTGTCATCCCCAACCAGCATAACCAGACAAACTGTGAATCCTACAGTATCAAGAATTTCTTGTTACTACCATTATTTCCATGTACAACAATCTATGGTGCATTTACTCGCACTTCCTGTCTGCTCTGGCTGCGCTGCAGCCAACAATGAGCTACATGGCATCCCCCACCGCTACAGTCCAGAGTCCAGAGTTATGGTAGCTTCAGGGGGCCTTATTATCGGGGAGGCCTTATGTTCGGGGAGGTCTTATTTGGGGGGGTGCCTTATATTTCAGCGAGAGGCAAAACGTAAGTAGGTCTTATTTTCGGGGGATGTCTTACTTTCAGGGAAACATGGTACATGTTGAGCTGATATCTCTACGGTCAACAATCAGCGGTTTGAAACCACCAGCCATTCCAAAGGGTAAATATGAGACTGTCTACTCCCATAAATATTTGTAGTCTGAAAATCCCACAGAAGCAGTTCTACTCTGTCCTACAGGGTCACGATGAGAGAGAAACAACATGATGGCACTCAACTTTCAGGTCTGAGAGAAAATAAGCAATCAGGAAAACCCCAAGCAAAAATTACTGCCACTGAGTTATGCCAGCCCATAAAAACCCCATATGACAGAATATAACTTCCTCTGGGTTTCCGAGGCTGTGAATCCTTATGGGGGCAGACAACGTCATCCCTTTCGCGTGAGTGGCTGATGGGTTTAGACTATGAACTTTTTGGTTAAAAGCTCAATGCTTAGCCCACAGTGACACCCCAAAAACTCCTAACCAAACCCATTGCTCCTGAACTAATCCTGACTCATAGCGACCCCATAGAACTTCCTCATAGGTTTGCAAGACTGTACCTCTTTACAGGAGTAGAAAGCCTCCTCTTTCTCTTCAGTGCCACCAGGGTGCTTTAAAAAGGAAATCAGGGTGAGGCAATCATAGAATAAATTTAATGCCACGAGAGGCAAACTGCTAGCGGTGAGCTAGCTACTCCATACCAAAGCTCCTTGAAACAAAGCCAAGAGCAAAATAACGTGCAAATAATACAGAGAAATCACCTTCCAGGACACGGAAACTTAAGGTGACAGCCTGATATAAAAGGCAATGCTCACCGCAGGACCCTTCAGAGCTACAAAGACCCTAGTGCATTTGCTTTGTAAAGGGTCTGCAGAGGCTAACGTAATGTGGTCCAAGTGTGCCCTCCTGCTAGAGTTGGGGTATAGCCGGGAACATCAACAGTGTCACACCTCAATCCTTACCCCCCCACCACCCCGACTGCTTCTCTCAGCAGGGGGATGGGAGGGCATGTCTAGAGAGATCCTGGTCTTTCTTGGCAGGCCACTCTTCTAAGAATTCTTGGCCTCAGAGAGCTGCCAAGAGCAATTCGTGAGCATATACTTCATGTCAGGTCCGGTGGTGCAAAGAGTGAAATGCTTAACTATTCGCTGAAAGGTTGGAGGTTTGAATCTACCCCAAGGCACCTCAGGAGCGAGGCCAGGCCATGAGCTTCGGAAAGGCCCCAACCTTGGGAAAAGCCTATGGAGCAGTTTGCACTCAGCACACATCTGGAGTTGTCCCACACTGGGACGGGCTGGGCAGCAGCTTATACCAAGCTCGTGCAGCGGGGCATACCCAACAGGTCCCAGCCAGGGCCTTCTGGACCAGAGCCAGTCCGGTGACCCCTTCATTCTCTTCTTAAGTGCTGGGTCAGGCTCTGTTGAAGAGGGTGTCCTTCTGACTCAGTGGTTCTCAACCTTCCTCATGCCGCCACCTTTACATACAGTTCCTCATGTGGTGGTGAGCCCCCAACCATAACATTATTTTCGTTGCTACTTCATCACTGTAACTTTGCTACTGTTATGACTTGGGCGACCTGTGTGAAAGGGTCGTTCAACCCCCAAAGGGGTCTCGACCCACAGGTTGAGAATGGCTGTATCTGACTGCATATTTCCTGATGCTGAAAGCAGCCTTGCCTTCTGAATTCTAGCTTTCACGCATTTCTTCCTTTTACGAAGGTCCCTTGGTGGTGCAAAAAAAATACAGGACACTGGATAGAGCAGTCGGGGAGCGCTTGGCTTCTATCCAGAAGTTTGATGGTTCAAACCCACCGCTGCTCCCCGGCGAAAGACATGGCCTGCTTCTGTAATGATGGATGGCCTTGGGAACCCCACGGGGCAGTTCTACCCTGTCCTATGGAGTAGCTGAGAGTTGCAAATAGACTTGATGGCAATGGGTTCGGTAGCTGTCACAAATGGTGTTTGCTCAACTGCTAACTTAAAGGTCACTGGTGGGAACCCACCCGGGGAGGCTGCTGACGAGAGACCTGGTGGTCTGTGTCAGTGGAGATGACAGTCAAGGAAGTCCCGCGGGACAGTCCTCCCGACTGTGTCACACGCACACGGGACTCGATCGCAACTAGCAACACCTTCTCATTTTAATCGCTGATCTTCGAAACCATCAAACCCTTGAGGGACTTGTTTCGAGTCATTGTCGTTGTGCCTCGTTTTCCCTATGCCGCTTCCCACTGTCTGTGCAGGGAGACCTGTGAGAGCCGGAACTTGACGAGACAGCTCTGTTTTTCCAGATCTTGCAAAATGTTCACCTTGGCTTCCGTGGGACATATTTAAGTTTTCCTTCTCTAATTGGTCTCCGCTTTACCCCCGTTCGAACTTTCGCAGGTTTTACGGGTATATCGTAGGTGTTTAATAAACTGTCACTGTTTTAACAAGGAGCCCTGGTGGTTCAATGGTTAGGTGCTCAGCTGCTAACGGCAAGGTCAGCAGTTCCAACCCACCGGCTCCTCCATGGGAGAAAGAGGGGGTAGTCTGCTCCCATAGTCTGCTTACAACCTGGGAAACCATACCAGGCAATTCTATGCTGTCACCTAAAGTGACCATGAGATGGAAGTGGCTATGGAGCAATTTTTTAGAAACTATTTGACGCTTGTTGAATGGTTAAGAATTCACTATGGCTGATCGCTTACTGTGCTTCATGTACTATGCCAGCTCCAGTACACGAGCCCTCTTTCTAATTCTGTTGCTCTTTTTGGTTCAGAAAATTAGCAACTTATCACAGGTCACAAGGCCAAAAAGTTACTGAGTCTTAAGCAGTTCAGTTTGATTCCATCCACTCTACACATCTGCTGGACAAGCAGTTGGCTTTATTGTATGTAATTTTTCACCCCTATGAAATCAAATCCACCCCTCGTCTGTCGGTTTGCAGGGCTGTGGTGGGCAAGACCTCTTTAAAATGCGGAAGAGCTAAAATGTTCCTTTGAGAACTAAGGGGCGCCCGACCCATGCCTTGGCATTTATAACTGCCTCCTGCATGTGAAAGCTGGACATTGAATGAGGAAGACCGAAGAAGAATTGATGCACTTGAATTACGGCGTTGGCTAAGAATAGTAAATGTCCCTTGAACTGCCAGAAGAACAGACAAGCCTCTCTTGGAAGACATTCAGCCCCACAGAATGCTCCCTGGAGCTTGGAGAGAGACTTGATCTTGTGCACCTTCAATGTGTTATCAGAAGAATTCAGTCCACTGAGAAAAAGACAGCATGCTCGGTCAAGTGAAAGGGCGGCGAAAAGGAGGAAGACCGTCAACACGAGGGATTGACACTGTGCCTGCAACAACGAGCTCAGCCCCAACACTCGTGGCAAGGACACAGGGCTGGGAAGTGCTTTGTTCTGCTTTACATAGGTCACTATGAGTCAGAATCGACTGAATGGTTCCTAACAACGTAACAACACACCATGCTACCTCCCTTCAGAAATTACCTGTAAGGATGGCTCTTTGATTTATAGTTCTGTTAACTTCTTGGATATGTGTCCTAGACAATTATGCAACTGTTAGGTTTGTAGGTGACTGGCACTTGATGACATGGGGTTCACATGAACGTTTGTTAGGAGAAACTTAGCATGGAATAGCCTGGCCCCTTGAATTTCTTGGACCCTGCTGCTGTAGACAGAGACCGTAAGAACGACGCAGTGGCTCTATGGAGATAGCCAGACCCACTTGTTACATTCAAATGTGGGTCTTCAGCGATTTCCCCTAGACTTAGTGCCTTTTATAGAAAGGGCCTAATGGATTATTCCACCATTTAACTGCCTTTATTTTTCCTTTCTCAACTGAGGTCTTGGTGTGATTATCATCGGCTTAGCGGTGACAGTGACCGCTATCACTGGTTTGTCCACCTCTGCTATTGCCACAAATGGATATGTCAGAGGAGGTAATTAACCGTGTGACCCGCACAATTATTTGTAAGGTAAAAGCAACACAGGCTCACATAGCTCACCACTGCCCTTTCTGGAGTGTTTTCAAAGGTAATCCAAGGTGCCCCCCGCCGCCCCTCCCAACTCTTCTGTTTTTTTCTAGACAAGAGAGATGCAAGAGAAATGAGGAAGGATTTAACCTTTGTCAAACCCCAAACTTTCTCATTCAGGTTCCTCTGGAGCAAAAGAGAAGGTCAAATGTCATGTTTTCTCTTTTCACAGCCAGAGTGGTGTGTCTCCCAGGATACCTGCCTAAGTCAGCTTCTTTCCAGGGCGGCATCTGAGCAAGTGCTTACCTGGTGCAACCGGCCTTCATCATTTTGAGTTCTCTGGCTCCATCTTCTTGCCAGGCATCCGTGTTTCTCCTTAGCACAGAGGAACCCCGTCGGGCTCCAGGCTTGGCTGGAGAGACTATAATTAAAGTTACGGTTCTTTGCAGCCATGGGGAACACAAGGAAGACAAATAAAATATAACCTCTTCTATCTTTCATTGCTAACAGGTCTCGGAGTTCTCATTATCCTCCTTTCCACCATGGTAACTTCTATTACTGGGTTGTCAACTTCTGCAATAGCAACTAACGGGTTTGTCCGTGGAGGTAAACTCTCTAAGCTATCTAATGCCCTCACCATTTGCTACCGGTAGGCAAAACCTTTTTTATCTATATACTCCTTTTCAATGGGTGCAAGGAAGCTCCTTCAGCCTGGCAAAGGATATGGACGAGCTGGACCCAGAGGGCACTAAGGTACCGTGCGTGTAGTCTGGGTCCACTTCAGTCAGCTCTGGTCTTTCCTAATGAACGTCTTCTGCTGGATTTCAGGTCCCGGTTGCCAGAGACTGGAATTCCTTGGATTGATGTTTTATGTTTCAGGCTACCCTTCACCCCTCTGGCTGGTGTTTCTTTGGAAAGGACTCCAGGACAGCATTTCAGTGTTAAAGTTTAGTGCGTTTCAGGTACTCCCTAGGCGTTCACGGATGCAGTCTTTGAGAACATTGCAGGCGTCTCACGGGGGCTGATCCTTCCATGAGGAGAGTTGAATGATGCTTCTTCCCTCACGGGGGGGTTCTCTCAGCTCTGGAGCCAAACGCTTTTCTTGGGGGATTTTGCAGGTCTGGGAGTCATCATCATCGGCCTGAGTGTGGTGGTGACGACCCTAACAGGTATTTCTATGTCCGCCATTTGTACAAATGGAGTGGTAAGAGGAGGTAAGCCAATTAATTTACTTCTGACAGACAGTCTTGGGGACACGGTCATGTCCGGAGGTGGGTGGATACCGGAAGTGAAGTTGAAATACACAAGTCTCAAAAGGGAAAAGGGGCCAAGAAACCTAAAATTTAAATTGGAAGGCAAAATCCTTCTCAATCATAATGAAGCGATTCCCCAGAACAGGCTTCTTGGACCCATTTCCTTTGCTTAAACCTGTGTGTAGAGTGATCAGGAGTCCGTTAGGAAAGCAGAGGGTATTTCTGTAAGGTGTATGGTGGAGCCTTGGGGCAGGCCCTGCTGACTCCCTCCGAGTTCCCTACAGCAGTCTTCTCCAGTGCCCAGTCTACATGGCAGACAATTCCCACTCTAAGGGGGTTAATGTCAACACAGTTTTCCCAGTAGCCAATTGGAGTGGGAAGATTGGTCCAAAAGAAAATAAAAACAGAGTCACTTTTGAGTCACCCAGAAATAGGCGGGCCTTGGCAGAAAAGGAGGTGTGGGCAACTGATCACTGCTCTAACTTCCTTTGCACTTCGGGCCACCTCTGAGGACATGATCCAAGACTCCCTACTTGGGGATGTTTTTGCACACCATCCTACCTACACGACCTCTCCCTTATCTATAGTGACCCTCCACTTTTCAGGGTTTCTGAGGCTGGAAGTCTTTATGGAAGCACGCAACCTCATCTTCCTGCAGCTGGTGGATTTGAACTGCCAATCTTGCTAGCAGCCTATTGCCTCGCCCACGGTGCCACTGGGATTCCTTCCCTCAGTATAGATCATTCATTTACTCTCATAAGTGATCAATTAAGGAGCTCTGCTGGGGCCCTGCTGGTGTAGTGGTTACGAGTTAGGCTGCTAACCAAAAGGTCAGTAGTTTGAAACCATCAGCACTCCAAAAGAGAAAGATGGGGCTTTCTACTCCTGTAAACAGGTACAGTCTTGGCCACCCACAGAAGCAGTTCTATCCTGTCCCATAGGGTTGCTATGAGTTGGCATCAACTCGCTGGCAATGCGTTTGGTTTTGATTTTGCTTGGTGGTGCGGCAGAGGCACTCTGGTGGCATAGAGGCTGCTAACCACTAACTGGGCCGCTAACCACAAGTTCTCCAGTTCAAAGCCACCAGCTGTGAGGGAACACTGAGACTTTCTGCTCCTATGAAGATAGTTCTACTCTGGTTCCTGGTTCCTACAGGATTGCTATGAGTCAGAATTGACTCAATAGCAGTTAGTGTGTTTTGGGGTTTTTTACGTTTGGTGATGTTCAACTGCGAACCTAAAGGTTGGTGGTTTGAACCCACTTGCCTTGCTCCCATTAAGATCACCACCGAAAAACCCTACGGGACCATTGCACTTTGTCACACGGTACTGCTCTGAGTCAAAATCAACTTGATTGCTCCTGACAACAGCACTTGTGGTCATCAGGCCTCTTTACAGCTAGTTGGATTTTCTCTTGTTTCCCTCCTCCCTTTCTTCCCACAGCCACCCCACTACCCACATGGGTTTGGGGCAGCAGTCATGTCTTCCGGAGCTAGTGCCACAGAAAACCAAGACATTTATCAAACGAAGAAGGCCACAGTCACATACAGTTACATTCTTTTATTTAGAAAATATACAGCAGAAATGTATCTCTATTTCTTCCAGAAAGGAGGAAAGGAGGTCATAACAAAAGTGACAAACTACACCCACTTGAGTTTCTGCCTCGGGCCTCCGGTTCTTGAATATTTTTACATAGACTCCTTTTCTCCCTGTACTTGCATTACTGGCTTGAACTCTCAGACTCTTACTATAGAAGGCAAGCGATTGTTTTTTAGAGTTTTTTGTTTTCCCATTTGTAGCATTCGTATGCATTACAGTCTCAGCATTCAATTTTATTAAATCAGAATACTTTTACTATAGATTACATAGAGAACACGGAAAAAGCCTAGGCTGTTCCATTAAGCTAACACTGGAGCCCTGAAATTATTAGAAAGCTGTAATATTTTTATTAGAGTGGTTCATCTTTCCTACATCCTCAGAATTGCAATATTATTTGATCAATAAAATAAAATCCCTTAGCAGTCCTTTCCTGGTAAACATATTCATTTCTTCTTTCAGGTGGGGCCTACTATCTTATTTCCAGAAGCTTAGGGCCCGAATTCGGTGGATCGATAGGTTTGATCTTTGCTTTTGCCAACGCCGTGGCTGTTGCTATGTATGTGGTGGGCTTTGCCGAGACGGTAGTAGATCTTCTTAAGGTAATTAAAAGCTTTTCTTTTCTTCAGTCAAGTGGTATAATTCAGTTCAGCTTGCTTTTTCAGGGCACTAAGGGAGATCACTTTGATAAGATAAGGGGATATGGATTAATTCTGCAGAATGTAGACTAATATAATAGAAGGAATTGGGGGCTTAACATCAGAAGATTTGGAGTTCAGCCTGGTCTGCACAATTACCAACTGAGACAGTTTAGACCGGTCATCAGAACACTGGCTTTTTTTCTTTTGAGTCTATCGTGTTAGGATAATAATACCAAATGAGTTATTGTACAAATGTATGAACAGATGAATGTAAAATATTTCAAAAATGCAAAGTATTCGATAACTACTGGAGGACATCTATTATTAGATGTAATACTACTGTTGTGATTATAGATTTCTAAAGAGAAAGAAAGTTCGGTTTAGGATAACACTGCATGAGACCCAGATATTTCCTAGTTTAGATGTCCATTCTAGGATGGTGTACATGCAAGTAGGTTAATTGGCTTGTATATAAACTGAATTCCAGTTTTGCTGTCATGGTAATGAGAGCAGTCATTCATTTTGATGAATAAAAGTACCTCTACTTGAAAATTTGATGGATATAAAGTGTACTATACAATTCATAAGATACACTATCTTCAAGAGATGCATTATCTGGTTTTTGTAGTTCGTTTTTTAGTTGAATAGGACTTATTTTTCCAATATCCATATAAGAAACCACTTGTTTTGAATGCCTCTGATGTTCCCTTGACACACAGATATAGGACGTCATTCTGCAATGGAAAGTCCTATTTGTATGCGTATTTTTACTTAATGTAACAATAGCTTCAAGAGCTGTTGAACTATTAAAATTTCCAACTGGATTATGTGCTGAGTTGCTAACCACAAGGCCAGCGATTCAAAACCACCAGTAGCTTTGTGGAAGAAAGAGGAGGCTTACTGCTCGCATAAAGATTTAAAGGCTTAAAGACACCCAGCAGCCATTCTACCCTGTCCTGGAGGGTCACTTTGAATTGGGATCAAATTGATGGCAGTGAATGAATTCTAGTTCAAGGATACCTAGCGGCATGGTGGCTTAAGTGTGAAGCTGCTAACTGCTGAAAGGTAGGTGGTTCAAACCCACCCACCACTCTGCAAGACAAAGAAGAGGCTGTGTGCTCGTGTGAAGAAACCCTAAGAAACAGTTCCTCTCTGCCCCGTGGAATCATTGGGAATCAGAATCAGCTCAATTACAGTGGGATTTTAGTTGGTGCTATTGTTGTCGCTGAACCTGGTTCAGAAGCCTTGGGGCACTGTGGAAAACGCTGGCTGCTCAAAATCCACCAGCTACTCTACAGGGAGAAATGAAGCTTTCTGCCGCTGAGAAGACTGACAGTCTCAGAAACCCAGAGAGCGGTTCTACGCTGCTTAATAGGGCTTTGGGAATCAGAATTGACTCCGCTGCAGTGGGTGTGACTTTGTCATCAGAGTTCTCAAAAGCCTATTCAGAATTCAAACTCCCTGCCATCGCGTAGATGCTGAATCATAGTGACCCTATAAAACAGGCTAGAACTGCCCGTGAGTTTCTGAGACTGTAACTCTTTATGGGAGTAGAAAGCCCCATCTTTCTCCCTCAGAGTAGCTGGTGGCTTTGAACTGCTGACCTTTGGGATTGTAGCACAACTTGTTACCACTGCTTCACAAGGGCCCCTCCAAAGACCTATTATCATAAGAAAAAAAAAAAGAAAAGTAGGGTGCTGTCACCTAAATTTGTGATCACTTCCTTTTCTCCTATTATCCAACATGACTGAATTTATTATCATTAGATGGTATAAGACAGGCATGCCAAAAAGCATGTCCCTAACCATTGTGGTGTTTTGTTTTGTTTTGTTGTTTATCCCCAGGAGAGTGATTCAATGATGGTGGATCCAACCAATGACATCCGAATAATAGGCTCCATCACAGTGGTCGTTCTCTTGGGAATCTCAGTAGCTGGAATGGAATGGGAAGCAAAGGTGAATTTCTCAGAATGATGTTATCAGTAACTGCTAGTGAGGTCCTGAACACATGACAGGGGAGAGAGGGAAACTGAAGGCCCCCCACAGTCAATAAGAATGACTGCTATGACTTGCTCTGGGCAGAGGAGCACGGTAGTGCTAGGTGGATCACCTGAAAGCAGGAGCCCCAGGCAGTCCTGACCCACAGCATGGGGCACCTGGCTCCACCTACACCTGGTCCTTCTTTGTAAAATCATCACAGTGTCACAGCCACCAAGGTTGCCACCGCCTTCACACAGAGATCACTTACAGTGCTGGCAATGGTACAGGCTGGGGTGGAGGGTGTTCATCTCTCAATCAGGCCCTTGAGAGCCCCTTTCAAACCAGCTGGAGGTGCTAAACCCTGGAAGAAATGGCCAGTGTGCTCAGCAGCGAGTAATAGAAACTGTTCAGCCTTCTCCCCCAGAGTTCCACTATTTCAGGAATCAATTGGAGGACACGTAAACCCTGGGGCCAGAGGATATCTGGGCTTAACTAGTTGCAGTCAAACAAATAGCAAAGTTCTGCATGATGGGAGCATGCCTTTGGCCTCGCTTAAAACGTTGCCATTTCTGGTGCAACGGAAAATGTCCCTATGTCCCTGGAGACACCGTGACTGGATCTCAAGTAATCTCCAGTAACCAGAAGATGGATGGCCAATGCCTCCTTCTATAGAAGGCTCCAGGAAACATTCCTACATGACATGTATTTGTGGAGTTTGTGCTCAAGCATGGGGGGGGGGGTGCGGGTGCTGAATAAAGTGTCTACTGTGGGCGGGTTGTTCTGCTAGGCACTAGTTATTCAGTTTTGACCAAAGCCTAGTAGAAGGTATGTAATAAATAACTAAACAAATATAGAATGTAAATTGTGTGAAGTGTTAGAAAAGAAGTAAACAGGACACTGCCATAGACAATAACAAGGAGAGGAGGATTGCTTAGATTACTCTATTTGGGAAGCAGTAAAGCTTAGTGGCAGTAGAGTCTGATATTTAAAACTCAACTGTGTTGTTAGATTTCTTGTATTTCACTTGGGTTTACATTTGTTTGACCTTGCGTAAATCATCTTAACCTCTCTTTGTTTTAGTTTTTATCTTTAACATGGGGATAACAATATTACTTCATGGCATTGGTGGCGGCCTTTACTTGAAACACTGTCGACATTTTACCTGTGCATGTGGCATATTATAGGACTTCAACAAACAGTAGTTATTAATATTTAGAATGGGTGGTCAAGAAAGACTTCTCTGAAGAGGTAATAGGTATATAAAGATCTTTATATATCTTTATATATAAAGATATAAATGCCTTTCAGACAAAGAGAACAGTAAATTGAGGTGCCAAGTCATTACCTACCAGACATGTTGACTGTAGTGTCGGAAGACCACTAGAGAGATAATACTGCAGGTGACTTGTGCTGGGTACCCACTGGCAACCGAACACCATGTGCAGTAGGCATCTGGGAAAAATATTCCATGAATCATGTACCCCATTCTGCAGTCAGCACTGGGGAGTAGAACCTCTGGGTGGTCTGCCGCAAAAAGAACTCTGACAGGGGTCAAACTTCGGGTTTCATCGACCTTCCTGGGGGCCCTGTGGTGGCTACCCACCTACCATTTAACATGTTCTTAAAATGTTACTGCGAGTCCTAGATAGAGTGGGAGAACAATGTAGACCAGAACTCAAAATCATAAAAGAGAATGGGCTTACTCATAGGACAGGGACAGGCAAGACCGCACCCCACCCCACTCGCAGCCCCACCCCCAGATCTCTCTTCAGATCTCCCTGAGCTCACCACTCTGATAGAAACAGCACCTGTTTACAAGGTCAGCATCTACCCAGGGACATGCTTCTGAGGGTCAGGAAGGGAGGCAGAATGGCAACGGAAATGCGGGGAGCGGGATAAGAGACGGCACGTTGCAGGGGTTGTCATGCGTACATTGAAACAAAATGCATAGGGGTTATTGAATGTGAAACTGATGATCTGTCCTGTAAAGCTTCACCTAATTCACAAGAAAACGTTTTTAAAACGTTAATGTCACCTTCCAGCGCCTAAGCACATGCCCTATTGAAATGCACTATCTGCATGGGGCTGAATAGGGCTTTTTAAGATGTCTTTTTTTTTTTTTCCTGATCGGTTTGTAGCTTTTTTTAAAATTGGGGGCACTTACAGCTCTTATCACAATCCATACATCCATCCATTGTGTCAAGCACATTTGTACAGATGTTGCCATCATCCTTTTCAAAACATTTTCTTTCTACTTGAGCCTTTGATATCAGCTCCTCATATTTTCCCCTCCCTCCCTCACCTTCCCTCCCTAATGAACCCTTGATAATTTATAATATTTTTCATGTCTTACACTGTCTTACCACTGTCTCTCTTCACCCACTTTTCTATTGTTCATCCCCCACCTCCATGTGTGTGTGTGTGTGTGTGTGTGTGTGTGTGTGTGTTATGTGGATCATGCTTCTATTACCTACTTTGGATACCAGAATCTCAACTGGGATAATGAGAGGTCTTCTCAAGTGCACATGCAGAATTTTTATAATCAGATCATAAATTGTTGCATAAATCTAACCTGCTAATCCTTCACTTTGCCTTTTCCAGGCTCAAGTGATTCTTCTGATCATTCTCCTCATTGCTATTGCGAATTTCTTCATTGGCACCGTCATTCCATCCAACAACGAGAAGAAGTCCAGGGGCTTCTTTAATTACCAAGGTAATTGTGGCAAATTGTTTATGTTACAGTGAATGGTTCCAATGTGCCCCCTCATCCTCCCCTTCACTGCTCCCCTCAAGTGGCTCTTGGAAGGGCTGGGTCAACTCTGCCACTTAGCAACTGGAACTAAAGTGTTTGGATCTCAGCAATGCCTGCTAAAGTGTGGTGTCAAGGATCCCGTCCTGGGGGGATTTGGAGCATCAGATGGCAGATGGGCATGACAGCACCTTGTAAGCCTTAAAGTGCTGGGCAAAGTGTTGTCGCTGTCAAAGAGTAGACCTCAAGAACACATGCAGCGGAAAGGACCCCAGCTTGGATAATTGGTTCAGCCACTACCAAGCCCGCGCTGAAATCAAGCACAGTCATTGTGTTTCTTCTTGCTAGACTCTGGGTACCTTGCCGTCTGATACCATTCCCAAGCTAGCATCACTGTCAGGTTTTTGAGCGCAAATGATTGTGGAAATTCCTTAATGCCACGTGTATGGTCACTCAAATGAGCATGAAATTTGGCTTCTCTCGTTTTCATTTTACCCTGCTTGTCCCTCCTCTCGCATCCTTGCTCTCTCACCTCTTCAAGAATCTATTTCTGAGTTTGTTGTTTCATCTTTCCCTTCACGACTCACTCTGTTGTCAGAATTTGCTTCCTTTTGTAGGTCAGATCACCTCTCTCTCCTTGCTTCTTTTTGGTTTTGAAGATTGTCTTCCATTGACTCTGCCTGTGAATATCCTTTTGCTTTCTATTCTTCGACCTTCCAACACTTGCTATAATGTTTACCCTGATATTTCAAATGTTCCTTCCGTGTGTCACATCTCAAATCCCTTGATATCCCCCGCCCCTTCTAGTTTGTTTTCTTTCATCTAAGTAATGCAGTGTCAACTATCAATTCTTAAACTAATTTGTGGGATAATTTTGTTATGACCAATGCTCCTTATTATAATATTTTCCCACAGATAAGAATTTGTTAGAAGGATCTAAGATCCTAGATCAGGGCTGAGATTTGGGGGAGGCTAGTTTTGTAAGCAGACCATTTTTAAAGAATTTGAGAAAGGTCTTCCTCTCCCGTAAGGGTTCTGTACCATTCAAAACAAAATAAACAGATTTTTAAAAAGAAAAGCCATGTGCTGATGCTTTAATGTATTTATGTGTAAGAGAATGCAGTGGGGTGGGAGGGGGCATGTGTGTGGTGTCCTGAGAAGCGTGGAAACATAGCCAGGAGAGAGATTACCATCCCATGTATTTCCATCTTCCAGGGTCAGAGGCGCCAGGCATCCTGCGTCTCCACTGACATAAAGATTATTGGTTTCTTTCTCGGAGCTGTGTCCCAGAGACCTAACATCCAATGACATCTATTTGGATTGTTGGCAAATATTTACACAGTGCTTCTCAGAAGTACACCCACACTTTAAGTTCACTCCGCTTAGAATATAGAAACACATTTGCTTCAGAGGTCTAGACGCTGAAGTTCAGGTGATCTTCTGTGAAGCAAACCTGCGTGACGATGTTCTCATTATTTGTGTTGCAGCATCAATATTTGCAGAAAACTTTGGGCCAAGTTTCACCAAGGGAGAAGGCTTCTTCTCGGTCTTTGCCATTTTTTTCCCAGCAGCGACTGGAATTCTTGCGGGTGCCAACATCTCGGGAGATTTGGAAGTATGTGGTTTCCTCTGCTTTTTCCTTCGGGGTTCATAAGCGCCATAAGTTGTTACAGAGACTGGCAGTGGTCACGTGATCTCAAAACTACACCCACATGTCACTCATTGACTTGTTTTGAAACCAAAGATTCAGTCTTGTGAGAATCCAGATGACTTGAAAGGCAAAATGAAAGGGTAACCACACAGGTGACCAAAGGGAAGATGAATACATTGTTACCTGATTGCCAAGTTACACCCTTAGATAACTGCGACACCGCTTGCTCAGCCAAGTCGCCCTTCACCGTCCCAGTGAGCATTTCTTGGAACTAGCACCTTGATAGTAATGACTCCTAGACACACATCATTAATGAACAAAACAGATAGATTGTTTTTTACCCTGTGGTAGATGTGAAGTGTTGTGAGTTGATAATTGAGGAGGAAGTATGTGAGATTTTTGCAAGATTTCCTGGTTATTTTAAAGTGATCACTTTTAATGGCTACTTTACATTCCTAGTCCAAAGAGTTCTTCCACAAGTTTTATTTAGTGATTTCAGGAGCACAAATGCATTGGCAGTGTGGCATATTTCCAACATAATGGATATAGTTTGGCGAACAAAATATCAATATCATCCTATCTCTTTTGGATACAAAAAGAGTGCCTGGAACATTCAGGATGAATATACTCTCCAAAATGACACTTTATTATTGAAAATACAATTGCTAGATACACTCATTTAACTATATTTATCAAGTGTTCCTCTTACATTACTAATGTTAAGAATTGTAAGGGGTGTTCTATTAGTTAAGATATTGTTTCTGAAGAATAAGAAGTTATCAATAAGGTAAAGAGAAGATTGGACATTTGTCACAGAAAAAGACCCTGCTAAAGGGGATTACTTCTTGTAGAAATATGATATCTAAATAAAATATTGTTATCAATAAATTAATGAACATATTTGTAAAGAATATCCTATATGTCCCAAACATTCCAGGAGTAATCAAAGAATTTTAAGCTATCATCCCTATCTAAAAAGGCAAGAATTTAAAATTTTCTTCCTGATACAAAGTGCTAAAATTATTTATGGTTACTAAGTTAGTAAATTATTTTATTTATTTATTAGTATACATTAATGAACAGTTTCTGATTTGGAGTTGACATAAA
Source organism: Echinops telfairi (assembly GCF_000313985.2). NCBI lineage: Eukaryota > Metazoa > Chordata > Mammalia > Afrosoricida > Tenrecidae > Echinops > Echinops telfairi. The sequence continues at coordinate 6,595,706 of NW_022103905.1, forward strand.
TGTGTAAAGGATGGCCTATCATGATTTTCAGAGTATATGTGGTCATAGTATGGTTATAAAAAATTATAATCTTTACATTTAAAAATACTTTGGTGTTTTAACAATTGAACTTAACATTAAATAGAACTTGGAGGTCCTTTAAAGTACAGATAATGGAGTTTAGACATAATCCCCAAAGCTGGCAGAGACACTAAGGAGGTTAGATCAGAAAGGAACATGATTAGATATGTGTTTTAGAGAACGCTTTCTATAAGCCTGTGAAGGATGGATTACAGGGTGGAGGATGATAGGTAGAGAGACTGGAGGCGAAAGATCAGTTAAAGAATATCATAACAGTTCAGACAAGAAACGACATGGGCCTGAATTAAGGCCATGGCAGGAGATATGGATCAAAGGGGTCAGTGAAAGATAGAGAGTTGGGAGGAAAAAGAGAAAAGATGCTTTTTATTATGGTTTGAAGTAGGAAAAATTTTATCAGAACCCAGTGCATACACATAAACATTTCCCAAAACAATTCTTTGCTTTATTACAATTGATGCCTTCTGATATCCTCACATCAGTTCCATTCTATGGTATTTTTGAATGCTTGTTATGATATAATACATTGATTGCATGTGGCAGAAGATAAAGATGCTAAATGTGGATTTGGCCAGTGAGATTAAAATGGCCAGGGGACATTAGCATGGAGCTATGCAGTGGGCAGCTAGATTTATGAGTGTGGAGCTCTGGAAGGAGGCTGGAACAGGAGGGCAAATCGTGGGCATGGATGAACTCATCCAGGTGTGTGCGAGAGGGAGGGAGAAGATCAAAATGTCACCAAGAAATGCAGACATTCAAAGTATTAAAGGTCAAAAAGGAGTCTTTGAAGAAGTAAATTTAAAAGCTCTAGGAATCAACAGCATAGGTAGGGAGATTAACAGAGATGCACTTATGCAAATAGATTAATCCATAACACTATGGTATTGGCCTATGTATATATATTTATAAGACAATATACTGAGGCTGCAGATGGGCCTTGGGCCTCAGCTCATACCTTCCCTCAATACAAGAACACTTTGCTCTAACAAATCTGCAATCTCTGATGCTCACCCCCCAGCCCCCCCACACACACAACCACTGAAGACAAAATGGGTGCGTAAGCAGATGTGGTGAAGACAGAGGATGGTGCCCGGCTATTAAAAGATATAGTGTCTGGGGTCTTAAAGGCTTGAACAAGAGGCTATCCAACAGTGAAGCAACTAGCCCACATGGAAGAAGCAGACCAGCCAGTGTGATCATAAGGTATCACGAGAATGGGCAACAGGCATCAGAAGATTCATAACAAACAGTAAACAAACAAAAATGCATTGGTGAGAACAGAGGGGATTTGGAGCGGAGACCCAAAGCCCATCTATGGACAATGGAACATCCCCCCACAGAGGGGTCGCAGGGAGGGGATGAGTCAATCAGGGTGCAGTAGAGCACTACTGGGTCACACAATATACCTCTGATCCCTTCAGGCCCCCTTCCCTCTCCGCCCCCCCACCGCTATCATGACCCCAGTGCCACTTCCCAATCTAGACTGAACAGGAGCATATACATGGGCATAGGCAAGAGACAAAACTGACAACACATGGAACCCAGGAACAGGAATAGGGATAGAGGAGGGGGGAGGGAGGGGGGCACCTATTACAATGAATGGCACATAACCACACACCCCCATCCAGGGGGAAGAACAACAGAAACCAGAGGGGAAGGGAGACAGCGGTCAGTGTGAGATTTAAAAATAATTGGCAATCTATAATCTATCAAGGGGCTATGAGGGTTGGAGGGGAGGGCAGAGAAGGGAGGGGCAAAAAGAGGAGCTGATCCCCAGGGCTCAATGGAAAGCAAATGTCTAGAAAAAAATGATGGAATATATGTACTAATATGTCAGATACAAATGATGTATGGATTGTAACAAGAATTGTAAGAGCCCCCAATAAAATGATTTAAAAAAACAGACTCCTATGAGATAAGGGAAAGTTAAGGATAAGTGATATCATGAAAGTTACGGAAGGAGGATGCTTTGAGAAGTTACACTTCACATGACCAAAAGCCATGCTGGTCAAGCATGTTAGTGATTGTCTGATAGAAGATGGCAAAGCACCTACAGTTCATGGAGGTATGACTCCTCTCTGCGGTTGAAACTAGGGACAATCAAAGCATAATGGGCTCCGTTCAATTTCGGCAATACTCTTTCCCCATTTTAGGGTAAAGCAACATGCTGCCTCAAACCTCAGAGCTTCAAATTCTTCCCCCAGACAGCACTTCAGGTGATCACTGACCATCAACAAAAGCTGAAACAAGAGGGGGCTAAAAATTGCCCATCTTGAACTTTCCATTTGTTAATTAGCACACATATTTACTACTTGGTAAATATAAGAGTCCTGGTGACATGGTGGTTACATGTTGGGCTGCTAACCTGCTAACCAAAAGGTCGGCAGTTCGAAACCACAAGCCTCTCCACTGGAGAAAGACAAGGCCTTCTACCCTGGTCAAGAGTTACAGTCTTGGAAACCCACAGGGCCCGTTCTCCCTTGTCTTGTAACGTTTCTGTGAATCAGCATGGACCTGACAACAGGGAGAAAAGGAAACGTCTGGAGAAGATTTGGGAAACACCCACATTCCATCCGGAGCGTTCAAGCCGGGGCTCAGTGATGCAAAGCTAGCATGTGGGTTTAGTTGACATACTCAAAACGCAACACTCTGATAGATTGCTTGTAATCTGTCTTAAGAAAATACCATACTATTTAATGAAGAAATATGAAGGAAGATTACTGCTTGGAGATGGGAACTAAGATTTAGAGTAGAAACTAAGAATAAGAATTTGGTAACGTTCTGAGCTTTGTCTAGGAGAAATGTAGTCAGACAAGATAATGTGAATCAATGGCCAGACATTAATCTATTGCCATTCCACTTTATTAGGGTGAAGTTAGGGTCTAACCTAAATTTTCCTTCAGCAATTTTAGAGCGAGTGGCTCGGGATTCTGCAAATAATTGAGTTTGTGTGTTTCAGGTACAGGGTTGTGTACCATTTTCACCTCGCTTCCCCTTAAATATATTTCCTTTTTTCCCATTTGATTCCATTTTTCACATTCCATTCTGGTTCAAAGAAGTCCCAAATCAATACAAGCAATTTTGAAATACAGCCTATTAGTTGGGGGATGAAGTGGGGCCCATGTCATCCATGATTGCCTTTACCTTTCCACAGATTGCTCAGATGCACACACCTGCCTCACTCTTTTTTTTTTTTTGGTAGCTGGTAGTTTGGAAGGAAGAGGCTGAGTAGATATGCATTAGAGGAAATCCTGCCTGCTTGTATTTCTAGAAGAAAGAAAAACCAAACCCACTGCCATCAAGTTGAAGGCATTCATGAGTGTCATTCAAGGGGCTGGCTTACTCTGACATTGATCTAGTTTCATTTGGTTTGATCATCAGTCGCAGCCATCAGAGTGAGTCTACATTCACTGGGAATTGACCTTTTGATGGACTTGATCAGCAGATTTAAGTTCTAAAAAGACTTAACTTTTGTTAGACTGAATTGAATGCTTATTTGTATTGATGAGGCTCATGCCCTCTGGTGGGGGGACTAAGGCTTACTGAGATTATGCATCTCTCACTTCAATATTTATTGATTCCTATGATATGCCAGCCACTGTCCTGTATAAGCTATGAATGCATTAAAACGTCTATTTAATAATCCCTATTAAGTTGAACTCAATTCTTTAGAAGAGTTATGCTCCTTGAGGAATTGTTTATGGTATGATTTATCCCACCAATGGTATATAAAATGGTATATTATATATGATATCAGCTCAACTCAGTGAATGTACAGTGAACCCTCGTTTATTGCGGTTAATCGGTTCTAGACCCTACCGTGATAAATGAAATTCCGCAAAGTAGGATTCCTTATTTGTAAATCAGATATTTTCGTAGTTAGAGCATAGAGGACATGAAAAAATACCCTTTAGTCACCATTACACTCGTATTACCCAATTTATTAAACGAAAAAGGGAAAATACAGTAAAACATTTTGGACGTTACAATGATCATTGATTATTTATTATATTATTTATGGCATCTAGTTTACAGTATTACATATTTCACATACAGTATTATTATACATAGTTCTTACAAATACTGTAATCAATAGCCTATGAAATGACTTAAGGGATGTACTCTACAGGTGGGTCGCCGTCTTTTTCCTCTGAAGGAGCGGGTGTAGGCAGTGGGTGCTGTTAGGCAAAAACCGCGATAGAGTGAAGCCGCGGAAGGCGAAGCGCAAAGTGGCGAGGGTTCACTGTATATATATTTATAAGCAAGAGAAGGGAAAAAAAGGCCCTTTTCCATTATAAGCTGGAATCTGCCTCTTTCTTGATGCTTGATTATGGGAATACCTTCCATTGCAGTCATTCCTATGGGAATTTTCCACAGGAAATGTGAAGGTTTGGAGTATTTAGTAAATCATCCTTTTTGCTCAGTCAAAAGTAATTTTTTAATGCAACTTAACTGAATTGAAAAGAAATTCACACAAACACACACAAATACAGTAAATGTGCGATATATGTTCATGTATTTTCCCCTACTTCTTCAAGACCTGATACATCCGGATGAAATTCATGAGAGATCAAGGGCAAGGCAAGTTTTAATAAATGAACTAAGTACAGTACTTGTCTATAAAAACTTCCTTCTGGACAGTTAGGGATCACTTCCAATTAGTAAAAAGAATTCCTTTTTCACCCTCCATGTCTTGCCTTTGTCTGGAAAAGAACACCAGTTCCCCACGATGCCATTTGCCTAAGATTTCTGGAGACTAGCTTCAGGAAGGGCGGCCTGAAAGTTCTTGAAAATTTAGAATTTCAAATTTAGAAAATTCTAAATTTTCTTGGAAAATGTAGAAATCACTCCGGTGATCTGTTTGCTACCCTAACCTTTCTTCTCCTACCTTGACATGATTTTTCCTAAGGATCCCCAAGATGCCATCCCCAGAGGAACCATGCTGGCTATTTTCATCACGACTGTCGCCTACATAGGAGTTGCCATCTGTGTCGGTGAGTTTGACTCTTGTGGTGTCGGGCGATCAGGATTGCGAGTGGTCCAGTGTATTTCATGTCCTGTGGGCTTTCCATGGAGCATGAGTTGAACATTTTTAAGTCCACTTTTTAAGTTCTCTTTTTGGGGTATTTCAAGGTATGGTTTTGATATTTGATAGGTTTAAATCCAAGTAAGTGGCAATGCAGGTTAGTAGGTCAAGGTTATGAACCAGTTACGATGGAGTCGATTCTAACTCATGGCCACATTGTGTGTATCAGAATAGAATTGTGCTTCCTGGGGTTTTCAATGGCTGGGTTTTGGGTTCTTTTGTTTGTTTGTTTTTTCAGAACTAGATCACCAGGCCTCTTTTCTGAGATGTCTGAGTGGACTTGACCTCCAGCCTTTTGGTTATCAGCCCTGTGCTTCACCCATTTATACCAGGCAAACTCAACTCTCAAACTCCCTGCCATTGGATCGACTTCAGCCCATAGTCAGCCTGTCAGAAAGAACAGAAGTGCCCCTGTGGGTGTCCTAGACCTTAACTCTTTACAGGAGCAGGAAGCCTCATCTTTTTCCCAACGAGTGGTTGGTAGTTTTGAGCCGTGGGTCTTGTGGCTAGCAGCCCCATGAGTAGCCCACGACTCCACCATGCAGAGACTCCCAATCAGCCCCCTCTGCCTGAACACCAAAGGACCCTATTTTGCTAGTGCAGGTGATAATCCGCTGCTTACAAAGTCACAACGAACCCTGGGCATGACCGTTGAAGCTCTTGACTGCTGCTTGAGAGGTTGGTGGCTCGATGTGACAGTCTGCTTCATTGAAGGTCCACAGCCTTAGAAACCCTATAGGGGCAGTTCTCATCTGTTCTATAGAGTCATTGTGAGTCAAAATGATTGTGATCTAACAGATTTGGGCTTTGAGAGGGAAATTAGCACTTCCAGAGCCCTGGAAGGCACAAGAGGAACGGAGCAGGAGAGAAGCCAAAGAGGGAAGAAGAAGGAAAAAACAAAAAGCAGCCCTAGAACAGTAAAAATATACAGAATTGATGACTGTGCTCATCCTTGCATTGCTGTCCCTAATATGGAAATGTCACTGTCACCGATTGGCCAGAAATCAGAACAGCGCCCAGCTGCTAGCCCTGCAAATGAATGGCTAGGCCCTACCTTGCTCAGTGAGCAGAAAATTTGTATATTCACCTGCTGTTCCTAAGGCTGACTTTCATTCCACCTGCTGCCTGCAGCCTCCTTCCTCCTGGCTGGGGGCCACCTCGTACTTCCAGAGTCAGGAAGGAAGACGTGAGGCTTCCCCACATTCAGAACAGAACACTCGCTTCCGAGCGCAGTAGGCAATGACGCTCCAGGCTGGGCCACTGGAAGCTGGATGGCCATTTTACTGAAGGGGGTGCATCTCAGTCCTCTGCTTGCTCCAGGGAAAAACAGAAAAGACTATATGTACCTAGACTTGATTTCTGGAGGACAAAAATCAGAAATATTAACGTAGATTTCACACTTCTCTCACTGCCTCCTCCTGGAAGAAATCTGATAAGGTTGCTAACTGCACTGTGGCATTCCCAAGCTTAGTTACATGTAAAGGAATTTTGTTCCAACGTTTCAGGAAACAGACACTTTTAAATGAGATTGAAACTACGCAAAGCTAAATTTCCCCAAATGATTTCCTTTCTTCAAGACACTAAAAATAAGAAACTGGGGCAGCGTTATCAACCTGTTTTTGAAGATTATACCAGTTTTGGCCCAGAAGTTAAAATATCTACATTTCTACCCCCTTCCCAGAGGAAGACAAGCTGTCAGGGGCCTCCGGGGTCATCAGTGTGAAGGCTGGCTCAAGGTTGGCTTTTGGTGACTCTGGGGAGATCTGTTATGCAGAGGTCAACACGCACGATTCCAAAAAGTCAGCTGGACGTAAAAGAATGAGGCCAGGAAGGTGAAATCGGGAAGGGGTGGTTTTTTGTGAGAGCAAAGAAGTCCCAGTGTCCAGTGTTTAAGCAGAGGTTGGCAGGCCATCTCTCAGCTAAGATGGAAAGGGCTCTGCCCTGATTGTTCTGCATGGCTCCCTCAGCTCGAAGAACCTATGATTTTTATTCTTTTCCCCAAATGCAAAGAGTGCGAATTCCACGGCTCAGAGGGAGCTTCCAGGGTTTGTCTTAGAGAGATGGGCCAGGAATGGCAAGCTGCCCCCACTGGGTGAACAGTGACAAGAGCTGTCTGTGGTTCGGTCTTTAGTTTGTAAAGTGTTTCATCTTCGAGCAATTTTAAAAAGTGAGAGAATACTACACACACACACACACACACACACACACTCACACACATGTTCATCCAATATTCTTATTGGATACAGAATGGCAGAGGTTACGCTTAAGAAAACTCAGAAGAAAAAGCAACGCATCAAGTATCTTTAAAATGTTT
>NW_022103905.1:6603373-6605675 GCF_000313985.2 Echinops telfairi
GGAGGGAAGGAGAGGGAGAAAGGGGGAACAGAGGACAAGGTCTACATGTGGCCTCCTCCCTGGGGGACGGACAGCAGAGAAGTGGGTGAGGGAGACGTGGGATGGGGTAAGATAAGATAAAATAATATAATTTGTAAACTATCAAGGGTTCAGGGGGAGGGGAGAGTGGGGAGGGTGGGGGAAAATGAGCTCAAGTGGAAAGCGGGTGTTTTGAGAATGATGAAGTCAACATATGTACTAATGTGCTGGACACAAATGATGTATATAAGGATTGAGATGAGTTGTGATGATTGTGATGATCAGCCCCTAATAAAATGATTATTTATTTTAAAAAGTAGTCACAATAGAATAGAATAGTTTACCATATACAAAAGGGATGGAATATAGACAAAGTGAGATCAGCATTTGATCAAATGTTATCTAGCATTAATATTACTTAGGAAATCTTAATAGTTTATCCCCAAGCATTTCTCTTACTAGTTAAACCACTAATGTGTTGTTATATATACACAAATTGTTATTATGTAAATTGCAATTATAACTTGGTTTATAAAATGATGCCAGCTCTAAATGCCCACTGATGGAAGAATAGATAAATGCTCTTTGGCACACACGCACAGTGGAATACCGTACATCATTAACGAATAACGATGAAGCTGTGGGACACCTCACAACACGGATGTCTGATAAAACAGGACAACTATTATATGAGACCCACTGCTATAAAAAAAATTATTTTTTAGACCCAAAGAAAAAGACTGATGATTTTCAGGATGGGAGAGGAAGGGAGGACAGGTGAAACAATAGACTAGGAAAGGTGAGGCAGTTTATTGTGCCAACCTGACTGATAACCACATGTGGGGTTAACTGAAGGGTGGAGAGATAAATGGCTCAGTGAGTCTTGCCTTTCTAGTTATTGGGTCTCTTGCTTTGTGATGGTCGCACCGGGGTGTAGCTGCCTTAGCCAGTTCCCTGCTTTAGCTGGCAAGGCTCACTTCCTGCAAGACATCCCTGAGGAGAAGCCGCATGGACCTACCCCGATGCAACCCTGGGTGCTGGAGCAGCCATGTGGAGACCCCTGCCAGCACTGAGATGCTTACACATTCACTGACTCGGCTTTCCTCCTGCAGTCGGCATCACTGCGTGTGTTTTGTGAGATGGAGGAGGATTTTGTGGATTGGTGTTGGACATATGGGTTAATGGGTTAATGTTGGCCTTGTGGGCTTGGGCAGCACTGGGGTAGGATGTTTTCTTGATGCACACTTAACTTTTATATAAAACTCTCTCTTGTACATGTTTCTGTGGATTTGTTTCTCTAAAGTACCCAGACTAAGACACAAGGGTAGACAGGTGTTAACCTAGGTGAAAGGGAAGACAAGCCCCTACCAGTGGGAGGTCATATACTACAAGAGGAAACCAGGCACGCCCTTGGCAGGGTGGATACGTTGTTTAAGCTGTTGAATGCAAAAAGGATGATAGGCCATGTAAACCCCAAACAATTCCAAGTAAAAATTGCGGAAAGAAAAGAAACCTAAGGTAATAAAGGATGGACTTAAGTTAATTTAAAATAAAGACAAACCGATGCAAGTAACCGCACTAGTTGGAAACAGGAGCTCAATTCTCTCGATTTTAGAATTTCATAATGCCATACCTGGAGATGAGAAAATAAATCCTTTCACTCGAAAAACAATTAACATGAATGGAATATATATTACGGGCAAAGGCACTACCCTAGGCAATATGAGAGCTAAAGAAGTGAACAGGGGCCCAGCCCTCATGTCTCGCACAGAGGCAGGCAAAGACCCGGAGGTTCACTATCTAAGGTAGTGGAAGGACCAGAGCAACCTTGCTTAGTCAAGGCCAGAGCTCAGAGGAGCTTAACCACCGGTTACCATCATGCCCCAGAAAGATTTTACTGTGGGGAGAGGGTAAGAAATGAGCCTATTCATTCTCGCAGTAAACTGTTTTCCGAAAAACCCCTAAGGGAGCGAAACCGTTTTGAAGCAGTGACTTTGTGTGCGTGGTTGTTGCTGCAGGAGCCTGTGTGGTCCGAGATGCCACTGGGAGTCTCAACGACACCGTCATCTCCGGGACAAACTGCAATGGCTCTGCCGCCTGTAGCCTGGGCTACGACTTCTCCAGATGCCAGCAAGAACCGTGTCAGTATGGGCTGATGAACAATTTCCAGGTTGGAACCTTTTGAAGGGTTTCTTACTGTGGGGTTCGGTTTCGGAATGTCGTGTGGAATGACGCTTCCGGTGAGACAACAGGTTGATGATGGTTCAATTTGAATGCAGACGTT
>NW_022103905.1:6605775-6633551 GCF_000313985.2 Echinops telfairi
GGGGGGGCGGGAGGATGCATCCAGGCGTATGTGCTGGCAAACATTGTTCTTACATTTTGGAGGGGGGGATGGTGTGGGGGGCAGAATAAATTGCATCACACAAGCGTGTTTTCCACCTGACCCTGTGTGTCTCCCCATCAAGGGTGTCCTCGTGGAGAGGAGAAATCTAAACTCGTTAGCACTTGGATTGCATTTTGTCCTTGAGCCTGAGTTTCGGGAAAGCCTCTGATGGGATACTGGGGTGTCCAAAAAACAGTGGCGAGAAGGGGAGTGTGAGAGGCAGGGGATGGGGGGTGCAAATGAGGAAGCGGGAAGGAACCAGGGAAACGGGAAAGGTTGTAAGGACCTCGGAGGATTCTAATCGGTCTGAATGAGTGGGCAGCGGAGGGAGAACCACGTTTGTCATGGAGGCGGTTTTAACAACCAACCAAGAGAAATGAACTTAGCCTAAGCCATGATTCCAAGATATGACTTACACAGATAGACCCTTATCTTGTCTCCGTCCTAAAAATATGTTTAATGAGCACAGAAAAAGCAAAAGAAAAAAATAGTCAAACTTTCAGCTGGATCGGATTCTCCATCATCAGAGAAATGGGTGTGTATACAGAACAGAGGAGGAAAACGTTCAAAATCCTTGAAAGTACTTCCTCCATTTTTTTTCCAGTCTCCTTAATAACAGTGTGTGCTGCGGCAAGCTTTTATTTTTTTAGTAGGGAGCAACACCAGCATAAGGCCATTTCCATTTGGGAAAAGCAAATCTCGTGAACTGGAGGATGAAAGGGGGGAAGCAAAAATCTGGTTTTGCCAAACAAGCAGATTCCAGATCACAGAAAATGTGAAGGGGAGAGATTGGCATAAGGACCTGGCTGTTTTTCTTTTACTTTTTCTTTGTCATGGTTGGCTAACTGAGGCCCCTTCCTTTGACCTCTCTCCCTCAAGGTCATGAGCATGGTCTCTGGGTTTGGCCCGCTCATCACTGCTGGGATCTTCTCGGCAACCCTCTCGTCAGCCCTGGCCTCCCTCGTCAGTGCACCCAAGGTCTTCCAGGTACGTCAGCCCCACGGGAACAGGTTTCTCTCTGTGGCTGCTCCACCCACCATGGATCCCCCTGAACTACTCACGCTCCTGGGCCATCAGTTTCCATCCATTTCCAAAACAGTTTAATGTTTGCATCTGGCTCCAGTGCCACGTCTGTCCAGCATTCAAGATCGATTCAAATAATATCAAGAATGATAACCTAATGTGTCTCCTATTGTGTATCGCTTCTTCTTTGCCCAAATCGCCTTGTTGGACTCACTGGGGGGGGGGGCAGGACAGTGCAAAGATGTGCGTGATGGCTTTCCCCTCTTCCTTCCCATTAGGCTCTGTGCAAGGACAACATCTACAAAGCCCTGCAGTTCTTTGCAAAGGGATATGGGAAAAACAACGAGCCCCTGAGAGGATACTTTCTCACCTTCGTTATCGCCATGGCGTTCATTCTGATCGGTGCGTCATTTTCTTGTTCTCTCAAATCGCCAAAGAAGCCTGACAATCCACAGGCCTTGAGAAAGTACCCGTTTTCTGTCTAATAGTCCACTTGGGAATATTGGAGTCTGTCTAGGAAGGAAATGAGAAATCCTTCTGTGTGGACTTTGGACTTGAATCTCTTCTTTGAATTTGGGTGTTAGAAATCCGTCCTACCAGATGTAATCGAATCCTTCCTGCAACTCGTTGAATGCCTCTGAGACCAAAATCCCCAGCTGCTGTATTCTCCTGATCTAACCACTGGCAGGAGGATTGTATTGGCTATGGTAGTCTTTCTCCAAAATTTAGTCCATTGACCACCTAGATCAAAACCACTCAGGTATTTGTTAAAGTGCAGATTTTGTTCAGGCCCAACCCCAGAATGGTTGAGTCAGCGGCCTGGGATAAGGCCTGGGCAGTTTTGCAAGCTCTCAGAGATTTAGAAACAGACCAGTTTGATAACGACTTCCCTGGGCTATAATCTTGGCTGTCTCTCCCGGAGCCTCATAGAAACAGCTTCCTAATCTCAAAGAGGCACATTCACAGCTTTGGTCTGTCCATTTCATACTCCTTCCTCAGGGACCATCTCTCCGGTGAGCATATCCAAAGCAAAGAGGCGGAGGGCGAAGGATAATCATCCCTCCAGCCAGGCAGAGAGAGCCTTCCGCCGCCCAGGGCTGCCCATTGGCGAGGGCTTCTCTCCAGGGCACAGTCTCAGGCCCATCCGGGGGCCCCTGGGAAGGAAGGGAACTGAGCGATGGGCTAGGATGACTATGACTCAATGGGTGACAAGGGGAAAAGATGACTAAACTGGTTAGATTAAAAAAAAAACTGAAACAAAGAGTGACATCTCACTTTTACAATTTAACTTTTAAAGCTACATTGCCCTGTGCCCTCTTTTAATGATCAAATAGCCCAAATGTTGACATCTTTTATAACTTTTATATCTTTAATATTTATGCTATACAATTTGATAAAATGTGATATCGTTAAAAATCTTTCTCTGATGAAAAAACATGGGTTCACTTCAGAGTACACTCTTTGAGCCATTGCTTGCCTCCGAGTCTCTGGATGCGTTTAGCTTCTAACCCAAAGGTTGGAGTATTGGGTCTACCTGGAAAACACCTCAGAAGAAATATCTGGTGAACTAGCCATGAACAATCAGCCACTGAAAACCCTGTGGAGGCCCGTTCAACCTTGACACAGGGCATCACCCTGAGTCAAAATTGACTGCGTGGCAACTGGTCAATTGTGCCTACCTCTTTGTTGGCATCCATGCGCTAGACTTCCACTCAGCCACCACCTGCCTTTGCCCTAATGAGGTTGATAGCTGTCTCAGTTTTATGTGAGAGGAAATGGCTCTGTAATATTTCTTATATCACAATATAAGCAATCCAGCCGTGATTGGATCATACTAGATGGTGAGCCAGGGTGGCAACATTCTTTTGCTGAGCCAAGATAGGAAGAGCTCTCTAGAGATGTAGAAAGGGATCATGAAGAGCCAGAGTCCTGAAAGAGAGAGAACACAGAGAGATTTCCAACTGGAATTCTCTGGCCCACTGGTATTTGATGAATCCGTCGCCTTGCGGAGACGTTTGATGGTCGACAACAGGAAAGGAACAGAGGATCTGGTGCCTCACACCCCAAACATCCTCTCTACTGATACTTGACTTTTCTACAGGGAGAGCTGGTGAGGGTCAGTTGGCTGATTTGGGAGACGTGCTCTGCTCCTTACTTTATGAAACCCTGGCTAAGAATAAATTCTAGAATGAATGCAGCCACAAAGGAAAGTCGCTAACTTCTTAAACATCGACAGATGCTAGCTATGTGCTCCAAGCTTCCAAGCGATCACAGCTGTCCAGCTGTGATTTCATCACTCACACCTACATGCTCCCTTTTGCTTCTTCCACAGCCGAACTGAATACCATTGCTCCCATCATCTCCAACTTCTTCCTGGCCTCCTACGCACTTATTAATTTCTCCTGCTTCCATGCCTCGTATGCCAAATCCCCAGGTAAGGTGCTATTCCAAAACAAAATATGTCCAAACAAAGCAGGGTTCTCCGCAAAAATGAAATAAGATCATGTCAAGGGCCAACGCTGTGTTTATCTGTTTCCCTTCTATCCTAGTAGGCAGTGTAATCCACTTTATTTTGGAGGGTTGGGGGATGACTTCTGGAATAGAAAAAGAATCATTTAAGCCATGGTCTTTTTGACCAACCGTAAAGTCAATTTTCTCCTGTGGCAATAAATTATTCATTGCAAGAGAAACCACATTTATTTCAGCAGTAGAAAAACACCACTATTTATTTCCAGGGTGAAAGTGACCACAGAAGTGGAATAAATGTATAAATTTGAAACTTCCTTACTATCAATTTGTTTCCTGCCCGTGGTGCAGAAGAGAAGGATAAGTAGTTCCCAGGATGACCTGCTGAGTGCAGTCAATGCAGAGTCACGTCGGGCACTGTCACGTTGATGCCAGTGACCCGGTGCTCTCCTCTAGCTGCGAGGCACAGCGTCTCTGCATTTCCCACCACAAAACCTTGTTCTGCCTAGTCAGCCTGCTACTCTGCTTTGCTTTCTTTAGCCAATAGAATTTCTTCTGCCATCCCACCAGAATCAAGCTGAATCATTACTGACCTTCAGAAAGGTCTTCCCCATGATGATTGTAACCTAGGATACGGACACATTTCATGACCTTTGGGACCAGCCACAAGCTCAAGCCTCCTTGGGAAAACCTGCTGGCAAGGAAAGAAAATAAGGATGGAAGGGGAACCTCTGTCTGCCAAGGGCCACCATGCAGATCCAGGAATAATTGAGGACTAATTCCTTGTAATAATTCTGTCCTGGAGATGTTTTACTTTCTAGTTGATTATTGTTGTTTTGAAGCAGAACTCTCCAGTCACAGAATACCAAGCAATGCAATCACAGAGATGTGTGCCTCCCATAGCCTGGTGTGGCCAGTTTTGAAGAAGGACATGAACTACAGAGATGGGAAAGAGTAAAAAGGAATGGGGGAAGGAAGGAGAGCGAGGGAGAGTTGAAAAGCACAGAGAGCGAGACACATGGATAGACGAACCTAGAGAACACCCTTCTCTTTCTTACAGACAGACAGACAGAGAGAGAGAAGCCAGAATCAGAAAAATAAGGACCTTTGCATTGACATTCTTAAAGTGCTATTTCCATCTTGTGGCCATTTAGGAAATTGCTCCTGAAGATGTTTAAACTGTTGTATTTTGGCAACTCTTGAGTTTAGGATGTGCTTCACCCACAGTGCCTAAGACCCTAACCCTATTACCTACCAGCTTCTTTCATTGCAGAAAGCTAGCAAAACAAGCACACCTCCATGCAGGTATGAACCACGGGACATATTTTCAGGGTGAATTGCATGCAGTCGTCATGCATTGGGCTTAAGAAGCCATCACTAGAAGAATAGCCCCATCTTTTCTCATATTTTCCTACTTCTGAAAGGTCAGGCCCCATCTTCACAGGGTTCTAGGGCTTTGTCCTCTCCGTGGGAACAAATAAGACCTTTTTTGTCTTACCTTCTCTTTGTTAGACCACCAATCAGTTCCTCCTCCCCACCTGCTGGATTCTACCCTTTCCATCCCACCTGCCTTCTTTAACTCCTGATGATTCCTGAGGTCTGGTACTTCAGGAAGACAATCGGATGGGGGTAGGGGGGCAGGGAGTTTCGTGAATGGCATGTTTTCTAGAGAATTAACATTTTCTAAATGTCCCTTCAAAACAGAAACCGGGAAGCCAAGATCCCAGGAAAAACTACTGGGTTTCGTAACTTGACCTAAACATTCTGATTCTCCATACCAGGAAACAGAGACCCACTGCCTGCAGCGGGGTGCTCGCAATGATTTGGAAAGGTGTCTTGCGGACATCATGATACATTTTTTAACTTTCAGGATGGAGACCTGCTTATGGAATTTACAACATGTGGGTGTCTCTCTTTGGAGCTGTCTTGTGCTGTGCAGTCATGTTTGTCATCAACTGGTGGGCAGCTGTCATCACGTACGTCATTGAGTTCTTCCTCTACATCTATGTGACATATAAGAAGCCAGGTAAGACAGGAAACAGGACTGTGTGGTTGAGTTTTGCAAAGCACCTTCTAACATACATCATTCCGCTAATATTGTTCACGGCGGGTGTTCATGATAGCATGTCATCTAATAGCAGCGTGTTGCACACTTATGATATGTATTACAGGGTATGAATGCATTTAACCTTCGCAAGAATGCTGCAAATTAGATATCATTTGTCCCATTCTTTGGATGAAAAAAATGGGGTGCCAAGAGTTGATCAATTGCCAAAGTAACAGAATGTAATGGAGCTGATCTTTTCACCAGTGTACAAGGGAACTTCAAAAAGTTCATGGGAAAATCTTAATGTTGTCCAATTCCATTTTTCCATGATTTTTTGAAGTCCATGCAAAAGGTAGCAAACCCTATAAATCTCCCCTTATACTCTCTTCTGCCCTCAGTGTGCTGATGAGAAAGATACAGCCCCTGCCCACATGGAGTTCACAGACTCGTGTCTAACAATTAATTGCAATACAATGTAATAAGTACTGGGATTGTGACAGGAACCAAATCTTGAAAACCAGGGAAAAAGTGGTTAACTCTGATTAGAACTTTCCAGTCAAACATCATACATCATGGGATGTGTCCTGAGCGTCAAGAATAGAGTGGATCATGATCATATTTGGTGAACAAGTGAAAAAGCAACATTTTTACTTAGGTTTTTTTTTTCCCTTTAAATATAATTAGGGATTAATTGGACCAAGTCAGGAAAGGATATTCTAGGGCCTAAAATATCCTTTCCTGATTCTGTCCAATTAATCCTTTCCTGATTCAGCCTAGAATCTAAGCAGAAGGATAAACACGTGTGAAGTCAAAAAAGCACCTGAGTGTATGACATCACGACATACTTGGGAAACACGCAGGCCTTCAGCCTAGATGGAGTTCTTGTGTCCTGGGGGAAAGGGAGACGGGTAAGCCAGTAGGGGAGGGGGAGGTGCGGCAGTTGGGGGCCAGATGATTGAGAAACTTACATGTCATACGAACAAATCTGAAAGGTACAAATGTCTGCGGCTGACTACTAACCTACACGTTGGAGATTCTTATGGTCCAGCCAGAATCACAGAAGAAAAGGCTGAGCTGTCTTCCATTGCAGGAATATATTTTAAAAATTAATATCTTCGCCAGCTGAAGGACATTTGGGTCACTTCCAGTTCCTGGTGGTGGTATATAAAGCTTCAGTAAACTTTCGCCTATAGGACTTTGGGTAAACTCATGCCTTATTTCTGATTGTATTAGGGGCCTTCAAAACATTCCTGGAAAATCCCACGATCTTTTCATTCCATTTCTCAGAGACTTTTTTTGAAGCTCCCGCCCCTGACACTGCGGAGCCTTTCCCCAAGTCAGCAGTGCCAGTTTGCATTTCCTCCAGCCAGGGACAAGGCACTCCGATTGCTCCACTGTCTTGTCAAAACTTTATATCGTCTTCTGCTCGCTTCTTTTTCTTAGACCTATTAATGCATGTACAGTGCTATCTTATATTAGTTTTAATTCGTGACTAATGATGCTGACCGTTTGATTGATCTTTTATGGTGAAGCATCTGTTAAAATTGCCCATTGAAAATGTTACGTTGTTTTGATTTCTCATTGCTGAGCTGTGAGCGTTCCTTACACATTGCAGACAAATCTGTTAGCGTGTATGTGCTCTGCAAATATTTTCTCACGAGCAGTGGCTTGCCTTGTCGTGTGCTTTACAGTTTATTTATTATTATTTTTAAATCATTTTACTAGGGGCTCATATAACTCTTATCACAATCCGTACACACATCAATTGTATAAAGCGCATTTGTACATTCATTGCCCTCATCATTCTCAAAACATTTCCTCTCCACTTAAACCCCTAGCATTAGGTCCTCATTTTTTCCCCTCACTCCCTACTCCCCCCTCCCTCATGAGCCCTTGATAATTTATAAATTGTTATTTTGTCATATCTTGCCCTGTCTGATGTCTCCCTTCACCCACTTTTTGGTTGTCCATCCCCCAGGGAGGAGGTCACATATAGATCCTTGTAATCGGTTCCCTCTTTCTAACCCATTCTCCCTCTACCCTCCCAGTATCACCACTCACACCACTGGTCCTGTAGCGATCATCTGCCCTGGATTACTTGTGTTTCCAGGTCCTATCTGTACCAGTGTACATCCTCTGGTCTAGCCAGACTTGCAAGGTAGAATTCGAGTCATGATAGTGGGAGCTGGGAGGAAACATTTAGGAACTAGAGGAAAGTTGTATTTTTCATCGTTGTTACATTGCAGTTTATTTTTAAAGAGCAGAATTTTTTTCATGTTGATAAAGTCATATATATCCATTTTTTTGCTTTGTAAGAGGGCTTTTTGTGTCTTGTATAAAATCTCTTTCTGCTATATAAGGTTACTAAGATTTTTCTCCTGTTTATTCTAGAAGCCTGAGTGATTTAGGTTTTACACTTAGAATTATGAATTATTTTTAAAACATGGTATAATGGATGACATGTGGTTCATTTTGTACAAACCCGGTTGGCTAGTCTGGATTGTATAAGAATAAAATGATCTACGGTACACTAAATGCCTGGTTCATAATCCACACTTCATTAGTATGAATCTTGTATATCTACAGAAATTACCCTTTTTCTGAACAAAATAAGGAGAGGAGGTTCTGTCTATTCTTCAGGGTGGGTCTGTACTTGATTGACAGGAGCTTTCTCCTTAAATTCTTAATTTGTAAAAACAAACAAACAAAAACGAGGACTGGTGGTATTTACATTCTTTATTATGAAGATGATTCCTAAAAGATCAAGCTGAAGTGCTTCCCCCAGGACCTTGACTGTTTTCCCAGACACTCTGAGCTATGCTTACCCTGAATATGAAGATGGATATGACCTGCTGTCGATGCAGAAATGCCTCCGTTCTTTTCAACTGGAAAATCGGTGAAAAGTCTTTGAAGTTATTCGTGGGCAGACCCGCTCCCCAATTCCTGGGTAATCATCAAACAGCCTCTCCAACCAACCAAGATTTCTAGGGCTGGAGTTTTCCAGTCTGTGATGTAGCTGGAGATAAGCCTCCTTCATAAGGACTCACAGTGTTTTCTAGGAAACACTACAGCCTGTTTTCTCTAATTCGGGATCTTGTCCACCACGGACACAGCCAGGGACACTCAGAGGAGGAAATGACTTGAAAAAATTAGTGAAGGTATCCCAAGGAAAAGGTCAAAGCTTTATTATACCAATTGCCTTTCCCACCCGCAGATGTGAACTGGGGCTCGTCTACACAGGCACTTTCCTATGTGAGTGCTTTAGACAATGCCTTGGAACTCACCACGGTGGAAGATCACGTGAAAAATTTCAGGTAAGGTTCCCCTCTCGGGCCATCTGGTTGATGCTCATGATAGAGGTAGCTTCCCTTTATGGGAGACAGATACACTAGAGCAGTTCTGAACTTTATGGATATAGCCTAAAAAATCAACAGCCATATGAATCTGCCACAGTTTTTATGACAACACTTCCGGTTTCTTCCTTCCACTGGAGCTGTGCCAATCTCCATCTGGGTACACTCATCCTGCCAGGTGTCACCTCCTGGGAAAGAAGGGAGAAGACTGAGTGGCCTGTTGACTTCAGATGTACACACACACACACACACACACACACACATTCAGCTTAAGGCTTTGTGCCTTACTGAATTCTCTTAGCAGAAGTAACACTTGAATCGCTCCTTTCATTCTGAGTAGAATGGACTCTCAAAAGACATGTTGGTAAGAATGTTTAAAAAAAAAAAAAAGATCCTGCAAGTACCAGTTAGAAAGGACAGGTTGGGCTGGGAATTTGGGATAGCGCAGAGTCTAGAGATGGACCAATAATGACCAACGATCATGAGGATGGCAGAGGCCCGAGCAGCATTTCATCTTGTTGTTTCTAAGGTCCCTGCGACTTGGAGTTGACTTAGCAGCTCACAAAAAGTTGTGCCAATGGAAAAATAAGATCGGGCAGTCCCAAGAGCAGCTTGTCATTCTTCATCCGTTTAGTGCCAATGAGGACACCAAGGGAGCAAGAAGAGCGGGCAAGAGGATTCAAAAACTGTGGAGGGCAACCTGAGAACTAATTAGGAGAACAGTTGTCCCGTTTCACCAGGCCTTTCAGACCTGACCTTGAACCTGCCACTTACAGTTGGGGGTGGTTCTGGGCTCACACACTTCTTGCCGATGGTCACTGCTCACACCTTCTTCTCTGCATTCCCAGGCCCCAGTGCATCGTCTTAACAGGGGGACCCATGACAAGACCAGCTCTCTTGGACATAACTCACGCTTTTACCAAGAACAGTGGCCTTTGTATCTGCTGTGAAGTCTTTGTGGTAAGAGTTCCTTCACGCGTGGAAGGGGCTTTCTGCTCCCTGCTCCCCTGGTGCTGTTTTCACTGAGCAAAATCAGCTTGTGGTTTTGAGCTGCCAGTCAGCCCCCAACGTACGATGAACCCACGCACATGCATTGAGAGGAGAATGGCAAGGCAGTTTAGCCTAGAACGTTCTCCTTGATTCATAAAGCAAGGGCTGGCAAGGGCCCGTGATCCTGAATTTAAATGGGTGGATGAAATGTGTTTCAGATTTCAGAGGAGACCAACTAAAAGTGATAAATATTTCCAAATGATGGTCTGTGAGTCAAGCAAAAGAGAACAGGCTCAGACATAAAATGAAGGCATTTGGGGTGGTAATTGTCCACAGAAATATAAAAGGATGGAAGGAGCAGGAGAGAGAGCTATTATATAGATTAACTGATGAAGAGAGAAGCAGACATAATGGCCTTAAATGACAGCACACAGAATTTAGATTAAATATCTCAATAAACTTGATGACACTACAGCTATCTGGGGAATTAAACCAAGTTTTCCATCTGTAGATAAACATTCAAAGCTAAATACGTTCCTTTTGTTTAGGAAGTATGTGGTGGACTAAAGATAACTTACTAGTGCTTTCCTAAGAGGTATTCAAAGCAGGTGTTGAAAATGTAGCCATAAGGATTGACCAATGCGTAACGAGTGGAGAGCTTTTCGACTGTATCACCAGAATTAAGACTGTGTCCTCCTTACCAGCCACTTGCACTTTCTTGTGTCACAACACATGTACACAGCACACACACACATCCCACTCCAATTCCTCAACGACTTCAATATGTTTTTACAGAACACATCTATTCTTTAAAGCATTTCCCTGCTGTCTTCTTATATCATCCACATAGACCCCCCATGGAGGAAGAAATAAACAGAAAAAGTCTTGTTCTCGTTGTGCAAAGTGGAAACATACAAAGTGAGATTCAGGAAAATTCAATTATCACACGGGGTCACGTGACAAGAAAGTGGCTGAGTCAGAATTTCAACCTAGGTCACTTGACTGGACTGTGCATTGCGTCATGGGGAGAAAGCTTTGGCAGACCCATGTCCTTGGGAGCACTAGAGGCAGCTTGTGGTTTTGAGCTGCCAGGCAGCCCCCAGTGTATGGCAAACCCATGTACAACCGATCCAACCCCTGGCCGGCCCTCTGCCAGCCCTCTGATCCATTTTGGATTGGACTGCTGTGATCCATAGGCTTGCTTTGTTTGTTCTTTGTCATTTAAAAAGAACATTTATTAAGTCTTAATAGGAAGAGACCAGCCAAAATACATACCCGGATCAGGGAGACCATTAGCACCTAATCACAATGACATCCAAGGCTTTTCAGAGATCTGGAGACATGAAAAGGACATGGTGGGGGTGGGGGCAGAGACTGTCACAAAAACGTGATTGGTGGCAGATCAATACAGCACAGTTACAGGGGAGACGACAAGAGTGGGACTGGGATCGTGATTGCGATGTGTACATTATGTTGCACTCAAGAGTTTAGGAGATTGCTTCACAACCCACCTACCAAGGCAGTCAGGATGTGACTCATGGACCACTAGACCCTAGCACCCCAATTTCCACTAAGGGCACAGCCAGGAGAGTCCCCAAGAATATACCTCTTCTCCCCAGGCCAGCAACCCATGATCTTAATGAACTTAAGGCAAAGCTATTCACTCTTCTCATTAATAGTCAGAAGGAATTCCACGGAGGCTGAATTTATGCAGACAATCATAAATGGATTGGGGGCTTCCATTGTAAACTCTAGCTTTCTGAAAACTCAGTCCTCAGAAATTTAAACCATAATACATACCACAAATACTCATTAGCACAATGAATTTAAAATAATGCTGACTCCTACTGCTGTTCCCTGTCACGAAAGTAAATTATTGGTCACAATCCGATCTTGTGAATTTCTATCTTTGCATTTCTTTAAAGGTTTTTTAAAAATATATATTTTAATGGTTTTATTGGCATATAATTCATATCATACAATTCAATAGTTCGATCACATCAAGAAGAGTTGAACAATCATCACCAAAATCAGTTTTAGAACATTTTCTTCATTCTTATCCTCTTCATCATTAGCTCCCCATTCCCCACCCCACCCCCAATCGCTCATGCCCTACTCCAAGGAACCATTAGTCTGCTTACTGCCTCTATAGATTTACCTGTGCTGGATTGTATTAGCTGGTTTTTGGAAGTAGATCACCAGACTTTCTTCAAGTCTACATTAGTGTAGAAACTCTGTTGAAACCTATTTAGCATCATAGCAACATCCATGACAGACTGGTAATGACCAGGCATAAGCATGACCAGAAATTAAAACCAGGTCTCTTGCATGGATGCCAAGAATTCTACCTTTGGACCACCAATTTTTGCTCTCGCACCAGGCCTCACTAGCTAACATCTTGCAGTAGTTACCAAGGAACCGGGATGATAGAAAGCTAGGAGCTTGGTTGGGGAGAGTCAACTGCACCAGAATGCAGGGGGTTAACATGTCATCATGATGAACATTAGCATCCTTTCCACTTGGCAATCCTCCAATGAAGTGGGTTGGATATATTTTCTCTCCTCTCAGTGCTTATGTGATAATAACACAGACAATATAACTAAATATAATCATCCGATAAGGGGTAAAGAAAATCCCACTGACTATATAAGATTGACAGGCTAAGTAATGACCATCTGTGACTCTAGAGGATTTTAAAAAATCTTATCAAGCACCTTGCTCCCACATTATCAACTTTGATGGCCTGGATAACTGGATTTCATTTTGGTCAATATAATATAGGCCAATATGGGAGCCAGTTTTGATAGAATAAGCAATTTGGGGTGTTTTTCTTCTTGAGCAATTTAGAGAAAACTTAGTTTAGCAGGCAATAAAAAAATCTTCAGGACAGGAGAAATAAACTGGGAACATAAGCAGTCATCTATTGGCAAGGGAGGAACAACCTTTCTATAGAGGCTAGAGGTACAGCTTTTAATTAACCCTTTGCTGCATTAACTGTAATAAAATGGTGTGATTCTAGAATATCATTTCATTTGAAATCGGTTAAGTCTGGACCTCCCATGGCTCTGGTGGCTTGACATGCCCATTGGCCCACCTTATTTGAATTCCTATGCTGGTCTCTCTTCGTCGTGTCCAAGAGTCTCACGTGCAGGGGCCAGCATTCTCTGGGGGACGAAAAGAGTCCCTTCCTTAACTAATGACATTAACTAGCGACATCCTCGTTGATTTTTTTCTGTGCGATCCGGTTGCTGCAGATGCTGCCAGCATCTTCAGGATCCAGGCTCAGTCATCAATCATCGCTGCGAAGGCGCAGATGCACAGGGGGGAGGGGAGTCCGCCTACCATTAGAAAATTACTTTCAAAAGCATAGTGGGGGATGGTTAATGAGGCCAGCCTTGTGAGAACATGTGAAACAGCAACAGTGTGGTTAAGAGAGAGGTGATGATGTCCACCTTATTTCTAGGAAGCTGGTGCCTTTTGAGACAGAGACATTGCTTTGCCACCAAGCAGCTTTGAGTCCCACAGGCATAGCATTTAGCCTCCCTCTGCTTCAGTGTCTCCCATCGATTTATCGGTTTGTCACCGTGTGGTGGATTTCACGTGCTGTGATGCTGGAAGATATGTCACTGGGATTTCACGTACCAGCAGGCTCAGCCAAGGTGGACATGCTTCAGTGGACACTCCAGACTACGACAGACATCTTCCGAAGAGGCAGCTTCAGAAAACCATGGGGATAGCAGTATGGAAAGATGGTTTGCTATTGGGCCAGAAGATGATGCCCTCCGGTTGGAAGGATTTCAAAGTAAAACTGAAGAAGAGCTGCCTGCTCAAGTAGCACCAACCTTACTAAAGGGGCTGGAACAGAGCTTGGGGACTGTCGTTTGCTGATGTGCCTGACTCAAATGAGATGAAATACAACACAGATCATGGCCCGCAAAATTGCTAAAACTGAAACAAAGAGACTGATTCTTTTTACTGGACTCCAAACTACCCAACTCACTGGAGACTATTCCTACCTATCCTTTTATCCCCCACCATCTAGTTATTCTAAAACAATTGTAGAAAAATTCCTAAGTATCCAGCCTAAATAATCCAGACAAGATTCTTCATTAGGACAAATTCAGAGTGACCTTTTAAGGAATCTAGCTTGTTAACTTAAAATAAAGAGGCAAGAATAAAGCTGCCTACTCTTCTTTTGAGCTGCCATCTATGAATCAGAACCATACCTATGTTCCAAGAGCATACAGAGAATTCTGGTCCTTTTTAACAAAACAAAACAAAGGCATGTCATCGTGAATTGGGTTTACGGAGCAGAGCCTTGGTTTTACATCCAGCAGTTCTCACATGATCTCTATCGTCTCCGTCACTGCAGTCCTCCCAATCCAACATCACCCATCCCACCTCCTCGGTGCTTCCTGTCTCTACTCCTCCTTCTTTTCCTAGACGTTTTGGATTTTGCCCTTGAGTAAATCCTAAATGGTCGATTGTTCTAAGGTGTGTATACCTCAGTAGCATTATTGTTCTCCTTATATCCCTGTTTTTTAACGGAAAATTGATCCGCAAGCATGAGATTAGGTCCAGACCCAATGGGTGACCAAGGTCCATAGTCCCGAAGGTTACATCAGTCTATATCTGACCCACAGGCCTCGTAATTTTATGTTTTGTTTCCTATTTCCCCATGTCTCCATCCAGGACCTACAACGTGACCTGTTTCAAAGCAATTGGTAGCGGGGCACCATCTAGTTCTTCTGGTCTTAGGGACACGTAGGCTGGTGTTCGTGAGGCCTGTTAGTCCATTAGACTAATTTTTTCCATATATCTTTAGTTTTCATCCCTTTTCTTTCCTCCAGACAGGAAGAGACAAATAGTTGTACCATGTATGACTACTCACAAGCATTTCAGATTCCACTCACTCAGAATAGGATACAGACTCTATGGAAAATTATATTGTGCCAGCAGACCCTGGTGCACCTTGAGATTGTGCTCTGGAGCCCCAAGACCCAGAGACTTATTACCTCGTGATGTTTGGTAACATCTAAGACATTTTCATAACTTTGCCCCCTGGATGCACCACATTCCTGGATGCAAACATAATACCTTGCATGGTATTATCTTCTTTCCTTCATGGCGTCTGCTGAGAAATCACAGTTTACTAATTCTCCTTTCTTTCTTTTTTCCCCAAACGGCTCTCAAGATTCTTTCTCTGTTTTTGCTTTCGGAAAGTTTAACCATAATATGTCTTGCTGATTTTCTTTCGGGGTCTGTCCTGGTGGAGGCTTATTTGGTTTCTTGAACAAAAACCCTTATCTTCTTCCTTTTATGTAGATGGGGAAATTATCTTCCAACAACTCTTTGGTAATTCTCTCTGTGTTTTTGGTCATCATTTCTGGTTCTGGAATCTTGATCCCATGTACACTATTCCTCTGGATGAGGTTTTTCTTAGAATGTTCTTGTCATTTTTTCCCTGATTGTTCATTTAGCTACTAGAGTCGAGCAGACTAATATTGCAAGATTTGTCTTCAAATTCACTAAGTCAGCCTTCCATTGATTCAATTCTACTCCTTTACCCTTTCAATGTATCATTCATTTCTGAAATTTTAATATTAATCTTTGGTACTTTCAGTTGTGTTTGTATGGCTTCTAATTATTTTTAAATGTTTTCAGTTCTGGTAGTGTTTTCCTGAATTCCTCTGAAGTTTTTCCTATACTTTTTGGGCCTGTGAATTTCTCAATCTATCTTTTAATCCACTGAAGAAGCCTAAATACCACCCCTTTGAATTCGTTATACATAGCTCCAATGCCATTTCTTCCTAAGAAAGTACTTCTTGTTGTATGTTTCGATCGCAGTGTTTGATCCATGTTGTCTTGTTTCTTCTTTTTACCCTCCTTCCTCTCACTTTAGTAAGACCAGGGGGAATAGATAGGACTCCACAATCTAGTACTCCCTCGTGTTGCTAGGCATAGTCAAGGTCAGTGGATTCAGTAAGACACACATTAACTGCAGGGTTAGTAACTGAAATTTCTACCAGTTCTACAAATGTATCAAGCCCTGATAGCATCGTGGGTATGTGTTGGGCTGCTGACCAGCAGCTTAAAACCATCAGCTACATGGGAGAAAGATAAGACTTACTACTCTATCAAGAGTTACACTCTCAGAAGCCCACAGTGGCAGTTCTAACCCGACCCATAGGGTCCCCATGAGTCAGAATGGACTCAGTGGCAGTGAGTTTCGCTCTGTTTGGATCATGACATACCGTGAATAAGCTACGAAAAACATTCGTTGTCAATGTTTCCTCAATGATGTCCTAGATAATAAAACAAATCACTGAATATAACTTACTTTGGATTTCATTCCTGAGCACATGCATTCAGCTCTACAATTCGTATTGTGTCAGCTCACACTTAGCCTCACACTTAGAAGGCATGATAGTTCAGCAGTCACTCACTCACATAGTGCTTAACTTTTTATTGGCGGGCAAGTTTATCTATTTAAAAAAAAAACACAAATTAAAAACAAATGCTTTTAATGATCGTAAGTTGAGCCGGTTGGTCTGGAACTTAGAATGCAAAACAGCTAAATCCATGATTGTTGAATATTGTACTACTGCTACTTTTCTCAAATTTCCTTGATTTAAAAATGTAAATCTTTCAAATCTACAGTGCACCTTTTTGAAATGGATTGTGTTATGTTGGTGGCTGAAATCTAAACATAGTTTAGATTCCTTCTATTTTTTTTAATCTTGAAAATTAAGAATATATTAAGTCAAATCAAAAGAAATTTGAATTTTTGTACGTTAAAACTATTGAGTACTGGAAAATTCCTGTGTTTCAACTATATGGAATAGAATTACACCAATATTCTATCTCTTCTAGTTAACAATTATGGACATTTTTGCCATAGATGTCCCTACTCATTAAAAATAATTGTGTAATATATATATATAGCAAAAGATTTACCATGTTAACTATTTCTTCTCATTTTTAATGAAATAAATCATTATAGATCCACACCACAGTCCCCTTCTAAGACCACCCTGGTGTCAAAGTGATTTGCAATTTCCAGAGGCAATGTTTTCATGAGATGTATGGGTATCTTTTCAGTCATTCCTCATATACATATATACATATATATATACACACATATACATATACACATACAAATATATACATATATATGTATATACATATACACACATATATACACACATACATATATATACGTATACATACATATACATATATATATTAAGGTACAGTTCTACTTTTAATAACATAGTTCCTACTCAGAAATTTTCCTTAATTATTGATCATCATTTCATTGTGAAGGAGGAAAAGAATTACTTTTGATCATTTTCCTCATATAAATCTTTTACAAAACTTTACCCTTATTATTTTTCTGGAAATTTATAAAATGACTTCATAAATCTAATCTTTCAATCCAAAAAAGTTCTCCAGAAAACAGAGAAGGCAACCAACTCTTAACTCAATTGTCAAAATGGAAAAAAAAAATTCAATCAAGGATAAGCCTGGAAAAACTATAATTCTTGGTTTTCTTCTATCTTCAACACTCTCTTAAAGCAACTTCCACATCCACCAAGAAGAAAATACCTTATTTCTAGATCCATCTCCTCCCTTTTTGTCAGTGATGTTTATTAAATAGAGCCATGGCCAAACACAGAACTAATGAAATGACCAGTGAATGGGTGTTGGGAACCATGCTAAGATTAAAATGGACCAAACTCAGAAGGAGAAAAAAAAAAGTCTTTTTCCCAGAATTCCAATCAGAGTGGCCAATGGCAGCAAAGACTTAGAGATGAAGCTCTCAGAATTTTCAAAATGCAATTGGGATAAACGTGATGCTTGGTTCAGATTTCTCTCTCTCATTCTAAAAGGTGTGCAAGCTCCTGTGCTGACTTCTCTCATCAAGATACTGACAAATTGGTTATGGAAAATGATCTCTCATTGAACTTCTATTCCAGACCACATCATTATAAATTCTTTCCCCTTTCTCAATCAACATCAAACTTGTAATATAGACAAGATTTTTAAAGCTTCATTGTCTATTCAAATCCCGAATTAATTTATGTACTCATATTTTGGATTCTAACTGAAGTTAATCGCTATAATATTTTAATTGGGTGGTAAAATCCATTTTTCTGACTATGACATGTTTAGATTTTTGACATATTCCAATATGTCTTCCTTATTTCCTAGTTTGCTTTTTCCTTAATACATTTGTATTGCAGTCTTGCCACACATTAATATGTGTGCTACAAGGATATTATAATCGCTTTTAGCAAAGAAAGATTCTGCATGAAATATTTTTATGACTTCTCAATATGGCAAATTTAGGCATTAAAGTAAATCTCTCTGTCACAATGAATGTTTAATCTGGATTTTTATAATACTAATAAACATACATGAGACTGTATTTATTTAAATAAATGCCACTTTCCCCAGGGGTTCACAGTCATTGTGGTACAACTCAATATAGTTATGGTCCAAAATCTTTCCTAGCTGTTGGTTATCCTTCTATTTCATAGTTGGTCTTACCATTGAGCTCCCTCAGCAAAATATTCCTTCTTTCTTTTGCAGTTGATGGAGGTTAGAAAGGTCTAAGGAATGAATAGTGGTTCAATACGCTTGGACTGTCTGGAAACCTGTGCCAAAATTGATTCATAATAAAAGGCCTCCTTTTAAACTCAGTGTTCAGTTTAGTAACTACCTTCCCTATATCTTTATCTCATTCATCTTCATTGAGGATTATTTAACTTTAATGTAAGTCATCCAACTTGTCTGAAAATTTGACAGACATGTAAGGGGTCGGAGGTTGGGGTTGGGAGGGGAAGAAGTATATAAAGAATAAAATAAAATATTAAAATGGCCAAGAACCTAGAGCTCACATAGGCCAGTGATGTGCAACTGAACTACAAGGAGGTCTCAAAAAATTCATAGAACAAAAATGAATTAAAAGGCAATGGAATTTTTTCACAAACTTTTTGAACCCTCCATATCATATGTGCCATGTCTTAAATTATAAATTTTCTAGTAGCCAAATTGCAGAAATAAAAACACGCAGGTAAAATTCATTTTAATAAGGCATTTTATTTAATACAATATATCTTCCTAAATATTGTCATTTCAATAAGTAATGACTATAAAATAGTGGTGAGGGAGGTTATTTACTTATTTATTTCATTGTAAGACTTTGGAATTCAATCCAGCTGCATTACAAATGCTCTATAGCTACATGGACTTAAGGGTTGTCACCCTAGACAATCCTGATTTAGATCATTTCCTCATTGTTGCATAGGAAGACGCTGCATGAAGAGGGGTCAGGTGGCGTGCCCAGAGAATCCGTACAGTCAGTGTCAGAGCAAAGTCTAAACCCAACTTCCCGATCCCCAGTCCAGTGCACTTCCAGCTCCATCACAGAACAAACCCAGTGATAGAATCAGGTCTCTGGCATCAACCAGATTGTAAGCACTCCTTTGAGATCAGAGGAATCAACTTTAGATGAACATCTACTATATTCTAGACACTGTACTAGGCGGTTTTTCATTACCACTTAAAACTACCATGCAGCATATGCTATCCCTATTTTCAGAATAAGATATGAAAGCTGAGAAATAATCAATGATGCACGAAGTAGCCAAACTTAGATGGAAAACTTGTCCCCACTGACCATGTAGTGCGGCCTCTTCATACAGTCGATTGGGCTCTCTCTCCCATCTAAGACCCTCTAAGGCTAAGAATCCACCTGTGACCTTTGTTCCAGCAGTAGGCCTGCTAGATTGTCATCAGAGAATATATTAGAAATGGAAATTCTGTACCCCATTCACTGCCAATGAGTGGATTCCAATTCAAAGACAAAGTAGAACTTCAGCAGTGGCAGGGAATCTTTTTTCTGCCAAGGGCCATTTGGATATTTATAACATCATTCTTGGGTGTGACAGCTCAAACATTTAATTAACTTACTGGTTGCCTGGTGATGACCTCAGGGTCAGCAGTTTGAAACTACTTGCTGCTCCATGGGAGAAAGATGGGGCTTTCTGTACAGAGTTACAGTCTTGGACACCCACAGGAACAGTTCCACTCTGTCCTATCGGGCTGCTGTGAGTTAAAATGGACAGAATGGTAGTGAGTTTGATTGGGGTTTTAATGTGAGGGTGTGTGATGTTAGCTGGTATTGACGGTTTCTAGGGCTTTATATGGCCCACAGGCTGGACATTCCCCGCCCCTTCCTTAGGGTGTCTAAGACTATAAGTCTTTAAGGGAACAGGTAGCCTCATCTTTCTCTTGTGAAGCACGTTGTTGGTTGGAACCGCTAACCTTGTGGCGAGAAGCCCAACGCTTAACCTGCTGCAGCACACCAGGTTCAATAAATCAGACCTACTGAACCAGAATCTGCTTTGTATCAAGGTCACAGAGGTGAAACCGTAGGCATTTTGACAAAATACCCAAGCGCTCTATGAATCAAGTGGATTTTCCAGGAGTGCAGCAGCCTCATACCCTGTCAGACACACCGCGGCTAAATAAATAAATAGATAATGTATGTGGACTGAATTGAAACATGAGGAGAGAAGAGCGAGCTGGGACCTTTGAGGAATGAGAAACAAGAATAGAATTTTTCGTTACAAATGAATATCCAGAGCGTCGATCTTGAAATTATAAAATGCCTTTATCTAGGACCACAATTCCTTCTCCTTTCTCTCTTTAATCTTTTCCTCTCACCAAATATGGTGAGTGTGAGGGCCATGTTAATTTATGCAAATGTGTCCAGATCCATTGGGGGAGAGTGGCGGCGCATGGGTGTTCTTGCCACCCACCCCAAGCAATGAATCAGCCTAATCGAACTGTCAGAAGGTGGTCGCTCCTGGCAAGATTTGCAGCTCACCATGACTGGCTCCAGGAAGCTCTGTCCAGTGCTTGACATTGGACTCTAACTAAGATTACCTGGGTGGTCCTCAAATTGGCTCCGGCCATGGAGTCAAGGTGGATTGTGTATTTATCTTGAGTCTGTTCAATCACTTTTCCCATATTTTCCTCATGTTCCACTGTGCACTCCAGGTTTCTTTGCCTCCGGAATGAGGCAGTTAATGAAGTAGGTGTTAATCACTCGAGATACTTGGGGTGGAAAGGGAATGACGTGAACAGTCCAGGCCCTCGCCACAAGGTGGGATCTGTGTGAACCCTGTGGAGAGAGGTGGATTCCCTCAGTCTTATTTCCTAGTTCAGTGCGGCAGTGCCGGCTATTTTTGTCCTTTAGGAAACAACAGGGTGATGTATAAGAGCCAGGCTTCTAAGCAATATTTCATTGTGTCTTACAGGGGCCCCGCAAGCTCTGTGTTAAGGAGATGAACAGTGGCATGGCGAAAAAGCAGGCCTGGCTTATCAAGAACAAAATCAAGGCCTTTTATGCCGCAGTGGCCGCAGACTGCTTCCAAGACGGTGTCCGGAGTCTCCTTCAGGTAAGGCTGGCCTGGAGGGAAGGAGCAAGCACAAGGGCAGAAGACAATCAGGCCTCCCCGTTCCCGACGCTCCCGGAAATGAATGGATCCAGTCAGGCAAGCCACATCAGAGATCAAGGCGGCTGGTTCAGAAATTCATTTTTAACTTCCCAGGGATAGGCAAAGCTAAAACAAAAGCAGAGAAGTTCTATTACAAAAAACGTTGGATGAAACACTGCAAATGGAAAATGAGGTTGCCGTGAGCCACCAGCATTCATTCGGTCCCCAGTGCTTATTGAAATGCAAATGGGTGCTGATGGTTGCTGACATGCAGGATCCTATTAAAACTTCAAACTATTTTTCCATCTCATTCCGCAAACAGCAATGCTTAAGTCAGGCCTCCTTTTCCTTTTTTCTTTTGCAAACGGTCTGAGGGCAGCTGCCAGCCTCAACTAAATAAGCGCGTGGTGAGCTGGGCGTAAAATCTCCCTACCCTCCGAAATTACTTCCAGAATATGGAACACAATGTAATAAGCTCCGTGACTCAACACTTCAGCCCACAGGTCTCCCCCCTGTTTCTCTTCTGGTATCCTGTCACCTCTACTTCCTTAACCCTCCTCTAGGAAGTTTGTCAAACCTGCTCCTAGTTCTGATGGTCACAATTTCAAGCGCTAGGGATTCTTCAGCAACTCCAGAGACCCTCTGAAAATTGAAGGGTTTGGCTTTCTAATCATGTTGGCTTTGCTATGGCTGGAAAGCCCCAATTTCAAGTCTACCGAATGATACAGGGAGTTCTTGGCATGAGAGTAGCCATATTCAGCCGTGTCAGAACTCAGGACTACAGGCAGGCAACTCTTAGGCTTCTGATGATGCCCGAATGATCCGTAGATTGAGAGCATTCGGTGCAGTGCAGTCCTGTCTCTAAGACCCTGGAGAACAGCTGCAAAGTGACGGCAAAGGCAAAGAAACCACTTCAGAAAGGCCTATTCCCTCCAATGAGCTGTTTGAATCTGATTTTAACTTCCGGGACCATAGAAATAGATGTCACTGAAAGATGCTGATTTATCTATCAGTCCTAACTGATGTTCCTTTTTGGAGCTACTGGGAAGCACTTGACTACTAGCCCAAAGGTTGATGGTTTGAACTGCCCCAGAACTGCCCCAGAAGTGCCTAGGAAGAAAGGCCTGGTGATCTGTTTCTGAGAGGTTACATGGTCTTGAGAATTCTCCGCACAGATAAGGTTTTCCTCAGTTGGCACTTGACAGCACTTGTTTTTCGTTTTGTTTCTTAAGTAAGTTAGGTGCATTTCTTCTATTCAGTAGCTAAGTGTTAGCAGAATTACACATCTAACATAATAGTACCAGAAAAGATAAACAAATCAATAAAAATTTCAGGTAAGCATCTGAAGACAGGCTTAGTCAGGAGTAGATTGAAAAGAATTCTTTTTTTTTCTTTTACCATTTTATTGGGGGCTCTTACAGCTCTTATCCCAATCCATACATATATTCATTGTGTCAAGCACATCTGTACATATGTTGCCATCATCATTTTCAAAACATTTTCTTTCTGGAAGAAGACCTGGTGAAATGTTTGACCAAGTGTAAAGCTTGTTCGCATGAATTTCTTCAAACAAAAAGGATGTGTATAAAAGGGGCATGTCACAAAAAGACAGAGAAGAGTGGCAGTCAAGGGAAACACTGCCAATTGTACTATTTTGCATCCAGCCTCCTTTGCATTTGAGAAGTTATGGTACAAATACCCACAGCCCCAAACTGTCAGCATGGAAAAACGACATCTGCATTGCTACGCCTCTACGGAGGGCCGATGGACAGCTGTAAGGAATTGCTCGGCTTCCTGTACATTCCGAGGAGCTGTGGTAGAGGCCAAGTTTATTCCCAGAACCATGTGTCAGTCTCCTTGGCACCCACTACCGGATCCTTCGTAAAGACGTCCAGCTCTGCTCATTTGTATCCCCCAGACTGCCCTTCCTTCAGCCCCATTCAGCCCAAAATCTAGCCAACCCCAGCTACCTAGCACAAATGCCACTTGTCCCACTCAGCGGGAATTCAAGGTTCCTTCTTTGGAGCTTCCCTAGAGTGCCCACTGCTTATCTGTGGGACCGTGGTTCTTTGTTTGGCAATATTGTCTTCCAGTGCTTACTCCGAATTCCCGTAGGCCAACATGCATGTCTCACTCATCTCCCAGCATCTACCATAACACTATCCAATTAATAAGTGCTTGATAATATTGCCAAATTAAATGTAATTAATTGCAAGCCATATACTATCATCTCACAGGAGGAATGAAACATCTAATATGGAAGATGGCAATTAATGATAGTGTCATGCAAGAGAAATAAGCTCTGGAGGCATAACCCAGTTCGTCTCCAATAAATAACACCCGCAGATATCTCAATGATCTCAGTATATGCAGATTTTCTAAGCATGGATTTTACTGCTAATGACCTAATGGCTATCACCGGTGAAAATGAACTTGGTACCACTAAGTTACAACACACCAACAGCCAAGCCACCCCTCACTTGATTTTAAATTATTGAACCATTTTAATGAGTGTGTCAGAAGAAATGCAAATGACTACTAATTTAGAAAAGCTACATTTCTGTCATCTAAAATCCATTTATGGCTGCAATGATTTAGAACTAATCTTCCTATTTTATGCTTGGGTACAGGCATGAAGGACATGCACTAAAATGTAATCTAATCCTCAGCGTCTTCAGAACATTACTTCGGGGATCTTTCGGACATTAGTTTTCATTTGGGACGGTGTTTTCCGGGCAGGGTAAGGATTGTCCATGTTTTTATGTCCCCCGCTCAGGCCTCCGGCTTGGGAAGAATGAAACCAAACACGCTGGTGATGGGATATAAGAGGAACTGGAGGAAAGCTCCCCTGGCAGAGATTGAGAACTACGTGGGCGTCATTCAGTAAGTGATGGGCAGTCCATAACGGACACTGCTGTGCCAGATGAAATTGTCTGAGCAGAGCGGGTTCACGGTTGCTCTGGATTTTCTCCTGAAGCGAATGTGACACTGCCACTATGAGGTTCCGCTGGCATCTGCATGTTAGAGGAGGCAGGGTGCGGAAACAGCCAGGCCAGAGGAGGAAGTAAATAAAACAGTGGTGCCATTTATCAAGGTCAAAGCAAGGGCAGCCAGGTCAGAGAAAGATTGTTCCTGAAAACACGTGGAGTCTTGGGCTGCCTGGTGCAACCACTCCAGTCACTGTCTTCTTCTGGACCTTGGATCAGAGGTTCACTATCCCAAGGCCGTCGAGGTGCCTCTGTTGATAGGAGAACTCCACATGCCAGCTGCTTCTGGTATGTAGCCAAATGGTTTATACACACAATATGAGTGGCAAAAGATCACCTGACATCTAATACCTCGATATTTGAAGAGACTAGGGAAGAAACAATAATACAGGTCTTTAAAGGAATAGCAGCCACCAAGCTAACATCCTTAACATTAATTATCCCACTTATTTCTCACAAAAAGACATTGGAGTAAGTATTATAGTTTCCATTTTACAAGCAGAGAAATGGACATTAAAATTTGCTGAAAAATCAGTTATTAAATGGTGGAGCTGGGATTCCAGCCCAGTACCATCATGATTCCAAGTTCAGACTTATCACCATAAGTCTCTGTTGCCCCCCCAAAGTACATATACGAGGGGATACCCCCCAAAAAAATACAGAATGTTTTTCAAAGCTATGTATTTAACTTTTTTTTCAAAGCAACCTTATCATCTTCAGAGTACTGTCCATTACACTTAACACACTTGTCAAATCGACAATTCCATTCTTGGAAACATTTTTCAAACTCATCTGTTTGGATGGCTGAAACACTTCCCTCATTTTTTACTTCATCTCTTCTACGTCATCAAATCACTGTCCTTTCATGTCCCTCTGCATTCACAGAAACAAAAAGAACTCAAATGGAGTAAGGTCAGGTGAGTAAGTTCTATGGGGCAAGAAAGGCGCACTGAGATGGCTGTGTGAGCAGGTGCATTGTTGTGGTGGCAAAACTAGCTCCCTGTCTGCCGCAAATCAAGCCCTTTTATGGGCACATACTGTTACACAATCTTTTCAGAACCTCTAATTAGAAAGCTTGATTAACAGTCTCACCTGGTGGAACAAACTCCTAATGCACTACGAGTTGACAATCTTCTCATTTGAGAAGTTGATGGGTGTCGAGAACAACCTTTTTTGAAAAGAGAAAACCACTCGCACACTTGAGTTTTTCCCACAATGCTGCCCTTGTAACCTGTGTTCAACTCACAACAGTTTCTGTGACATTTTTCCTGAGCAGGAAACAGCATGCTGCTCTCTGAAATTGGCCACCACAAAAAATAAGGTTTGAGTAAAACATCTTTTACGAAAAAATTCACTGTGACATTGGGAGAACCTTCCCAGGTGACACCACAGTGTGCACTAACTCAGAATGAGTTGCTTGATGCTTGCCTAGTGGGAAAAATGCATGCATACTATAAAAGCTCTGCTCTGCCCAGT
Organism: Echinops telfairi; assembly: GCF_000313985.2. Classification (NCBI taxonomy): domain Eukaryota; kingdom Metazoa; phylum Chordata; class Mammalia; order Afrosoricida; family Tenrecidae; genus Echinops; species Echinops telfairi. The sequence continues at coordinate 6,631,688 of NW_022103905.1, forward strand.
GCAATTCCAGTTTGGGGAGGTACTCCCTCAGATACCCTAAGCATGGTGTGCTCTTATCATTCTTTTTACTGAGGGAATGTAAAGTCTACATATACAGAGAGAAGGAGAGTGCCCTCCACAGTCCTAATAGAGTCCAAATTTGACAATGATAAACCAAACTACTCTTTTTTATCTCTCTTCTTTTTTAATCATTTTATTGGGGTGTTGTACAACTCTTATCACAATCCATACATACATCCATTGTGTCAAGCACATTTGTACATTTGTTTCCATCATCCTTCGCAAAATATTTGCTTTCTACTTGAGCCCTTGGTACCAGCTCCTCATTTTTCCCCTTCCTTCTCCAGCCCCCTCCCTCATGAACCCTTGATAATTTATAAATTATTATTTTGTCATGTCTTACAATGTCCGACATCTACCTTCACTCGCTTTTCTGTTGTCCGTCCCCCAAGGAGGAGGTAATATGTAGATCCTTGTAATCGGTTCCCCCTTTCTTCTCCACCTTCCCTACATCCAACCGGTATCATCACTCTCACCACTGGTCCTGAGGGGTCATCTGTCCTAGATTCCTTGTGTTTCCATTTCCTCTCTGTACCAATGTACATCCTCTGGTCTAGCCAGATTTGTAAGGGAGAATTGGGATCATGATAGTGCGGGGGAGGAAGCAGTAAAGAACTAGAGGAATGCTGTATATTTCATCATTGCTACACTGCAACCTGACTGGCTAATCTCCTCCCGCGACCCTTCTGTAAGGGGATGTCCAGTTGCTTACAGATGGGCTTTGTGTTCCCACTCCACAAACCCCCTCATTCACAATGATATGATTTTTTTGGTTCTTTGATGCCTGATACCTGATCCCATTGATGACACCTCGTGATCACCCAGGCTGGTGTGCTTCTTCCATGTGGGCTTTGTTGCTTCTCAGCTAGATCTTCAAGCCTTTAAGACCCCAGATGCTATATCTTTTGATAGCCCAGCACCATCAGCTTTCTTCACCACATTTGCTTATGCACTACTTTGTCTTCAGTGATTCTATCAGGAAGGTGAGCATCAAGGAATGCCAGTTTAATAGAACAAAGTGTTCTAGCAATGAGGAAGTACTTGAGTGGAGGCCCGATGTCCATCTGCTACCTTAATACTAAACCTATTTCCCCATCAACATATAAATATATTTACATATGTACATGCCTGTATTTAAACCTCTATAAAAGCCCTTTGTCTCCTAGTCCTTTCCTCTATTTCCTTTTACTTTCCTCTTGTCCCTCTATCATACTCAGCCTTCATTTGGGTTTCAGTAATTCCTCTCGGTTACATTACCCTTGATCATGCCCTACCAGGCCTCTTATACCCTCCTCATCATTGATTTTGGATCACTTGTTGTTTCCTTGTCCCTCAGTTTGTTAACACCACTTCCTTTCCCCTGCTTCCCCCTCTCCTATGTCCCCCCAGGAACCGCTGGTCCTGTTGTATTCTCCTCCAGGTTGATAGACCTGCAGACATAATAATATGCACACACAAAAACAAGACCGAGCAAAACAAAACAACAACAAAATGACAAAAATAGAGAAAAGCCTATAAATAGTTCAAGGACTGTTTGTTGGCCTTTAGGAGTGTTTTCCAGTCCAGTCTGATGGGATGCCAAGCCCTGGCCCCAAAGTCTATTTTTGGAATTCCCTCAGGACTTCCTTGCTCTGCTCCCCTTGCTATTCTGTTGCATGCCCTTAGTGTTTGCGTTGGTGTGGTGGGGTCAGATCGGGCATAATTCCCACACTGTATCTCCACTGTTGTTTCCTGTAGTGATGGATGTTATGTCTCATAGAGGGGCCGGCCATATGGTCTTCTTTATGCATTGGCTGCTCAGAGC